>NC_059333.1:125482500-126082500 GCF_018350155.1 Leopardus geoffroyi
GATGCTAAAGCCTTAACGGTAATTTTTGATGTTAGGATATCAACTCATTACTCTGAAAATTCTTTAAAAATGGAAGCTATCAGTGTTTATCCTGCCTTTCCTATACAAACTATACCTCAGGGTAACTAAATAGTTGATCAGCTCTTTTTAGAATAATTTTAGTTAATAAAGTGATAAAATCACAAAGGATATTGCCACTTTGCAGACCTTAGTGATCAAACAGGGTGAGCAATGATCCTCAGTGGCTTCTAAAGTCTCCTGACTTGAAATACTGGGGGTACATATCTCCACCATGATGTATTTTTGCCCCCAATTCAAACCTTGATCTAATTGGATCTCAACATGTAATTAATAGTTTATAGGAAGTACAGGGAAACAAGGAATATGTTAAATGACTCCATGGAGAGAGAATCAATAAAACCCAGACTGTGGGAAATTATGCAAGAAAAACACTAGGCTTCATCAAGAAATCTCTTCAGCAAGAAGAGAGAGAGAGAGAGAGAGAGAGAGAGAGAGAGAGAGAGTTGACTTTATAGATTAAGATACTTAAGAGACATGTAAATGTAATGTAACATATGGACCAAATATAAGGATCTTGCTTAGAATCATGTTTCAAACTAGCTAACTAGCTATATAAAAAAAACTAAGGAATTATTTAGTTTTCTGTGTGGTGATGGAATTGTGGTTTGCTTAAAAGAGAGAGATGCTTATCTTTTAGAGATACAGACTGGAAGATTTATGGATGGAATGAGATGATATATTTTGCTCTAAAATAATCAAGATGGTCAAATGTTAATAATGTTTGAAGTTGGGTAATGGGCATATAGAGGTTCATTGTACTCCTCTCTACTTGTGTTTGAGTTTTTCCATAATTAAAAAGAATGCATCCCAAGTTTTAAATTTGCCATCAAGTAGTACTTCAGTTTCTTCCTACAAGTTTTCCAGGTAGGGATTTATTGTTTTTAGTCATAAACATTTCCCAGTTTCCATTGTCATTTCCTCTTTAAACAATGAATTACTTATGGATGTGTTCATATACAAATACATATGTATGTATTTTATATAGTTAATATTATTTATTTTATATTTTATCATCTTGTTATTAGTCATTCCTAGTTGTGTTATATCAAGAAATGTTATCTGATTATGTTGGTTTTATTCTTTGAAATTATTTGGGACTTTTCTTGTGACTTAATACAAGATTAAGGTCAATTAAAAAATAATTTAAAAATAAATGTTGCATTTGGATTTGTAAAGAGACTGTATTATTCATTTTGTGGATTCAGAATTTTCCTTTTATCTATTAGATGAACTTGCTAATTGGGTTGTTCTTTATTTTTACAGTTAAAATTTTTTTTAAAGTTTATTTTTATTTTTGAGGGGGGGGGATCAGAGGAGAGGCAGAGAGACGGGGAGACAGAATCTGAAGCAGGCTTTGCACTGTTAGCACAAAGCCAGACATAGGGCTCAAATCCTTGAACTGTGAAATCATGACCTGAGCCAAAGTTGGACACTCAACTAACTGGGCCACCAGGTGCCCCTATTTTCACAATTTTTAAAATTTGCTTGATTTATTGTATTTTTTAATGTTTATTTTTGAGAGACTGAGAGCATGAGCAAGCTTGAGTGGGGGAAGGGCAGAGAGAGAGGGAGACACAGAATTGGAAGCAGGCTCCAGGCTCTGAGCTGTCAGCACAGATCCTGATGTGGGGCTCGAACTTGTAAATTGTGAGATCATGACCTGAGCTGAAGTTAGATGCTTAACCGACTGAGTCACCCAGGTGCCCCTTGATCTATTGTTTTTTATAGAGTTGTGCTAACATTTCCTACTGTGATTATAAGTTCTTTAATTTTCTTCACAGTTTTATAACTTTATACATATTGAGCCTATGTAGTACGTTTTTACTTGATTTATTCTTTGAACTTATTCTGATTGTCTATCACTATAAAACACAGCATGCTTAGTGGCATAACATAACAACCATTTTTGTTATGCTCGTGGGTTCTGCATCAGAAATCTGAGCAGGGAACATTGGGGATGGCTTGTCTCTGCTCCGCAACCTGTGGAGCCTCAGTAGTGGGAACACAAGTGGGTGCGGGTGACTCCAGTGGCTGAGTGCTGGAATCATCTGGAGACTTTTTCACTCAAATGTCTAGGGTATGAGCAGTGGTGACTCAAGGGCTGCAGGTAATTTCTGGGGGCACCCACACAGGGCCCCTCCACAGTCACGGCCTTCTCACAGCATGGCCTTCAGTTGGGTTCTAAGAGGGAGCACCCCAAAGGGGAGTCTTTGGAGAGCAAGCATTCCAAGAGACAAGGTGCTGCAAGGCTTCTTCTGACCTTGACCCTCAGAAGTCTCATTGCATCACTTCTGTTGAGTCTTATTGGTTACAATCCAGTGACTAAAGCCAACTCAGTTTTAAGGGGAGAGAAATCAGTCTCTACCTCTCGATAAGGAGTGGCAGGGTCACACTGCAAAAGAGCATGTGGAATGGGAGATATTTTTGCAGCTGGTTCTGGAAAATACAATCTGCTTCAGAGTCCATACTGTCAGGTGCATATTTGCTGCCTTTAATATCATGTATTTTTTTTTGTTTCAATGTTCCTTTTATTATTATGTTGTTCTTCCTTACTTTTGTTAATCTTCAAATAGTTTTTGATGTAGTGAATATTGCTTGCCTCATTTTCTTTTTGGTGGTATTTTCATACTATATCCTTTTTGATTCCTTTATTTTACATCTTTCATGTAGTTTTACTTTGTGTTGCTGTTAACAAAATTTATTTTGTAATATCCATCAGTTAATTGGTAAATGTAATGATATAATCTGTTCACAAGGATTGTGATTACTAATATACTGGAGTTAATTCCACTATCTTAGAAGAGTGTCTGGCACATAGTAGGTCTCAATGTTAATTCCTACTACCTACTTCCATGACTGTTATTTTTGAATTGCATTCCAGAGCTCTCAGTCATGAAACCAGAGAGAAGTACTTCCTCATCTACTACTTGCTGATTTTTCAAACTTCCATCCTGAAAAGTGCTCTTTCAGGATATCCATAAGGTAAGGATGTTCTTCTGAGACTTTCAATGCTTCCTAGCATCTGTCTGGAGAAAGACAATTTCCTTTTTTTTATGTTTATTTATTTATTTATTTATAATTTTATTTTTTTAAATTTACAGCCAAATTAGTTAGCATATAGTGCAACAATGATTTCAGGAGTAGATTCCTTAGTACCCCTTACCCACTTAGTCCGTCCCCCCTCCACAACCCCTCCAGTAACCCTCAGTTTGGTCTCCATATTTATAAGTCTCTTCTGTTTTGTCCCCCTCCCTGTTTTTATATTATTTTTGTTTACCTTCCCTTATGTTCATCTGTTTTGTCTCTTAAAGTCCTCATATGAGTGAAGTCATATGATTTTTGTCTTTCTCTGACTAATTTCATTTAGCATAATACCCTCCAGTTCCATCCACATAGTTGCAAATGGCAAGATTTCATTCTTTTTGATTGCCAAGTAATACTACATTGTATATATATACCACATCTTTACCCGTTCATCCGTCGATGGACATTGGGCTTTTTCCATACTTTGGCTATTGTTGATAGTGCTGCTATAAACATGGGGATGCATGTGTCCCTTTGAAACAGCACACCTGTATCCCTTGGATAAGTCCTAGTAGTGCAAATGCTGGGTCGTAGGGTAGTTCTATTTTTAATTTTTTGAGGAACCTCCATACTGTTTTCCAGAGTGGCTGCACCAGCATGCATTCCCACCAGCAATGCAAAAAAGATCCCCTTTCTCCACATCTTTGCCAACATCTCTTGTTGCCTGAGTTGTTAATGTTAGCCATTCAGACACGTGTAAGGTGGTATCTCATGGTGGTTTGGATTTGTATTTCCCTGATGATGAGCGATGTTGAGCATTTTTTCATGTGTTGGTCAGCCATCTGGATGTTTTCTTTGGAGAAGTGTCTATTCATGTCTTTTGCCCATTTCTTCACTGGATTATTTGTTTTTTGGGTGTTGAGTTTGATAAGTTCTATATAGATTTTGCATACTAACCTTTTATCTGAGATGTCATTTGCAAATATCTTCTCCCATTCTGTCGGTTGTCTTTTAGTTTTGCTGACTGTTTCCTTTGCTGTGCAGAAGTTTTTATTTTGATGAGGTCCCAATAGTTCATTTTTGCTTTTGTTTCCCTTGCCTCCAGAGACGTGCTGAGTAAGAAGTTGCTGTGGCCAAGATCAAAGAGGTTTTTGCCTGCTTTCTCCTGGAGGATTTTGATGGCTTCCTGTCTTACATTTAGGTCTTTCATCCCTTTTGAGTTTGTTTTTGTGTGTGGTGTAAGAAAGTGGTCCAGGTGCATTCTTCTGCATGTCACTGTTCAGTTTTCCCAGCACCATTTGCTGAAGAGACTGTCTTTATTCCATTGGATATTCCTTTCCGCTTTATTCCATTGGATATTCCTTTCCTGATTAGTTGGCCATAGGTTTGTGGGTCCATTTCTGGGTTCTCTATTCTGTGCCATTGGTCTGAGTGTGTGTTCTTGTGCCAGTACCATAAGTCTTGATGATTACAGCTTTGTAGTATAACTTGAAGTCCGGGATTGTGATGCTTCCTGCTTTGGTTTTCCTCTCAAGATTGCTTTGGCTATTCGTGGTCTTTTCTGGTTCCATGCAAATTTTAGGATTGTTTGTTCTAGCTCTGTGCAGAATGCTGGTGTTATTTTGATAGGGATTGCATTGAATATGTAGATTTCTTTGGGTAGTATCAACATTTTAACAATATTTGTTCTTCCTATCCAGGAGCATGGAATCTTTTTCCATTTTTTTTTTTTGTGTCTTCTTCAATTTCTTTCATAAGCTTTCTATAGTTTTCAGTGTACAGATTTTTCACCTCTTTGGTTAGATTTATTCCTAGGTATTTTATCGTTTTTGTGCAACTCTAAATGGGATCAATTCCTTCATTTCTCTTTCTCTTGCTTCATTGCTGGTGTATAGGAACGCAACCGATTTCTGTGCGTTGATTTTATATCCTGCAACTTTGCTGAATTCATGAATCAGTTCTGGCAGTTTTTTGGTGGAATCTTTAAGGTTTTCCATATAGAGTATCATGTCATCTGTGAAGAGTGAAAGTTTGACCTCCTCCTGGCCTATTTGGATGCCTTTTATTCCTTTGTGTTGTCTGATTGCAGAAGTTAAGACTTCCAATACTATGTTGAATAACAGTGGCAAGAGTGGACATCCCTGTCTTGGTCCTGACCTTAGGGGGAAAGCTCTCAGTTTTTCCCCAGTGAGGATGATATTAGCATTGGGACATTCATATATGGCTTTTATGATCTCGAGGTGTGATCCCTTCTATCCCTACTTTCTTGAGGGTTTTTTTTAATTAAGAAAGGATGCTGTATTTTGTCACATGCTTTCTCTGCTTCTATTGAGAGGATCGTATGGTTCTTGTCCTTTCTTTTATTGATGTGATGAATCACGTTGATTGTTTCATGGGTATTGACCAGCCCTGCATCCCAGGTATAAATCCCACTTGGTTGTGGTGAATAATTTTTTTAATGTATTGTTGGATCCGGTTGGCTAGTATCTTGTTGGGGATTTTTGCATCCATGTTCATCAGGGAAATTGGTCTATAGTTCTCCTTTTTAGTGGGGACTCTGTCTGATTTTGGAATCAAGTTAATGCTGGCTTCCTAGAAAGTTTGGAAGTTTTCCTTCCAATTCTATTTTTTGGAAGAGCTTCAAATGAATAGGTGTTAACTCTTCCTTAAATGTTTGGTAGAATTCCCCTGGAAAGCCTTCTGGCCCTGGACTCTTGTTCTTTGGCAGATTTTTGATTACTAACTCGATTTCCTTACTGGTTATGAGTGTGTTCAAATTTTCTGTTTCTTCCTGTTTCAGTTTTGGTAGTGCATATTTTGCTAGGAATTTGTCCATTTCTTCCAAATTGCCCATTTTATTGGCAATAATTGCTCATAATGTTCTCTTATTGTTGTTTGTATTTGTGCTGTGTTGGTTTTGATCTCTCCTCTTTCATTCTTGATTTTACTTATTTGGGTCCTTTCCTTTTCTTTTTAATCAAACTGGCTAGTGGTTTACCAATTTTGTTAATTCTTTCAAAGAACCAGCTTCAGGTTTCATTGATCTGTTCTGGTTTTATTGGTTTCAATAGCATGAATTTCTGCTCTAATCTTTGTTATTTCCTGTCTTCTGCTGGTGTTGGTTTTATTTGCTGTTCTTTTTCCAGCTCCTTAAGGCATAAGGTTAGGTTGTATATCTGAGATCTTTCTTCCTTCTTTCGGAAGGCCTGGATTGCTATATACTTTCCTCTTATAACCGCCTTTGCTACATCCCAGAGGTTTTGGGTTGTGGTGTTATCATTTTCATTGGCTTCCATATACTTTTTAATTTCCTCTTTAACTGCTTGGTTAGCCCATTCATTCTTTAGTAGGATGTTCTTCAGTCTCCAAGTATTTCTTACCTTTCCAAATTTTTTCTTCTGGTTGATCTCGAGTTTCATAGTGTTGTGGTCTGAAAATATGCACGGTAGGGTCTCGATCTTTTTGTACTTGCTGAGGGCTGTTTGTGTCCCAGTATGTGGTCTATTCTGGAGAACATTCTATGTGCACTGGAGAAGAATGTATATTCTGCTGCTTTAGGATGAAATGCTCTGAATATATCCGTTAAGTCCATCTGGTCCAGTGTGTCATTCAAAGCCATTGTTTCCTTGTTGAGATTTTGATTGGATGATCTGTCCATTGCTGTGAGTGGGGTGTTGAAGTCTCCTACTAGTATGGTATTACTATCAATGAGTTCCTTTATGTTTGTGATTAATTGATTTATATATTTGGGTGGTACTGCTTTGGAGCATAAATGTTTACAATTGTTAGGTCCTCTTGGTGGATAGACCCTTTAATTATGATATAATGCCTTTCTTCATCTCTTGATACAGTCTTTATTTTAAAGTCTAGATTGTCTGACATAAGTATGGCTACTCTGGCTTTCTTTTGTTGACCATTAGGATGATAGATGGTTCTCCATCCCCTTACTTTCAATCTGAAGGTGTCTTTAGGTCGAAAGTGGGTCTCTTGGAAACAGCATATAGATAGATCTTGTTTTCTTATCCATTCTGTTACCCTATGTCTTTTGATTGGAGCATTGAGTCCATTGATGTTTAGAGGGAGTACTGATAGATATGAATTTATTGCCATTATGTTGCTTGTAGAGTTGGAGTTTCTGGTGGTGTTCTCTGGCCTTTCTAACTTTTGTTGATTTTGGTATTTATTTATTTATTTATTTATTTGTTTATTCCTCTTTTCTCCCCTGATAGAGTCCCCCTTAAAATTTCTTGCAGGGCTGGTTTAGTGGTCACAAACTCCTTTAATTTTTGTTTGTCTCGGAAACTTTTGTCTCTTCTTCTATTTTGAATGATAGCCTTGCTGGATTAAGAATTCTTGGCTGCATTTTTTTCTGATTCAGCACATTGAATATATCCTGCCACTTCTTTCTGGCCTGCCATGTTTCTGAGCATACGTCTGCTGCAAACCTGATCTGTCTTCCCTTGTAGGTTAGGGACTTTTTTTTCCCTTGCTGCTTTCATGATTCTCCCCTTGCCTGAGCATTTGTGAATTTGACTATGATATGCCTTGTTGATGGTTGGTTTTTGTTGAATCTAATGGGGGTCCTCTGTACTTCCTGGATTTTGATGTCTGTGTCTTTCCCCAGGTTAGGAAAGTTTTCTGATATGATTTTCTCACATAGCCCCTCAACCCCTATTTCTCCCTCCTCCTCTTCTGGGACCCCTATGATTCTAATGTTGTTCCTTTTTAATGAGTCACTTATTTCTCTAATTCTTAAATCGTACTCTTTTGCCTTAAGCTCCCTCTTTTTTTCTACTTTATTATTCTCTATAAGTTTGTCCTCTATATCTCTGATTCTCTGTTCTGCCTCATCCATCCTTGCCTCTTGCTGCAACCACTTGTGATTGCAGCTCAGTTATAGCATTTTTTATTTCATTGTGACTATCTTTTACTTCTTTTATCTCCACAGAACGGGATTCTAATCTATTTTTGACTCCAGCTAGTATTGTTATCATGATTCTAAATTCTACTTCAGACATCTTGCTTGTATCTGTGTCATTTCTTCATGATCTTTCTTTTGGGGTGAATTCCTTCATTTTGTCATTTTGAAAGGCGAAAAGGAATTAATGTAGAAAAAATTAAAATTAAAAAAATATTAAAATTTAAAAATTAAACACACACACACAATCGAGTAAATGATGCTAGATCATAGGTGTGTTTTGGTGTGGGTGTTGAAAGTGGCTTGATAGATTAGAGTTAAAGGGGTAAAAAAAGGAAATTGTTTGAAAATTTGAAAATGTGAATACACTGAAGTAGACTAAAGTGAAATGATGGAAGTAAACTAGAATTTGAAGAAATTTACACAAAAGCAAAAAATATAGTAAAAAAATTAAAAATATTTTTAATAAAAATTGAAAATAAAAATAAATTTTTTCTCTTTCTGTATTCCAGAAAAAGATAAAAATGAAAAAGAGAAAAAAAAAGAAAAAAATTCAATAGATGGATCTGCTAGTAGACTGAAATACGACTGAAATTACTTCTTTTTCCTCTAGAAGTTAGAATATGAAGTGGTTTATAGTCCATAAACTAAGCAGACGCTGAGTCTTGTGTTCTTGAAGAGCGAGGTTAGCTCATTTGGGTGGGGCTCAGTGTAATGACTCCATTCTCCACTAGATGGCGCTGCTAGCCTACAGGGGTGGATTTTTGTGGTACTTTTAGGTGAGTATGTGCATGCGTGGGAGCAGTGAAAATGGCGCCACCCAGCTACCCAGTCTCTGGTTTTGGAACTCTGTTCTCCCAGATCAGCAATTGCGCACCTGTCCCTGCTTTTACACTGTCCATTTCCAAGCCCCAGGTAGTACCTCTCTCCTGAGTTTTGTCTCAGATGCATCTGGTTTCCCCGGCCCCTTACTTCTGAGGCTACAGCTTTGAACCCATTCCACCCCTCTGTGGTGGGTCTCACCGAACAATGGCCAAATGCCAGCCGCACTCAGGAACGTTTGCGGGACCGTGCTGCTGCTGATGCCCAGAAACTGCGGCCAGGTGCCAGCCCGACCCAGAAAAAGTTCGTGAGATAGTGTAGCATCAGCGTTTCAGGGATTATGGAAAATCACAACACACATCTGGCACCAGGCTTCACCCTTAACAACCTTGTTCTAGCACCAGCGAATGTGGCCATTTTCTGGGGTCTGCTGGACCCAGGTTGCCTCACACTCTCTACCAAATGTCCTCCCAGCAGTGGAACCGCTTTTCCCCATGTGGCCTGAGAACCTCCTGGATCCCACTCTGCTCCTGGAGATTTGCCCTTCCCACCAGAGCACCACCAGGTATCAAGCTGTGGAGCTGCAGACTGCGCTCCCCTTGTTTACAGTCTTAATGGAATTTAAACCCTCTCCTTTCTCCTTTCTCCCTTTTTAGTTTAGTCCCTGTGGCTGTTTCCAATTTTCCACTTTCTCTCCAGCTGTTTTTGGGGAGGGGTGCTTTTCCTGTATTCTACCCCCCCTCCTCCATCCTCTCTCTACCCGCAAAAGTGGCTCCCTGCCTTCCGTAGCTTTTCTCCTCCAAAGTTCACCTCTCCGCACCATGTTCCTGCAGAATTCTGTGGTTCAGGTTGTGCAGATTGTTGTGTTAATCCTCAGATCAGTTTTCTAGGTGTGCAGGATGGTTTGGTGCTGGTCTGGCTGTATTTCATGGACACGAGACACACAAAAAACTTCCATGCTGTTCCGCCATCTTGGCTCCCTCCTATGTTTACTTATTTTTGAGAGACAGAGAGACACACACATACACAGAGTGTGATCGGAAGAGGGACAGAGAGAGAGGGAAACAAAGAATCCAAAGCAGGCTCCAGACTCTGAGCTGTCAGCACAGAGCCTGATGTGGGGCTTGAACTCATGAACCACGAGATCATGACCTGAGCTGAAGTTGGACACTCAACCAACTGAGCCACCCAGGTGCCCCAACAATTTCTTTTCTGGACCCATAACTATGGGGAATTTTCAGCACAAGATTGATTTCAGGTACTATGATTAATCACTTAAGCTTAAAATTACTTTACCAGTCACTAGCTGTTTGATTTTGGACAAGTTACTTAGCCTTTCAGAACCTCAGTCTTCACATCTGGAAGATGACAATGCAAGTGCAGGGAGAATTTAAATGAAGTAATGCAAAGTGCATAGCACAGTGATGTTACGTGGAAGATAAGGTTATTAGCCTCATTTCCAGGGACACTCTCTGAAGGCCAATTCCAAGTCAGGCCCTAAGCTGAGCCCCAGGTACTGCATCCAAGCACCCACTAGTGGGCAGAGGAGCAGGCCTTCAGTCCCATTTCTGCCATGGGGACACACACCTTGTCGGGGTTCCTCCTCACCTGGCCGGCAGGTAGACATTACCATCTTACTTTCATGGCATGAAGTTGATCCAAAGAGCTTTTCCCAGAGGTGGATTCATTTGGTGTGAGCTGCTCAAGTGTGAGTTCTCTAATCACCTTCTTTGAAGATGGGGATGGTGGTTCAGCTGCATGTAAGGACCTCTACAGGTAACAGAGCAGCCAACATATTTGGTTTAAAATTGAGTTTAGTGTTGCTTCTTTGTTATTTCTGCCTTCAGATGCCAGTGAGCTTCTTCTGCCCCGTTGGGCACTGAGTTACCATCTCCCAGGGTCCCTCCTAATGGAGGCCTGTTATGTGCTGGGTACATTGCAGGTGTTCAGAAATTCTTTGTCAGATGAGCAAATGAATAAATGAATAAAATCCTTCACCAGACACTCATGTCCCATCCTCTTTTGGCTTTACCATGCCTGATTTTAACTGTTGTTCCATTTCAACTTGAACTTTCTGCTGTAGCCAGCCTGGTCTTTTCCCTACCAAAATGCTCTTTGTTACTGCCATTATCCATTTTTCTTATGCTGGTAGCTCTGCTTGAGATACCCTCTTCATGTTCCACAAACAAATATATTTTCCCCACCAATGCTGATAAAGC
Source organism: Leopardus geoffroyi (assembly GCF_018350155.1). Classification (NCBI taxonomy): domain Eukaryota; kingdom Metazoa; phylum Chordata; class Mammalia; order Carnivora; family Felidae; genus Leopardus; species Leopardus geoffroyi. The sequence continues at coordinate 125,493,565 of NC_059333.1, forward strand.
CTCCAGCCCTCCCATAAAATCTTCTTTGAATATTCAGGCCATGACAGACCACCAGCTTTCCCTTTTTTATGGCTATTTATCTTTATTTGCCTTTCCAAGTAATATGGTAACCTCCTTGATTAAAAACACGTAGTATTCGTTTTGTGCATTCCTCTATAGCCTAGGCTAATAACAGGCAAGTAATAAATGATGACTGAATGTATTTACAGGTTCTACCACTCAGCATCTGGGGGCTAGGTCATGCTGTGCAATATCTCCAAGGCTACATGCCCAACTATAAAACAGGCATAATAATATCTACCTTCCAGTATTTTGACACTTAAATGAGATGAACTATGTAAAGAACTTAGCACATTGATTGCATTTGTTACATTGGTTACTCAGGGACCAGGCCGATGGAGAATGATCTTGACATGTGCTTTCTTAATCACCTTGTAAGGGGGAAAAGAATGTAGTAGATGATGCATTGATTCTTAGATCTTATGCCTGGAAATGACAGGTATAAGATAGTTACATTTAATACTTATATTTCATTGGCCCAAACAAGTCACATGGTCATGCCTAACTTCAAGTGGGGAGTCATGCAATCCCACTTGAAGCCTGCACAGGTTCCCTGATATGTAAAGAGGAAATGATAATGATTGTAATGATTGTACCTTTGTCATAGAATTGTCATGAAAATTGAATTAGGAATGCATGGTAAGTGCTTAAAATTGTGCCCAGCACACAGCCAAGTACTTAAATATTAGTGGTTGATATTCTGCCTGTGGGATGAGCCATTTGACATATGCAATTATGTGAACACATTTGCCTATATCAAAAAACTTGACTGAGTGCCTGCTAAATATTAGACCATGGGCTTGGTGGTGAGGATTGTGGAAACAGACGACATAGATGCTGTAAAGTAAGGAAAAGTTGAAAACTATTTTAGTTCTGATTCAAATCTTGACTGATGCTAAGATGTACCAAAGAGGATTCTGAAATATTACAAAGAACATAGAGTTTATCCACCAATTGAACTTGTTTTATGTCCCTAATATATTTAAGGTATTATCAAGTTTTGATGGCAGTTGTAAGATTTATTTGTTCTATTTTATACTAACCAGATATTTGTCTCATGTTTTACCTACTATCTGTACTTTTCTTGTGGCATCCTAAAGGTATGTGACAATAAAGCTTACTGGTTACGTGGTTGAGAGACCTGAAGACTATATTGCCATATCTCCAGGAAGTAATTAGTCCAAGGGCTACTCTTTTTTGGAAGAAAACTAATCATCTTATAACCACTAGAGGGCAGTAGCAACTCACTGATGCAACAAGACAATCATATACCAGGATCAAGTGGGATTTATCCCTGAGGTGCAAGGAGAGTTTACATTTGCAAATCGATAAGCATGATATACCATGTTACCAGAATAGAAGATAAAATCACATGATCATCTCACAGATGCAGAAAATGCATTTGACAAAATTCAATATCCTTTCATGATAGAAATTCTCAACAAATTAGGTGTAGAAGGAATGTACCTCAACATAATAAAGACCATATTTGATAAGCCCACAGGTAACATCATACTCAGTGGTGAAAAGCTAAAAGCTTTTTCTTTAAGATTAGGAATAAGACAAAGATGCCCAACTTTCACAACTCCTACTCATTGTAGTAGTGGAATTCCTAGCCAGAGCAATCAGGCAAGAAAAAGAAATAAGTCATCCAAGTCATAAAGAAACAAGTAAAATTTCTCTTGCTAGAGAGACATGTTGTCTCAGGTCAAAACTTTATGGGACAGCCTGTACCTGATGACTGAGTAAATCTGGGCTATAGCACTTAACCTCTTTGACCTGACATGGGCAATAATGACCAGCATTATTTGTTCCAAATCTCTTCATTGGGTTGGCTAAGGTTTTATTAGAGCTGCATTTCAGTTTGACTTCTCCAGCCCAATCCTACTTCCTCCCTTTGAATCTCTTTATTTGGATTCAGAAACATTTTGTACCTCAACTCCATCTCAGGTGTCTGTTACTGGACAACCCAACTAGCAACATTTTGCCTCCCATCTTTAAATATACTAGATGTATTACAATTCCAGGACTTACCATCATTTCAAGAAAAATTAGTTTAGCAAATATCAAAATAATTGAATATTTACAGATAGTAAAAGTAAGTATAGTGACCTTCTTGGCCTATTGCTTCTATCCTACTTTAAACCTGACAGCCAGTGCCGTTAACTTAGCCCCAGTTAGGAGGCTGGGCCCATTCCTTGTACTCCAGATCTAAGTATCTAGATTATCATATTCACTTATGACTCAGCCCCCACTTTGTATCTTGTTTCCAATAACTACTCAGTTTTGTGCCCCATGTGGGTTGTTTACCCCAAGTGGTCTAGGCTGCTGTGTTAAATCACTAGGCACAGAGAAGAATCCACCTGCTTCATATAGTTTTTTTTGTTTGTTGTCCCTGTTCTATTCTATCTCCCCCTCCATTGGCACATAATTTTCCATAACGTGATACTATGTTTTCATATAACCTGAAAGTGGTTCTACTTTTTCTTTGTGTGGACTTTTCTTTCCTTCTCTTCCTCCTCTCCCACCTCCTTCTCCTCCTCTTCCTTTTATCTTCTTCCTCATCCTCTTTTCTTTTCTCTTCCTACAATTATTGACTCCTTCTTCATGCCAGGAGTACAACTAAACAAAGAGATAAAAGACACAGTCCTTTTTCTCAGAGAGCTCCCAGCTCAGGAAATCCAGGGAGAATCCAGGAAAATAAGCGTGTGATCTCCAAGTGAGTGAGTGCTCAGCACATGTTAGCCAACGTCTTCCTGGGAGCAAGGGGTACAGTGTGTTGTAGGGGGTGAGGCTTGGTCTGGGTGCTGAAGGATAGGAGGAATGTGGTCACGTTCACGTCTGGATTCTTGGCTACAGTTGTGCTTTGAGTTTTGGGGAGTTTAACCTTGAGGTCAGTGACATTCACATGTAATTAGCTTATCATTTCTCTTATATAAATGCCTCTGAAGTGTTTGAAGAGTATTTAAAAATAGTTACTCAATGTGAAATTTTCATCTGAAATCTTATCTCTGTGCTGTTAATTTACCTTATAAACCATTTCATCCCAGATGACAGAAAAACTAACATCATCCTCAGTTTTGACCACATTATCTGAAAAATCCCCGAAAGAGCTGTGGCAATCAAAGAAGTTTAGTAATTCATTGAGTGTCTCCATGTTTCCCTCTGGCTTAAAAAAAAATGTTTTTAAATGTTTATTTATTTATTTCAAGAGGGAGAGAGAGTAGAAGTGAGGGAGGGCCAGAGATAGAGGAAAAGAGAATCTCAAGTAGGCTCCACAGTGTCAGCGTGGAGGCCGACACAGGGCTTGACATGGGGCTTGAACTCATGAACTGTGAGATCATGACCTGAGCCAAAACCAGGACTCAGATGCTTAACTAAGCCACCCAGGCACCCCACCTTCTGGCTTTTGAGTACCTACATGCAGATTTGCTCATCACACATGAAACTCTACATTTTAAAAGGGTACTGATATTTCCCAGTCAGAGCACACTTCATTAAAAGGTGCCATTTTTCAAATCTAGGATTTAATGGCGTGGGATGTATTCTGAGGATGCCCAGTGCAAGCATTCTTTCCTCTCTCTAAACATTTGTGTGTTTTTCACCCTGCAGGCTGTGGTTGCTGGATGCCAACTTGTCATTCCCAGAAACCTCTGGATCATGGTAATGTCAGACCTTCACCATGTATCAGGTATCTGGCTTAATTTCCCCATTTTTCAGGGGAAATAAGAAAAAATAGTATGCTGATTGCTAACCTGTCCCAAGTGTTTTACAAATGTCTGATAGAGTAACACTTGAATGATTGATTCCTTGATAATGTATGTTTAAATCACTTTTAAAGCTACATTATTTCTGATTTATCATTTTCATCAATAATTTTGTTGACACAAACTAACCTTTACTGTTTAGAGTTAAGTAGAATTTATAAGTAGGAATAACATAAATTTTATCACAATGTAATGTCCTAGAATTAACCAGCATTCATACTCAAGATCATCAATGGAAAAAAATCTGAACAGTAGGCAGCATCTGAAAAACTAGTTCTAGCTGACTTAAAAGAGGCCATGAATAATTTAGATAGACTTTGTTCGAAGTTTCACATCCTCCATTCCTCACTTACATTAAAACCAAATCAAATTAGTATTAGCTTTGAAAAATCGCACATCATTTAAAGAAAAATTGGTCAATCCTTCAGAAATTATGGAGTGCAGAATACTTGTCTTGATTAGTTCTAAGTCCATCTCCTTGGTTACTGGGAACCTTTCCCATCCTGAATCCTATGTGGAGAAATAAATGCAGCTTGATCAGAACCTGGCCAGTCAATGGGTAGCTTCTCAGTCTGCAGCAGAGTGATGTTCTGAAATGACCTTGTTCAAACCATCAGCTAAAGTGCTCTTCCCTGCCAGACTGCCAGGCCACAGTCCTGCCTGTTTCACAGACACATTGGGGTCAAAGCATCGGCCCAAGGGGTTGGTGTGGATTGTCTACCTGCTGTCCACATATTCAGGGATGGATGAAGAGATGTCATCAACAACAGCACATGCCCAATGGCCTCTTGATCTGCAGTGCCTCAGACAAGAGAGCCCCCAGATGTCTTAACAGAGAAATCTGTCTTCCAGAAATGCATCAAGACCCCATAAATGACCCTCCTGGTGAGCACTCCCACTTATTAGTTTTGCCTCATCACAAAAACATATCCAAAACCTTGAGAAATTATGCTATTTCCTCACAAAGCCAAAACAAATCAAATACCCATCACATCCTCTGTTAATGTATTTGACATAGATTGCATTTACGCGGAACTAGGGTGTGATCACATAGCTGTTTGGTAGCAGCCATTTGTGCTCACTGCTCACTTACGCTCTGGGTTTATTACTAACATTATTCTGTACAAAAAAAGATGAATCTTCCCATGTTGAGAAATTAACTTGGTCTTAATGGAGAAAGTCTAGAGGTCACAAAAATGGTACAATTAATTCAGCACTTCTGTCCCCAAGTGACTGTACTGCAACAAATTATGAAGTGTAATTATGGTTATAGAACATCAGAACATGTGGCAAATTCAGTTAATTCTGTCAAGACGAGTCATTCAGAATTGGCTCTGGCTTTAGATTGAATTATTTGCACCTTCATTTGGTGCTTTGCCATCGTTTACAAACACATGAGAAGGCTTCAGGTGCATGATTTTGGTGGGAGTGCCAAATCCAAGAAGGACAGGAGGATGGCCATGGACATAAGGCTCGGTTTCTTGAACTTACATGAAACACTACTGCTTGGGGGAAAACATCACTGAAACCCAGTATATTGCATCTATGTTTCAGTTTATTGCTCATATTAGCACATATGGTTGCCTTGAGGATTGGTAATGAACAAAATGAAACACAGATACACAAGGGAGCCAGTGTTGGGTAAAGGATGGGGAGTCTAACAGGACCCATCCTGCTCCTTGCGCCTCTGGCTACAAGTTAACTTGTTTTCTTTCGATGTCATTTTTTAAAAGGTAGAGCTGACTTAGAAATCACAGGACAGAACTGACCAGACCAGATAAAATACTTTGAGGAAGAATACTCAGTACTTACTGGAAGTATGTCAGCCAACTGATCTGCCTCCTTTCTGTGGGGAGAAAAACCACAAAACACATGCTGGAAGGGATTAGATAACTCAGTCAGAACTTTCCCTTTCTCTTTCCTTCTTCCATCTTGTCTCCTTCTCTACTACTTTGTCCTCTCTGTGTCTCCTCCCTCCCTCCCTCCTTTCCTTCCTTCTTTCCTTCCTTCCTTCCTTCCTTCCTTCCCTGTCCAAATGGTGGGGACAGTCTATTTAAAGATAAAGAGGAGGAAAAAAGCATTTTGGGGACAGGGATGAGTCAGTCAAAGGTTTGGCTGAAACAAAAATATAAGATTGGGAGTAAAAAAATAATTTGGATACATACACATGGAGGTGGCATTGAAAGTTGGATTACTTTAGTCCCAAAGGACAAAGTGAGCCTGGTAAATTCTTGAGCAGGATATTGGCACATTTATAGATAAATACTATGGTAAAAATAGTATTGAGAAGTACATCTCAATAGTGAGTGGAGCTAACTGTGGCATTGCTTTTATTTCTTTATCAAGGGATAGAGCCATCCATCTGTCCCAGTTCTAGTTCAGAGAATCAGCAGGAATTCACTCTGGAACACTTGAAGTTGCTACTAAAGATACATGGGGCTTTTTTCTGTCTGTATTTTGGCTGCAGAATACCCAGGTTTTCCTTCTGGGTTCAGCTAGGGCAACTCCTCTTTGGGGAAGTCTTCACTCACTGGCTGCATTCAGGTGCTTTCCTCTGACATTGTTTGCATCATACCACCCTTTCATCTGCCCACACTGAATCCTGTCCCCTAGTCCCCATGGTCCTCCACTCCTGTCACCACTTGGACTTAAATTCTTTAACTGTCTAATTTGTGGCCCCAGCCTAGTGCAGCACACAGCAGGATGAATATGGACTGGCTGAGCCTCCGTAACTCTGGGCAATCAGGTGGGATGTGCAGATATCATTCCATAACCTTACTGGGAGACAACATTTTTCACATGTGCCTTCAAATATGTCTTGTCCTAAGAAGAGGCCAGATTGTGAAAAATCGGATTTAACAGGACTAGGTTAGGGTGTTGGCAGCTCTGACATCCTGTGATGGAAGCGCTGAGTTCCCTGGAAGGAGGAGGAGAAGGGTGAATGAGGCATTTGCTAAGATTATCTAGGGGAGTTGGAGCTGGAGGAAATCTACTATTCCATCATCTCTAGCCCACCCACATGTCCCAGTCTAATCAAGCACTCTTAATGCCAGAACCTTTAAACAAAACCAAACCCTAATAAGCCCCTTTTTGTTGGAACAGCAAACACAGAAGGAAGTGAAGACACCGAGCTGCACTCTTCCAATTCTCTCTGGATCTTGTCTAGAATAGATGTGGCTGCTGAAAGACATGATGGTGATAGCCTCTCAGATCAGGTCTTGGCAGCTGCTGGACTCTCTACCTTCACAAACTGCAGTATGTCTTTCAGTGAAGCAGCATGCAAGATACAGGGTGCAGGGATGCCACTTTGGGACCAGGGCTTATTTCTCTTATAAAGTTTTTCTTCCCAGGGTAGTTATTCCGGAAGCTGGTACTCTTTTTTCATTGGCTGTTTTATACCTAAGGCCCACCTAGCAGAAGCAGGGGTCTAAATCTCATTGGCTCTATTATTTTATCTTCCCCTGGAACTAAATTATTCCTGTGTAAGTACTCGATGCCCAGTATAAAGTTGTTACTTTTGTGTCTTGTTCGCAATACTTGACCAACATAAACAAACAACCTTTTTTCCCCTTTCTTTAGGTATAATGATAACCACAAACACCATTTTACCAAATTCATTTTATACTTTGGTAAGAAGAAAATAAGAATGACCTGTTTTTTTTGTTTTTAAGTTTTTATTTATTTACTTTGAGAGAGACAGAGACAGTATGAGTGGAGAGAGGCAGAGAGAGTGGGAGAGAGAATCCCAAGCAGGTTCCACACTGCGAGCCCAGAGTCCGATGTGGGGCTTGAACTCTCACAAACCATGAGATTGTGACCTGAGCTGAAATCAAGAGCTTAACACTTAACCAACTGAGCTACTCAAGTACCCCATGAGGGACCTGTTTTTGAGTTGGTCAGTCCCAGGGACTTCAGGTATGAAGTTACTAGAGAGAGAGATTTTCCGATGGCTGGAAAAGCATGAGTGAAGTGTAACTGAGGGAGCTGTTAAAGGAAACAGGAAAGAGTCTAGTTGTTTGGGGGTTGACCACATAGGAGATAAAGCTGGAAAGGCAGGTTGAAGTCATATCTGTACAATCCTGAATTGGGTGGGCAGTGGGTATACTGTTAGAGGCAACCCATATGTAGACCCATTTTATCTATTACCATCTCAACTCCAACAACAGAATGCTGAACCCTGTTGGAGAAGTGTTTATAACTTTTCAGTTAGAACTAAAAAATGCATTGTCTTTTATCTCAGCAGCTTGGTTATCCCAGCTTAGCAGTCCTTCTGTGTGATGTCAGTGTGTTCATCATGTGTTCCCAACTGTAAACTATCTGTAGACCTATTAAAACTGTTTCCTTGTGACCCCTGGAAATTTCTTATTTAGTAGGTCTGATTAAAGACATAGCTATAAACAGGGAGAAAATGTTAAAAAAAATCATATGTGAAAAAATTCTTTGATTTGCATTTGAGGATGTTCACTTAGATGTAAAATGGAGAAGGGATTGGGATTAAGGGTTGGGGGCAATATTTGAGGGAAGAAGAGGCAGGGGAGAGAAGATGGGGGTCTAGAGGCATACACTGCAATGGAGATGAAGGTGAGAGCATAAAGGCATGAAGGGTTTAAAGATGAAATTCACAAGATTTGGATTATAGGTTGGATGTGAAGGTTGGGAAAACAGGTGCAATCTCCCAGATTTCTGACTCAAGTGGGTGGTGGATAATCATCCTGTTAGGAAAACCAAGGTTGGAAGGAAGATGGTAAATTATTTCTGGAATATTTAGAAAGAATTATCTTTAGACTCTACTTATATAAATATTTTTAAAAATCCTTAATTTTGAAGACAAGCTGCTACAGTTGCTAAAGTTGTTTTTAATACCAAAGTTGCTTATTTAATTGAGTTATCTCTGCTTAGGCACTTCTTGTGACACACGTGTTCCATCTCAATTATTCTTCCCCAAAGTGGGCATGCCTCGACAATTTTATTTTAAAAGCTTCTAAATGCACCACCTCAGCTTGGAAGCTTTCTGGATTGATTTGGAAAACATAAAGAGAACTAGAACTGGAATAAGAAAGAATTTCCAGCCATCAGTTACTCACTTGTCAAATGTTCACCAAATGTGGGCTTTTTGTCAGCTATTGTAATATTGTTAGGACTCTGGAGGTGAAATGAGGAGCTCTCAAAGAGGTAGGGAAGACTGTCAATAGAGCCTGATAGGATGTCACACGGGACTCAGGCCTGTGGGAGAAGGCACCTCATCCAGTCTCAGGGTAGAGGGGCATGGTGCTACTTTAAACTGAGGAATGAGGTCAGCGTTGTGGTGGCATGAGTAGTTCCCTTTGTTTTTAAGTTACAACCAATAGGCCAACAAAAGATCCTCTGCACAGCACACCAGGAGGCCTGAGAGATCCGTACATCCATACCTTTGAAGGTGGGTGGACTGACCCTCACAGAGGTGGCGGAAATGGGGAACACCTGCAGCATTGCCTGTGATCCCAGCAACACTGGCAGTAACCCCTGTGACCACGCCCAGGTGACTCCAGTAGCTGGGGCTGTGCCTGTGACACTCCCTTCCCCCAACAATGCCTGCAACCTTGGTGACCTCAGCAGCTATAACTGCACCAACAACCTTACAGGCACATGCGACCACGTGGCACTGGTGACCCCTCTGGCAGAGGAGGTGGAGCGTGGAAAGTGCAATCTCCCAAATATAGCTAGGAGGCAGTTCAGACAACAGAAACAAAACTTGTGCTATAGCGCCACCTGCTGGAAGATAAAAGAAAGGCCTCTATTCGCAGATCAAACTGCTAAAACCAAAGTAAACAAAACTTTACCTAAATAAGAAAGTTGTTCACTTTTTCAAAGGCACTGGAAGAGGCACATCTCTTCAAACACCATGAAAAGGTATGGTAACACAGTATCACGAAAAGAAAATGATAATTCTCCAACAACCAAACCCCAAATCATGGAAGATTGGGGTCTAACTGACAAAGAATTTAAAACAGCTGTCATGAAGAAATTCAGTAAACTACAAGAAAACTCAGAAGGGCAATTCAATGAGCTCAATAATAAAATTAATTGTTAGAAGAAGTGCATTACCAAAGAGGTTGAAATTCTTTTTTTTTTTTTTTTTAGGTTGAAATTCTAAAAAGGAACCAAAAAGAAATTCTGGAGGTGAGGAACTCAGTAAATGAGATGAAGAATATATTAGCAAGCACTGGTAATAGAGCAGAACAAATGGAAGATTCTAGAAATTATCTGAGTGGAAGAGGAGAGGTAACCAAAATTTAAAAAAAACTGAAGAAACCCTATAAGAGCTATCAGACTTCATTAGGAGAATACCCAACATAAGAGTAGTAGGTATACCAGAAGGAGAAGAGAAGAAGAAGAGGGCTGAGAGGTTATTTAAAGAAATAATAGCTGAGAACTTCCCAAACTTGGGAAAAGAACTAGACATATAATTCCACAAAGCTAATAGATTGCCTTACTATCTCAATGCAAAACAAGCTTTTGCAAGACACATTATAATGAAACTGTCAAAAGTCAATGATGAAGAAAAAAATCTTAAAGGCAACGGGGCGGGGTGGGGGGGGGTAATCTACAAAGAAACCCCCATTAGACTATCAGCATATTTGTCAGAGGAAACTCTACAGGCCAGGAGAGAGTGGAACAACATATTCAAAGTACTGAAAGATAAAAATTCCCAGCCAAGAATACTCGATCCAGCAAAGTTATCCTTTAGATAGGAAGGAAAATAGTGGCTTTCCCAGACAAACAAAAGATGAAGGAGTTTATTACCACTAGAACTGCCTTATAAGAAATGTTGAAAGGAGCTCTTCTCCCAGAAACAATAACACAAAAGTACGCAACGCTTTGAGTAAGTTGTCAAATAGACATGCAGAATAAGAAAATTGTAACTAACTCTAGTTTAGAATAGGGTGTTAAACAATTGTAGATCAAAGTGAAAGGAAAAAAAAGTATTGGAAATAACTATAGTCACTACCATTTGGCAATGAAGTCACATCATGAGAAGGGATACTTTGTGATAACAAAAGTATAAAGGGGAGGAGGGAAATTACAGAACCTGTATAAGCAAGTGAAAATAAGTTTCTATCAGCAGAAAGAAGACAATTTTGTCTATGAGACATTTTACAGAAATCTTATGGTAACCACAAAACAAAAGTATAAAACAAAGACACAAAATATAAAAAAGGGGAAATTGAACAAATCATCATAGAAAACCACCAACTTAAAAAGGTAGACAGAAACACAAGAAAAAAGAAACCAAGGAGACACAAAACAACTAGAAACAAAAAATAAAATGGCAATAGTAAGTCCTCATATATGAGTAATCACCCTAACTGTGAATAGATTAAAATCACCAATCAAAACGCACAGAGTGGCCAGGTGGATTAAAAAACAAGACCCAACTGCATGCTGCCATTAGGAGACTTATTTCAGCTTCAAATAAACATAAGCTCAAAGTGAAAGGGTGGAAGATGATACTCTAAGAAAATGTAAGAAAAAGAAAACAGGTATAGCCATACTTATATCAGACAAAATATATATCAAGCCAAAAGTGGTAATAAGAGGCAAAGAAGGTCACTATATAATGATAAAAAGGGGTCAATATATTAAGAAGGTATAACAATCATAAATATATATGCTCCCAACATCCAACCAATGAAATACATTAAGCAAACACCAACAGATCTTAAGGGAGAAATAGACAGCAATACAATAATAGTAAGGGACTATACCCCATTATCAGAATGGATAGATCATCCAGACAGAAAATAAACAAGGAAAATTTGGAACTAAACTACACTTAAAATTTTTTTTCAAAATGTTTTTATTTATTTTTGAGACAGAGAGAGACAGAGCATGAGCAGGGGAGGGGCAGAGAGAGATGGGGACACAGAATCCCAAGCAGGCTCCAGGCTCTGAGCTGTCAGCACAGAGCCCAACGCGGGGGGAATGTGAGATCATGACCTGAGCTGAAGTCAGACGCTCAACCGACTGAGCCACTCAGGCACCCCAGTACTGAACTACACTTTAAAACAAATGGGCTTGAGGTGCCTGGGTGGCTCAGTCGGTTAAGTGTCTGCCTTCGGCTGAGGTCACAATCTCACGGTTTGTGGGTTTGAGTCCCACATCAGGCTCTCTGCTATCCATGCAGAACCCGCTTCAGATCCTTGTCCCCCCCTCTCTCTGCCCCTCCACCGCTTGTGCGCTCTCTCTCTCTCTCAAAAATAAATAAATAAAAACTTAACAACAACAAAAACCAAATGGGTTTAATAGGCAATATATAGAACATTCCATGCAATACACATTCTTCTCAAGTGCACATAAAATATTCTCCAGGATAGATCATGTGATTGACCACAAAACAAATCTCAGCAAATTTAAGGAGACTGAAATCATACTATCTTCTCTGACCACAATGGCATGAAATTAGAAATCAACAATAAAGTGAATAAATCTTCAAGTGTGTAGAAGCTAAAACACTTCTAAACAACAATGGGTCAAAGAAAAAGTCAAAAGAGAAACAAAAAAATTATCTTGAAACAAATAAAAATGAAAATACAACATATAGGGATGCCTGGGTGACTCAGTTGGTTAAGCCTCTGACTTCGACTCGGGTCATGATCTCGCGGTCTGTGAGTTCGAGCCCCATGTCGGGCTCTATGCTGACAGCTCAGAGCCTGGAGCCTGCTTTGGATTCTGTGTCTCCCTCTCTGTCTCTGCTCCTCCACCATTCATGCTCTGTCTCTCTCTGTCTCTCAAAAAATAAATAAATGTTTAAAAAATTTTAAAAAAGAAAGAAAATACAACATATCAAATTTTGTAGGATGCAGCAAAAGCAGTTCTGAGAGGAGAGTTTATAGCAATAAGCACATATATTAAGAAATTTAAAAAGTCTCAAATAAACAGCCTAACTTTACACATCAAGGAACTAGAAAAATAGGCAACAAATTACATTCAAAGCTAGCAGAAGGAAGGAAATAATAAAAATGAGAGCAGAAATAAAGGGAACGGAGACCAGAGAAACAATAGAGAGGATCAACAAAATGAAAAGCTGATTCATTGAAAAGATAAACAAAGTTGACAAACCTTCAGCTTGACAAAGAAAAAAAGAGAGAAGACTTAAAACAATAAAATTAGAAATGAAAGAGGCGATATTACAATTGATACTACAAAACAGTGTGATAAGACTACTATGAACAATGATATGCCAACAAATTACATAACCTAGAAGAATTCGATACATTTCTAGAAACATAGAAATTTACCAAGACTGAATCAAGAATAAATAGGAAATCTTAAAAGACCAAATATGAGTCAGGAGATTGAGTCAATGATTTAAAAACTCCCAACTCAGAAAACTCCAGGGCCAGATGGCTTCACTGGTGATTCTTCCAAGCATCTATTTATTTACTTTTAGTATTTTCATTTATTTTTGAGAGAGAGAGAGTGCAGCAGGTGAGGGGCAGAGAGAGAGACAGAGAATCTGAAGCAGGTTCTGCACTGACAGCAGAGAGCCTGATGTGGGGCTCAAACTCACAAGCCGTGAGACCATGACCTGAGCTAAAGTTGGACACTTAACCAACTGAGCCACCCATGTGCCCCTTTGCCAAACATTTAAAGAAAAACTAATACCAACCCTTCTCAAAATTTTCCAAAATATTGAGGAAGAGGTAACATTTCCAAACTCACTTCACAAAGTCAGCATTACCTTGATACTAAATCCAGATAAGGATATTACAAGAAAAGAAAACTGTAGACCAATATCATTGATGAATATAGATGCAAAAATTCTCAATAAAATATTAGCAAACTGAATTCAAGAACACATTAATAGGATTACACAGCATGACCAAGTGGGATTTATCACTGGGGTACAAGAATGATTCAACATTCAAATCATCACATCAATAATATGAAAAATAAAAATCACATGATCATCTCAACAGATGCAGAAAAAACAATGACAAAATTCGACATTCATTTATGACAAAAACCCTTAAAGTAGTGGACATAGTGAGAACATACCCAATATGATAAAGGCCATACACAATAAACCCAATGCTAACATTACAATCAATAGAGAAAACTGAAAGTGTTACCTCTAACATCAGGTAGAAGATAAAGTTGCCCACTCTCAACGTTCTTATAATTCTGGAAGTCCTAGAGAGCTATTGGGCAAGACAAAGAAATAAAAGGCATCCAAGTCAGGAAGGAAGAAGTAAAATTGTTGGTATATGCTGGTACGATCTTATATATAGGAGATCCCAAAGAGTCAGTTAAAAAAACTGTTGGAATTAATCAGTGAGTTCAGTAAAATAGCAGGTTACAAAATCAACTTACAGAAATCAGATCTAATGCGCAGTGTCATAAAAAAGTCAATAATCGGGGCGCCTGGGTGGCGCAGTCGGTTAAGCGTCCGACTTCAGCCAGGTCACGATCTCGCGGTCCGTGAGTTCGAGCCCCGCGTCGGGCTCTGGGCTGATGGCTCAGAGCCTGGAGCCTGTTTCCGATTCTGTGTCTCCCTCTCTCTCTGCCCCTCCCCTGTTCATGCTCTGTCTCTCTCTGTCCCAAAAATAAATAAAAACGTTGAAAAAAAAATTAAAAAAAAAAAAGTCAATAATACTGCATGATAATGATGTAACGTGACAATCACATTACAATATGTAAATGTATCTACGTAACATGTTGTACGCCTTAAATTTACAAATTGTAGCATGTAAAATTCATCAAATAAAAATAATACATATGGATCCTATACACTATCCATCTAAATAGTGAAATGACTTAAACCAAACAACTAAATAAACTATATTCAATCAAAAATCTCCTGAGTTACGAAGAGTTGAGTAAGAGCAAGCTAGGTGAAGAGATATGAAGCAGAAGGGACAACATGAGCAAAGCAATGGAGAGGAGTTTGAGACAAGGATGGACGACGGGGAAGTTGTGAGATGTTTTGCCCTAGATAGCTTTAAGAAAAGGCCACATCTAAAACACCTGGGATGTGTGTGTAGGACGTGTGATGCCCCAAGCCAGGGTAAGCCTCATGTAATGTCACAAGGTTGCTCTACACCTAGGATATGCTGAGCATTTTTTTTCTCTGACATGTAAAATTTTAGGGGTGCCTGGGTGGTTCAGTGGGTTAAGTGTCTGACTCTTGATCTCAGGGTCATGAGTTCAAGTCCTGCATTGGGCTCCATGCTGCCGGCCTACTGAGAGAGAAAGAAAGAAAGAAAGAAAGAAAGAAAAAGAAAGAAAGAAAGAAACATTTCAAAGCACGTTGGGCTTCTCAGAAAGTTAGATGACACAGCCACTTGGTAGTGCCTTCAGCATCTTGGTGCACACTGAATTTCCCTCAGTGAAAGCAAAACTCCACCCGCTTCTTCCTACTTCTCTCCTAAAAGGAAGGGGACTGTAAATAAATGCTCTGGTTGCATCTTTCATTTGAACAGAGGCACGAAACACATTATATTGCCTGCCATTTCTTAGTAAAAGGACACCTTTCCTCCTTCCCTTCTCTGTATTGGAGCCCATTAATTAGAACAAGCTTTATCTAGCAAGCTTAGAATTCCTCTTTTTCTACCCCTCTTCTTCAGCTATACCTCTCTTGGTTTCTGAAAGCAAGGACAGGTCACTCGCTTTTGTCACGAACATTGGGATGAAATGTTCTGAGGAACACGTACATGTGTGTACACAAAGGCATGAAAGCCCATTTTTAATCGGAAGTGTTTTGTTTTCCTTGGGTTTTAAACTTTAAATGCAGCTCACACTCCCCCTCTTAGACTAGTTTTCCAGGAGGCTTTATTTCTCTGGGGCCACGCTTTCATGGTGCAGTATAATAGCTTTTGTTTCAGAAGTACAGGGCAAGAGGACCCTGAATGCCAGAGGTCCGCATTATATCTATAACGGCAGATTTGGATGGCAAAACAGAGGTTGGGGGAAGGTGGGAGTGAGTGTTTCCCATTGGTGAGCCCGAGTCCTTCTAGCAACATGGGCACAATGGGCACCATTCTGAGCACAAAACAGGCTCTGGCGGCGGAGGCGCTGACACTCATTCATGTCCCACACAATGGGCCCTGCACTGCAACCTTGTCCAACGCGATGGCACCTGCTTCTCCCAGTGATTGTCAGAGGACAAAAAGAACTTTGTCTCCTGTGTATCCACTGAGCCTTGTGTGTTACCATTTCCTTCTTTAAAAAAAACGAAATTTTGTTTTCCCATTCTTTTCTTTATTCCTCTTTCCAAAGTGAATGGACTAAAGTGAATGTCAGCATTGGTTCCAGAATCGGGAAATCCAATGGAGAACTTGAAATGGTTGGTAGGAAATGAAGAAAGCGGACGGAGGGAACAAATTAAAGAAGCTGTCACTTACTGCATTTCTTGATTCATATTGTTAGTGAGGAAGGGGGAATGCAGGCAAAGTAGCTGTGTCAGTCTTGGAACCCATGAAGAGTGATGATCAATAAGGGCTTGTGCTTCTGGGTCGACACTGATGAATTGTGAATGTCTCAGGGCAGGTCCTAGCCGGACCTTCTTAGGAGAGAGTTGCTTCTCTCCTAGATGAGAACCTAGGATGGAATCCGCCAAGTTTTCACCCTTACTCCACTGCTGTGGAGACAGATTCAGATCTGTGCAAGCATCAGTATTTGTGGCAATTCTAATGCCTTCAGGAGTATTGAAATTTATTATTTCAATAATTATATATTTTATTTCAATAATTATTATTTTATATATTATTTTATTTATTATTTTAATTGTGAGGTGCTTGGATAGCTCAGTTGGTTAAGCATCCCACTCTTGGTTTTGGTTCAGGTCATAATCCCAGGGTCAGGGGATCAAGCTCTACATTGTGCTCTATGTTGAGCATGGAGCCTGCTTAAGGTTTGCTCTCTCTCTCCCTCTGTCCCTCTCCCTCTCTCTCTCTCTCTCTCAGTCAAATAAATAAAAAAATAAATAAACTTTCAATTGTTTATTTTAAATTTTGTGTTCACCTACAGTCTGTTTTCTTTTATTTGTATTTGTATTCAGTCAGGCAGCCTTACAAAGTGCACTGCTATGTTTTGAAACCAGTTTTTTTCTGAAAGTTTACTTGTTTGGGAACTTCTGGACTCAGACTGTATATGTTTGAATCCCAGCTCCATCTCTCAGTAGCTGTGTGACCTTAGGCAAATTCCAGGTCTTACTTTTCCTACCTGTAAAATGAGGATGATGATAGTGTCTATTTAAGGGGCAGTTGTAGGATCAAATATGAAGCATTGAAAAGAGTACTTGGCACCTAGTGAAACTGAATACATTTTAACTGCTGCTAATGCAGATCGTATAGACACCAAAAGCCCATAAATGAGCCTTAGTATTTTATTTCTATTTTTGAGAGAGAGAGAGAGACAGAGACAGAGAGAGGAGTTGGGGAGGAGTAGAGAGAGGGAAACACAGAATCTGAAGCAGGCTTCAGGCTCTGAGCTGTCAGCACAGAGCCCGATGTGGGGCTTGATCCCACCAATGTGAGATCATGACCTGAACTCAAGTTGGACGCTTAACCAACTGAGCCACCCAGGTGCCCTGAGTCTTAATATTTTCTCATTATGATTGATGGTTTTCCTTCACCCAAATCATTGGTTAGCTAGATAAAGACTTAGCATAGTTGCTCCTGTAGCCTTCCCTGTGGCCAGGAAGGCTGGCTTTACCTTTTTATGTCCTTGCTCTATGTCATATGTGGACTAGTCAACAAGTATCTGATCTACTTATCCCCATGACTGCTTTTTCCAAATAGAGGAGGATTTTTCAGTCACTTTACTAATGAGCTGCCTTTCTCGTTCCTGGTCAATACATTATTTTAATAACACAGTTTATATTTTTGCATGTTAAACATTTCACTGCAGTCCTTAATCACAGATTTGGCTCAGAAGTTAAAAAAAAAATTCAAATCAAATACCTGACATCATAATGATTTATAAACATTTTTATTATGATGATTTTTTTTCACTAATGTAAATAGTTTCTTTTATCAAATCAGGTTGAGCAAGGGGATTCAGGTCAAAGATAGGATTCCTGCCCATTCTCCTCACAAAGGGGACGTGTAATATCAGTCTGAAAAACTGGATGTGAATGCATATTTCTAAGATATATAAAAAGCTACAAATTTATTTTAATGCAACGTCAAAGCAAAACATGAAGTGTGACAAAGACTTTATGTGTAAGCAAAGGGCGAGTTTGTCTAGGTGGCAGGAGTGAGAGAAGTGGGCGAGACTGGATCTGTGAGCTCTGTCAGAAATGGCAAACAGGCTGCTTCAAGGAAAGGAGAAGGGAATAATGTGCAAGGAGCAAGGAGAAATTTCCAAGAAAATTTCCTGGACTGAAGGTTGAGATGTTCCAATTCTTCCATGCCCCTGATTCAGACTGTGACTATCACCAAAGTTAGCCACCTGGAAATTCCTGGTTATGATCTCCTCATTACCTCTCTTATGAAAGCAGGTTAAAAGCATCAGTATCAGTCTAAATGAAGGTTTCAGTCATTTATAGGACCGTTTCTGGGAGATCCTGGTGGATGTGATTGTAACAGCACAATGGCAAAGAAGCAAATGGACCTACCATTCTATGTAGCAGTTACACCTCTGAAGAACAATTTACTCCTTTAAGCTTCTGTTCCCTCATCTATGTGCTGGGAATAGCAGTAACAACTTCTTAGGATTGTTGAGAGGATGGCTGCAGAGCTCATAGTTCAGCGGCTGACATGTAGGAAGGGCTCAGTAAATATTCATCATCATCATCATCTTCTTCATAATCTTCATCATTATCATCATCATCAAACAGAATAATTGAACAGGTTGTGGTCATTTCCATGACATAATGCACTGTATCTCATTTAGCATCAATCTATCCAATCTAGAACCCCTTGACCCTCTCACCTGGCCCTTTGCCTTTGATATGCCCTGCTGCTGGTAAACATTTCTACCTCAAACCTTTCAAAATGCTTTCCTTTTAAAACCAATGAATTAGGCTCATATTTGAAACTAAAATGTTGTCAGAAAAATTCTGAAAAAACTTTATGCACTGAGTGTTGGTCAAAAATGGACCTGTGTGTCAGGTCTAGCCTACTGAACCATGTTTTATCCAAGGAAGGTTGATTAGTTGATGAGATATATATCATCTTAGCTTCCAAGTCCTAGAGGCCATCAAAGGTATCCTGATGTTAAAGATATCACTATTTTAATGATCCCTGCTGAAGAGTATTAAAAAAAAAAAAGCTGTGCTTTCAGACCATAAGACTTATTGCTTGTATTTTCACAGCTTTCTTAAAGTAAAAAGGGGTGTTGTGGAAAATGATAAAATTTATCATTTATAGCGAAATATTAATGTAGCAGCAGGAGATTCGATGAGGCCATCTATCTATGAGCATTCAGACTTCAAAGGAAGCATAAACACGAAATTAATGGTTTGTCTAGTGTAAGAGACAAATAAATGCAAATGTGGGCTCATTAATATCAAGTGGATGACTTCTTGGTTTATGGGGTTTGGATTGATTTTGTCAAAGGCCAATAGATTTATTTTAAAAAGTCTTTGAAATTTAGCATCCATACACCCATTATTGAGAGAAATAAAACTCCTAGCACTCCCAGACGGCCTCTCTTCCTCCTCCTCCTTCCCCCCTTCCTAGATGTTACTTTACTGAGATAAAGTTCTTACATTAGGACTTACTTTCACACTGAAATATGTCCCTTGTAGGAACTGCTATAAACGCCAGCGTTTTCCGCAGCATTAGTTTATGGGCAGAGTGAATTTTAATGGCATCATAATCTCATGGCAATCAATTGCGGTGCTTGGGAAAAAAAAAAAAAGCTCTGGGGGTGTCCATTAAATGGGCTTTGCATCACTTTTAATGCTCCAAAATCTTGAAGTCTCTCCTCGCCTTTCCTGTTTGTCTATAGACAAAATAGTTTTTCTCCCCCCTAACCCCATTTTAGGCTGAAGTAGAGTTAAACACTTTTATTTATCATTTAACTCTCTGATGAGGAGGGAAAAAAAATCACTTTTTTTCTTTCACTTGGACAAGGTCATGAGTCTGTTGGCTCTGATACAAAGTAGGAAACTGAAGCAGGAGTTTTGGTGAGTGTTTCACTCTTTCTGGATTGTCAAGTGCCTCTGCCATGGTCAAACTCTTAGCTTTTGTTGTTGTTAAGTTATCCCGAGAAGAGTAGTTCCCATATTATAAAGGGAAACTCTACATAGTGGCTCCTACTCTTTCTGAGCTTATGTTTTTTGTCTATTCTATTCTACCTCCAACTCCAATGTGATCTCCATATCTGTCTCCCTCTATATCTCACATCTGAATGTTAAGCACAGATAGCATATGGGTTATCATAATTATTTAAGGTGAACTGGCCATTTCCATTCTTCTTTTTCTGTTTAGTTCTTTGCCTTCAAGGGATCCCATGAATTTTGAGAAATTTTAAGAAATTTCTTAACTATTTTGCAACACTTTCTTACTTCAGTATCTGTCACCCATCTGGAAGATTTATGTGCACAACAAACTAATTTGGGAAAAGAAAGTGTTTAGGACTTTGTTCTGTGGTTGGTTCTTCACAATCTTGAAAGTGAAGTTAACAGTGTTATGCTCTGAGAGTTAAATTGTAAAGTCAATACATGATGAACAAGAACAAAGATATGCAAAGTAACCATAAAGAGGAGAAGGCATGGAGGCTAACAGAACTAACTACAACCTGATTTAGTACATTCATCAATTTGCTCAACAAAATGATGTGTCAATTTGGTGGTCAGTTATAGGAGTGGAGAGAAAGAAAAACCACAGAAACAAATGTTTGTGTTCCCATTCCAGCCCTTTCCATGGGAGAAGGAATCATATAGCCAAAGGATGGAACTGACAATTCCTACAGTGCAATGACTGCATCAGGATACATTAGCTAGGGCTATTTGTGAGAGCCACTTTTCAGAATGTCTTCCTATTCCTAAATCCCCTTCTTTGAGACTCTCTCTCACCCACCTATAAGCATAGACTTGGCTAGAGTTCACTGTACGAGGGTAGGGCTTGTGACCCAAGTTCAGCTATTTGAAATTTGGCTCCTGCAAATTTAGATGATGTTCTGGATAGCTTCAAATGAACCCTTGGATCAAGGACATAAAATTCACTAGCCTTGACTTGATCATATTTGGTCATGAGCATACTCAAGCAGTAAAAACAAGTCAGTAGAAAGAAAGAGAAAGTTGAGAAGGGGATATGAAGTGAGAAATGGAGACGCTGGGGAGGAAGAGACATGGTGGGACAGGACTTGAAATCCTGAGGCTTTTTGGCTTCTAGTTTTATCCCTAATGAAGCCAGGCCCTACTATCTGCCTTAGGGATGCCCTAGTTCTTTGTAACTAATTCCCTTGGTCTGAGGGAAGAAAGTGAGCATTGAGAGAAAGCTCTCACTCATGACTTCACTTTCAGCCTTCTGCAGCACACTGCAGTGTAAGAGTGCCTGGTTATGTAATGTAAAGATCATATTATATTATTTTAATTAAATAAAAAATGTTGGTTGAAGATGTTGCTAACAATGGAAGCATAAGTGAACAAGAAAATGGCTGAGCTGACCCTTCTGCTGCCTCCTCGACTGAGTGCTTCATCAGCCACATATGAGGGGAAAAGAATGAAAATCTAATCAAGTATGAAAGGAAGAAGAGCCAATACAAGTTCCAAATTCTAAAGACTATTAGAAATATGAATTACATCCACTATTAGTAACAAAAAGCCTTTATGCATGTTATACATTGACCTTGAGATATTAACCAGAACTAAAAATTAGCAAGATGTAAAACCCAGATATTTAGAGCATGAGGGCAATCCTCTATAATTTTTTTCAAAAATGCCTAAAGTGGTTTGCAACAATGTGTAAAGTTTGCAATATTCAATTCACTCCTTCAGTGTTTTAAATAAAACTCAACAATAAAAATGATTAGAAGCACCTTAAATTTCTAATTTAGGAATAAAAAAAAGCCAAATATTGGAAAGATGCTTAATTCTCTCTGCCATGGTAAAAAAAAAAAAAAGCTAATACAACATAATTTGGTGACAAACCAAAACGTATTCCTTTCCTTTGTCAACTACTATGTGTCTAAGTACTATCAGAGACCCAGAAAACATTGTTGATGATGTGACTAAACAGGTATTAGAAAAATCATGTAGTGTGGGACATTTTCTATATCGTTAGGTGAAAATATAGGTGTTTCGTGTATGACTCAGCTGGGATTTGTGGCAGGAGACAGGTACATGAATACATTGCATTTATCAAAATAGCCCCAATTTATAAATAACTCATGTATATTTGCACACAAAAGAATACCATACAGCACTAAAAATGAAAAAGCCACCCACAATATATTGACAAACAATGTTTTTAAAGCTTTTTATTTATTTTGAGAGAGAGAGAGAGAGAGAGAGTGCACGCGCGCATGCCAGTGGGGGAGGGGCAGAGAAAGAGAGGGAGACAATCCCAAACAGGCTTAGCGCTGTCAGCGCAGAGCCCACCTTGTTGCTCGATCCCACAAACCGTGAGATCATGACCTGAGCTGGGATCAAGAGTCTGAAACTCAACTGACGGAGCCACCCAGGTGGCCCAAGGCAAAGAATTTTTAGATAGGACACAAAAAGCAGGAACCATGAAAGTTTCCACTTCTCCTCCACCCCTCAGGTATTGCTCCATTGGGACAACTTTTAGTAAAGAATTAGAGGCCCTGGCTCTCCATAGACTTGACAACACAGTATGTTCCCAAACTCCTTTTCCTCTTTGCCCCTCCTGTAGGTGAAAAGGTGAGCTCAAGGTTGCATTTCTTCACATTTCCTTATTTTGAGTGAGATTGACTTCCTTTCATATGTTTCATATTCTTGTCCATTTAAGCATCTGTTCAAATTCTGTACTTACTTTTTTGGGGGCTGCATTCCTTCTATTTTCTTATAGAAAACTTATTTATTTTATTTTATGATTATATAATAATGGTACATCATCCTGCTCAGGAGGTTTTGGAACACTCTATTCATCATAAGCATTATCCAATTCAAGAACCTTCCTTCACATGTTCACTTGATAGTGCCTGTCAATTAAATGTGAAACCCCAAATTTAAACTTACCATCTATGCAGTACTCTGGGCATTTAAGGCTTCATGAATTTGGAGTACTATATTAAATGGGAACGAGAATGGGGCGCCTGGGTGGCTCAGTTGGTTAAGCATCCGACTTCGACTCAGGTCATGATCTTGCAGTTTGTGAGTTCCAGCCCCGAGTCGGGCTCTGTGCTGACAGCTCAGAGCCTGGAGCCTACTTTGTATTCTGTGTCTCCTCTCTCTGCCCCTCCCATGCTCATGCTCTGTCTCTGTCTCTCAGTAAGAAATAAACATTAAAATAAATAAATAAATAAATAAATAAATAAATAAATAAATAATGGGAACAAGAAGAGAGAGTGCCAGAAATGGACTCTCTCTTTAAAGAACCTGAGAAAGTTCTTGGGAGAAGGGAAGATTGTCACAGGAAGCCGCTTGAGACACATTTATGGAGTGACCTACTACCAACCATGAAATAATTTGACAAAAATTAAAGTGATAGGTTCTGATGAGAGAGTAGATGAGGGTGTAATCAGGATGTTGTATGGTAGGTAACTGAGGACTTCCTGTAGATGAAATTTGAGCTCAGATTTCAAGGAAGTGATTACATTTTAGATACTATAATTTTTAGAGTAGCTAGAACATATGCATTTTAGGTGAAAATAATACTCCATCCTCAGGAAAAACTCAAATTTACTTTGATTTGGTTTATTTTTAAGATTATAAAGGATAAGAGGAATGTGACATTGAACGTCTTTCATTTGGCCATATGAAGCCAGAACCGACCAAATGGTTCTGCCAAAACAACTTTGTTTGGCATTCTGCCATCTCTCTGGGAATTAGATGGTATTTCCAATCAAATTACATTTTCTGCACTTTTTATAGACACAACTAGTTTTCTGGTGAGTCCCTGTGGCAGTCAACTTCATTTTCATTTGCATATGTGTGTGAAAGAATGATAGAGAATGCAAGAAGGTTAAGAACTGATAAAATTTTTGCTTACTTTACTCCATTACACTTATAAAGTTTTCTGTATTTGTTTGTATGGCTTTATGCCTGCTACTTACCAACTTTTGAGGTGCTGCACAACTAAATTTGTACAGTTACACAAGATGGAGTGGAACTGTACCCAGAAAGCATGCTGGGCCACAAGCCAGTAACAGGAAAAGGGTTTCATTTGTCCAAGATGCCCATCTTTAGACAGTTTAACATATCTGAAACTGGGATGGCATTTTAGCTTAGAACCAAGTAGAGTTTTTCCAGAGATGATCTGCCCATTACTGGGGGTGCACTGTCAACCTGAGATGATTTTAAACTTGCTGCTTAAAGTGTTTGGTGTCACGCTGATAGTGAGAATTTAGACTGAAAATTTGCTTGAGTCCCAGCTTATGGTTCAAATTCCTTCTTTCATCCAGATCCAAGATTAATAAAGGCAAATAGATTTCTTGTTTTTAGTCTTTCATTGAGAGCATATAGCACTTTCCATGCCTCAGCTCTATAACTCATCTTGGGCATGTTTCTCTCTTAATGGTGCATAAAATAATGACATAAGGGTTGAAAATCTTGGGGCAGAAGATGCAGACATGAATGTGGGAATTTCTTTAAGAATAAGTCAACAAATTCTGTCTTCCTCACAAAAGGTGATTTTAATGATTCAAAGTATTATTTTAATGAGCTATCCTCAGGTACACAGAGTTTGCTCCATGGCAACTTGACTGTGAACTTGGCATCAGGCGTAAATAGTCACTGAATCTTTCACTTTCTTGATGAAATGCAATAAGAAATGAATTTCATTTTGGAGAAATAGTGCTTTCAATTTTTAAAGAAGTGTTGAAATTTTTTTTTTCTGGGATCTATTGCTTTCCATATTTTTCACTCCTTTTAATTACATTCTAAAAGGAAAGTCTCACTGACTCTCAATTTGCCATCACATGAGTTGATTTCATTCTTTTGTCCTGGACAGCATCATGGTTCTGAGTTGTCAGTTCCTGACTGAGATACAGGGTTGAACACAGTGGAAATGGATTAGCTGGACTTGAGTTGAAGAAGTGGGAGGGAAGAAGCGGTCATATTCAGGATGGAGCCACCAGGCTTTGCTGGTGGATTTGATGAGAGGATAGAGGGAAAGTGAGAAGTGGAAGATGGTGATAAAGATTTGGGGATGAGTAGCAATGGAAGAGAAGCAAGTCTTTGGGGGGGACCATTCTGCTGAGTGGGTATCACTAATTTCCATGACAACTTTGGACCAATAAATCAAATAACCCAAAAAAGATTTGTGAAATGTGATGCTGCCTCTAGCAACAGGATAGTCAGTTTTGTCAGAAAGAACATGCCTCCCAAGTCCCTGGAAATAACTGAAGAGCCAAATAGAAGTGCAGGCTCATTAGGGCTATCAATGGGACATTGGTCTTTTTGATCTCTGTCTGCATGCTAAGGAAAGGGTAAGTGAGCCTCCTTTTCATCTTCCCCATCACACTTTAAAGGCTGCTGTAATGTTCCCACCAACTGAATAATTTTCATTTCCAACTCTAATCAATTTGTGAATAAATATCCTTTGGAGATGTGAGCTGCTTTAAATGATGGCTGCCTTTCCACCTTTAATCTATGACACTACAGTACTCTTGAGAGAAAATAGCTCCTTGTGTCTTTATTCCCTCTCTGCGTTCGTATATGCAGCATACCTCCTTTTTTATTATTACATAATAATGCTTTAGTAGGTGAATAAAAGGTTGCACAAGTTTTGTAAAAATGAGAGGCTATTCACCCTTGCTACCTTTAATCTCCTGCATTCTCCTGTTAATGAGTATAAATTATCAAAGCCATTTCTCAAAGTCTTTATATAGGACAATACCAGTGACAGATCATTCTCAGGAAGGGCTCTTTTTAAATATCATAATTAGTGGTATTATCTTTAATCTTTTTGTGGTGTGAAAATCAAGGACAACGTGAAACTTGATACAAGATACGAAACTGCTTGTTTGAGTGAGTTTTAGGAGATAAAAATGGGAGTTTTAATCAGGTCCTCTTGCTTTGGAGAGTTCTTAAAGATTCCAAAAGTATGACAAATATTGATAAATTTCTTTGGTATATTTGAAGAATTGGTTCATTGCTTTGATCAGATGAGATTCAATTTGATCCTCTTCCTTCAGTTCAAAAGGACCAAGAGCCAAGCATTTTCTAGAAAGGTCTGAATATGTCAATCTAATTGCTCCTAATGGAGCGTTTATTTTTTGGGGACCCTCTTAGATTAGTTTTTGAAATACATTCATGTCAAACTTCCAGGTTCAAGTTGGTGAGTTGAATTAACATAGTTACCTCTCTTCCCTGTCAAAATCCTAAAAGTATATTAAAATGCAAAAAGAAAAACACAACATAAAAATAAAAACCAACCAAACAAAAACAGCAGTGACAGCTCTGGGAAATTGTGCAGGGTATCATACATAGACTGAAAACTTTGAAGATGTTCTGAAAATATCTCAAGCAGAGGATTGATTTTAAGTGACCTTGGGTGGGTAATGACCCTAGATGCCTGGGAAAAAAAAAAAAAAAAAGCAAACATAAATCCTCTTGATGAGAAAAAGGCCCCACAGAAAAAGTGAGGAAAATAAGGCTAAAATATAAGTGAAGACGGGTAATAAGGAAGGTTAGCTACATACCATGCTTTTGAGTGGCACCATAAAATAAAACTGTTTCACATGTGAATATAATATACATGTGCAAATCATAAAGGAAATGGGTAGACAAAATTCTAACAAAATATTTAATATACATAATGATGAAAAATAATGCACAATTGTTATTTTATTTGCCTTCAAAGCAACTTGCAGAGAAAATAGCTAAACACACAAGGAAATAAGACAACTTGAATGAGAACAAGCAGAAACACAACGTATCAGAAATAGGCTCCCAAAGACTTCAGATATTTGAGTTATTAGAGACAGAAGATGAAACAGTCGAATGTATTGTATCTAAAGAGATCAAAGACAAGCCTGAAAATCTGAGTATGAAATAAAAACTCATGTAGAATGTCCAAGAAGTTGGAAAAGAAACAAAATTTAACTTATAAAAAGGAAAATACCATGAAAAATTAAAAACAATGGAGAGTACAGCCACTATGGAAAATAGTATGGATATTCTTCAAAAAATTAAAAATAGAACTATCATATGATCCAGCAATCTTACTTGTGGGTATCTATCCAAAGGAAATGAAATCATTATCTTGAAGAGATATCTGTACCCCATGTTCATTGCAGCATTATTCATAATGGCCAAGGCATGGAATCAATTTAAGTGTTCATCAATGGATGGATGGATGGATAAGGAAAATGTGGTATATATGTATATATATATATATATATATATATATATATATATATATATACACACACACACACACAATGGATTATTATTCAGCCTTAAAAAAGAAAGAAAGCCTGCCATTTGTGATAACATAGATGAAACTGGATGACCTTATGCTAATTGAAATAAGCCAGACACAGAAAGGCAAATACTGTATGATCTCACATACATGTAGAATCTAAAAAAGTCAAACTCACAGAAGCAGAAAATAGAATGATAGTTGCCAGGGACTGTGGAGTGGGAGAACTGGGGAGATGTTGATCAAAGGTACAAAGTTTCAGTTCTGAAAGATGAATAAATTCTGGAAATCTAATACATGACCTGGTGACTATAATTAATAATACTGTATTGTATACTTGAAATTTTCCAAGAGAGTAGTTCTTAAGTATTCTCATCACACATACATATACACACAAACAAGAAGATAATTATGTGAGGTGATGGGTATGTTAATTAGCTTGACTGTGGTGAGAGCGTATGCACATATCAAACATCATCTTGTACACTGTAAATACATACATAATGTACCAGTTTATGGCCTAGGCCTTAAGAGACTGGTAGTTTCTATTTCCTGTCTCTTGGCACTCTTGCTCTTGGAGTCTGGAGTTATCACATAAGAAGACTGACTACTGTGCTGGAGGAAATGTATGGCAAGGTCCTGGTACCACATGGAGAGGGAGAGGTGCCTGGTCGAGTTCAGCCTTCAAACCATATCTGCTAAGGCACCAGGCATGTGAGGTTAGCCATCTTGAATACTTTAGACCAACTACCACCTTCTGATCCCAGTTGACATCATGGGCAGCAGAAGATGACCCAGCTGAGTCTAGCCTGAATTCCTGACTCACAGTATTATAAAATTATAAAAAGTTTGTTGTCTTAAGCTACTGTGTTTGGGGTAGTTTGTTGCACAACGCTAGATTGCCAGAACAGCCACCATGGTGATTGCTAAAGCTATAGCTGTAGATAAGATCACTGAGAGCAAATATATATAATGACAGATTTGCTCCTAAAAATCATCTGGAACAAGGCTAGTGCCTTATCCATAGCATAACTCTTCACGTATTAGAAGATGAGAATTATAATCTCTTCTCTGATGTACAATTAGAGTCCCTTCTTTTCAGTGAACAATGTCTTTAATTTTACTTTGTCAGTAATGTTCCTTCTTCTGGTTTTCCAAGCTGGTTTATTTTTTAAATCCTATTTCCTATCTGTCTTCACCACACTGTTAAATTTCATGTCATTCATACATGAATACTCAAGCATGGATTCATTGCCTTTCCCCCACTTTTAACTCATTAGGCTATTTTAAAAGAAAACTCATTAGACAAAACTTCCAATAAGATTTTTCAACAACAATGACAACAAAAACTAAAATTTTCCACTAGTAATTCTAAGTCACTCCCTTAAAGCTTGTAACCAGTGGAGAAAGTAAAACTCCCATCATCTCCAACCCAGAGAAGAGAGGAGGGTGGGAAACTGCTGTATGGAGTCTTTGCCTAGCAATCCCACTGACTCCTGTGAAAAGGGGCAGGAACAGTCCTCTAAAGGGAGAGGTGGGTACCCAGAAGAACAGAGTACCCCACACGAGGGGAAGGATGCTGGGTAAATAGAAACAAGAAAGTCTACTATAGATTCTCAAACTATATTTGAACAGAGGCCTACAAAATCATCCTTTTTTCCCCTGGCATCACTTAATGTTTATTTACTGATTTTTTTTTTTTTTACCATTATAGCCCTACAATATTGCATGCTCAATTGCTTTTGCCTGACAACATCTTTATTAATCAGGGAAAATATTACAAATTCTATGGAAGGCAGGATAACAAGGTGTTTTTGTTTTAAAGAGCAAAAAACTCAACATCTTGTTGGTATAACCAGATGTGCGTTGGTTTTTGTTTTTGCATATTCATTAGATTTCATTGTTCAAACTGATCTAGTAAGAATCTGGCCAAGCTTTGCAAGAGGATGTCATACTGGCCTCATTCCAAGGAAATTAATAATCTTATTTCAAGCTGTTCTCCCTTCTCTTAGCCCTGCGCTTCTAGGCAAGGCCACTGGTGTTCCCCTCTCTATGAATTACAAGGTGGTTCAGGCCCCCAATATTTCTATTATAGAACATCCTGCCTTTCATTTAAAAATTGCCTCTTATGAGTATTATTCTCTGTTCTAAAAAGATTTCATTGTTTCACTCCCATTCTACACTCTTTCTATGTTCAAGGTCGCTAGTTACTCTATTATTCAGGCAGACAATCTTTTCATATTTTTTTTTCCAATCAGTCTCAGTTCAAGGACTTACATTCTCAATATCCCCCATAAGTTTTGCCATTTCTTCTCATGAAAACATTTTCCATAGCTTCCCTTTCTTCAGCAGCTTCCGCGTATTCAGTTCCTCCTAATACACTACTGTGTGGAATGTAGACAAGCCTTGATTAGGGTGGGTTTTGTTGGGGGAAAGTGATTTTTTTTCTTACTTCTTTAGAATGTGCAACAATTAACTAACGTTTACTAGCTGATTTTGGAAATCAACTGTTCTCATCTGGCTTACATGGTTGGAGTTCTCAGCCTCCAAGGGCCAGAGATAAAAGTTTTTAGAGTAGCAGAAACAACATGGATCACAGGGCAATGTTAATTGAAGCAGGAGTTTTGCAGGAAAAATGCAGTAAGGCAAAAAGATCTTCTGGATCAAAGTTCGAAAACAAAATCCAAGGTGGTCATAAATCTTGTTCAGACTAAAGTGTATGCATTGTTTTATTAAGAGACCATCCTGTTAGTGCTTATAGTAACCACTAATTAATGACTGCCTCTCACAGACAGCTTACAATCGTGAAAACAGCAGTTAAAACCCTCATTTTACAAAATTCCAAATCAGATAGCTGGTAGGAGATGGGTAGGTTTAATTCCAAAGTCAGTTATCTTTGGAATTAAACATTATGGACCATGCTGCTTCCTAATGCAGCACAAAACGTGCACAAAGCTGATCCTTAGATCAGAAAGTGATGCTCTTAAGAGACACTACTTTTAATGAAATAGACTAAGTATTCTATAAAAGAAATATTGGAGGCTTGAACTACTGGTGATGCCTGTGAAAGCCAGATCTAATTTTTCTTGGACTTAAAATCCAGATAATTTGAACTTAGGGAGACCCCTGGGGTGAAAACATAAAAGAAGGACTTCTGTTCCTTCTCTGCTACCATCATTATCCCAACAGATATTCATTTTGCATGACACAAACCTGCACCACCACATTTCACACTAGCTTTGTGAATCTGAAAAGTTACTTAGCCTTTCTGAGCTTCAATTGCTGCATCCCTAAAATGGAGAGAAGAGACCACACACCAAACACATGTTTCAACCTTCTTTTCTCACCCTAAAAGCCCTAGAAATGACAGGAAAATGTATTTTGAAAACTTGCGACAGTCTAGAAAACAAGAAAGGGTGATGTTAATTGACCAGAAATCATAAGGAGTTGTTGAAAATTGGAAAGCAGGTGGAACCTGTTGGGGAAATCACAGCCCAAAACACACTCTGGAAAGGATGGTTGGAGGTGGTGGGAGGTTTGAAGGGGCTCAGAGGAAGCAGATACAAGTACAGACAGGAGTCCTGAGACAAATGTCAGGTTGCTGCTGGGATGCTTGATACCTCCTTCAACCTCCCACCTTCCCTGGGCCATGCAGTGAAGAGAAGGATCCAGTGCCTAGGCAGAGCACAGTTCCAGCCTAAGGGCCAGGGAGGCACCTGAAGTGGCAGTGCACACCCAGGGAGAACCCTGAAGTGTGGTTTGTGGCTATTTCATACAGAATACCCCCAGCACCCCCTGATCTCTATAAGCAGAATGCAGCACCTGAAAATACAAAGACAAGCATCAGGTGGGGTGAAAGATTCTGCAAATAGAAAGACAAAAATCACCAAATTGGTGATTTCAAGAATCAGCAAATTTTGACAAAAGCAATGCCACACACATAAACACACACACACACACACACACACACACACACACACAACCACTAAAAATCAGTGGTTAATAGAATACCCCAGGAACATTTAGTGGTAGAAACAATAAAACATGTTTTAAAATTTATAATTATCTATCTTCAGATAGATACTAAAAGATATCACATTAATTCCTTCAAGTTATTCAACAAGTGATTTTGAGCACTGTTATGTGCCACGCACCATGTACTGAGACTAGAG
This sequence comes from Leopardus geoffroyi, assembly GCF_018350155.1. Classification (NCBI taxonomy): domain Eukaryota; kingdom Metazoa; phylum Chordata; class Mammalia; order Carnivora; family Felidae; genus Leopardus; species Leopardus geoffroyi. The sequence continues at coordinate 125,525,044 of NC_059333.1, forward strand.
CAATGAACAAAATAGTTCCTACTCTTTTAGAATTAAAATTCTAGTAGGGGGTGGGGGGAACAAGAGATAATAAATAAATAAATAAACAAGCAAATATGTCAGTTGGTAATAAGTGCCACGAATAAGAATAGAACAAAAACAAGGACGATTTTTATGTAAAAGAACCAGTCAGAAATTCCTGAAATGGGGGCGCAGTCGGTTAAGCGTCCGACTTCAGCCAGGTCACGATCTCGTGGTCCGTGAGTTCGAGCCCCGCGTCGGGCTCTGGGCTGATGGCTCAGAGCCTGGAGCCTGTTTCCGATTCTGTGTCTCCCTCTCTCTCTGCCCCTCCCCCGTTCATGCTCTGTCTCTCTCTGTCCCAAAAATAAATAAACGTTGAAAAAAAAAAAAAAAAGAAATTCCTGAAATGAAAAACATGACTATAGAAATGTTATTCTCCATAAGTGGGCTGAATAGCAGCAGATTGGCCATAGCTGAAGGGAAAATTTGTGATTTGAAAACTGGAGCAGTGCATGAGGACAAAGAGCCAGGAAGTATGAAGGAAAATTAAGAAACATGAAGAACTGACTTATAAGTTCCAATAATAGTCCAGTGGGAATTCCAGGAGTGAGCAGAGAAGAAGGAATGCAGGATGGTGGTGGTGGGTCACACAAATAAATCAGACTAGAACATCTTTCCAGAGCTAAAGAAAGACTGGCATCCTCAGATTCCAAGACCCTGAGTGATACTGAATTCTTAACAAGACACTTAGCCTGGACACATGCTGCTAGGTTTTCAGGACATCAAGGTTATAGAGACCATTCCAACAGCTTTATTTTTCCTTTCAACATTCATCCAGTAACCATTTACCGAGCACCACTATGTATGTTACAGGCAGTGTCTGAGGGTCTGAAGATGGTGGTGAATAGCACAGACAAAGGGCCAGGCAGGGGGCTCAAACCAAAGCCAGTTTGTCAAATACCTAAGTACATTAACTACCTGCAAGTGGTGGAAATAATCAGGGTGAAGAAATTGGAAGCAAGTGGGGACAAGAGGCTATTATAGGTAGAGAGATCATAAAGGGATTTTCTGAGAAGCTCAGACTGAAGGACAAGAGACCTGTGATGGGGAGGCCAGAGTAAAAATTATTCCTGGCAGGGGGACCAGCAAGTGCAAGACTGCCCTAAGAAAAGCAGAATGGGCTCTAAGTCAGGAAAGAGCCCAGCGTGGTTAGAACAGGGTGAGTGGTATGAGTGTGGAGATGGTGGTTGAGATTAGGAACACCTGTGAAGCACTCATGTCTCTGCATGACATATTATGTTTGAAGGACTTCAGGGGGCATGAAAACCACTTATGGCATTGGTGACTTGGTTCTTCTCTGATGCTTGTTCTGCTCAGGCTAAGACCTCAGCCTCACCTGTCCTGGAAAACCAAGGAGAGTTTGGGTGTTTAATGGGTATAATGAGTGACTTGTCAAGCTCCTTACTGATTTAACTTGAGATTTCCAGCTCAGAGGGAGGGGCTCCGCCCAGGGAGCAGATTGATGGGGTAACCTTGGGTACTGAAAGGGAAGGGCTGGGCCCAGGCCCTGAGCTGTTGGGTGAGGGGTGATCAGTTTGCCAACATGAACGGAACGGCCACTCAACCCCTGTCCACCCTTGACTGACCCCAGTAGCCTTTCACACATGAGGTGGTCTGGAAGATTGGTGGGTAGGTGAGGGTGGAAGGCTATGCCAAGAGAACCCCAGAGAGCAGAAACCTCCTGCATTCTTTCTGACAATGAGGCCACTACCCCATTCATATCCCCATTCACATCTGCAGTTCCTAGAGCTGAAGTGGGCAATCAAGAATACATTTAAGAAGTAAGTATGGAGTAGCATTTTGAGTGTGGACTGATAACAGCTCCTCACTTATCAGCAATAAATTGCATGCTGCAGGGCAGCATTAGATGGGAGGTCTAGTGGACAATGAATTCCACATTCTTTATCAGCAGGGCCTTAGCTGCAGAGAGGGAGTGACTTTTGGGAAACTCATGTCTGGGGATTGGCCTGGGAAGGGAGCTGGACAACACCCTTCACTGCTTCCAGGGATTTTTCCATAGGAGTCACAAAATAAATAATTCTCCATCTGTGGTCCCAACTCCAGGGTGGGGTTGAGGCTTGTGAGAAGGTTTAGGGGGAAATTTTCAAGAGGCTGAGAACCACAGAAGGGAGAGTAAGAGTTCTACTGCAAAATGGCCCGAATGGTGACGAATTTCTGGAGCCGTATATCTGTATCACAGTGCTATAGGCCACAAAATTGTTACAGAAAAGCTCCACCAAAACTCAGTAAGTAGGATCCCAGTTTTTCAATCCTATCAAACATGGGGGTCCCAATATTGGGGGCTTAATAAAAACCAGTATTTTTCAGTGCATCAGCACTCACAAAAATGGTAGATAATGCACTGTACAGAAGTGGACATTTGTGGAAGATGGTAAGTCTGAAATGACCACAGGCTCTTATTGCTTCCTTTCTACCTGTTGCCCTCAACTCCTGCCCAACGGAAGAACTTCAGCTGCTCCTGCCTGAGAAAAGGAGTCAACTGCCAAGCACATTACATGCCAGTGGGTGGAGGTTTAGGTATTATTGTTCTGGAAAAACCACCCTGTGGTGCTGAGTGAGGCATGATGACCTCAGGCATAGGGGAAGCAGAAGTTCTAAATAAGTGTGGGTCCTTTCCTGTGGGCCAAGGAACATTCAGAGGAATTAGGACACTCCGACTCAATATATGTGCAAAAGAAATCTACTCTCAAAGACAGGAACAAGAGACAGGAAGAGAGAGAGGAGGAGGAGTAGGGGGCGCTCGAAAAGTCAGACCAATGAAGGACAACAACTAGAATGTATCAGCTTTTTGTATATAGCACCTGAGAGTCAAAACCTCAGGTTTTGTGGTGACAAACCACTTTTGTCATGAATCCTAAGCACATCCCATTGGGAGTAAAAAGTGTCTATTATTGCATAGATATGAGGAGAAAAATTCTTTTCTGGGAAGATTTATTCCAATCAAACGAGAGACTTGGGAACTTGGTTATTATAGAAAGAGTTTTAATTAGTGAAGATCAAATAGTCTATAATTATTCTCTATCATCTCAAAGAAATGTGCAATCCAGTGGAGGCAATATGTGGGTCCAAAGCAGGAATTATACTGTTCTCTTCACTCCTAATTCTTGCCTTTTAGACCAGAGCCAGGCTACCTATTGGCCTCTGTTTTCTGTTTAGTTGCAGACAAGGGGACAACAAGTGTAGTCTCATCTCAGATTCCTAAACTAAATAGTATTCTCCAAGGGCCTATTACAGATGGGCTCCTGGAACATCTCGGCATAACATAGTGAGAACAAAACTCCCTGAGACCTCAGGTGTGATTCCAGGACATGCAAGCCAGAGATGGACCTCCCTTCGGATGGGAATGCTGAACACAGTTGGAGACCCTGCATTTAAAGTGCCCCTCTCAGGGCAGACAGCCTCTCTGCTGTCCTGCCCGGGGCTCCCTTGTGGTGTATTCAATAAGCTTCTATCGCCTTTGTCCTGCCTCAGGTGAATTCTTTCATCTGTGCCACCTGCTTCCACCTAATCGTGGCCCCACACTTGAGGGCCCCCATCTGATTGAGAAACACTCCATTTATGTACCACATTTGGTGGCTTACCCCCACCTGGGGGAACCCTGAACGAGGAGCCTTTGCCGGTCTGGAACTTTCCCTGGATTCTCTGGGAATGTCTAGGGATTTTCTCTGCGTGGACTGACTCTATTATTCCTTGGGGGACTGATGACCTCCTGCGGAGTTTACTCCTCTATGAGGATCTGAAGCCTCGGGGGGAACCAGCTGGATCACCCTTGCCGCAAAGGGTGAGGAATTTCGCCTTTTGCCCCTGGGGGGACACTTTCCTCCATCTACTTTCTCTTTTTGCGCCTTTGGCTGCCTAACCCAGGTGTTCCTCATGCAACAGAAGACCTCCAGCCAGGGCAGCTCCCTGGTGTGGTCTGAAGGTCTGAGGGGAACAGGTTGGCCTGTCCGTGCCTGTGAGGGTGAAGGCCCCCTTTCCTCTACTTTCCCATTCGGTCCTCCAAGGTTTGCTCTCAGAGTCCAGTGCAACTAGCAGCTCCCCCAGGGCGAATCCCCATACATCATGGACTCGGTTGGGACCCTTCCTGATGCTGGCTGACTTTCAGCCTTGCCGCTTCTTTCAGCTTCCGCCTTCCCTCTATTCCGGTGGATCCCGCCGCCATCTTGATCTGTGGTCACACATGTTTCCACGCATCTGAGTGGTGAGTCCTCCCTTTGGTTTTCTGACCAGTCTGACCAAACCAGTGTCTGGCTCTCCCTTTTTCCAGGGGATGCCCCAGCAGGAAGTGCCATGCCGTTTGCCAACACCGACCCTCTTGGTGAGATATCCGAAAAGAGTCTTCCCGTATTTGCCATGACTTCTGTTCATGAAGAGTCTGTGGCATCCTATTTGGTTCGGTCCTTTTTCAGGTCAGAAGGACGCCCTGACTGAAATTGTGATACCAGTAGGAGCTTCATGCCCTTTGGCTGGACGCCTCTTTGGGAATCGGCAGCTGGTCTTCCTTTGGACTCACCCTTGGGCTATATTCTTAAAAGCTGGAACAGATTTGATCCCGGAAGCCTGATGTTTCCGGACTGATGTTTCTACAAACTCTTAGATCAAGAGGTATGGCCCTCCCACGGACTCTCTTCTAATATTATTTACCAGCTTGACCTCCTTTGCTCCTCCAAATGGTCAAAAGTCCCATATGTGCCTTGCTTAGTTTCATGGCCCTAAATCAGAACCCTGACATAATGGACGCTGAACTCTCACTGTTCCTCCTCCTATTAGATTAGGGGCTTTTCCCTCATTCATTTATGGGTTAACTAGAGCCAACTAAGTTCCTTATCTTCTCCAGCCTGACTTGGACTGCTTATATTTTCACTTGTTGGTAGGAAAAAATATGGCATCTGCTCACCTATCCTGGCTGACAAACCAAGCATTAGGAAATTAAGAACCTGGAGTCCTTTTTCTCTGCCTTCTGGCAGCATCTTGCCTCTCCTGCCTCCTCCTCTTCATCCTCCTCCTGTTTCTGCTGCACGTTGGGTGCAGCCTACATAACTGGTTCCTATACCATCCTGTGTGCTTCTGACTCATCCTACCCTTGCTGTCAAGTAGCAAAGAGCACCCTCTAGGACTGCCTACTTCAGATTTCCTCACTGGGGTCCTAGGCAAAAACTGACTTGGGAAACAAATTGATTGACTTTTAGGTGGACCCAGGTGGAACAGAATTTGGTACTTAAACTAATTGAAACTTTTCTACCAAGATTTAGTGAAGGCCAAATAAGCTCACATCATCTCAAAGATGACTTAGAATGATGGTTAATTTGGTCTCAAAGTTTTCATAGGCAATTGTTAAGATAGCTTTCAAAGCCTTTGATAACCTGAAACTTAAAACTTGTTTGGATGATAAATTGGATTGAATCATTGGATATGTAGGTCTTTTCCAAATAAGATCAAATATTAAAGCATTGATTACTAAACATAAGGTTTATCTGATATTGAGTTCTTATTGCAAAGAAACTAAGGATATTTGGATCTGCTGGAAAACATGTTTTGTGCTTAATTGATTCATAAATTTGCCATCCAAAGAATTCTGGCGTAGCAGTTTACAATTTTTTACTTCTTAGTTTTCACTAGAAACTAAGGTTTCTAAGAGTTCAAAATTCTGCTTTTCTCTTTGTTAAAAGACAAAGTTTTCTTGGATTGTTGGTCTGCTCTTGATAAGAAAATGTAAACAAAGTTGTTTTCTGTTTTCTTTACCCAGAAAAACCAGTTGCTATGTTTTGTCTTTGTCAGGTCTTTAATGATCCGTAATCCTTTTTAGGCATGTGTTTTAACAACTTTCTAAGGTTTTAAAAAACTTCCTTAAGATTTAAAATTGTAAATGAGGTGTCAGACTAATTCATCTTGTTTATTTGGTATGTTACTTTCTGGTATAAGGTCATCATTTAATATTCTGATTATTATTTTTTTAATTTTTAAAATGTTTTTATTCATTTTTGACAGAGAGAGAGAGACAGAGCACGAGTGGGGGAGGGGCAGAGAGAGAGGGAAACACAGAATCTGAAACAGGCTCCAGGCTCTGAGCTGTCAGCACAGAGCCTGATGCAGGGCTCGAACTCACAAACTGTGAGATCATGACCTGAGCTGAAGTTGGACGCTTAACCAACTGAGCCACCCAGGCACCCCTTATTATTTTTTTTTAATGTTTATTTATTTTTAAGAGAGAAAGAGCATGAGCGGGGGAGGGGCAGAGAGAGAGGGAGACACAGAATTCAAAGCAGGTTCCAGGCTCTGAGCTGTCAGCATAGAACCTGATGTGGAGCTTGAACCCACAGACTGTGAGATCATGACTTGAGCCAAAGTAGGATGCGTAACCAACTGAGCCATCCAGGTGCCCCTCAATATTCAATATTAAAGTGTTATGTGTCACAGAAATTAAGAAAAAAAAGTGCACCTTTCAGGACTTCTGCCAAGTTATGGAATGCTCTTGGAGACTAGGGTCGGTCTGTCCCAGTGCTGTTAGCACTTAGCTTATTTCCCACCAGTGGTATTCATGTCTGGCACCAGGACATTCACACAGAGGACCCAGGACAACAGGCATATCTCCAAAAGGACCCAAGTGGCTCCAATGTTCCCCTGGCAAGAAGGCAGTGATGGTGAGTAGGAGGAGGTGATGGCTACCCCTTAGGCAAAGTAAGGGACAGTGGAGTCTGCATAGAGGTGGGGTACATAATAGCTCATCTTGGAGAAGCAGCAAGACCCCTCTGTGAATTTGAATCCAGAGGCAGTAGCATCTGAGTCTAAGGGATCTGAATGGAGCATCTGTATCAGGAAAAATTGGTATCACTGAAAGAGGGTGAAGATACCTATGGGAAGTGAAGAGAGCTGTTTCTAGAACTGAGGAGCAGGTTGCACTTTATTACGGAGGACTCTGAGAAATCCTTAAATAGCTCAGTTACTCATGATGTCCTCAGGATGGGTGTGCCTGAAGAGGATAGATACCTCTAATGTGGCTATGATGCTGGTATGTGACATGCAGTGGTGTTAACTCAGATGCCCCAATCCTCTTTACCGCCTGGGCAGGGGCAGAATAAACATTGTATTTTTTTCTAAGGGATGTTCAGTTGTTCTATCTTTCCTACAGTGTGAGGTATAGGAAGGGGCCTTTTGTAATAGGGCTCAATACGGGATCAAGTCAGACTCTCCTTTGGGCAGAAGTTTATCAGGGATGTGCTTCCAGATTAGACCTTGTAGTCTGTCTCTCTTTTTCAACCAGCCCAGGCTTGTTTTGTCCTTTATTTTATTTGTATCTTACACAGTTTAGACCAAATCCTCAGGATGGAAAGAAGTGGGAACAGAAAAACCTCTGGCGCTGCAGAGAGTGACAGCTATTGCCTGAGCATCTAACTTGCCACATTTGGTACTTTATTGAACACTGTGTACACAACCTATTAGGTGAATCCTGATCACCAATACTAAACAATATTTTGTCGTGTTTATACCACTCTGGATGATTCTGAGATCTGTAAACATTTAGATAGAGGTTCTACTATAGGATCTAGCTTTTGTAAAACATTATGTCATTTGGGATACATCAGAACAGTTCCCAAGTGAGTTATAAAACATCTTTGCTGAAAGGACTTTTTTTTTTTAATTTTTTTTAACATTTATTTATTTTTGAGACAGGGAGAGACAGCATGAATGAGGGAGGGTCAGAGAGAGAGGGAGACACAGAATTTGAAACAGGCTCCAGGCTCTGAGCTGTCAGCACAGAGCCTGATGCGGGGCTTGAACTCACGGACCGCGAGATCATGACCTGAGCCGAAGTCGGATGCTTAACCGCCTGAGCCACCCAGGCGCCCCTGAAAGGACTTTTAAAGTAGCCCAGGATTCTGTCTGTGTAGCATTGGGTGCTGGAGACAGTGGGGTGGCTGGAGTCAGGTCCCAAAGCACCTTTCCTCCTGAGAAGCCTTTTCTAACCAAAATTACACTCCAGGAATGTGTGTATTTTGGTGTGCTGTTGGTCATGATAGCAATGATGCTGCAACTCTGACTTTGTACAGTAGGTTCTCTCAGCCTGGCCTTCAACCCTCTTCTCATTTTATAGAACTCAACTCAAACAGCTCCTTTTCTTGATTTCTCTTATTGATATTTAGGGAACCCCTATAGCTCTGTCCACCTTCTTTGCACCCCATAGGAGGAAGAAGAGCAGTGAGAGAAGCTGGGACCAAGGGCACATGGTGCTGCGGACTGGAGATTAGGAAGAGGCTAAGACCCCAAGTCATTATGTGGTATGTTGGCCTTGATTTGCCTCTTTGAGAAGCTCTACAGGGAATGGGGCTTGCTGAGAAACCCTCTTTCTCCCTTGATGTGCTCTGCTTTGCTTCTTCTTTTTAAAAAAATGTTTATTTATTTTTGAGAGAGAGAGAGAGAGCGCGTGCGCACAAGCAGGGAGGGACAGACAGAAAGAGGGAGACACAGAATTGGAAGCAATCTTCAGGCTCTGAGCTGTCAGCACAGAGCCCAATGTGGGGCTTGAACTCACAAACTGTGAGATCATGACCTGAGCTGAAGGTGGACACTTAACTGCCTGAGCCACCCAGGTGCCCCTCTGCTTTGCTTTTTCTTGCCATGAGGGGTGCACTGGGAGGAAGCAGCTGAGGAGGCCACCTGGCTGGTTTGGGCCCAGCAGTATGATCTAGCTTACAGGTTTGGCTTCCCACAAAAGAAAATAACAATTGTGTCTCTTGTGTTGCTCCCTCAAGATCTACAGGGGTAACAGTTGGGAACCAGTTTCTGGCTATCTCTATCTTCTTTGCCTTCATATCAACTTCCAGAGCTGATGTCTCACTTATCTGTGTCTCCCTTTGGGTTTGTAGACTTTCCTCATATCATTGATCAACCAAGGCTGCAATTACTTTTTACTTGTGTTCCTTCCCCTCTGCACTCTGAGCTCCAGAAGAGCAGCATATTGGGTAGAATAGTGTTTTCCCCAACCCTAATTCCATGTCCTTGTTGGAACCTCAGAATGTGACCTTATTTGGAAATGGGGTCATTACAGATATAAATAGTTAAGGTGAAGTTGTACTGGAGTATGGTGGGCCCTTAATCTAATACCACTGGTATCCTTAGAAGAAAAGAGACATATAGACACACACAGAGGAATGATGATTTGAAGAGACAGAGGGAGAATGCTCTGTGATGGCAGAGGCAGACATTGGGATGATGCCTCCACATGTCAAGGAACACCAAGGATTGCTGGCAAACCACAGAAACTAGGAAGAGACAAGAAAGGATCCTTGCCTTCCTTGCCTACAGCCTTTGAAGAGAGCATGGAGCTCCTGACACCTTGATTTCAGGCTTCTCAGCCTCCAGACTGGTGACAGAATAAATTTCCATTTTAAGCCACCCATTTTGTGACGCTTTGTTACAGTGGCTCTATGAAACTAACAGAGTTTTGTTCTGGTCACCGTTGTATTGCAGGTGCCTAAAACAGGGTCTGGAAAGGAGAGGCAAACTGGTATAATGTTTGCTAAAGATGAATTGTATGTAGAGATAGGGGATAAGAGAAATGTGATGAAGGAGAAAGCAGATACAGAAAGGGGAAAACCTTGCCTCTCTAGTGCACGGCCAGAAGTTGGGATGCTTGGAAATCAATGTATGCAATATATGCCTAGCAAGTGCTCATTCAGTGAGAAAATAAATGAATGAATGAATATCCGATGATACTGGACTTCTCTCATCTTCACATCACCTCCAAAAGAGCAATCAGTTGACATGCGTGGTGGGAGGAAATGATGAAACTGTGCAAAACAACAACATGGCAGGACTGTGTCAAGGCGCACACACACACACACACACACACACACACAAATGATTTGAAGAAAGTGACAGTTTATTAGGCCCAAAATTTTAAGGTCTGTAACACCTGAGGATAAGACTTGCCTTCAGTTATGGAGTGGTGCTTGGTGTCCTGCTGTGCCTGCCATTCTGCCTGTGATAATCTGGTTCCTGCTGAACTACACCAATGCTAAAGCCTCCTTCCCCATCTTAGCTCTGCCACCTGATTCCTCCAGACCCCACCCCTGCACTCTCTGGGAAAGCAGGCTGGTTTCTCTTGCAGCTGCATGGCTGCCCATCCCCCTGCTTCCCCTTCCCTCCCTCATTGTTCTTCATTGGCCAGCCTTGTTTGCAGCACAAGGACATGAAGAAGACATTCTTCCCATTCTCCAGTCATTGTCACTAATTGAAATGGGAAGCAAGACAAGGCTCCAGAAGAAAAGCTTATTATGGGCTGCCTTGTTGGAAGAAAATGAATCACCTAAGCAGATAGGTTTCCGTGATCTCAGGCAAACCTCACTCTTTATTCTACACAACCCCGTCTAATTGTTCAAGAAAATGTTCATCTGCTTCATAATGCAACAGCCATAATGGAAGTGTTGTGAAATCACTGAAAAGTTTATTCAAGGCTCGCTCCTGAAAGCCCAGCCGTAATGCATGGGCTTCAGAGGAGTTAATAGAATTGGCTCTCATTGAAATTGCATGGATAACAAATTTCCCTAACACATATCCTTTTAAATATGCTTGTTGATGGAAGTCTGAATTGGCGTTTGACAGATGCAAAGCACTAACAAAGGGGGTGAATTTCCCACTTCTGCTAGTCATTCCCCTTGTGACTGTGTCATCAGAATCCCTGCCCAGCCTGCTACAACTGAATGGGGCCGAGAAACCCCCACAGTTCTCATGAAATCAACTCTCTTAAACAGGAGATATTGAACTCTTTTCTCCAAATGTAAAACATAGAGAAAGAAGAGAAAACCATTGTTTTAGTCCATTTGATATAACAAAATACCATAGACTGGGTGACTGGATAACTTATAAATGACAGAAATTAATTTCTCACAGTTCAGAAGGCTGGGAAGTCCAAGATCAAAGTGTTGGTACAGCCAGTGTCTGGTGAGAGCCTGCTTTCTCATTCAGAGATAGCCAGCTTCTTGCTGTGTCCTCACATAGTGGAAGGGTAAGGGAGCCCTGGTCTCTTTTATAACGGCACTAACCCCATTCACAAGGGCTCCAGCCTCATATTCTAATCACTTCCCAAGGCCCCACTCCTAATGTCACTCTGGGGGTAGGGGGACGAGGGGTATTTGGATTTTAACATGTGAACTGTGGGTGGACAAAAACATTCAGACCATAGCACCATCCTGTGAAGTGAAAGGAAAACCTCCACAAATAATGGATGGACAAAACAAGGCTACAGAGCACAAGCTATCTTGTAGTGAAATTTCTTTCCAATACCTTCAAATGGAGGAGTCAGAATTAACTGAAGAAAACGAAACACAAAAACAATAAAGCCAACATGTGTACTCCTCATGCACCACACAGCTCTTGGTAAATACAAAGTTTAAGATGAATTTCTGCCCTCAAGAAGTCTAGTTAGATTCGTTCATTCATTTATACACTGATCTGGAGTCTGTAGCCATTGAGAAACAATGATCGTTTAGGTGCAAAATTAGGGGAAGTTGGCCATGAGTCTAAGGCAAGTTCATAAAAGGAGAAAACCAATCAAACTGAAGACTTGGGAAATTTATTTAGGGGTCTCTCCTATGTATCTTGTCTGAGGTATACCCAGATCCACCCTTCCAGAGACTTGTGACCTGAGTTGTTGGGTGATAAATGTAAGAGTGATTCCCTCTGCTTCTTTTAATGTACCCAAATGCCACTTACCACACTGGGAGCCATCTGTGACCTAACTTTTCTCTTTCTGCCTTCCCACAATGAGAAAACATGTAGCAAATTACAGATGATGTCCCCTCCTCTGGAAGGCTCTGTGACTGCTTTGGCCCACAGAAAATGGTGGAAGTGATGTTTGCCAATTTCTAGACTTGAGACTTGAGAAATAAGTGGAAACTTCCACTTCCCATCTCCAGAAACATTCCCTCTGGGAGCTCTGAGTTTGCCATGCTGGGAGGCTAAGGTGGTTCCTCTGATCAGCAGTCCCAGCCAAGTCAACCTTCCAGCCATCCCTTTCCTTGGCATGAGATAATTAAGTAAAACCATCCTCAACTTTCCAGACAAGCTTAGGTACCAGCCGACTCCCCTCAGGTGATGTCAACCAATAGTACATGGAGCCAGTGAATCATCCTATTGTGCCCTGCCTGAAATGCAGACCCCAAGTCCACGAAACATATATAATAAAATGTTTTTGGCTACTAAGATCTGGGGCAGTTTATAACACAGTAACAAATAACATAAAGAGATTAAAAGCACCAATGATAGGCATGCTTCATTTCCTCCTCTGTGCAGAAAACTTTTTTGTTTGCTTTTTCCATTGTTGCCTGGCATTAATCTCAAGTCACTCGTGTCATGGCTCCTTCTTATGACTTATACCACAGCTAGAAGGCCATGTAGTGAGGGCTCTATTAGAGGCAATTTCTTCTCCTGCTCCTCCTTCTCCTTCTCCTTCTCTGCCAGAAGGAACTTGGCCACACAGTGGCCTGTGTGTATGGATGTGTGTATGTGTGTGTGTCTGCTTCTTGCTAGTGTGAGAAATATGTTTCATTACCAGACTTTATTTTCTGTCCTCAATGGAGCCTTTTTCTTTTTCTTTTTTCTTTTGGTGGGGACTATAGAAACCATTTCAAGGCAAGGCCCTGTCTATTGCTTTTGTTTTTCCCTCCTTGTTTCGTTGGAGCTTTCCGCATTCAGCACTGATGTTTCTGGAGGTGGTCGGCATTGTTCCTTCCTCCTGGGCCTGGCGGAGCGCTTGGAGGGTCAGTTGGAAATGAAGCTTCTATTATCTGTGATCTGCCTCACCCTCTAAGCCTGTCCGTCCCTACACTAAGGCTCAGCCAAGCATGAAGAAAACTAATTGTCCCCACTCTCTGCTCTACTGCACACCAAACCCCTGTGTGTGCTTCCCCCAGTTCCACGACAGTCCAAGAAAACCTGGCTCAGCTGAGGCAGAGGGACCCACATTCCCAGGTCCCGCTCCGACCAGAGGCTTGGCCTCAGAGGCCAGGACTCAAGCCTGCATGGCTTCCCGGGGAGCTGCCAGGACCAGGGAAGGGGCGGAGGGAGGGTGAAAAGCTGATGACTCTGCGTGTTCCCAGTAATTGCAATGGGCATAGGAAAGGGGACTTGATTAATTTGCCTGATGAATTATGCATCACCTCTGCTAGCCGCCCTCCCAGCCTCAAAGCTTTATTATTCACATTGCTTGAATCCCACCACCTCACCCCTCCTTGCCTTGAAAGCTCCTGTCCAACAAGTATCAGGGAATCCTCTGGCTCCTGATCTCTATGACCACCTAACAGAGCTTATGGCAAGTTGGCAGAATTACTGAGATGTGAGCTGTTTAAAACACATGCGTGTGCGCAAACACTCACACACACACACACACACACACACACACACACACAGCTGGAGGAATTCATCAATAACAAGCCCAAGATTTATGATGTGAGGGGCAACTCAGCTGTCTTTTGTAGTCTAGGACAAAAAAAAATTTTAAATACAGAAGTGGCAATTATTTTGTTAGTCGCGTTTTAGGTTAAGACCACATGAAAGAAAGTCTCCTTTAATAAAGAAAGAAGCAACAAGAAATGCCACAGCAGTGAGATTAACTTTGGGTGTTTTCAAGGCCTGTGGATTGCAGATTTGATCTCCCAATTTTTCATCTCTCTGGTCTGTTCAATCTTGGGTTTAACCAAGGGCCCTTTTCAATCCCTCCTGAGTGGTTAGTGGTAATATGGCCTTTCATTAAGTGTCCTAGCACCTCCTAAATGATGCAGTCTGCCTAGCTACCCATCTCTCCAGGTGAAGACAGAAAACTCTTTGTGTTACTAATCAGAGCAAAATAAAGGTGATACTTCCTGCTCAAAGCTGGGATTGAAGAATTGGGCAAGGTCCTTTTCTTTTTGTCAAGCTTCTTCTGTCAGAGCTTGGCCTGAGGGGCAGACCTAACAAGGGAACAAATAAAATAAGACTATGATTTTTTTTTTTTTTTAGATTTAGGTTTTTGATAGCAACTTTATTGAGATGTAATTCACATACTTTACAATTTACTCAAAGTACACAATTCCGTGGTTTTTAACATGTTCATAGAGTTGTGCACCTATCACATTAGAATGTTTTCATCATCTCTAAAAGAAGCCCAGTGCTCTTTAACTATGACCCACCTTCTACTCCCAACCCAAGGCAACCACTAGTCTGCTTTCTGTCTCTGTTTGTCAATTCTAGACATTTCATATAAAAGGAATCATGGAATGTGACCTTTTTTGTTGGACTTCCTTTACTCAGCACAAGGTTTTCAAGGTTTATCCAGGTTGTAGCATGAATCAGTATTCTTTTTTACGACCAAATAATACTCGCTTGTCTCGATATGCCGCATTTTGCATAACTATTCTTTAGTTGCTGGGCAATATGATTTTCTAATATTTTTATTCAGAGTTTTTATGTTTTCTGTCTTTATGGAAAGAATCTCATATCAAATTGACAGGAAAGCTTTTGGGTAATGTACTAGATTAGAAGACCAATGTAAAACTGAAAGCAAGAAATAGATTTTAGTTTCTTCCAAGGTGGGGTTAAAGCATACATTTCCTGTAGCATTACAAAGACGATTTACAGAATGAACTCTTTTTCAAAATGCTGATTTAAAAAAGTGCCTTGTATCTTTTCAAAACAGCAAGATTTCTATTCAACAAACATATATCAAGTACTTGCTCTGTTAGGGTTGCCGATCTCAAGGACTTGGAAGTCTGATGCAAACACAACAGTCTTAGATGGCAGATGAGAACTAATGACAAAAGTGGTAGAGACAGCACATGAGGGCACAGTATTAATCTGTTCTGGAGGGCAGGTTGAGAGCCCAGGAAACCAGAAGCCTGGCTGGAGTCAGGCTTGCCTCAGTTTCACCAAGTATAGACTGACCTTTCAAACTAGTATCTTAATAATGCCTCTTTTCATCAGAGGAGGCAGCCAGAGTTGCAGCACCGGGGTCTCCCTCTCTGCCCCTGTGGACTGAGGACTCATTTGAATCAGCCAGTCTGGAGAACTCTGTTTTCCTGGCTGTAGGTAAAATGAGGAATTGGACTCAATATTCTGCGATATCTCCCAAGAAGCAGAGAGTGGAATAAGAAGTCTTCTGTATCTGGCTTTGAATCTCTTCCAAAGGATAGTTCTCTCATCTATAAAAGGGAAAGAATACAACTTACCCTAGACATAGTGTAGAGATGGAACGAGGTAATGTCCACAGATGCCTTTCATTACAGACAATAAATAAGCGGTGGTTTCTTAAGGCTCTACTAATGCTATCTCCAAAGTTCTACTCAGACAATATAGAGTGTTTACTGAGGACTTATTACATGCCCCCAAACATGAGAGAATAAAAGAAGAATGTGGTGAGGAACCTGACCTAGTCTATATGAAACAAATAGTGACCAGGACAAGATACTGTCTCCCCCAGCTGGAAATGGCTGCCGTCACCTCCCACGCCCAGTAGCCAGTGGCTTGTCCCTCTCCCAGCGCTCTCAATACTTTCCTCTTTGGGTTTGAATTATTCGGTTAAAAGATTTATCTTCTTCACCAGACTGTGATGTCCTTGAGGGTGGGGACCATGTTCTTTCATATTTAAAAATCTGAGCTTATCAGGGAGTTCCTCTGAAACCACACTGTTATCTTTTCTTTTTCTTTCTCTTTGTAGTTATTTGTAATTTTACAGTTAGAATGTCATTTTTAAGGCCTCTTGAGTCATATTTCCTTGCAAGGCATAGCTCTATAGTCATGGCTATCTTTCTTCAGAACATTCAGATGTTTAATTTCCTAAAGTCTAGGGGACCGCTTTGGTTCATGTGATTGACATGATGGGGCACTAGTGAATCCTAACCACTGGTGATTTTTTTCTTTTATGCTGATTAGCAAACTCAAAACAGTAATTACATTCATTGTTTGCTCTATTTTTAGAACCAACTAGTTGTCAGAAGGGCAAGGCAAATGCTCTTTCTGTAGGAGAACAAACCTTTCTATTGACCTCTGGAGAGCTGAAGCCCCTAGTACTTCCCCATCTTGCCCAGAAGCCAGGAAATCTTGTGTGACAGATGCCAATGACCAATCCAGCTGAGCTCCATCTGTCTCTAGGTCAGGCTGGGACTCAGCTCCCTTCAGAAAGAGAGAGAATACTTGAGTAACAAAATGCTAACTTTAACCTAGAATAGGTAGATTAGTTTATGGATGCATTAATGTATATAAAAAGGTGATGTATTGAAAGGACCCTGGGGTGGCTCACAGGATCAAGGAAAGAATGAATTCAGATCTCAGGAAGGGCAAGAGCTTTAGGTGACTTTCGTAGCAGGATCTGTGAACCATCTCTTTAGGGGCTACCATTATGTTAACTCTACTCAACCTCTGGGTATGTAGTACTCTTCAAGACTCAAATTCCAGAAAAGGCACCAGTTGGCTCTGCTTTGGTCAGCATCAATCTTTTAACTGCCCTCTGTCACATGGCATGAATGCAGTCACTGATGCCCACCCTTTTGTTTGCAGACATTCCTAGAGAAGGGAGGTTTGTTGTGAACTGGGAAGCCACCACTCTAGTTGGCATCTACCACAGTGCGTGCTTGCCTCCTTGCCCCAAATTGATCAGCAACAAGCAAGGCAGGGAAAAACTCCACCCAAGACTCTCCGAGGCAATCACTCTTTCATCTGGTAAAAACTTACAAGATCAAAGGAAAAAAAATCACCAACCTGTAATTTTCTGGTATTTACGATGCTATCTTCTTTTACATGCTTACCTAGCATTTTAAGTTCTGTTATTTAACAGGCTAGAAATTCATGAGGCCAAGTATTTATTGCAATACGCAAATTTTATGTACCTAAACTGTGCAGCTGGGAATAGGCATTTTCTTAAAACATAGTGCAGCCCTCAAGGAAAAGACTCTAAATCAGAAGCCCCCAGGGATTCTTATCCAACAAGAGAATTCAGGAAGAACTTGGCCCTGAAGGCCCTGTAGGATCCGGGACAGGGGGAGGCACTCTTCCATTTATTTCTTCATTGACTATTTAGCGAGCATTTGTTTTATGTCAGGCACTGTGCTAGGCACCAGGGAAACCAAAGTGATGCAGACAGGTATGGTCTGAGCCCTTAGAGATCTTTTGAGCACTAACACTCATCGGGCTCCACTGGGGATAAGAGGGGTATACAGAACCATGCAGCACGATGACCTTACCTAGCCAGGGAAGATTTCAGGAGAGGCTGAGACCTGAGAAGAGATGTGAAGAGTAGAGGAAGAGTGTTCCAGGCAAAAGGAACTACATGTGTAAAAGAGGCAAGAGAGAACATGATGTATCCAAGGAACTTTATGAGTCTAGAATTGTTGAAGTATAGACAACCAGGAGGCAGTGTGGCAAGATGAGGTAGGAACCAGCTCAGAGACAACTTGCATTAGAACTTTATCCCAGGAGTACTGGAGAGTCACTGAAGGTTTTCAATAGGGGGCTACCTTCTGGATTCAGTGAGGAGAAGAGCAGGGCTAGATAGCCCAGAGACCAGGCACACGGGAACCTGGTAGAGGAAGACTCTTAAAGACCTAACTGACCCTTTTCAGAAAGCTCTTCTGAAAGCTAGTGCTTGGGGCACCTGGGTGGCTCAGTCAGTTAAGCATCTGACTTCGGCTCAGGTCATGATCTCATGATTCATGAGTTTGAGACCCACGTCAGGCTCTCTGCTGTCAGTGCAAAGCTCACTTTGGATCTTCTGTCTCTCTCTCTCTCTCTCTCTCTCTCTCTCTCTGTCCCTTCCCTACTCACACTCTCTTTAGTTAAAAATATAAATAAACATAAAAGAAAAAGCTAGTGCTTGTCTTCCTAAGATTTAGGGGAGGTTCTCTGAGAGCCAGTGCACAGTGCTGGAGACTTTGGAGCAGGTCTGAGGCCAAGGCAGGGCTCAGAGAAGGGTTTAAGGAGCTGCTCAGAGCCACCAGGAGGCTCTGTATATTGACTTAGGACAAACCAACACAGAGCCTCAGGCCAGGCACTCTCTTTTTAAGTGTCTTTATAAACCACACTGCTCTCCTTGAGCTCCTGGTTCCATTCAGGAGGAGAGGCTCCCGACACTGACAGACATACTAGGCCCAGATTCAGAACCTTGTGCTGATTTGGAGCCAGGATAGGTATTGCCTCCCAGACACATTCCTGCATCCTGCTGGGTAGATTCAACAGCTAGTCTTGTCCCAGTCACCTCCCCTGCAATTTTTTTTTTTTTTGCTTGTTATTACCAAAGAGTTACTGACTAATTTTCTTGTTCACTTCTGTTCATTTCTCTGAAAGGAGTGGTCCTTTGTCTGAAATGGCTAGACTGACTTGTTCTTTTGTCACTTATTTAATATTTATTGAACATGTGTTGGTAAATCCGCATGCAAGAGTTTTGGGGGAGTATCAAATGAATCTGACTTCAAGAAACTTGACTTCAAGAAACTTGCAGCCACTTATGAGAAATAAGACATATTGACTCAGCATGTATTTATTAAGAACCTATCATATGTCAGGTTCTACACTGATTTCCTGAGACACAGCAATGGATGGCCACTCTTGCTTGTATAGCTCACATGAAAACACAAAAGTATACACTGCATGCTGAATATGTTATTTTTAAAAGTCAGCACCTTGGTTTCTTAAAAGAAGAGAGGAAGCTGTTCTTGTCAGGAAAACACATTGATAAGTGTGGAGTGTGGAAGTTGGGCCTCTACGGCCTTGGCCATCGGATGCTAGGGCTTTTGAGGAAGGAGCAGCTACTCAACGTGACCGTGGGGAGGAGCTCAGATGCCAGTCTTCCTGGTACCATGAGCTAACGGGTGGTGAGAGAGGAGGGCAGGGATTCTCATTTCAGGTTGGGGGTCACAAAAGGCATTACAGTGGAAACAACACCTGGATGTTAGTTAGCTGGGCCAGCTCTTAGGAGAATACCCCAGGCAAAGGGAATAATATGTCTAGGACTAGAGGCCAGGCTAAGTGAGATGCAAAGCATTGCTATATGATGAAATCCCATAGGATAATGAAAAACCAGTCTCTAAATCTGCATGTGTCAACATGGGGAGATCTTGAAAAATAATGCTGCGTTAGAAAGGCATATAGATATGTAGATGTAGATTTAAATCTAGAAGAAAAACACAACAAACTCATCAGAGTGATTACCTCTGGGGAGAGGAGAAGGGATTGAGGATGGGGGTGAAGAGGTCTTACACTTTCTCTGTAAGTGTTCCAGTTTCTTACAAGGGGAATATATTCATGTATTATTTCAGGAATTAGAAATCTATTATACAAGATGAAAACTGGTCAGTGCTATAGACAGATAGAGATCGGGTCTATGGGACAGAAAGAGTGGGAGAGAGCACTTCCAGCTGGGAGGAAACTGTGAGGGAGGCAGCCCCTTGTTGAAGAATGGGCCAGATCTGGCCTTGCAGAGATGGAGTGGATGCAGAAATAGGAAAGTGCACAGTGGATAAGGGGAAGAGTCATAGTTTACTTGAAATGAGCATGTGGCAGGGAAGATTGGGGGTGAGGGAGAAAAGATGGGTCAGGACCTAGTCATTGGGGGCCAGGTTGAACGTTTTGGAGGCTTTGGAGCAAAAGAAGCACTCAGCAGGGCTGGCAGCTACAGGCAATGCAGGAGGTGGGGGTCAAGTCAGGAGGCTATGACAGTGGCCCACAGGTCAGAGGTTAGGGACAGAATGGGATAGGGGTGTAAGGCCCCGTGAGTGCAGAATGCCAGGGCATGTCTGCAGATCACACAATCCAAACCTAAAACCCCTACCCAGCTTCTTAGAAAGGTTCTTATCTCTAGCCTCAAACACTGTGGGGTAAGGCAGGCTCTGAAGAATGACGTGCTATTTAAACTGACACTCTCAAGGAAGGCTTTAGTTTCCTTGAAAAATTCTTTATTAATTTAAACACCACAGCTTTCTGCTAACACTAAGAAGAGATTATAATATTCCAGCGGGACTTCCTTTGCTTAACATGAAAATAAACCTGACAGAAGGATTACAAAACTAAACACGGAATATTACAAGAAACACTAATTACCTCCCATTCTTTCTTCTCACTCACTAAAACAACTATTTAGACAAACAAAGAAGTGGAGAGAAGGAGGGAGCTGAACTGAAGGGTGTTTGGCTCCGCTAATCCCTGCTGCTTTGATAAATCTGAAATAGGATCATTTGACATCTGAGAAGTGGGAGGTATCTTTCAAGGAGCACTTTGCATCGGGTTACCTCAGGTAACTCTGATTTACCTTTTGAATGAAACAGGCTTTCAGCTGAACATATAATTTTTCCTCTGTGAAGCAGCCTCGGAACCCTCCCCTCTCCTTCTCTGGCTGGGGTAATTACCCCTCCTCCGGGCTTGAGCCCCCTGCTCTGTTACAACACTGGGGCAGAGGAAGAGGGAAGAAGAGGAAGAAAAGAATGGCTGGTTCCATACCTAACATTTATATTCTGGACCCAGGATTTCAATGTAATAGTTAAATCCCAACCCCTCACCCCACCTTCCATCAGATCCTTCTCTTCAGCAACTTTTCTTTGGAAGGACTCTTGTGAGTGATGTGGGAATTCTTACAAAAACTCATGAAGGCCTGAGAGCACAGCATAAAATGAATGACATGCAACTTCCTAAATAATCAACCTGAGCATGTACACACTCACATCAGTTGTCTACATAAATGCCTACCTTACTAGTTTCTGTGCTGTGACCCTCCCACCCTTCCTATCACACCTTTCTCTTTCTCTCTCTCTGACAGGTTTGGAGCTTCTGGTTCTACCTTGTCCCAGTTTTGCCTCAACTGCCACCTTGCTCCTGCATCCTGTGCTGTCTGTCTCATCATGATCAATACTGATGAGATGAGTGGATTGGTCTAAGGGCTAATGTAGTAATTGCAGGGGATACTCAACTCCTCTATGAACTTTCTTATCCTATTTAATGTTGCTGCTTGAAATCCTGCAAATCCTGGGAGTATGAGTCTCTTCCAACTCAGCCCCTCCTGTGTGTACCTGAAATACCTTCTTCTCAGAGCTTTGTGTTAGAGCACCTGGGTTTTTGGGTGGAAAGAGAATAGTTGCCACTCAATATCACCTCAAACAGTTCCCCTCCGAATTTCCATTAAGCCCTTTACTTCATTTTAGTTCTTGGCTACATTTTCCATTTGCCCATCTTGTGTTGGGTGACTTGCTATTTTGTTTGAACATTTTATATTTACTTACCTATTATAAGTGTTTCTCAAATCTGTATCCCTAGATTTAGGCAAACAAATAAAGTAAACTGAAATGTAAAACTAACTGTACGTGTTTAAGCTGTGTTCAAACTGTGTACGTGTTTGGATCACCAAAACTGGATTACTAGCATTCTACTTAGGAATTGAGGACTTGCCAGCTAATAAGACCCCAGGGTAACTTTTTATCCTGTTTGTTTTATTTTTTATTGGAATTTTTTGAGGTTCTTTTTTAAAAAATCAATCAATTAATTAATTTTTTAATTTACATCCAAGTTAGCATATAGTGCAACAATGATCTCAGGAGTAGATTCCTTAATGTCCCTTACCTACTTAGCCCATCCACCCTCCCACAACCCCTCCAGCAACCCTCTGTTCTCTATATTTAAGAGTCTCTTATGTTTTGTCCCCCTCCCTGTTTTTATATAATTTTTGCTTCCCTTCCCTTATGTTCATCTGTATTGTATCTTAAAGTCCTCATATGAGTGAAGCCATATGATATTTGTCTTTCTCTGACTAATTTCACTTAGCATAATACCCTCTAGTTCAATCCACGTAGTTGTAAATGGCAAGATTTCATTCTTTTTGATTGCTGAGTAATACTCCATTGAATATATATACCACATCTTCTTTATCCATTCATCCATCGATGGACATTTGGGCTCTTTCCATACTTTGGCTATTGTTGATCATGCTGCTATAAACATGGGGGTGAATGTGCCTCTTTGAAACAGCATGCCTGTATCCCTTGGATAAATGCCTAGTAGTGCAATTTTGGGTCATAGAGTAGTTCTCCTTTTAATTTTTGCGAAATGTCCATAATGTTTTACAGAGTGGCTACACCAGTTTGTATTCCCACCAACAGTGCAAAAGAGATGCTCTTTCTCTGCATCCTCTCCGACATCTGTTGTTGCCTAAGTTGTTAATGTTAGTCATTCTGACAGGTATGAAGTGTTATCACATTGTGGTTTTGATTTGTATTTTCCTGATGATGTGTGATGTGGAGCATTTTTTCATGTGTTGGTTGCCCATCTGGATGTCTTCTTTGGAGAAGTGTCTATTCATGTCTTTTGCCCATTTCTTCACTGGATTCTTTGTTTTTTGGGTGTTGAGTTTGGTTAAGTTCTTTATAGATTTTGGATACTAACCTTTTATCTGATATGTCATTTGCAAATATCTTCTTCCAATCCATCTGTTGCCTTTTAGTTTTGCTGATTGTTTCCTTCACTGTGCAGAAGCTTTTCATTTTGATGAGGTCCCAGTAGTTCATTTTTGCTTTTGTTTCCCTTGCCTCCAGAGATGTGCTGAATAAGAAGTTGCTGTGGCCAAAGTAAAAGATGTTTTTGACTGCTTTCTCCCTGAGGATTTGATGGCTTCCTGTCTTACATTTAGGTCTTTCATCCATTTTGAGTTTAGTTTTGTGTATGGTGTAACACAATGGTCCAGGTTCATATTTCTGCATGTCACTGTCCAGTTTTCCCACCACCACTTGCTGAAGAGACTGTCTTTATTCCATTGGATAGTCTTTCCTGCTTTGTGAAAGATTAGTTGGCCATACGTTTGTGGGTCCATTTATGGGTTCTCTATTCTGTTCCATTGATTTGAGTGTCTGTTTTTGTGCCAGTACCATACTGTCTTGATGATAACAGCTTTGTAATACAGCTTGAAGTCCAGAATTGTGATTCCTCCTGCTTTGGTTTTCTTTTTCAAGGTTGCTTTGGCTATTCGGGGTCTTTTGTGGTTCCATGAAAATTTTAGGATTGTTTGTTCTAGCTCTGTGAAGAATGCTGGTGTTATTTTGATAGGAATTGCATTGAATATGTAGATTGCTTTGGGTAGTATTGACATTTTAACGATATCTGTTCTTCGAATCCAGGAGCATGGAATCTTTTTCCATTTTTTTGTGTCTTCTTCGATTTCTTTCATAAGCTTTCTATAGTTTTCAGTGTATAGATTTTTCACCTCTTCAGTTACATTTATTCCTAGGTATTTTATGGGTTTTGGTGCAATTGTAAATGGGATCTATTCCTTGATTTCTCTTTCTGTTGCTTCATTGTTGGTGTATAGGAATGCAGCCGATTTCTGTGCATTGATTTTATATCCTGCAACTTTGCTGAACTAATGGATCAGTTCTAGCAGTTGTTTGGTGGAATCTTTTGGGTTTTCCATATAGAGTATCATGTCATCTGCAAAAAGTGGAAGTTTGACTTCCTGGCCGATTTGGATCTTTTATTTCTTTGAATTGTCTAATTCCCGAGGCTAAGTCTTCCAGTACTATGTTGAATAACAGTGGTGAGAGTGGACATCCCTGTCTTGTTCCTGACCTTAGGGGGAAAGCTCTCGGTTTTTCCCCGTTGAGGATGATGTTAGCATTGGGTCTTTCATATATGGCTTTTATGATCTCGTCATATGCTCCTTCTATCCCTACTTTCTTGAGGGTTTTTATCAAGAAAGGATGTTGTTTTGAGGGGCACCTGGGTGGCTCAGTCGGTTACGTATCCAACTTCGGCTCAGGTCATGATTTCACAGTTCATGAGTTTGAACCCCTCATCGGGCTCTAGGTTGACTCCTCAGAGCCTGGAGCCTACTTCAGATTCTGTGTCTCCCTCTCTCTGCCCCTCCCCTGCTCACACTCTGTCTCTCTGTCTCTGTCTCTCAAAAATAAATAAATGTTAAGAAAGGATGATGTATTTTGTCAAATGTTTTCTCTGCATCTATTGAGAGGATCATGTGGTTCTTTTCTTTTCTTTTATTGATGTGATGAATCACATTGGTTGTTTTGTGGACATTGAACCAGCCCTGCACCCCAGGTATAAATCCCACTTGGTCACAGTGAATATTTTTTTTTAATGTATTGTTGGATCCAGTTGGCTAATATCTTGTTAAGGATTTTTGCATCCATGTTCATCATGGAAATTGGTCTATGCTTGTCCTTTTTACTGTAGTCTTTGTCTGGTTTTGAAATCAAGGTAATGCTGGCTTCCTAGAAAGAGTTTGGAAGTTTTCTTTCCATTTCTATTTTTTGGAACAGCTTCAAGAGAATAGATGTTAACTCTTCCTTAAATGTTTGGTAGAATTCTCCTGGAAAGCCATCTGGCCCTGGACTCTTGTTTTTTGGCAGATTTTTGATTACTAATTTGATTTCCTTACTGGTTATGGGTGTGTTCAATTTTTCTATTTCTTCCTGTTTCAGTTTTGGTAGTGTATATGTTTCTAGGAATTTGTCCATGTCTTCCAGATTGCCCATTTTATTGGCATATAATCGCTCATAATATTCTCTTATGATTGTTTTTATTTCTGTTGTGTTGGTTGTGATCTCTCCTCTTTTATTCTTGATTTTATTTATTTGGGTCCTTTCTTTTTTCTTTTTGATCAAACTGGCTAGTGGTTTATCAATTTTGTTAATTCCGTCAAAGAACCAGCTTCTGGTTTCATTGATCTATTCTAATGTTTTTCCCCCACTTTGGTTTCGATAGCATTGATTTTTGCTCTAATCTTTATTATTTCCTGTCTTTTGTTGTTATTGGGTTTTATTTGTTGTTCTTTTTCCAGCTTTTTGAAGTGTAAGGTTAGGTTGTGTATCTGAGACATTTCTTCCTTCTTTAGAAAGGCCTGGATTGCTGTATATACTTCCCTCTTGTGACCATGTTTGCTCCATCCCAGAGGTTTTTGGCTATAGTGTAATCATTTTCATTGACTTCCATGTACTTTTTAATTTCCTCTTTAACTTCTTGGTTAGCCCATTCATTCTTTAGTAGGATGTTCTTTAGTCTTCAAGTATTTGTTATCTTTCCACATTTTATCTTCTGGTTGATTTCGAGTTTCTTAGTGTTGTGGTCTGAAAATATGCACAGTATGATCTCTATCTTTTTGTACTTGAGAACTGATCTGTGTCCCAGTATGTGATCTATTCTGGAGAATGTTCCATGTTCACTGGAGAAGAATGTATATTCCTCTGCTTTAGGATGTAATGTTCTGGATATATCTGTTAAGTCCATAAGGTCCAGTGTGTCATTCAAAGCCATTGTTTCCTTGACTTTCTGTTTAGACAATCTCTCCATTGTTGTAAGTGGGATGTTGAAGTTCCCTACTATTATGGTATTATTATCAATGAGTTTCTTTATGTTTGTGATTAATTGTTTTATATGTTTGGGTCCTTTCACATTTAGGGCATAAATATTTACAATTGTGTCTTCTTGGTGGATAGACCCCTTGATTATGATACAGTGCCCTTCTTCATCTCTTTTTGCAGTCTTCATTTTAAAATCTAGATTGTCTCATATAAGTATGGCTACTCTGGCTTTCTTTTTTCAACCATTAGTGTGATAGATGGTTCTCTATTCCCTTACTTTCAATCTGAAGGTGTCTTTAGGTCTAAAGTGAGTCTCTTGTAAACAGCTTATAGATGGATCTTGTTTTCTTATCCATTCTGTTATCCTATGTCTTTTGATTGGAGCTTTTAGTCCATTGACGTTTGGAATGACTAGTGAAAGATATGAGTTTATTGCTATTATGTTGCTTGTAGAGTTGGAGTTTCTGATGGTGTTTTCTGGTCCTTTCTAGTCTTTGTTGTTTTTGGTCTTTTTTTTCCCCCATCTTTTCTCCCCTCACAGAGTCACCCTTAAACTTTCTTGCAGGGCTGGTTTAGTGGTCATGAACTCCTTTAATTTTTGTCTGTCTGGGACACTTTTTATCTCTCCTTCTATTTTGAATGACAGCCTTATTGGATAAAGGATTCTTGCTGCATTTTTTTTTTTTTTTGATTCATCACATTGAATATATCCTGCTACTCCTTTCTGGCATGCCAAATTTCTGTGGATAGGTGTGCTGCAAATCTGATCTGTCTTCCCTTGTAGGTAAGGACGTTTTTTCCCTTGCTGCTTTCATGATTCTTTCCTTGTCTGAGTATTTTGTGAATTTGACTATGATATGCCTTGTTGATGGTTGGTTTTTGTTGAATCTAATGGGAGTCCTTTGTGCTTCCTGGATTTTCATGTCCATGTCTTTCCCCACGTTAGGAAAGTTTTCCACTATGATTTGCTCACCTAAATTTTCTACCTCTTTTTGTCTGTCTTCCTCTTCTGGGACCCTATGATTCTGATGTTGTTCCTTTTTAATGAGTCACTGATTTCTCTAATTCTTAAATCATGCTTTTTTGCCTTTGTCTACCTCTTTATTTCTGCTTCATTATTCTCTGTAAGTTGGTCCTCTATATCGCTGATTTGCTGCTCTGCCTTATCCATTCTTGCTGCTGTGGCATTCATTTGGGATTGCAGCTCAGTTATAGCATTTTTTATTTCATTCTGAGTAGCTTTTTACTTCTTTATCTCTGCAGAAAGGGATTCTAATCTATTTTCAATAGATCATATTCTTACTATCATGATTTTAAATTCTGGTTCAGACATCTTGCTTGTATCTGTGTTGATTAAGTCCCTGGCTGTCATTTCTTCCTGCTCTTTCTTTTGGGGTGAGTTCCTTCATTTTGTCATTTTGAAGGAAGAAAAGAAATTAATAAGGTAAAAAAATTTAAAATTAAAAACAACAACAACAACAACACACACACACATCAAATAAATGATGTTAGATTCTAGGTGTGTTTTGGTTTGGTTGCTGAAAGGAGCTTGATCAAATAGAGAAAAAAAGGGGGAAAAAAAAGAAAAGGAAAACATTTGAATATTTGAAAAAATGAATACAATGAAATAGAATAAAATGAAATGATGGAAGTCAAACAGAATTTGAAAAATTTATAAAAAAGTAAAAACATGCAGTAAAAAAAAATTAAAAATAGAAAATAAAAATAAATTTTTTCTCTTTCTGTATTCAAGAAAAAGAAAAGAAAAAAATAGAAAATTGAATAGATGGACCAGTGAACAGACTGAAATACGATTGAAATTACATTGTTTTCCCCTAGGGGTCAAACTATGAAGCACTTTATAGTCCGTAAAGGCGGAGAGGTTTGTGGTGTTCCTGAAGAGCGATGTTGGCTCAGTTTGGGCGGGGTTTAGTGTAATGACTCCATTCTGCACTAGATGGCATTGCTTAGCTTACTGGGGTGGATAGTTGTGGTAATTGTAGGTGTGTATGCGCATGCCCCCGGGGGAGTGAAAATGGCATCACCCAGCTACCATTCTCTAGTATCAGAACTCTGTTCTCTCTGATCAGCAATTGCGCACCTGTCCTTTGTCTCCGGCTTCAGTCCACTCCCTGCTTTTACGCTATCTGTGACCAAGCCATCAGGTTGCCCAGTGGCACCTCCCTCCTGAGTTTTATCTCAGATGGGGCTGTGTTTCCTGACCCCTCACTTCTGAGGGACTGTAGCTTTGACCCACTCAGGTCCTCTACAAGAGGGTCTCACAGGCATTGGCCGTGTGCCAGCCACACCCAGGAACGTTCACGGGACTGTGCTATTGCCGATGCCCAGAAACTGCAGCTGGGTGCCAGCCTGCCCCAGAAAAAGTTCATGCGATCGTGTAGCAGCAGCGTTTCCAGGTTTATGGAAAATCACAACACACATCTGGCACCAGCCTTCACCCCCAATGACCTTGTTCCTGCACTGGCCAGTGTGGTTGTTCTCTGGGGTTTGCTGGGACCTGGTGGCCACACAGCCCCTATCAAATGTCCTTCGAGCAGGGAACCACCACTCCCTGTGTGGCCTGAGGATCCCTGAACCTCACTCTGTTCCTGGGGATTCGCCCTTTACACCAGAGCACCACCAAGTATTGAACTGTGGACTTTCAGACTCTGCACTCCCCCTATTTATAGAGTCTTAATGGAATTTAGACTTTCTCCTTTGTCCTTTCTCCCTTTTTAGTTCAGTCCCTGTGACTGTTTCTACTTTTCCACTTTGTCTCCAGCTGCTTTTGGGGGGGTGCTTTTCCTGTACTCTCCTCCCATTTCTGTCCTTTCTCCACAAGCAAAAACAGCTCCCTGCCCTCTGTGGCTTCTCTCTCCCTCAGTTCACCTTTCCATGCCGTGTACCTGCTGAGTTCTGTGGTTCAGGTTGTGCAAATTGTTGTGTTAATCCTCAAACCAGTTTTGTAGGTGTGCAGGATGCTTTAATGTTGATCTGGCTGTATTTCATGGATGCAAGATGCAAAAAAAAACTTCCATGCTGTTCTGCCTTCTTGGCTCCTCCCTTATTTTAATTTTTTAAAAAATTTCTTGAGAGAGAGAGAGAGAGAGCAAGAACAAGTGGGGAAGGGGCAGAGGAAGTGAGAGAGAGAGAGAGAGAGAGAGAGAGAACTCCAAGCAGATTCTATGCCCAGCAAGGAGCCCAACATGGGGCTTGATTTCACCACTGTGAGATCCTGATCTGAGCTGAAATCAAGAGTCAGACCCTTAACCAGTTGAGCCACCCAGGTGTCCCTATCCTATTTGTTTTAAACTGAAGATGGGTTTCCATGGGATTCTCAGAGTTCATTTTAAGCCTATTTGGGGGTGAGCATAGTAAGACATATAGGCAGCAAATAAGG
Organism: Leopardus geoffroyi; assembly: GCF_018350155.1. Classification (NCBI taxonomy): domain Eukaryota; kingdom Metazoa; phylum Chordata; class Mammalia; order Carnivora; family Felidae; genus Leopardus; species Leopardus geoffroyi. The sequence goes on from NC_059333.1 coordinate 125,553,838, forward strand.
ATTGAAAGTCCATAAAAAGAGGGAAGGTCCAGAGTGTCCCCAAGCTCTGAGGCCTGGGAAAAGTGGGAGGACTGTCAGTTCCTTGGAGTGACTGCAGGTTTCCTGCTCATGTGTAAAGCTCAGCACTGAGGGAACTTATGAGAGTGAGTGTGTTATGAACTGTGTTTTCCCCAAATTCATAACCTCCAACGTGACTATATTTGGAGATAGGACCTTACAGAGGTACTTGAGGTTAGGTCACACAGGTATGGCCCTGGCCTAATAGGATTAGGGTCCTTGTAAGAAGAGGAGGAGACACCAGGGACATTCATGCACAGAGAAAAGGCCATGTGAGGACACAGCAAGGAGGCAGCCATCTGCAAGGCAAAGGGAGAGGCCTTAGGAGAGATGAAACCTGCTGACATCTTGATCTTGGATTTCCAGTATCCAGAACTGTGAACAAATAAATTTCTCTTAGAGCCACATGGTCTGTGGTGTTTTGTCAGGGCAGCCTGAGCAGACTGAGATGGTGCTGAACACTTCTGTTGTCCAGAGCTGTCCAAAGATTGAATGGCTTGCCTATGGAAATAATGAGCTTTTCATCCCTAAATTTAAGTCAGTATCTGCTTGGTAGAGATTTTGGAGCTGGACTCTGAGCATCAGCCAAGGGATTCTCAACTAGGGCAGTACATTCTCTTCTAGGTGTGTTTGGAAGTGTGGATGAGTGGCTTTGGTTGTTACAGTGACCAGGTAGATAAAACATGTCTAGGTAACCAAGTTTCTTTTAAGATCTACTCTAATAACAGCAAATTCAAAGGTGTGTGACTTTTCTTTTTTAAAAGCACCTTTAAAAAGATATGGTTACTCATGAATGAAAGCACAGAACTACAAATGGAGTCACTCAGAGGCTGTGATACACAATGGCTCCGTATCTGGTCCTGTAAAGGAATGTTCCCAAACTTCATTAAAAAATAATCTCGGCAGTGCTTGGTAAAAAAGCAGATTCCCAGGTCATGTCCCAGACTGCCTGAATCAGGCCCTCCCAGGGAAACCTTGAAAAGCTCTGTGTACGTTTCTGAACCCTGGCTGTGAATAGAATCATACAGGGAGTTCAAAAAAGTCTGATGCCGTGGCCTTGCTCCCAGAGGCTGGTGTAGCTGTCTGGGTCGGAGGGCTGGATTTCTTTCTTTTTTTATTTTTTTTAAAGGTTTTTATTTATTTTTGACAGAGAGCAAGACACGAGCTGGGGAGGGGCAGAGAGAGAGGGAGACAGAATCTGAAGCAGGCTCCAGGCTCCGAGCTGTCAGCACAGAGCCTGATGTGGGGCTTGAACTCACGAACCATGAGATCATGACTTGGGCCAAAGTCGGATACTTAACTGACTCAGCCACCCAGGCACCCCTAGAGTGCTGGATTTCTTAAGGCTCTCTAGGTGATTCTGCTGTGTAGTCAGAGCTGAGAACCATGATTCTAAGTGATTCTTATACTGAATCATAATGGGTAATGTGTATTGAGGAATTAAGTGTTCGTTGATGGTCTGATTGATTGTTAGCACAAGCACTTATGAGCTGCATGTAGGATTAAGGCGTATATCTTTATTGGAGGATCAGGAATCTTTAGGCCTAAGTTTGACTGGTAATAGGGACCTGATGTCATTTGCACAATTTTACCAGCATTGATTAAAGTGACCAATGCTACATCAAACTTGGGGTAACCTGGGTGGAGGGTGAGAATGAGGGGTTGAGGGGTGATGCTTCCCAGTGGGGAAGAGATTTTTTTTTTTTTATCACTGACATTGCTTACAATTGCAGGTGCATAGTGATAATAGAAAGTAGGCCAGTGTTTAATCAGCTTTATTATTGCTTTTAAACTCCCCTGGGGCACCTGGTGGCTCATTTGGTTAAGTGTCAGACTCTTGATTTTTGCTCAGGTCATGATCTCAGGGTTGTGAGATTGAGCCCCGAATCAGGCTGGAGCCTACTTGGGATTCTTTCTTTCTCCCTCTCTCTCTGCCCCTCCCCTGCTTGCACTCTCTAAGTAAGTTAGTAAGTAAGTAAGTAAGTAAGTAAATAAGTAAATAAGTAAATAAATAAATAAATAAATAAATAAATAAATAAATAAGCTTTTTATTTTAGGATAGTTTCAGATGTACAAAAACGCTGGGGAGATAATACAGAAGGGTTCTGTACATCCTGCATCTATTTACTGTATTGTTAACATATCACATGATGTGATAAATTTGTCACAACCAATGAATCAATATTGATAGATTAATTAGAGTTGATATTTTACTCAGGTTTCCTTAGTTTTTACCTAATGTCTTTTTCTGCCCCAGAATCCTATCCAGGATACAACATTATAGATCATATATCATCATGTCTCTGTAGGCTCCTGTAGAGTGTGACAGTTTCTGATGCTCTTCTTCTTTTCAATGGCCTTGATGGTTTTGAGGAACACTGGTCTGATATTTTAATTTAAGCAATGATCCCTGAGAGAAGAGAAACAAATGAAGTAAGCCTGATTGTTCCAGGTTACTGTTTAGAGTTTCCAGCACAGGAAGGGGAAACACATAATACAGTAGTCTTCCTGAGTTGAGGAAATAATTCAGAGTTCAGGGAGACCAAATTTGCAGAAAGTCTGAGGACAGAGTACCAGGGAAGGGAAAGTTGCACAAAGAAGAAAGCTAGAGAGAATTCAGGGGATTCCTCTTGCATCTTCAACTGAGTACTGATCAGGGCATGTAAGTGAAGAGACCATTCAAGCCCAGGAGAAGAACCACTGGAAATGAGCAAGAAGAACAATTACTACAGCTTACAAAGCTCATATTAATGAATGGCTTTGGTTTCCATGCTAGAGTGGCAAAAGCTCTGAGCACACTGGACACTCTGAAGGGAGTCCTCTGAAGGGTATTGCTTAAATAGAGGGGTCAAATTGTTCCCAGATTAAGGGTGCATTGGGTCCACTGAAAGAAACTGAAAATCAATCCTTGAAAAAATCAAATTGTTTCCAGGAAATTTAACAGTGTCCCTGAATAAAGACCAGAACTATATAAAGGAATACACAAACATTCCTGTATCTAACAACATAAAAATCACAGTGACATCTCATTAAGCATTATCAGGCATGCAAAGAAGCACAAAACTATAATCCATAATAAGTAGAAAAATCAATTTATTAAAAACAGCTCCAGATATGGCACAGATGATAGAATTACTAAACAAAGACATTCAGACAACTATTATTAATATACTCCATGTGTTCAAGAAGGTAGTAGAAAATGTGATGAGGGCAGCTATGAAAGAATTTTTTAAAGACCCAAGTTAAACTCTAGAGATGAAAAATGCAGTGTCTGGAATGCAAAATACATTATATGGGATTAACAACAAAATAACTCAGGAAAAAAGATTAGTAAACTTTAAGACATAATAGAAAGTATCCAAAATGAAACACAAAGAGAAAAGATTGAAAAAAAGAACAGAGTATTGAGTTGTGGGTCAAAATCAAGTGGCCTGGTATATGTATAATTAGAGTTCAAGGGGAAAAAAAGCTGAGGAGGGTATAAAAATAACCGGAGAATTAACAGCTGAAAGATTTTCTAATTATGATGAAAATTATAAACCTGCAGGTTAATATGTTTACATATGGAGCTAGTTATGATACAAAATGAAGATTCTGAACTCAGGAATAGCCGGATGTACATTCCCAACCAGTTTTGCAATGCCTTATCTGTGCTGACTTGGTTTACTTAAGCTAAGCTTCAGTTTCCTTATCTGAAAAGTAGAGATTAAAATTGCACCAAAATACTCGTTTTTTCATGTTTTTTAATAGAAAAATAGTTGCAACAACTTAATGTCTATCTGGAAGGCATGGCTAAGTTAATTATGGTACAGCTATAGCATGGAATATTATGCTGATGATAAAAAGAGGAATGTCTATAAGAATTGGTATGGAAAGGTCTCCAAGAATACTGCTGTGTGAAAAAGCACATCAGAAGGTATGATTCCATTTGGGTATTCGAAAACCTTGTATAGATAGACACATACTTGTGTCCAGATACACACAAATGGCACCGGAGGGATGCTCGCCAAATTGCCTCTGAGAGAGAGTGAGGTGTGAGGGAGGGCCAGTCTCTTCCATGTTTATCTCTGTAAACCTCTGCATTGCTTACATGTTTTACAGTGACTGTGAGATAATTTTTAAAAGAGGGGAAACAGAAGCAACATGGTTGTGGGAGTGTGTCCCATCTACCTGTGCTGAAGGATGGAGGCTGAATGCAAGGCTCAAAGATAAGGTGGACTAGTGACAGTGTGAATTCAAGGAAACCATTCCCCTGCTGAAAATCCTTCTGTGACTCCCTGGTACCTGGGAAATAAAATCCAAGCTCCTGAGCAGGGCTCATAGGAGCCCATCTTATCAGGCCCTGCCTCATTTTTCTGGGTTTATTTCCTGGAGTTCAGCACACTGGAGAGCTCTTTCCCCCTCTTGCACACTGGCCAACTTTTGGTCATTCTTCTGTACTTGTATTATTTAGTACACCACCTCTTTGCTTTCTCTCTCCCTGCCCCTAACCATTTACTCCTATGCTATCTCTCACCTATACATACCTCCAGATTGGAATTTATTCAGTGTAGTGCTGCTGTGTAATCACATGTGCATTTAGACAAAAGGGACTGATAATATTCAGTTTTGAGATCTCAGTGCCTAGTGCAGGGCTTGGTCTATAGCAGGTGCTGAATGAGTGGTGGTGACTGAATGAATGAATGAATGAACAGATATTTATTTATATCTATTAGTAATAACATTTATCAGGTAAGTCTTATACTGGAAGTATGGACTGATAACTTTTTAAATTGCTTTAATGATTTCATCTCTGAGAATAAAGAAAGCAACAAGGAGAACTTTTGGTCTGGATATAAGTCTGATGTGAAAGTTGTATTAATTTTCTAGGACTACCATAACTAAGTATCACAGACTATGGGGCTTAAATAATAGAAATTTATTTTATCACAGTTCTAATGACTAGAAATCCAAGACCAAGGTGTCAGCAGGTTTTCTTTCTTCTGAGGCTTCTCTCCTTGCCTTGCAGATGGCCACCTTCTTGCTGTGTCCTCGGATGGTCTTTCCTCTGTGCATGTACACCCTGTGTCTTTTTCCTGTTCTTATAAGGACATCAGTCATACTGAATTAGGAACAACGCTAACAGCCTCATTTTAACTCAATCACTTCTTTAAAGGCCCTCTCTCCAAATAAAGTCATTCTGAGGTACTGGGGCCTAAGACTCTAACATATGAATTTCAGGGGAACACACCTCAGCCCATAACAGAATTGCTCAAAACTTTAGAAGGAAATAGCCATTGTATTTTGGAGTTGGTGACATTAATAGACAGTATCATAGGTGTTAAATGTGTAAACCTTTAAGAAGACAGATTTAAGACAAAGACCATTCAAATAAAATCACACAGCTAGAAACTCTACCCAGGCAGATACTGTGCAACAGTTTTATAGGCATGCAATAAGAGGTAGTGAGACAATCATCATCGTATGTATTCCAGAAGAAGGATCTCTACATTGGGTAGGAATCATGCCAGATGACCTCTCAAGCTCTTTCCAGTTCTCCGTCTTTTAATTCTATATTACTCAGATGCCAGATTGCAAGATGGGGAGATAAGATGAAATTCAAATCCAATCTTTTCTAAATGAAATGGGAGGTGAAAAAGGAGCCCTCTGAAAACCAAAAGTGAAGGTGGGAGAAACTGACGGGGACCACCCACCCAGGGGGTGAAAATACAGGCAGCCAGGGGTGAGGTGGGCTTGCTTTGACTCTTGGCATGCCCCTGGAAATACCACTAGCTCCTGTGGTCTTACTTAAGAAAGAAGGCTTGTTGCATATTTTTGATGTCTTTGCTCTGGTGCCAGTGAGGATTGAGCCCTCACAGAGATCTTCTTCTATTGCTTCTGCATTGCCTGGTTAGTACAGTCCTTGGAGGCAGGCGCCGTCTGACTATCTGAAGAGGTACACTCTTGCTTTTCCTATTCAGAGCCATAATGTGAATTGGGATGAAGTATCTGATGCCCATCGCACTTAATCTGTGTTAAGAATCTGTACTTTGAAAGGAATATTGGAGCTGTTGGGAGACAGTCTGCAAGAAACAGGGCTGCTTTCTTATGCAATCCATACTGATTCCCCACCCCACTTTCTTTTTTTTTTTTTTTTTTTTTATTGAACTGGTTACTCAGTCATACTAAACATGGAATAAAGTGAAATATATAAATATATAAAACTCAGAGTGCACGGAGTCTTTTCACTGTCAAGCTGGCTCAGATGTTCTCAAAGTTTATCAGAGAGCTTGGTTGCCCTGGTGAAAATAGCATTGTGCAGTGAAACAGAAAATAAGATGTCATGGCAAACTAAACATCTTCACTTTCTGGACAAATATCTGAGTTGACTGGACCATAGAGAGAAGCCGAGGAATGACCACGGTGGGGACGCCCAGCTTCCCTGCCCCATGCTTTGGGCCTCCCTGAGGTTCAGGTGAGCACCGACACCTGGCTCCTGCTAAAAGTTCTGGCAACTTATGACCAACTCAAGTCTATACTCAGGCGGCTCTTTTGTTTGTTGTGAAAGTGAAGATGTTTAGTTTGCCGTGACATCTTATTTTCTGTTCTACTGCACAGTGTTATTTTAACCAAGGCACCTCCCTGCCTCCCTGATAAACTCCCTGGGACTTGATATCTGTAAATGACTCCCATTAAAATGAATGGGTATTAAAATCAGTGTGTGTGTGTGTGTGTGTGTGTGTGTGTGTGTGTGTAGAAAGGAGAGGGTGAAAAGTCTAGGGAAGGGAAGGGAAGGGAAAAGTCAGGTACATCTACATTCACTTATTAGCTTGTTATTTAATCTGTATGCAACCCCCAGCTAAAAGTGGGGATAACAATGCTACTGACCTCAAGGGGGCTTTTATGAGGATCGAATAAAATACTTGGATCATACCAAGTACCCCCTAAATAAAATCAAATGAGTACTGGCACAATTAAGCACTCCTTGCGTGTTAACTGTATTTTATTATTTACAAAAATGTAAGGAGGAAAAGTAGGACAAAAGAGCAAGATTTTAAAACTAAAGAACACATTGGAGATGAGAGGAAAGATCTTATTTCTTAGCAAAGATTATATCTATGAAGCCAGATTCACTCATTTATTTGTTCATTCATTCAACAAACAAGGGCAAACACGTATGAAGCACTAACAAAAGTAGGTAATGCAGGAAGGTAGTAAAAACTGTCGGTGCTCCACTAATATCCCCGTGAGTCCTTTACTGTTTTCCTGCATGCTATTTCCTTGGATACTTTCATCCCTAACAGCTAGAACTTGTGCCTTTTTGTCAGAGGAGTTCCCTCAGGTACCTTAAAACTCACTTTGCCAGAGGCCCCCAGAGCACCTAAGGTGCTTGAGGATTTTCATCCCATTGGGAGCAGATCTTGACTGAGGGATGACACTCTTGCTTCCCTTCCTTCTTTTCCTTGGTCCCCCTTCCCCAATCCCTTACTAGTTTTTCCTGACACCATATCCTAATGAATCAGTTTAGCATGGATTCTTATCTCAGACTCTGTTTCTTGGGAATCTAGTCTAAGACAAGAGTGTCTCCAACTTATAATTTTTTTTAAATGTTTGTAAATCAATTTGGAAATAAAAATGAATTATTTTGTGGGGAATATATTAGAATTGTTAGAATCCACAAAGTTTATTTAACTCATCATGTAATTAAAATACTGAGCATTTGCAGAATGGGGGAGAAAGCAAAACGAGAGCAATAACACTAAAAAGCAGAGTTTTCCTTGAGCCTCAGTTTGTGAGGGATTTTCTAGGAATTTCCAGGAATGTGAGAAGCTGCTAAAACTGGCTCTTTTTTTGTCTAATCTTTCTTTCCTTCCCTTCACGTAAATGCACCACAGATAAGCACCATTCTTCCCTTTCAAAGCAATGCAGTCTTTCTGATAACAAATATTTCTGATAAAAATAGGGAGGAGGAGGCCTGTAGGAGGACTTATGGGAGGGAAGGAAGAGAGGAGGAAAGGGAAGACATATTCTTTGGGTCAGAATAGGGGTTAAAAAAAGACAAAAAGAGGAGAAGGGATTTAAGAGAATGACTGTAAACATGGGGAGAGAGGTGTAGAGGGAGGAAGTCATCAATCAGTGCAGAAAGGCAAAAAAGAACAGGTGTATGTCCCGAAGTGGCCACCAGAGGAGGTTATGGAGAACTCAAGAACAAGAAATTGAGGGTAGAGAGAAAAGTGTTCTCAAAAGGCATGAGGAGGATTGGAAACCTTTTCCTGGATATCTTCTCTCCCATTGCCTTACCCTTTGTGGTCTAGAGCTCTTTCAGTGGATCCTATTCACCCTGTTCAGAGACCTACAGGTAATGTAAAGGAATTCTGAATCTCTTTTCCTCATGGATTTTTGAGCTCTTTTCATACTGTTTGACTGGCAGCCAACTGGCAATACATGAATGAGTCTAGTTGAGACCAGAAGAATCATGCAACTGAGCCCAGCACAAGTTGCCAGCCCACAGAATCATGAATGACATAAATAGTGGTTTTAAGCCCTGAGTTTTGGGGTGGTTTGTTTTACAGCAAAAGTGCCTGATAAAGTATTGCCCATGATAATGCATTAATTATCATAAAAAAAATAATCATGACAATGCAAATATATTATTTTTAGATTAATGTACATACATTAATATATATTAATACAAGAGATGTATTAATACTACTGGAAAGTAAAACGATTATAGTTTGAAATGAAGTTTTTAGCTTTTCATTTTTTTATTCCCTAGTATCTATAATCAGCTCGGAGTCTTTCATTTAATCACCAACACACTCACATTTAAGGAAGAATGGTTTAGACCTGACTTTTGCAACTGTGGAGAACCTTAAATATTGGCACTGTGTGGTTCAGGGTCAGTATTTATTCCTTAACTCTCCATCTAGACATTCCTCATGCACTGTCCCTTGTGTCAGGAGGGTCCAGTCAGAAAAACAGAACCACATTAGTTATTTTAACAGAGGGAATTTAATATAAGGAATCAGGTAAACAGTAATTGGAGGACTTAAAAGGCCAACAAGGAACCCTGCAGTAAGAAGCCACAAACTCCCAAAGTTAGGAGGAGACAGTGGTAGAGCTCTAAGTGATTGGAAACTAGAAGCTGGGAGGAGCACTGTGGAGGACAAGGATAGTGCCTGGATAGTGTTGATGCATCTGCAGGGATGTACTGAGACTATGTCTGGAGGGCTGGAAGAAGCTGGAAACTGGAACCTACTGCTCCTGGAGTGAAGACTCATTGCTGGGGCATCCTGATAGAAGCAAGCAAGCAAGCAGGAAGGAAGGAACATAGTTCTGTCTCCCTCCTGCCTTCCAGTCTCCCTCTGGAGCTCCAATTGGTAGGACTTAACAGGAATCATTCGTTTATGACAAAGAAAACCTGTATTTTCCAGAGTTCCAGCACCAGTATCAAAGATCAGCCTATAGAAGGGTTTGGAGGTAATATACAATAGTTTAATAACTGTAATTTCCAATCTTTATCTCAAAGACTCCTTGAGCATGGCTTTCTTCTTTTTTCTCTGTGCCCACCTCAGATGTCCTAGACTTGTCACAGCAAAATCTCCAAGCACAAAGTTGATGCTTAACAACTTTTGGTTTAACAACTAAATATGAGACTGTAGAGTTACTTTTTTGGGTCAGATGCTGTACTGAGCACTCTTTATGTTTATCTTCTTCGATACAATAACCATATAAGGAAGAAAATTCTATTTCTCTCTCCTTGTGCCAGTCAGTGTCCAGTCAAGAAAACAGAAATCCACCTAGGTATTTCAAATAGAGGAAATTGGTTACAGAAAATGGGTTACAAAAGTTGTAAGGTCTGGAGGAACAAAAAGGGAAGATGATGCTACCCAGAGCCCATTGGTGTGTTCTCACTACTGAGGTTGATGGGACTTTACTGCTGTACCCCTTTGCTGGGTAGAACCACAATACTGCTGCTCAGCCCAAGGCATGGATGCCTCACCCTCCACTGTTGCTACAGCAACTGCCTCAGCTGTAGTGACTACTGTCACTATTGTAGGGACCTGTGGTTACCTGCTGTTGCAGCTGCAGCAATCCACACTATTTCAGGACACTATGGTCACCTGCAGTAGCCTCCAGTCCCAATATGGTCACTCCTAGATCCAGAAGCAGAGAAAGAGCTGCATTCTTCTACCTGTCTTCTGATCTCTGGCCAGTGCCTCCCTTTGGTGGCTTTTCACAGAAGTCAGCTGACAAGGGAGTTTTGAAAGTGTAGTTTTCAAGCATCTAGTCCTGGCCATATATAGAAGAGTACAAAAGAACAAGTGTGAGGCTGAGGGCCCAAGATTAACATCTGGAACACCCACCCTTTTGGCTACTCAGCATCTGTATATACTTTTCTACTTTTTTTAAACTTTGATCAGCAATATCAACAAACTCATGCTTCCATTTACCACAATGTGCTATCCCTTATACAATGAATATACTTTTTAAAAATATATTTATTTTTGAGAGAGAGAGAGAGCACAATTTGGGGAGTGGCAGAGAGACAGAGGGAGACAGAATCCAAAGCAGGCTCCAGACTCTGAGCTGTCAGCACAGAGCCTGATGTGGTGCTTAAACCCATGAATGGTGAGATCCTGACTTGAGCTGAAGTCAGATGCTCAACTGACTGAGCCACCCAGGCTCCCCTAAACCAATATACTTTTAATCTCTTCCCAAAAGGAGAAATATAAAGTTCAAGTGGTTATCCATCTCTGGTATGTACCTCAATTGGCCCAAATCCAATATTTTACTCATCTTACTTGGTCCAACAGTCTTATAATCCATTTCCACGTATACTTCTCAGGGTTTTGCCAATATAAGTGAACAAAATTTTGCACTTATTTAGGCATATAAAGCTGTATCCTTCAAGGCCAGACGTTAATCTTTAGCCCTTAGAACACTTTGCCCTTAGACTCTGACTCTGATATTGGTTATAAGTCTGGAGGCCATGAAGTTTGGAGAGAGTGAATCTTGAGAACTGCAACCTCTTTTAAGGCAACTGCTTTGGGTGAAGTTATTAAAAGAATCTTCTTGAGGGGCATCTGTGTGGCTAAGTTGGCTAATTGTCCAACTCTTGATGTCAACCCAGGTTGTGATGTTGTAGTTCATGAGTTCAAGCCCGAGTCAGGCTCTACACTGACAGTGTGGAGCACTGTCTCTCTCTCCTGTCTCTAAATAAATAAATAAATAAATAACCTGAAAAAAAAAAAAAGGATCTTCTTGTAAAGGAAGACAAGTCTTCTCAGCTAGAGGAGGAAGGAGTGTTCCTATTGACAAGGGGACTTGGGGGATCAGGAATTTCTCAGATTTGCATGAGTCTATCCAGATGGCCCCATTCCAATTCTCAGGCTCCCACCTACTCCTTCCCAATCAATCCTCAAACTCTCACATAAAATCTGATGAGCTCATGAACTGAAATTACATTGCAAATCTCCAACCTGTGGGGTAGAATTTTGGGACTATATCCCTCCTGTGGCTGCAAAGATAAGAGATCCCTTTAGGCCATCACAGAAGCTCTGGTTCTGTGACCAGAACGAGCTATTAAAGCCCTAAGCATGTCATTCTCTTTCTGCAGTGTCTCCAGAAAAGTCAGTCACAGACACCCCACCCCTGGTCTTATAGTCATCATTCTCACCATCACACCCACCCTGCTGTTATGATGATCACTATCATTCTTGCAACAGCCCATAATTACCCTCCAGGGCCTCCATAGCAAGTGCCTGCTGCAGCCACTCCCAGAGTCAGAAGCAGAAAAATGACCCTCTTTTCTTGTTGCTTTTAATCTCCCTCCAGAGTCTCCCGTTGGCAGAGACTAACCTGCCTGCAGCCAGCATAAGAGGCTGAAAAAAAAAATGTGATTTTTAGGTTTCCTGCTTTGGCAGTACAGAATAGAACTAAAAGGCCAATTGTTGGACTGAGGGTCAACAAGTTATTGTTATTATCTCCATTTTAAAGATGAGGAAACTGAGGCTAGAACACTTACATAACCTTCCCCAGGACATAATAAACAGAACTCATAATAGAGATAAGACATCCTGAACTTTCTAAATCCAAGTATGTGGTCTTTTCACGTTTCCAGGAACCAGTTGTTCAGAGAATCTGAAAAATAACATGAATTTGAACATTTCCAGTTTCCCTGTTGCATTTTAGATTCACCAGTCATTGTTCCTAACTGATTTGGATACATTGATAGGCCTCCTTGCCATCAGCAAAGGTTGAAATTATGCAGGGATGGAGAAGATGCAGTAGCACATTAAGAGGCAACCATATTACAGTGGTTAAAGTCATAGACTGCCTGGGTTTGTAGCCCTGCTCTATGACTTTTTCGTTGTATAAATTTGAGCAAGTTATGCAACATCTCAGTGTCTTTGTTCCTTCATCTGTATAATGGTGATAATACTCCTTGCCTCCTATTGTTGGTATGAGGAATAAATGAGTTAATCTATGTGGAGCTCAAAGAATAGTTAAATCTACTTGTTATTAGTGGGGTATTTAATTGCGTTTGACTACTAAGAAAGTCCTAAAGACAGAGAATTTATTTTCAGTGTCTTTCTCAGAACCAGTTGTGTCTACTGAGAGCTCTCAATAGAGAGTTTTAGATGCATATCCTAAAACTCTCCCCAAAGTGAAAGGCAAGGGCTAGGTGGGGATGGTTGGGAGGAAACCCAGCTATTCCCAAGAAACAGGAGAGGCTTGAGGGAGAAGGAAGCCTGGAATGAAGGCAAGGGCCCACCATTAATGAGAGAGCCAAGGAGGCCAAGTGCAGCTGTGGACTGAGGCCATACCTTGTGCCCAACCTGGGGGAGGAGAACCGAAAAAGCTGCCTGCTTTCTGGGTGACAAGGGGCACCCAAGGGGCACTCTGGCATTGGGAGCTGTAAAAAATAGAGCAGAACCAGGAAGAGAAGCCATATCCCTCAGACATCCTGGCCAAGATGCAGTCTGGAGTGAAGGGCTGTGTGAACTGTCAGACCTCTAAGACTTATCCCCTGGCTGTGTAAGTCTAAGCCTTGTGACACTGTGTTGTAGCTGGCATTGTTTATCCCTTACTTCTTATTCTTTTTCTCAGTCAACAGTTACTCATTAAGCAACAACTTATATGTCAAACTGCTTCGGGTTCCTAATACTATTCCCATATTACAGATGAGGAAACTGACATGCAGACAAGTTAGATGACTTTCCCCATCACACAGGAAGATTTGTAGGGGAATTCTTATTACCTCTACAGCTTACTTTTCCCAAGCTTTATTCTCTTAGGAATCCCTAAGTCTTCACTGGGGTAGCAGAGAAAGTAGGAATGAGGTCTGTTTACTGGAAATTGTGTCACACTTACTCAGGCAATTGACCAATGGGGAAATCATGAGGCAATGCTCCTCATTATCAAGTGGAACTCTCCCTGTCTGTGAAAGCTTTTGGTCTGAATACATTTTGTGTGTGCATGTGAAGGACAAGAAAATATCCAATAATGATGTAACTGGGTTTTCCTGGAAAGTCTAGTAGCCTCTGCTTTTGACCCAGTAGAAAACCTGAAATGCACCAAACTTGCTTCAGAGGGACATGCCACAGCAGAGTTTGGCTCAGACCCTAGTCCTAGGTGAAGGAAGGGGTGCTACTCTCTGCCAGTTCTACGTCTGTTTTATTATTCATAGTACCTGGCTGATCGTGCAAGATAGGGTTAGGAAGGTCAGCACAACATTAATATGTTGAATTGGGAGATGGCCTGGACTGGAGATGGAACCTGTCACACCAGAGTGATTCTTATTGAGGGGGCTTGATTTGATATTAATATTAATTTGATGTTTCTTCCCATCTTCAAGAAATTTGTCCTACACAGATAGGAGAAAGCCTGAATGCTAGCCTCATGCAAAGCAGTAAGGTATGTTGGATTTTATGGTGGGGGTGGGGAGTTGGGGGTGAGTGAAAGGAAGATCAGAGTATCTAAAATATTTAGTGTGAGGCTCTACCATGGATGTTTGGGAAGGTATGTATGGAGCCTTTACTGGAAATTAAACAGGTTCCACATTTCTGCCCAAATATATAGTTCTCAAGTATGTCTATCTACTCAAAAGCATTCTTAACCCTATCCATCAATCAGTTCAAGAAACTTCTGTTTACTGTGCAGTAAATACACAAATCCAATTTGTATATTTAGCAGAGTAAATTTGACATTACTGTAAAAGAAAAGAAAAAAAGTCTTCAGCTTGCACAGGCATCAGAATCACCTTGAGGGCCTGTTAAAACCCAGCTTCTAAATTCAGTGGGTGTGGAATGGGGACTGAGAATTAGCGTTTCTTTCTTTTTTTTTTTTTTTGATTAAAAATATTTATTCTCATACTGATCATAATTTACAGTTTTTGATGAAAATATATTCAATTTTTATACACTTCAAATACAGTAACATTTTATTTTATTTTTAAAATATAATTTATTGTCAAATTGGCTAACACACAGTGTGTTCAGTGTTCACTGCAAAGGAAACAACAAAACTAAGAGAATTAATGTTTCTAACCAGTTTCCAGGTGATGCTGATGCTGCTGGTCTGGGGACTATAATCTGAGAACTACTGGCCAATACAGATGAAAGTTTCAGCCACCTGAGTTATGAGATCTGAATGATGCTGAATAGCTATTCTCACTGGCTTCTTTAATTGATGAAATTTTGTTCTCCCCTGGCTGCTACTGTAGCTAGGCTTAGGGCAGCAGCACTTGGGCTGCAGCAGTGAATGGGCTCATGATATTGAGCCTGGCAGTCAACAACTGATGCCAGACACAGCCCAGCATTCTGGTTTGAGGTAAATTTCCTCAGATCACACTGAGAATTGGCAGCTGCAGGACCCTGGAGGCCCTGATTAGAAACATGCCTTGCTGCTCATATGATAAACTTAGATGTTATGCTAAGATTCAAAGTTGCTTCTGGAGTATGAGCTTCCCAAAGTCAGGGCTGTGTCCCTCCACATCTGTATGCCTAACACAGAGCCTGGGAGGGAGTGGGAACTACATAAAAGTTTGTCAAGGGAAGTTGCCCCCTCATGTGCCCCTCAGGCCAAAGCTTAGCCCTGTCCACACTCCTGGGCCCTGCTGAGATTCAACAGAGCTGGCCTCTGTTGGAGTTGGAGGTACCACCAGCATCTGGTTCTCTTTTCCTTTCAGCAATTCCGGACATTTCTGCTGCCCCCAACCTCCAATAGTTACACTCTTCTTAGGAGAAGTGACATGGGTCACTTCTTCCTTCATGTCTTTCTAAGCTCTCTCCCTTCCTGGCTGGTGTGGAGGTCCTGAGCTGAGATGGACAAGCCTCAGATGGAAGAAAGTCTAGATTGTCAGAACACCACACGCAGGACAGCTGCTCTGGAGAGTTGCCCAACTCACTTGAGTGAGAATAAATTTTGCTGGTTTCTTGACCCTGAGATTTAGCTCTTCTCCAGGACTTGAGATTTTTAGCTCCTGGTGCCTTGTTTTGAATTTCTCTGCTAAAGGCAGATATTACCTTCTGGGTTTTAGATTCAGCCTGAGGTCAGATCAGGTACGCTTTGCCTGCTTCACCAAAACCTGGAAAACAATGTGAAGTCGTCATTTGTCATGTTGTGTAATGACTACTTCCATTTGATGGAGAGTGGGACTCAGTATGTTGTTTCTCCTCCCAGACACTTGCATATTATACTCTTTCCCTGTAAGTAGAGGGAGGAGAAGGGGAGGGAGGGTCACTGGGAAGGAGGAAAAGACAGAGAGAAATGAGACTTTTCTGTGGATTGAAGAAGTTTTAGGCATTAGTGATCATATGGACATGTGAGGAGATTTGGAGGGATTAAGGAACCTTCTTAGCACCCATGAAATTTGATATACCTACTTGTAAGTGTTGTCTTGAAGGCAGGATTGTTACAAAAATAAAAGAGGATTCCATGCTTGAAGCAAAAGCAACACACGTTTGTTTCCTTCTCCTGCTTCCTGCAAGTTAGTTACTAACCTAATTTCCCAGATGAGATCACTTTGTCTAGAGACATGATGAAACTTGCCCAAGGTCACATAACTAGAAAGCGCAGCTGGAAGTCCCACCTCTGTGTAGCTCCATGTGTACCACTTTTTCCGAGCTTCACCTTGGCAGAACTTGCTCATCTTAGGACAAAACCTAATAGCCCCCAAGCATCATCCTGTCTGCAATCCCTGGAAAGGGATACAATTGGCATATCTTCCCAAGGTCCGGAACCTGCCTGGCTGGGCGCAAGCCCTCAGATCCCTCCCTTCAACTCCTCCTTTGATGCTGCCCTGTCTTTCCCACTGACCCAGAATGTGTCAGGACAAGATTCCCCTTTCACCTTCCCCCGCAAAGCAATCCCTTGTATCTACAACTCAAGGCTTGAGCTGCCAGGCCTCTTGAGGAAATGCTCCCACACAGTATACCAGCATACTGGGCTATAGTATACCTATACTGATCACTGCTCCCCTCCACCCCAGCTTGGGGTGGAGCTCCCCCACCACAGGGTGCTTCTGGCATGTGCAACCTCATCTAATCATCCTCAGTATGTCCTGCATACACTGTCATCTCTCTGTACCATGCCATTAAAAGGGCCGGAGAATGCTCTGGAACACGTTCTACCTGCTGAGAGGAAAAAGCTGGTAGAGAAAGAGGCTGTGATCTGGGGAGAAAGGAGATGTAATTGATAGATAATAGATAAAAAGTTTTTATACATTACAAAGTACTGTAGATGCTCGTGTTAACACTTGTGTGCATAATGACCTTTTTGTGATCTGTATCTTGCTTCCTTTCAATGAATTGCATTTTGGCTTGCTTTCCAGAGTAGCACTTATAGACTTACCATGTTCTTTTTAGTGATTACATGTGGCTCATCCTTTGTTAGTACTATATTTTACTTAATTGGTCCCCTATTGATGGATGTTTAGATTGTTGCAGGGGTTCTTTTGCTATTGTAAATAATCTTGCAATGAGCATCCTTACACATATGGTTCTCTTTTGTTTCTTTTTCTTTCCTTTCTTCCCCCACATTTTCTGAGTATAGATATAGGATAAATTCCTAGAAATGTAATTTCTAAGTCAAAGTGTATGTTTGTTTTAAATTTTAGTAGCTACTGCTAACTTTAGAGGCTTTAAAATGTGTATAGTTCACCTCATTAATCTTTCCCATAATGGTTTACAGGTTTTGTGCCATGCTTAGAGAGGGCTTCTGTCTATAAAAAGTTTCCTTCTTGTGCTTTTATGGTTTTATCTTTTTGATGTTTAAATCTTTGCCCCATCCGGAATTCAAGTTAATGTAAGGAATGAAATAGATATCAGGTTTTATTTTTTCCCAAACAGCTAGCCAGTTGTCCCAACACTGTTTATTGAATAATCCATCTTTTTTCTTGCTGAGTCAAAATGCTACTCTTACCATGTACAAAACTCCCACATGTATTGGATCTTTTTTTCCCCCCAATTCTCTGCTCTGTTCCATTAAATTTTCTATTTAATCCTATGCAAGTTTTGTTTTTTTTGTTTTTAAGTAGGCTCCATGCCCAGCACAGAGCCCAGTGTGGGGCTTGAACTTAGGACCTTGAGATCAAGACCTGAGCTGATATCAAGAGTCAGAAACTCAACTGACTGAGCCACCCAGGTGCCCGTAATCCTATCAAGTTTTGATTACTGTAGCTTGATTATGTATTTTAATATGTAGTTGAGTTAGTCTCCTCCATTACTCCTCCTTTTTCAAAGATTTTATGGCTATCCTGCCTTATTTAATTTATAGGTAAACTTAAATATGATTTATTAAATAAAAAATGATGCAGATTTTTGACTGGCATTACACAGAATGTAGAGATCCACGTGGAGGAATTAACTTCATTCATTAATCTTGCCATTCACTAGGAAAGCATTCCTTTCTATTAAAATATTTGTTGTTGTTTTCCTTCAGAAGCGAGTAGAGGGGCGCCTGGGTGGCGCAGTCGGTTAAGCGTCCGACTTCAGCCAGGTCACGATCTCGCGGTCCGTGAGTTCGAGTCCCGCGTCAGGCTCTGGGCTGATGGCTCAGAGCCTGGAGCCTGTTTCCGATTCTGTGTCTCCCTCTCTCTCTGCCCCTCCCCTGTTCATGCTCTGTCTCTCTCTGTCCCAAAAATAAATAAACGTCGAAAAAAAATTTAAAAAAAAAAAAAAAGAAGCGAGTAGAAATTTTTCCTCATAGTGGTCTTTTTACAGTTATTTCAAAATTTATTCCTTTTTGGGGGGACGGGAGTAGAAGGATTATTTTTGGTTGCAATATTAAATGGGATATTGTCACTTTAATATATTTTCTAATTGGTTATTACTTGAATACAGGAAAACTCATTTTTATGTTAAATTTGCAGCCATTTATGTTAATAAATTCTCTTACTGTTTCTAATAGTTTTCGGTTGATTCTGTTGGATTTTCCACATAACCTAAAACTATGATACTGTGTTTAGTCCAATGGGAAGTCTTCTAGTGCTTTAACATTAAGCATAATTCTGGCTTTTGAATTATGTATTAATCTTGCACATATATATCAGCATATGTGTGTATGTACATGTTTGCATACACATGCAAACATATCAAGTTAAAATTTCTGTTTCCTTGGAATTTGTATTGTAATTTATATTGAATTTTACCAAATGGTTTCTTTATATCTATTGAGATGATCACTCTGTTTTCATCATTTGACTTGCTAATATAATGAATTATATGAGAATATTTCCTAATATCTAACCCTTATTACATTCTTGAATGAATTCTACTTTTTTATTTAAAGAACTACTATATTTTATTTGCTAATATTTTATTTCAGAATTGTGTATCACCATCTGTAGAATGATTAGTCTGTATTTCTTTTTTGTGCTATCTGTGGGAGTTTTTGATAAATATTTTTCTAGTTCCTTTATTAAAAGGGTTTGGAATAATAGTATTGTTAAAATAAAATTGCATATCAGGAGTGAGGAAAGTGGTACATGTGCAGGTTTAGGGAGAAATATGTTTAGAGAAGAATGAAGGTGAGTATATGTGTGAGAGAGAGTTTTGAGAGTGTGTATGTGAGTGTGTGAGAGTATGTGAGAGTGTGTGTGTGTACATGAGAGTGTATGAGGGTGTGTGAGAAAGAGGGTGTGAGAGAGTGTGTATGGGAGTGTGGGTGAGTTTGTATGTGTGTGTGAGAGGGTGTGTATGAGAAAGTGTGTGAGAGTGTGTATGAGATTGTATGTATGTGAGCATGTGTGTGTGTGTGTGTGTGTGAGAGAGAGAGTATGTGAGCTTGTTGATATGAGTTTGTGAGAGAGAGAGAGCGAACATGTATGTGTGTGAGAGAGTGTGAGTGTGTGTGTGTGTATGACCCAGGAGGGGCAGAACTGCCATTAAGTGGGCCACTATCAGGGGAGAAATGCTGTTGTGTTTCTTGTTAAGGATTTAGGGCATATTCCAGCTGAGCTGAGATCTCCAAACTCCCCTTTAATTCATCTCTATCAATTAAAAAATTTGAGCCTGTACCTTTAAATATTTGTTCATTTACTCAAAATACTTCTGTATTAAGAAACGTCAAAAAGGAGACTTTTGATTTTTATTTAGTCCAGTGAAATTTCAGATAGCTTGACATCATGTCTCCCAAAACTTTAAACACCACTGAAGAAATTATAGATACAATTTTGGCTAATATGATAGTTTTACCATTAGGTACCAGCTAAAGTTATAATATATTCCTAGAGTCAGGTTCATTTTAAATGATAATGAGTATAAAATTATTACTATAGTCTTTTTCAACTTTATTTTTAGTGCCAATTTCTTGTCAGATCTGACTACTTTGCCACTGTTTTGACCTGGTATGATAGCTGCTGTTGAGCTTGGGTATACAGTGTCCATTGACTCTGTTATTTCTCACTGCTCACATGTGCTTACATTGTTAGTAATGATGATGCAGCCCATACTTCTATTTAATTAGGCTCATTTGATCACATAACACAGTTGATGTGTCTGATAAGTGAGGGCCCCGTGGGGCATTCACTTGCTTCCATCAGGGAACCAGGAGAACCCTTTATGACAACCCTGTGATAAGTGGACCAGCGAGGGTGCCAGTGTCAACCCACAGATTAAAAGGGTAAATATATTTCTTATATTTTTAGATTGAAGTTAAATATTGATCATCAGTAATTCATTTTGAACCATTCTATATAGAGATAATCCAGGGGAAGATTCTAGAGTTTTCTTCCGATACCTGTGAAGAGGGTATGAGGAGTAGCTGGACTTCTCTCCAGACTTGTGAAAAGTCTATCACTTGCACCTTGGCCAGGACAGCCCTTCACACATGCCCTGAGGTAGCCACTCCCTCACTGACCCCTTAGGTCCTATAATAGGAGTCTGAGGCCAGCTGACCTGGATTAGCAGCCTCAGCATACCTAGGCAGATGGTGGCAACCCTGCAGCAGCTCCATCTTTGTGGGGCCAGGGAGGACTGACCCAGGAAGGTCACCAGACCACTGCTCCCATGAGCAATGAGTTCCTCCTGCTGAGTTCTGCTTGTCTGCATCTAGGCTCCCTCTCCTCTTGACAATTCTATTTTGTTGACACCATACATAAAGGTGACATTACAAGAAAAATTGGGGTCTTCTGACAACTGCTCCTCCAGAGGTTTTTTTTTGTGTTTTTTTTTTTGTTGTTGTTGGTGGTGGTGGTGGTTTGTTTTAGCATTTCTTAACTGTACAGTTACCAGAGGGCCTGAAATGGGATAATTGTACTTTGCAAAAGGGAAGATAGTACCTAATGGCTACAAGAGCAGACTTTAGAGCAAGCTGCTTGGGTTTGCCTTCAGGCTCTGCAACTTACAACCTATGCAGCTTTGAGCAAGTTACTTGACATCTCCAAGCCTCAGTTTTCTCATCTGTAGAATGGGAACATTGCCACCATGGTCCAGAACTACTCCTATTTCTTCTTCCTCAGCATAGATGAAAATTATAACCTCTTGCCTCACAGAGTCAATTTCCAAGATGCCATCTTTCCAGACACTCAAGAGAACAGAAGGATGTTTTCTAACCTTTTCCAGTTTTCAAATTGTTCTCAAGGGCAGCACCTGGCAACTTTTTCCAGTGACTGGGAGATCCAGGAAGACAATAGGATGCTTCTTGTCTACAGACCATGACAGGTATATTGAGACATCACTTTGGGAACATCTGGGAAAGGCTTGCAAAGAGGACATATAAGTAGGAAGCCTGGATGGGAGATTGACTTTCTACGCTGGAGACTCTTAATGATGTGCATTTGATCTTCATTTTCATAGAACTCTAGGATTGATCATCCAAAGTGAATTGTATTCGGAATCCCTTTTGCTACCCACTTGAGTGGAATCTCCTTTTTTCACATGTTATTTTACAGTTCGTATATAGTAATGGAGCCTTCTCTTTAAAGATGAGCATCCAGGGGCGCCTGGGTGGTTTGGTCGGTTAAGCGTCCGACTTCGGCTCAGGTCATGATCTCACGGTCCGTGAGTTCGAGCCCCGCGTCGGGCTCTGTGCTGATCGCTCAGAGCCTGGAGCCTGTTTCAGATTCTGTGTCTCCCTCTCTCTCTGCCCCTCCCCTGTTCATGCTCTGTCTCTCTCTGTCTCAAAAATAAATAAACGATAAAAAAAAAATTTAAAGATGAGTATCCAGAAGTTAATGACTCATGATCGCAGGAGAAAAGAGCATTAATGATTAACAGAAGATTACTGCTTTGTGTATACATTTTGACTATCATGGCTAATCACTTGTTAAGATGAACTGTTAGAGTCATTTTTTATTAAACTCTGATGGTTTTGACAATAAAAAATAAATTTAAAAATGTAGGGGGGACGGAAGCGAGCATTGCTGGGGCCTGGAGGTGGGGAGAAAGTGACTGTGGGAAGAGCATGTCTCGACCAGCACTTGGATTCAGCTCCATCATTTCCAACATGGAAGAAACTTACGTCGATTCCCTGGACCCTGAAAAGCTATTACAATGCCCCTATGATAAAAACCACCAGATCAGGGCCTTCAGGTTTCCTTATCATCTTATCAAGTGCAGAAAGAATCATCCTGATGTCGCAAACAAATTGGCTACTTGTCCCTTCAATGCTCGCCACCAGGTTCCTCGGGCTGAAATAAGCCACCATGTATCTCAAGCTGTGGCGATAAAAGTTGTATTGAGCAGGATGTTGTCAACCAAACCAGGAACCTTGGACAAGAGACTCTGGCTGAGAGCGCCTGGCAGTGCCCTCCTTTCAATGAAGACTGGGATAAAGATCTGTGGGAACAGACCACCCCATTTGTCTGGGGCACAGCCAACTACCGTGGCAACAACAGCCCTGCAAGCAACATAGTTATGGAACATAAGAGTAACCTGGCTTCAGGCATGCGTGTTCCCAAGTCTCTGCCGTATGTTCTGCCATGGAAAAACAATGGAAATGCACAGTAACTGAATATCTATCTCATCAAATGCCAGATCCTAGAAGACTCTTGCTTCTTCCTGCTACCAATGGGTTCTTCATTTTTTTTTCTCCTAATCTAATTGTAGAAAGATAAACTGTGACTTTCAAACTGGAAAAAAAAAAAAAAGGACTATCAAAAAGGTAGTCCTTATAAAGCTCTTAGTATACTAAGTGCTCTGTCAACATTAGCTGGTTTTAAGCCAGCATGAGGGTGACCTAAAGACAGCGCTCATCGGACTAGTCAGAGGGGTCACCAGGAAGGGGTGTTGGCCTCTGGTCAAGGCCATAGGGTCCTCATCCCAGGATGCCTAGGATGACAAGGTCACTTTAGATTTGTGGGCCTGTTTCTTCCAAACACCCAATGCTGCTCAGTAGCTAAGATGCTATTTGCATTTCTGAGCTAACTAATGAAATAGTTCATAGTTGTACAATAACTCTTCATATAAAGCTGCTTTTTTTGTTTACTAACAATTGAGTATTGTATTTTCTAAATAAATGAAAAAGAAAAAAATTAGGGTTGGTTTAGTTTCTTTGTAGGACTACAAGAGATACTTATATTTTCAACTTGAAATTATTCTTTATTTTTACAGTAAATAAGAGAAAATATTTTATTTGGCCTCAGGATAGATAAGAGGCATCAGTGTCAAAAGTTAAAGAAAAATGTGTGGGAAGAAAACTCGAAATTGAGAATATTCTACTCAGGAATTGATTTTTTTCAAATATGAATGAGGCAGGCTATTATTCAATTTCCACATTAGCACTAATCATAGAGCACCAGGATTCTATGGAAGCACAGTCTGAATACACTGTAAAAATCTTTGTAGTTATTCATGGTAACTACTTATTTTTACTATGTATTTTTTTATTATGATAAAATACATGTAACATAAAATTTCCATTTTAGCAATTTAAGAGTATAATTTAGTGGCGTTAGGTACATTCATAGTGTCATGCAACCATCACCACTGTCTAGTTCCAGAACTTTCCATCACTCCCAGAGGTAGCTCCATAGTCACTGAGCAGTCACTATTCCCTTTCTGCCTTCCCCCAGCCTGTGGTAACTACTAATCTGCTTTCAGTCTCTGTGGATTTGCTTATTCTAGACTTTTAATAGAAATGGTCTTGTACAATTACTATGTATTTCAAAACATTAATACTTCAAGCTGCCTTTGATTAAAGGTGAGGAATTATGTACTCTTCCTCTAAGACCCCACCTAAAGGAATATAATACATTAAGCCACAGGGACAAAGAGATTGGTGAAGATATTAGTGACAAGAGATTTCAGTACATTTTTAGTTGCTGGGAAGTAAATAGAGAAGACACAGTCTGAAGTGTGCATAAATCAGAGAGCCATTTTGTCCAAAGAACCCCAGAGTGGGACTGGGATGCCATGAGGTGAGGTAGGGCCAAAGATAAGAAATTAACCCCCCAAATGAGTATATACCAGTGAACCCCAGTCACCCATCACCCACCATCTTACTTGCAGAATGTCAGTAATGAGGTGTTTACCTCACTGAGGATAAGAGGTTTCTCTCTAGATGGCCCTATGCAGTGACACTTAGGGCTGTCTCAGCAGCCCTGCCTGGAGCACAGACCATGACCAGATGATCCTTGCTTCCAATTATCCTTTCATCACCCATAAGTATGAACAGATGATGGGGAGTCACCAGAAATTTGAAGAAGGCTTCAAGCAGGAAAAAAAATAATGTGTCTAAAAGGAAGACTAAATCTGAGCAAGATGGATTACTCAGAGAATTTAAAACTAAAACAAAAACCAAAAAAATACAACCAAACAAAAACAGTTTGGTATCCAAACTGGTATTCTAATCAGTTTCCTCAAAAATGTAGGGGAAGATGGCCATGAAGAAAAGGAATTTTAAAAGAACAAGAGTGAGATCTTGGAAATTAAAAATAATGCCAAAAATACAAAGGCAATAGATGTTAGAAGATAAAATGGAGAAAATTCCCTGAAAAGGAGAGGGGAAATAGGTGAAAATAAGAACCATAGAGGATATAATCCAGGAGGCCCAACCTTTGACCCATAGTTGTTCTGAGGGGGAACCCAGAGAGAGCAGAGAAGAGTAGGTTATTTATTTTAAATGCAAGAAAATATTCCAGAGCTGAAGGATGAAAGTAGAGACTCTTAGTTAAAGTCGCACCAGGTACCTAAAATAATAAATTTAAAAACAGCTTACATTAAGGCATATTATCATGAAATTTCAGAACCCTAGGGATAAAAGACAACCCTAAAAATTTATGGAGCAGAAAGAAAAAGAACCTCTACAAAAAATGAGAATCAGAATGGCATCAAACTTCTCAATAGTGGGTATTGCACACTAAATGACAGTGGTATGGTGTCTTCAAAATGGTGAGGGAAAATAATTTTCAATCTAGGATTATAATTCAACTAAATGATCCGTCAAAATGAGGAGAAAATGAAAACATGTCATACATGCAAATATACAGACAACTTCTTGTCTTAGGATGTGCTTGAGTAGAACCAGGCATGAAACCAGAAAAGGAAGTAACCGGATGTGGGAAGAGTATAGTCAACCCTGCAGGGCCATGGAGGAATATTCCAGGAGAGCACTGGGCTGCAGCACCAGACAGTAACTGGTGCCCATTGGAGGGAAGACTCTGAGTAGGGGACCTTCAGGAAAAAGGGGACTCCATACAATGCCCAACTTGATGAAACGTTTGGAAATCACGTGAGTATGTTGATGCCAGAAAAACAGCAGGAAATTAGGAAGGCAATTAGAGACATCAGACAAAACAAAAAAATGAAGGGAGAAAATGTAGTCACGACGCATTCCTTTGCTTTGCAGAGGACATATTTACTGTGTCATAATGCTGTAAACTACCGATTATGGATTTAACAAAAATAGTGAAATAACTATATTAGGAGGATGTGGACAGGTGAGGAGGGGACAGCCTAAGAGAGTTAAAGAGCTATTAATCTTAACACCATAATCAATAGATAATGTCAACAGTGGATAAATCAGGAAATAGTAGTAGAAGCACATTATCTGGAACTATAGAAACAACCAACAGAAGAAACAGCTTTAAAAAGTTAAAAATGCTGGCATCTGGGGAGCAGGAATGGGGATGGGAAGGGCTAGGATAAAGGACCATTGTTTTCCCTCTTTCTAAAATGCAATTTTAAAAACCATGCGTGTATTACATTGATAAAAATAAAGCAAATAATAAAAATCAACTCAAGCTGAGGTATGAGAAAAATATGTAAATGGCATTCAGAAGCCAATTTATTTGTGATTAAGACAGCTATGCTATACAACTGCAGACAATTTTTTAAAATTTCGAGTCCTATGACAAATGAAAAATGGCTTCCTTAGAAAAGAAGATGAACCCGCAGCCAGCAGAAATAAGCTTCTATCCATTTCCAGAAGAAAATTCATTGCTCATTATGAGAATACATATAGGGTGTCTCTATCAACCTACAACCTGAGTTGTTAAAGTTAAAATTTAACAGTTTTAAAACTTTACAAAGACCATGAAAAGCCTTTATAACGCTGTAAATTCCAACCTGGGTGGAGGCATGAAGTCCACACAAATTCTGGCTTCTTTCAACTTCAAGTAACTCAGCATGTAAATCCTTAGGAATCAAGATGAATCCTAAAAGTGAAATATTTGCACCTTTGCAGAAAAAGCAGTTGAGTAGCATGTAGGTCAGTAAGAACGGGATTCTAAAGTCCACACACAGCATGTATGTACACCCACTATGGCCCCGAAAGGGCTTGGGGCTGTTGGAGAAGTTGTAAGCGCTGGGCAAATTGGGCAGGGTTAGATGCCCCTCTCTACCAGAGTGAGCCCTTCTTAGCTCCCAAACACTACAAACATCACAAAGTGTATCAGTCAGTGCAGGCTGCCATAATAAAATACCACACAATGTGTTGCTTAAACAACAGAAATCTATTTTCTTACAGTTTTGGAGGTTAGAAATCTAAGATCAACGTGCTGGTAGGTTTGCTTTCTCCTGAGGCCACTCTCCATGGCTTGTAGATAGCCATCTTCCTGTGTCTTCACATGGCCTTTCTTCTGTGCTTGGGCATCTCTGGTGTCTCCTTCCTCTTCTTATAAAAACACCCACCTTCCTGCCTCATTTAACCTTTATTACCTCTTTAAAGGCCCTATGTCCAAAAACAGTCACATTGGGGGTTAAGGCTTCAGGCTGTTAATTTGAGGTTGGGGAGCACAATTCAGTTTATAGAACAGCCTATAACATGGTGTCCATCAGTAAACCTCAGGCTTCCACAGAGAAGAGCCCCCCAGAGAGGGATGCTGCGTGACAGTGCCATGATATGGACACATGAGACAGCCAAGAGAGCACACCCACTTTACCAGTTTCAATGATTTGAATGAGTCAAGATGTTAAGGCATAGGAAACTGACTTTAGCAGAGTTTTCTGCTTCTGTTTTCCAAAGGACTCTCCAAGTTGAGTCACAATTCTGAAGCTGGAGGAGGAATCTCTGGTTCTCTGGCAAAGGCTCCTGCAGGGCAGAGGCAAATAGATCCTGGATGGGAACATCTGGGCATACACTTGGTGACCAGTGGTTGTGCAGGAGAGGAAATATATTCCTATGTTACTATATGGCTTGGCTATGACAGTGTTTAAACCATTATAATAATGACCTCACAGAATATTAATCTAACCAAACTAAGATTAATTCTAAGGGGAAGTTCAGGGATGAGGAGGGAGCTTGTATACAATTGGCCAGAAAGTAGGAAAGGGATCTGAATCCCCATCTCTCATAGAAAGGCCAACAAATCATCATTTTTGTGAGAGGGAAGTCAACCAATAATGCCTAAAACAGAAAATGTCATAAATCAACACTTGAGAGATGTTATTTAGAAACAATGGGGTAAATCCTAAAATAATCAGCTAAAATAAGAGAAAGTGGAAAGAGGAAAGAAAGATGGAGAAGGGACCTGGAATTTTTTTTTAAATAAATACCTTATAGAACTAGTTAACACTTTAAATTTTGGGCATGTAAACTTTGATTAAAATAAATAACATTATAAAAGGAAAAATGAAAAAAATCATACTGGCCCAATTTCCTTTGTCCTAAGATGACTATATAGAAAAGGCAGGAGCTAGAGGTATATGTAACAGTGATGGCAATAACAACAAGGCAGATTCCATTCCTTAATACTTTGTTGAGAAAATGTGTTCCTTCAATAAACACTTACGTACCTACTAGGTGCCAAGACATGGTGATGATGACACTCAAGGTTCCTGTTCTCATAGATTTTATATTCTAATGGAATAGATAGAAAAATACATAAACAGTTGAATAAATAGGATTATTTCCTAAGATGTTGATTGCTTTGAGGAAAATAAAAGACAATGGTTTAGAGAGTAACTGGGAGGAAGAAATGATTATTTAGACTGTGTGTTCAAGGAAATCCTTCTTAAAGAAATGAGGTTTGAGCTCAGACCTGAACAATGAAGAGGCAGCTATGGGAAAGGCAGAAGTAGCAGAATGTGCAAAGGCCCTGAGGTAGAACTAAATGTGGTGTGTTTGAGGACTAGTCAGGAGGCCAGGCCATTGTGACCAGATTGTAGTGAGTGAGACAGAACATGAGATGAGGTATATGTGGTAAATTTTATTCTGAGCTTGATGGAAAGTCATTGAAGATTTTTCAGCAGCCTTGTGACAAGAGTTGATTTGCACTTAAAGAAACAAAAACCAGTCTGGTTGCAGGGTGAAGGCTAGATTGGGGGATGGAAAGGGGAGGCAAGTTTAGTTTGGATATTTGAAGGATTTAGGACAGGGTGAAGCTGTGGAGATAGCAGTGGACAGATTTGGACTGGGAATCTTAATTTCAGTGTAGCTCTAAAGGGTAACTAAGAGGTTGGTAGGGGAACCTCAGAGGGAGTCAGGCAGAAGGAAGAAATTTTACTTCTGCAGTAGATCTCCCCAAATTCCCAGGTTCCCTTTGACATATGTGAACAGGAAGCTGTGGTCAAGGGCGGCTGAGGAATCTGAGTGATTATGCAGGGAATAAAGACTTGCCAAATTGCTTTAAACTCAGCCCATCTCCATCCTGGCTTTCACCACACTTGACGTGAACGTGTAACTGAGCTTGTAAATAACAGTGCTTGGAGGCAGAGCTGGGAATTACGCCCCTCTAGACAGCTATTCAGAGGCTGAGAGAATAGGGCCCACTCGCTGTAATGCTATGCATTAAAAAGCACTTATGCTGCTAAAACCAGCATTAGAATTGCACATAAACATTGCTGTCATGCTCTCAATGGGACTCTGGAGTCCAAGTGGGACTCTCAGAGTCTGCAGAGGGGAGAAAAGCCATCTTAGGCAGTGCAGTGATCTCTCCCTTACGGCCCACCGAGCAACACCGCCTCTCTCTCTTGTGGAGAATCCTCTCTATAAATGGGGAGAAAAATGAGTTTATTTCCAAGCCAAGATTAAACTGGGTCCACACTGCATGGAGATGATGGGTCTCTGAGAAAAGAGAAATAAAATGAAGCCAAGAAAGTACATTCATTCAGAGGTGGCAGGCAGGGATGAGCCAGGGGTTCTTGGAAGTTACATGCAGCTCCCTGCACAGTGCCCAACACACAGCAAGCTGTCAATGGATGGATGGATGGATGGATGGATGGATGGATGGATGGATGATTGGTTGGATGGATGTGAGATCCATACACTTCCAAAGGTGTAGCCTCAATAGTCCTTTATTCATTCAGTTTCTGTTTAAGAATTAAATGAATTTGCTAGGCTGAATCTGTGCAAAAGGCCTTGGGGGACACATGTGGGCAGTTGGCACCACCCATGAATTTGTGTTGCATACAGATTACGTTTATCCCACTCCAGTAATTCATTCCCTAATGTGATCTGAAGTCTCGAATTATCCATGACCACCAAACAGCAGGAAGTGAGTCAAAATCAAGTGGTCAATCTGGAGTACCTGTATTGGACCATACAGTTCACCCTAAGGAAGCAATTGCTGGGATTACCTCCCTGTTCAGATAATCGTCAACTCTCAGATTTACTTGGTTCCTAAAGAAGTGACAAGAAATATTTCTGAAACCTCAAATACTGGGGAGGACAAGGTCTGGACTATGATAGTTGTCCTGGGGTGAGGTTGACCTTTACATACTCTGCCTCCTTTCTCATCCACAACAAGGAATCAAATTACTACCAGTCTTGAAAGGATGCTACTTGGATAAATAAATCAAGTGTAAGAGCACTCTACATCAGGTCCAAAATATGTGAAACTCATGGAAGAGAAAAGAAATTGTCAAAAGCAAACAACATCTCTTTCAAATCCTGACATGGCTGTCCTAAGGTCTTGTCACTAAAAAGCCCTTCACTGAGCTTTATTTGCCTTTAGTGCCAGTATGATTCTTATTTAACATATAGTTATCAGTAACTTATGTATGACTCTACCATAAATTAAAAATAACGTACATTAAGAAAGTGTGGACCTTTAAAAAAAAGGCCTTAGCTAGAAAAGACCAAAAATCAAACCTAAACTTATCCAACCTCACGTTATATTTGTATATCTAAAAGAGATACAGAAGAGAAAGGAAGAAAAGAAAGAACACAGGAAATCATATCACCCCTTGGGAATAGTCAGCAAGATACAGTTAAGTTATGTTTTTGGTCCTCCCTGAAGACAAAAAAGCATGTCAGAGTTTTCAGAAATTTAGCCATAAAAATGTCTAAAATAAAAAAGTTCTAGGCATTTCTGTGGAACATTTCTGGAAATATTTTCTATCTTGAAGTAGATGGTAGTTACATGGGCATTTAATGATATAAAAGTTATTGAGTCATTAATTAGGACTTATGGACTTACTATATGTACATTATACCTTAGTTTAAAAAAATTCAAGACAACAAGGAATTAAATTCTAGAAAAATTCATTTACATGCAACATCTTTCTAAGCGTTACCAGATAAATGAAGGATAATTTTACTTCTCTTACATGTTAATTGTAAAATAACTACCACTGATGAAGCATTTACCAAGTATCATACCCTATGCTAACCTCTGCATAATCTTCACCAATTCCAAGTCCTTGGTAAGAACTGAGGGTCAGAGGGGTGCCTGGGTGGCTCAGTTGGTTAAGTGTCTGACTCTTGATCTCAGGGTCGAGAGTTCAAGTCCTGTGTTGGGCTCCGTGCTGGGTGTGGAGCCTACTTAAAAAACAAGCAAACAAACAAAACTGAAGGTCATAGAGGTTAAAGTGTAAGATGTATAACAACAGAAAACAGTATCTGTGATTCTGGCCCATCTGTCTTCTGAATCATTATATCCCCAATACATAGGCTGATATCGGGAATATGATAAGTACTTAGCAAATATTTGTGAAATGAAAGATACTTTGTATAATGTCATGAAACTAATATCAGAATATTCAAGTTTGGACC
Organism: Leopardus geoffroyi; assembly: GCF_018350155.1. NCBI lineage: Eukaryota > Metazoa > Chordata > Mammalia > Carnivora > Felidae > Leopardus > Leopardus geoffroyi. The sequence continues at coordinate 125,584,753 of NC_059333.1, forward strand.
TTGAGTCTGCCTCCAAAGCTCAGGTTCTTAACCATTCATGATGTCAATGTCTGATAAAACAATTGAGTCTATATAGTAGTCTAAAAAATTGTAAACCAACTTCAGGATTATCTAAAAGTGTACCATACCTGCAAAAAAGTGTGTAAAACATAGCTGTACATTTAAAGAATGAAAATAAAATGAACACTCATGTACCTACCACAGTTAATAAATACAACATCATCAGTACCTTAGGAGCCCTGCATGTGTCTTTCCTGACTGCATCTCCCTCCCCAGATAACTACAGGTGACCTGAATTTTGTGTGTATCAATAGATTTCTCTAATCTCTCAATTTCGTTATATGTTATGTTTTTTTTTTAGTTTTCTTAATTAAACAGAGTAACTTTGGTAATTTTAGTAATTCTCTTCCCAATACCATAATCTCTTTAATCTCTCTCTCTTTTCATTCAGTAGGATACTTATAAATATTTAACAAGCAATTTGAGTGGGTGGCTGATGTGTAGCATTTGTTGATTTCCTTGGTGTAAGTTTTCCCACTGTGGCTGACTGATTTTAAGCCATCATCATGATGCCACTGAACATGGGGTTGAGGAGAGATGCACACAGTTGACTCCTGAGAGTCAATAGAAGCCAATTACTGTATCCCTGAACCTAATATACAAAACCTCATCCCTGGATAAGCCCAACTAAACATTTGTCTCTAGTTATTCCTGTATAATCTTATTATACAAGAGTAACCAGTTGGGCCAAACTGAACCAGAAATGAGAGGGCAAAGAAGCCCTTGTATAGTCCATGGAGGCCAGCATCTTAAGGGCAGAGAACAGGGCTCTGCTTTTTTCTCCTATTCTTCCTATTTTTTCCTATTTGCTAGACTAAATGAACACAAAAATTATGCTTAACTAACAGAAATGTATCTTCTTGCAGTTATGAAGTCCAGAAGTCTGGAATGAACCTTATAGGGCCAAATGAAGGTATCAGGCTCATTCCACTCCCTCCAGGGGCTCCAGGGGACAATCAGTTCCCCTGCTATTTCCAGAGTCTAGAGTGACATTCCATGCATTTTTTTTTTTTTTTTGGCTTGTGGCCTCTTCCTTCATCTTCAAAGATGTACAGTGATGTGCATCTTCCTTCTCTGCTTCTTTCCCATGGCCTTGTTCTCTTCTATGTCAAATCTTCTTCTCACTCCCTCTTCTAAGAATACTCTGATCACATTTAGGACCTAGTGGGATAATCAGGATAATCTCTGCATCTCAAAATTTTTTATTTCATCACATCTGCAAAGTTCCTTTTGCCATGTAAGGTAACATTCACAGGTTCCATAGATTTTGACCTAAATATCTTTGGGCCATTATCCAGCCTCCCAAAAGAGCAGAGGAGGGCAGACAGTGGATTTGGAAGAGCAAATGGAAGATAACTAGTACTATCCACTCCTTTGTCCCACAGCATCCATTCTTTTTCCTTCCAGTGAAAAGTTCATGCCTCTGACACAGGAAACAAAGTCTCATCATATTATCATCTTATTGTGGAGTGACATCAATTTGTGATACTCCCCCTGGTAACCTAAAGTATTATTCACTACCAATAATCTCCATATATACTAGCGTTGGGGGAGATGGGGGAAGAGGAACAATTAATTCAGGTAGAGCATAGTTTCTATAGTTCTTATTTTCTACATATTGTCCTGAGGTCCACATTGATAATCAGACAGCAAGGAATCTTCTGAGGTCCACTTAGCAGGGGTCCAGTTAGCAAAATGTCATTAATGTAATGAAGAATGTAATGTAGGGATGATGTTCTGTGGGCTGTCAGTGTGATAGAAATCCCTCTACTGCACAGTTGCTGTACCCGGATGGTATGGGGGACTATTCTCCCTGGGTCTCACCTTGGCATGAGGCATGAATACTCTTTACTCTTACCTCTCCAAACTAAGGGGGGTGGGTATTTGTCAGACTCAGTGCAAGGTGAGGGGTGGCTGTGGATAAAGCATCTCTGGGGGCATGAGTGGCTCAGTCGGTTGAGCGTCTGACTTCGGCTCAGGTCGTGATCTCGCAGTCTGTGAGTTCGAGCCCCGTGTTGGGCTCTGTGCTGACAGCTCAGAGCCTGGAGCCTGCTTCGGATTCTGCGCCTCCCTCTCTCTCTGCTTCTCCCCCACTCATGCTCTGTCTCTGTCTCAGAAATAAACAAACGTTTAAAAAAATTTTAAAGCATCTCTGGGGGTCTTTTATCTCAACTGTGGGGGTAGGATTAATTGGTTCTGTAAGTACACATCTGAGTCTTTCTTATACCCAGACAAGTTCATTTTGAACTTAAGAGCCATAATTTCCTGTCGTTGTCTGTCTGGTTTTATAGTGACCTCTTGTCTATCTGGGTTGGCTGGAATCAGGGAAAGTCCCTCAGGGTATGAAGGGAAAGTCATTGAGTGCAGAGCAGGTGGGAGTGGCAGGGAGTACATCAATGAACTCTTTGAAATATTATCCACACCATCTCTCTCATTTGTACATCACCCTCCATCGGTCACTCTCTTTTCTCTTCCCCATTCTTAGCCAAACATGGTGAAATCTCTTAATTTCCTCACCTGCCATTTATTCATCAGCCCACTCCATTCTGACTTCTACACACACTCCACCCAAAGTCTCCTCTAAGTTCATGAGGACCTCCATGTGTGGCAGTGACCTTTTAAATCCTTACCTTGCTTGCTCGCCAGCAACAGTCTTCCACTGCTCACATGCGCTGGACTGTGTCTGTTTCCCACTCCAGATCTGTTCTTCCTTTCCACCCTGACTTCCAGTTGACTTCTAAGGATTACATCAACAGGCCCCCATACCTTCTGGCTAACAGTTAGTGTTGGCCAATGAAAGTCCAGACAGAAGATCAGAGGTGGGGAGGAGAGAAGTTTCAGGGAGTTTATTCCCCTGGCTTTAAGCTGTGAGACATTCATGAGTATTATAAAAAATGTTTTGATAAAATCTAGGCAATCAAGAGATGAATAAAAATAAAGAACTAAAAAATAGAGAAGTTGCGATAAATGTGATGGGGGCTGAATCCATTAAATGTAAACTAAGACTAGACAAATGTGGGACTAGTGACTAGTGTCTAAACATCTTGATCAACAGATAAGGATGGATTTGGAAGGTGGAGATGATAGGAGGAAAAATAAGAGGACTTATTTCCTCCACTTTTAGACCAAGAAATTGATAAATGCTCCCTAAAATGTAAGCATGTAGTTTATTCAAAAAGGTTATGACCTCAGCCTCCAAAAATGCCTCTCAAACTTTGTTCTCAATCTTAGTGCTATATTTTAAGAAATCTCATGTAGTGAAGAAGCAATCTTCCAAAGTTCGGGCATTTCTTCAGATTCATTTTGGTTCCTCTTTCTTCTTGAAATTCAATTAAATTTCAATATGTAACTTTCCCCTTAAAATTAGTATATAGAATTATTTTATCTTTACAGGAATATGTCTCATGTTCATTTTCTCTCACTCATACAGAAGTGTCTGAAATGAAGTTTATCTATACTAACAATAGTTATTTCATGGTGGTGGAATTTAGGAACAATTTCCTATATCACTATAATTCTGTTGTAACAGCTAACAAAATTAACAATAATACCTTAATATCATGTAATACCTAGTTCATGTGAAAAATTCCCCAACTGTCCCCAAAATGGCACATTCAAACCAGGATCCAATCAAAGACTACATATTGTATTTCATTGTTATGCCTGTCTCCTTTAACCTTAGAACTACCTCATTCTCTTTTGTCTCCCTTAACAATACCTTGTTGAGACTAGGCCAGCTATCCTTTAGAGTGTACTGCCTTGTGGACTTTTGTGATCCCTTGTGGAATTGTTTCACTTGTTCCCCTAATCCCTGTGTTTCTTGTGAACTGAAAGTTAAAACTAAAGTCTTGGTTAGATTCAGTCTAAATAGCTCAGGCAAGCGTATGTCACAGCAGATGTCATACGTCATGTTGGTTCATCACAAAAGGCCCGTACTGTCTGGTTGTCCCACTACTACTGAGAATGAGATAGAACCCTGATCCCTCCTCTGCAAAGCCTTCCCCCTTGTAATCTATGGGATGACACCCAGTTAGCACCAGACAAGTGTCCCCTATTGGTCCATCCAGCAGTGATCCATGTTTGAATCATTCCTCTTATTAGGAGTTGTGAAGTAGTGATTTTCTAATTCTGTAAGTCCATCTGCTATCAGCTGGGGTTTTACTATAAAGAAAAAAATGTCCTCTGGTTACCCTGAAATACAGCTGCCACTTGAAAGGCAAGATAATGCCTAATTCTTTTCCATTAATTGTAAATTTTACAAGTAAGGAGTTGATATAATAGCCTCCTCTGATGATGACAAGTCACCTTTTTTGGCCTCTTCTCTTTTGAGCATCATTATAGACTTAGGATTTTTATACATTCAATTTATAGTTACCATGTATTTAATGCTTAAGTTGCCCCAACTTTGACCAGTAGGAAACCCTTCAAGCTTATGCCTATATTCTTTTGACACAACCCTATTTTTCTTTGAAAGCTAGCTTGCTTGCTTTCTGGTTCAAGGGACCTCGGTTTTAAGGAGTAAATTCCATTTATTTTGCCCCAAGTGTTGAGGGGAGAAATGTACTTAAACAGGTGTATCCGATGCATGCCTTTTATATATTTAGTCCAAAGCTGGGCACTGTGAAAGAAACCAAAACAAAAGTGTGTTCCTTATTAGCTAGTGAAGCTTTTGCGCAGTGGCAGTATCGTAGCCAATGAGGTTTATCCGAGGCGCGATTATTGCTAATTGAAAACTTATTAGCTAGTGAGAAGCTCATATTCCCACTAGAGAGATGCCTAGAACCAAGCACAGTTAGGGCAAAGTGAAGGAGAGCATTTGTTTTGGGTTTACTGTCAATCAAGCACAGGGGCCCAGGCATAATCAGGAACAAGCAGGGAAACTGACACTGCCCTCAGGGCCCTACCCCCAGTACAGGGAGGTGTGGGCTATCTCCTGCCTCCATGAGACCCAGGCTAAGGTCCAGTGTTTACCTGGTTCCCAGAGTTCTCACCTCAAACTCCACCACTAAAACAGCATGCCTGGCAAGTGCTGGGGGTTATTTGAGAGGGTTCTGGCTTTGGATGGCAGTACAGACTTTCCAGGAAGGGGTATCTGGGGTGGTGTGCCACTTTACCCAAAAGTGGCATGCCTCACAGACAGGCAGAGGGCATGTTCTCAGTGGCTGCTGATTGGCTCAGGTAATGGTTTGTACCATGTCTGTGTCTTTCGCCACTACATGGTTGGCTCCAAGCAGGTGGTAGCCTACCTTGCTCTCCTGGTGCTCAGAGTCTGGCACCATGCCCTGTACATCAATGACTATTTGACACACAAGGAAAAACTTTAAAAACCATTGAGTTTAGAAGTTGGAAGGAATAAAGCGGAGAGACAGATTCTGTTTTAGACAGAAGACTATAAACCCACTGTGGTAGTCTCAGGGTTAAGACAGGAGAAGATATAACACCAAATAATTAGATAATACCCCTAAAGAACTTAGCTTTGTGCCGGTAAGATAGTAAGACTGGGTAAGTGTTGTTAAAGTTAGCATAGCATCTGTCTTTGTCAGGTACTTGCTTGTGTAATATTGGACAAGTTACTTTACCCCCTGAGACTCAGTCTCCTCACCTGTAAAATGGGGACCCATAACAGTACCAACCTCACGGGGCATTGTGAGGATGAAATGAAATAGTGCATTTAATGTGCTTACCTGGAGCCTAGCACAGTCACTGTTACATGTGTGTTGGTTGCTAGTATTTTTACTGGTAGGAGGCAGTGCTGCATGTGGCCAACTGTGTGAGATGCTGTAAAGAATTTCAGAAAGTCAGGAAGGGGAGAGAGCCCTTTGGAGTTGGAGCAGATGTCACGGGTAAATATGAGGAGAACAGCTTTATTACAGTGGTAGGAAATAAAGAGATATATTTGGTCATGAGAGTGAAAGAAAAATGGAAACAGAGCAATTAGGACACTCATCTGATAAGGCTGCTGAAAATAAAAGAGAGATTTAGACTGGTAGGTAGAAGAGACAGCAAAAATCAGTGAGGGGGAGTGTTATTTTAAGTAGAGATATGGCCTTTATTTGAAGAATCTAGAACAGAAGAGAAGTCTAAAAGTGCTGGAAAAAGGGACAACAAATGTGGGTTCATTTGGTGTCTGACACAGCCCCATCCACTCTTCCTACTATCTAGCTAAGAAGAGATAGGGGGACCTTCCCCTGGGCTAAGAAGAGACAGAGAAAATAGACTTTCCTACCAAAACAGCATCATGGCTCTCCTATTAAAACCCAGCAAGGTGCTGGGGCGCCTGGGTGGCTCAGTTGGTCAAGCCTCCGACCTCAGCTCATGTCATGATCTCACGGTTCCTTAGTTAAAGCCTCACATTGGGCTTTCTGCTGTTCATGTGGAGCCCACTTCGGTTCCTGTCTCCCTCTTTCTCTGCCCCTCTCCGTCTTGTGCTTTCCGTCTCAAAAATAAATAAAAACAAATCAACAACAACCCCAAACCCCCAAAACCCAGCAAGGTGATCTGGGAAGACTTGAGCCCTGCCTGTGCACTATTGGCCGGATGGCCTGACTCTGGTTACATAGCCTCTCTGAAATGGCTTCCCCTCCTGGACAGGGAAGATAATACTGTCACCCTGGCAGAGGTGCCTTAAAAATTAGAGAGGATGCATATAAAACACCCATGACTCCCTAGGTGCTAAGTAAATGGTAGTCACAGCATTATCAGTGGATCATATTTATACTCTAGCCTCCAATTTTATAAGGGATGTTCTTAAAAATGATGTACTTGCTCTCAAACATGTATTTGACAAATTATTTAAAGGGGTCTTACAGAGAACAACTTCTATGGAAGCAAAATATATTCCATACTAGAAAATTGAAGGAGGCAATCATATGTTCAGGCTAGCAGCATCACCATTGACTTCAGTGCTCAGTTGTCCTGCCAAAATACCAGTTGTCCACCAAACATAGGGTGATTCCTCAATATAAAGTAGGGATGGGTTGGGAAGGGGCCAGAATTATTATTTTGAAGAAATTTCTTCTTCTCCTCCTCCTCTGGCCTCCTCCTGCTCTTCCTCCTCCTACTTTTCTTCTTCTTCATTATCATCATAATGGAATATTATCAGACCTGGGGTTCTATTTAATTGAAGTTTCTGACTAATTGAGGTGGATCAGATAACCCCTATCATTTCCACATTTGTGAAACATCATTCTGCAACGTATGAGCCCACTATATCTTCTAGTAAGTGTCATCTTGGAACATAATTGGGTCTTTCTTTGATGATTCAGGATCCTACAGTGCCACAGGACGGTCAATGCAAACATTAACAGGAAGTAGAGTTCTGTAGGAAAATGAAGAAGGTTGAAGGAATTGGACTGAATTGGCTCCAGGACATAACCTCTTTATACACTCATTTTCACAAGTTTCTTCTAACAGCACTTCTGGCTTGCAACTGTGGTTTGTTGGGTTCTGGTTAATCTAATGTAACCAGGGAGTCAAGAGGGTCCCTAAGTGTTGTTTATTTCTCTTGGGCCCCATGATGACTTCCTGGAAGTCCATTCTGTCTTCTGCCAGGCTCTGGGTTCAGGGCCACCCCATGTGGTACTATTAACTACTTTCTTCCCTAACTTACCGTCTTGTCCCATCCTGCCTCATTATTGAATATATATCATTGCAATGGATCAAAATTAAAATATTAGCACAGCATTCCTGTTTAGATCCCTAATTGTGTGACAGTTGTATCTTTTCTTGTGAGATGTTTTGCCATTTATACAAGCTTGTAGTAAGAAGAGTTCATTTGCATTTCAAAATAGAATTTTGCTAGTGGAGAATCCACACCAAGAAGACAGGATCACAGATTATTTTCTAACAGTGATAGCACTGCAAGAACAGCACCTCTTAGTTGAACAAATAGCTTTTTAAGGAGTAACTTACATGCATACAGGTTTCTTTTTCCCAAGGGACATTAACAGGCATTCCGGTATTTGGCTGAACCATATAAGGAGACCCATTGAAGAGAAAGTTTATTAGCTTTTTCAAGAAAAGAGTTTTATCACAAGAAAATTAATTTTTTATTAACATATTGCTAAACTACATAATTTCTGTGCTGATTCAAACATTTCTCCAAATACTTTTTGTTCTTTTTTTTTTTTTAGCATCACTAAAGCCCTGTGCTTTCTCTCTAGAAGTTTAATACATTTTTGAACTGTAACATCTAATTTCACAAAGTTCAAAAGGATGTGGGTGAGTCTCTGTAGTGGAAATAGTTCTCATACTTAAAAAGTTAAATCATAGAGCCTATTCCGTCTGGAGACCAATGTCCAAGGGAGTCATTTTTCACAAGGGTAGATCAAGTCATAGACCATGCCAGCTCACCCATGGTACAGTGTTGCTACATTATTGTCTTATTTGAAAACATGTTCTATTAGGTCTGATATATTTTGTAAGCATAATTTTCACCAAACTCTCACACAATATATTCCCAAGGTTTAATCACGACCTCAAGAGACAGGGCCAATAGGCACTTCAAATTGTCCACCCCAAGCCCTCTTGACATCTTGAGTCATCTGGGAGCCCCATCAGCCTAGAAATGGAAGAGCAGTAAGAAGACAGTCTCATTTGTGCCTGTAGTTGGGAAAACGCAACTTTACTTTGGGGTGAAGTCACAGCATTCCAAGTGCCCACAAGATGGCACCATTGTACCCATGCAAGCGTAATGGAGCCTACTGGGCAGTTGCTGCAGGGCCCAAAGTAAGAGAACATTTGGACCCTGGTGAAAAGCCAAAGGACACCCAGCACAGGAATGAAGAGTGTTGCAGGGAGAGTGTAGAAAGCTTAGGGAATAGAGATCTGGGTCAGCTTCCAATTCAAAAATTGTATTTATAGAAATACTATACTTTTATATATTGAGGTGCTGGTTACTTCTTGAGAAAGAAGGAAGTGAAATTTATGGGCCCTTTTGATTTTGAATTAAGTTTCCTTATGGCTTATCCTCTTACCATTTGCCAAGAAAGCAAACTGAAATCAGAGATTTCTTTTAGGAAGAAAGTTTCAGGCCAAACCCGTACCTAGCCCAGTGAATCCTCTCTGACCCAAAAGACTTAATCCATTGGAAGATTAGTTTTAAACATCAGTTATCTGTACTGTTACTACTTTGGATGATTACAGTATCACTGGACATCGTGAAAAAAACATAGTTTCTTTTTCATTTTTTTTTAGTCTAAATAGATCCCTGGTTGGTTTCAGGGATCTGGATGCAGTGCTTCAACACTTGGGAGGCTCATGGGTGTGTAGGTGAGTGTGTGTGTGTACTTTTGTGTTATACTGGGAAATTTATTTTTAAAAGGTCCTTGGTGACTTCAGATGCCCCTGCACCCTGCCCCGGGCCTCCTCCAGTCTTCCTACTCCTGGGTACCTCCAGAGCATAAGGATTTGTGAACAACCCTAAGTCAGGCCATATTGATTCTGTTTTCCACAGAAAGAGTCCTGCTTTTATCTTAGGGAAGGAGAATTCTAGGCCCTTTGGCTTAAGTGAGATGGGTTACCAGGGAAAACCAGCACTATCTTCCTTTGATATGGGCTCTAATTCATGTAGGAACATAGGGAGTCAGTTCAAATAATGTGACAGTGTGGGCCCTGAAGCCTAGGGGTGGAACTTTGAGAAGATCGAAATTAAAAATAAATATACAAAATTAGACTAAACAAAATTTAAAACAACAGTACTCATTACTGACAGCATATATTGGAATATTCTTTTCAAAAAACAAAATACAAAGGACCTTAAAATGTTTCTAGACTTTAACCTGCTAACAACAAATGTGTGAATTATTCTAAAAGGATCATTCAACAGGAGAAAAAAAAAAGCCATAAGCAAAATATTCTTTGCAGCATTATCTGTAATTCCAGAAAATTAGAAAAACTAAATGTCAAACAATATATATGATTAGTGGTTAGATAGATTAAGCTACACCTAGCTACTAGATGAAAATATGTGCAGCACCACAAGTGAAAATAAGTATCACTTTAATAGAATTTTAAAGTGCTAATTTCAGGAAGTAGAGTGAAAAGCAATGATCTGCATTGCTAGGAAGGCCAGGGCTATTCCAGTTGGTTCAAAAAACGGGGCTTCTCTCCAAACAGTACCCTGTGCTCAGTGTGTTCAGGGCGCAGTGAATAGATTCAGGGTATGTCTGTGTCTCTGGAGCGGCCTTGTAATCAGCATCTATGTGCCCGGTCAGTACACTTTTGCATTGTTGCAGAAGTAAGCTCAGTGTTAGGATGTCCATGATGGTGGCCTCGGCTTCCAAATGTTTGGCCACATAGTCTCGTGGACTCTTAGGGTCTCTAAGAACTCTCGTGTACTGCCGAGTACAATCTGCAAAACAGAAACAAAGAAATCACAACTGCCCCACTCCCTACTCTCCCACCCCATCTCCCATCCCCACTTGGCACTGATCTGAGTTAATGGAACAAAAGATGCTATAAACAAGCAAAGGAACATCAACTCTTCCCTGATTACAAAGCAGCATCCACTTTGCAGATTATCAACCTTGGGGATTATATAGGGTGAAAATTTGATTTCCCCATCACTGACCGCCCTCCTCCCACCATCCAACAGACTCCTCCCCTTCCTCTCCCTGCTATGTACACAGACTGCAAATGAATTTTCATATTAGTGTAAATTATACACAATTAGTGAGGCAATTTGGTTAAATATAAATCACATCACATAACCAAAAACAAATGTTAATAATTTATGGATTGGGTTATAAATTCTCTAGGAGGGTGTGTGTGTGTGTGTGTGTGTGTGTGTGTTTGCATGTGAGTGAGATCTCTTCAGGAGTCCAAGTATTGATTGTTAATTGTATATTGATTTTTGTGCAGATACAGTAAAATATAAGCTGATAAAGTTCCAGGTTCCTAACCACACAGCCATCAGAGTCAAAGCATTAAGACAGGGACAGGTTCCCCTGACTCAGCAAGCTCTTTCAATATCAGTTTTTCACCTTAAGACAGAAAATGACTCTACAACTTTATTTACCAGTGAGCCCACTGCTGCCATTCCCCTTCCATTGGGTGAACAATCAGTATGAAGAAAATTCAAGTCAGTTGTGGTTGTCTACAAATGTCAATGAGAGAAGCTTTACTTGTTTGGTGCGTTATTTCCTGTGTAAGTTAGAATAAAATATTATAAATTATCTGGAAAAGATGAACTCTGTCTTTGTAACCAATATGGATGGAAAAGGGGTTGCTGGTGAGTTAAGATAAATTGAAATGCCATCTAACTTCCATATAGAGGCTTTTATTTTTCTTTTCACCTTCAGCATAAGAGCTACTTACATTTTGAATTGTCCTTTAAATGCTGGTCATGTTTAACCTTGTCAAGTTTTGAGGTTTCAGTAGAAAAGTGCTAGAGGGGCAGGTTGTGAATTAAGTGCTACTTCAATTAAAAGTGTTATGGAGTCTCCCTGCTACTTACCTGTCCATAGTTGGCTCATAGGGGCTTGATGGAGGCGGAGGATAGGGGCCAGAAGACAGACGGATATCGGGCTGACCTTGAGAGGGTCAGCTTGCAGAGACTATGATCGGCACCATGTTACTTCCAGAGGGCCAGGCCTCAAATAGTAGCCAAGTTCCCTGGGACAAGGCCAGCATCTAGGAAGGAAGGGAATTAAAAACAAAAACAGGCATCGCTTTCCTGGATTACATTTCTTTCCTTTTATTGCAATGATTTTATATACAAATGCGCTACATTATGCCTCTGCAGCCAAAATAATTTCTGTCTCACGTTGTGCCTATGGTGAATCAATTGGAACTCAAGCCTTCAGAGTTTAAAGAGCTATCACACTCTGTGAGGGAGCCAGAACTGAGAGGCTGTATTCATCAGTAAATCACCACTGCGTTCTGGCCTGGAACTAGGCCAAGAATGCAACCATCCCCCAGAAGACAACGGAAGGTTCCAAAGGTCTGACTTCTTATTAGCAACTTCAGGACATAAAAGTCACATAATTAAAAAAAAAAAGTTGATTAAAGAGAGTAAAAAAGTCAGCATCACTCTGGAAATTAGATGCAATGTGTGTCTTTCTGTGCCAGCCACATGATTAGCTAATGGTCTGTGCATAACCTCTACTCACAAACACTGAAGAGATTTCCTCCAGGCCTCTCTGCCATCTCTCTCATATTGACAAATAGGTAGAATCATGTTTTAGCAGCTTGTTCAAAGAAACATATGCATAGAGGGCTCTACTCTGCATTTTCAGCAAATTTTCTTTTTCCCTTTTGTAAACTGCTTTTGGAATAGAAGGATGGTGGGAGACATGACTGGTTGGTCTGTCTGTCTGAATTTTTTTTAAAGCTTATTGATTTATTTTGAGAGAGACAGAGAGAGTGCAAGTTGGGGAGGGGCAGAAAGAGAGGGAGAGGGGGAGAATCCCAAGCAGTTTCCTCACTGTCAGTGCAGAGCCCAACTCTGGATTTGATTGAATCATGAACCATGAGATCATGACCTGAATGGAAATCAAAAGTCAAATGCTCAACCGACTGAGCCACTCAAGTGCCCTTACTTAAAGTTTTAAAAGGGAGGATTAAAAAAAAATTAAGCAAATATGGAGATTACTAAGAATAACGTATCGGGGCGCCTGGGTGGCGCAGTGGGTTAAGCGTCCGACTTCAGCCAGGTCACGATCTCGCGGTCCGTGAGTTCGAGCCCCGCGTCGGGCTCTGGGCTGATGGCTCGGAGCCTGGAGCCTGTTTCCGATTCTGTGTCTCCCTCTCCCTCTGCCCCTCCCTCATTCATGCTCTGTCTCTCTCTGTCCCAAAAATAAATAAACATTGAAAAAAAAATTAAAAAAAAAAAGAATAACGTATCAAATCCATATATTCAGCCCTCGATTTAATAAGTAGCATTTGTTGTATTTTTTTAAGAAATACAAAATTTAAAAGAAACATAAAGTCCTGCATTTCCTCTTCCTGGCTCCATTCTCTCTCTCTCCCTAAATAAAATCACTGTCATGAACTTAATGTGTGCCTGGTCAATGTTTCTATACTTAACCATATACGGAAATGTATGCAGAAATAATGAATTTTATGAGAATTTTATAAAATTATATAAATGTATGCTCTCATATCTTGTATAATGCTTTCCAGCTTTAATTTTTTCCTCATTCTTGGTTTTGATTTCCATTATATAACTATGGATTTGGTCAATAGAGTTATTCCATCCTATGGACTATGCCACAATCTATCCAATTACTGATTCCTGCTTCCTGGACATTGAATTATTTCCATTTTTTGTTAATCTTTATAACTAAAGATATTAAGACACCTTAAATAATTTTAAGACATTCAAACAGACATTCTTGTTCACATTTTCATGTGCAACTACATAGGGCTGGCTACATAATTTGCTGGCCCAGTGCACAATGAAACTGTAGGGCTGACCCCACTCCCTGTTCAAAACATAGGGAAAAAGTGCCCTTAAAGGTACTAAAATATGAAGGCTTTTTCTTTAAAAAAATTTTTTTAATGTTTATTTATTTTTGAGAGAGAGAGAGAGAGAGAGAGAGAGAGAGTGAGTGGGAAAGGGGCAGAGAGAGCAAAACACAGAATCCAAAGTAGGCTCCAGGCTCCAAGCTGTCATCATGGAGCCTGACATGGGGCTGGAACTCACGGACCATGAGGTCATGACCTGAGCCAAATTCGGACACTTAACCAACTGAGCCACCCAGGTGCCCTGAAGCCTTTTCCTTTCTTCCATGCTCTCTCTCTCTCTCTCTCTCTCAACTTGTCATGGTGCTTTTTATTTGCCATCCTGATGTTGTTCTAAGAAAAATTAAAAATGTAAATTATTATCATGAGTTTTACCTTTTATCATTATCTTGTGCAATGACAAGTTTAAAATGCAAATAGAAGCATATTTAACACTTATGGGGGAAATCACTGAAATTATACAATTTGCATTTTGTGGCTCCTATATGCATAAATATTTCATTCTTACCAGATCAGTGAAAACACTGCACAAAACTAATTGAACTGCCTTTATCTCGCTTGTCGATTCATACACTTTCTAGCCACACTCTCTGCCTTCAGCTTACTGATGAGTGAGGAAGGACTGAAAGGGAAAGGAACTGAGATGCTCCCTTTTCCTTTCCTTCTAAGGCGTCATTTTCAGCATAAGTGGTTGGTTAATACAGAGAAGTGACATGAGTAGAAAACGATACGACAGAGTTCTTTGGTTGCTCATGCTTTCTTTCTGCCTTTGAAGCAAGTTCTGGTTCAGACAGAAAGCCTGGCCTCTCGGGCTGTCGGCTCCCCTGTTACTCAGTCCTGGACGTCACACTCTTACCCTGTTCTGGTTCTGAGGCCTGCAGAACTCCCACGTGTCATGACTCAGCCGGAATTCTGTGACCACCTGCATCCTGAGTGCTATTAGTGAATGCGCCACAGGGAAGGGGGGCCAGGGGTGATCTCATTGCACCCCTGCCCTCTGCTCACGACATGTTCCATTGTCCCATCGAACTTAAAAGCACAATTTCAAAAAATGAAACTCTTAACAATTTCAAGATAGTAAAAGCAGAGCATTAAACCAACACAGGGGCCTCCTGAGAACAGAGCCCTGTAGATGGCACATGCCCCAGGGAGCTGGTCCTGCCTCTGCCAGAGAGTTTCTCTGGGACATAGGTCTGCAAATGGGTTTCTGGGTGGTTCTACACATTGCTGGTTTTAACCTGATATTACCAAAATGGGTTCCAGAAGGGCTGTGCACATATTCACTAATACTAGTAATCTGTTGACGTTCCTATTGGCCTGTATTCTCACTCGTACTTAATAGTGATATATTAGTTTTTGCCAATCGTATTATTTTTGTTGTAATTTCCCCATGAGGTTGATCATGTTTTCATTGGTTTTTTTCCCGGGTGGTGCGTGTCTCTCTTCCGTGAACTGCTTGTTCTAATAATCTTTCCCATTTATTTACTAGGTTGTGTCTTAGAGTATTGAATTATAGGAGTTTTTTGTTCTGTTTTGTTTTTTTAAAACATTCTCAGTACTAATCTTGTTAGTATCTTGCCAATATCTTCTTCTCACAAGTCTGCATCTCATCTTTTAAGTTTGTAAGTGAGGCCTTTTTTCCTACAAAAAAAAAAATAAATAAATTTTCTGGTAGTCACATTTATCAATTTTTCCCATTATTATTTCTATTTTTTAGAATAATATAAATAGAATTTAATAATTATTAGAATCTTTTTCTGTATAATTCTTTGGTTTTTTTATTTTTTATTTTTAAATTTACATCCATGTTAGTAAGCATATAGTGCAACAATGATTTCAGGAGTATGTGTCTTCCCTGCCCTAAGATTGCAAAGGTATTCCCCTATATTTTTTTCTAATAGTTTTAAAGATTCTTTAAAATGTTTTATTTTAATAAAATAATGGTAGGTACTTAAGCCATTTGGAGTTTGTTTTTATGTACAGGGTGAGGTAGGAATTTAACTTTATATTTATTTTAATATGGAAAGTCAGTTACCCTAACACTGTTTATTAAATAGTCCATCACCTCCCCCACTGATTTCCATTGGGTTGTTTCTCAGATCTCCATATTATTCCACTGGTCTCTATATTTCCCACTTAGTAGCAGAGCTCTTAGTGAGTACTGATATCTGGAAGACTGAGAACCCAGTACTTTTAAATAATACCAATTCTATTCATTAAAAAGCACAGAAACAATAAAACAAAAACAAGTTTTCTCACTTTTGGGGATGCATTAAGAAATTCTCCAACCCAACTAGCGTGAAAACACAATGACTTTGAAATCAGACAGACTTGAGTTCTTATCCCAGGCTTGTCATTTTTTGGCTGTTTGAACTTGGGGCATGTTTCTTAACCTCTGAGGCTAGACTCTCTAATCTGTAAAATGGGGATAATAAGATCTACGACCTAAAGCTATTGAGAGGATTAAGTGAGTTAAGTGCCTGGCACAACTTAAACACTCAGGAAATATTACTTTTCTTCCCCTTTCCTGTCCTTGAAAAGAACCATGTGTTTCTTAGTTATTCTATTCACTCATGGACTCTACAAAGGACAACTGGAGCTTGCTTAAAGGCAAGACAAAATCCATCCCGGGCTGATGATCTGATTTAGTCGCTTTTCTAAAACCCAAATAATTGCCTGGGCTTTGAAACAGCAGAAGCTGCAAGGATGTCCTTAAGTGGTTCGGCAGCTGGCTGCTGCTTTTCTTATTAATTAAATGACACAAATAGGTCATAATAAAACCAGAGCCAATCAGCGCCCCCTCCTCCAAATTACACAAACTCAACTCTCCTGACAAGTGCTGAAAAGATCAAAAGGACGAGGAATCAATAGGATTAAGAGTTTGAAATTCTAACGTCTTACCTACAGTGAGTCCGGGACCTCGAACTCTCCAGCAGTGCTCAGACCAATATCATTGCCTGAGATGGAGAGGAATTCTTTAAACTAATACACCTTGAAACCTGGGATGGAGTTAGGAACATGCTTGGAATTTCATCATGTCCAGGTAGAAACCTAAATTGAAGTGGCTGTTCTGGAGGATCAAAGGAAAAAAAGTGCATCAAGAATAAATACATGACGAATCCCACTGCAGCCAAAGGAGGAAGCTAATGGGCCTAATGAAGAGGGTGGTTAGCCCCTCTCCAGGAGCTCCCATCATGTAGGGCACACTCCCAGAGAGACACAAACTAGCAGATGCATCACAGAGCAGGCTGGGTTCACACAGGTGATGCTCTGGGGTGTCATCTGACAGAACCAAGGGGCACAGCTGGGTGTTGAAAGCAAATGCTGTGAAGAAAGGAGTCTGAGTCTGGGGTCGTAGATGGCAGTGGCCACTTCTCTCCTGGAACCACCACTGTGCTTTAATACCTTCCACAAGAACGAGTGTCAGTAGAATGAGACATGCAGGGGAGAGGGGTTCTGGGAGCAGACCTATGTTCAAATCCTGATTCCAGGACATGCTAGCTGTATGAATCGAGGCAAGTTACTCAGCCCTTGCTGGGCCTTGGGTTCTTCATCTGCCAAATGGGGGAAAGAATTTCAAACTGAAAGCATTGTTTGAGAATAAACTGAAATGAAATATGACATATGGAGTTGTTTACACCAGAGTGGTTCAACAAATGCACCTACCACTGTGGTTGTCGCTGGTGGTCCTGGAGGATGAGCAGCTCTGAAGTTTTGCAACTTCCCCATAGCAGCACTGAGCCTCCTATTTCCTGGGCCTTCTACTCCCACAGAAAGCTCTCTATGCACCTCAGCAAGCTTCTCTTCCCCTCCCCACCTCAGCATAGCCACCTCATTCATGGCTCAGCTCTATTAACTTTGTGCACGCACGTGTGTGTGTGTGTGTGTGTGTGTGTGTGTGTCTAGAGTTACATGTATGTGTAAGATCTGAACTTACAGAACGTCTCTCTAAAGTTTGTAAATGAGATTATGTGTGACTCAGAACATATGGCCCCATTGGTTACAATAGTGCAAGTCAATGTTTCCCTTGAACATTCTGACTCAGCGGGTAAAGAGAGGGTCCAGGAATCCGCATTTAGCAAGTAGCTCTGGATCTTTGCTATCAGTGTGGTTTGGCAGCTCTGGCACTGGGGGAGCTTGTTAGAAATGCGGAATCTTAGGCTTCACCACAGACCTGCAGAACCTGACACTCAGGTAGAGTTGCCAGATAAAACACAGTATGGCTGATGCAATTCTAATTTCAGATAAATAATGAAAAAGTTTTAAAATGTAAGTATGCCCCACAAGTATATCTGTGTTTTTTTGCTAAATCTGGCGACCCTATCTTCAGGTGATAATTGTGCAAGTTGAAGTTTGAGCAGCACTGGTTTAGATTGGTAGACCTCAAACTTTTGCATGTTTCAGAATCACATATAGGCCCTGTTAAAACCGTGATTGCTGAGCCCTACCCCCAGAGCTTCTGATTTAGTGAGTCTAGACAGAGGCCTGAGAATTTGCATTGCTAACAAGTTCCCCGTTGCTGATGCACCCCAGGTCAGGAGTACCACAGACCTATCTGTGGCTAGATTCCCAGGTCAGTGCACAAAAATGTCTGCGGTTCCTAGGGCTGAGATAAGATAAGGGTTGAGGTTTCCTCCAGCACTCATAACCTATGAATTAAGAAAGAGAATAGCAGTCTGATTCCAAACCAACAGCCTATAAAACCTAACAACGCTTCGTAACAAGGTCTGTAAGGATAAGTGCATGGATGGTCCTGTGGAGCACCCAGAACTCATCTTCTTCTGACTTCATGTTTCTTCACTGTTTCCAAGCTACTGGAGGTGGTTCCCTGAGTACAGAGGGACAGGATGGGAAGGCTGCGGACAGATAGATTCGAAGCAAGGACAAACCTCTTAAAGGGATAAGTGAGGTGGGGTCATATCTGAGTGTGGGTCAGGGAGAGACCAAGTGGACAATGTGGGAAATGGGGTGGCCAGTGTTGAAGAACGAGAAGTGGGAGGAGGAGGGGACACGGGGTAGGGCTGGCTTCGCAGGACTGAGCGGCCTCAGTTGAAGTGTCCATTGGAGCTCAGAAGGACAACAGCTCCTGGAGTCTGGGTCTTAAAACCCCAGCTCTGCAGGCATCAGCCCCATGACCTTGTGCATGTGGTTCCACCTCTCTGAACTTTAATGTCCTCAGGTGACCAATGCCCCCCCCCCCCCGCCCACTTCACTGAAGGATGATTGCAGGGCAAAGATGAAACAATGCGTGTAGATAAAATTCCTGATTACTTGAGTAGGAGCTCAGTAAATGATAGCAGTTGCTATTTGAGTTGCAAGAGTTCCAGAAGGCAAAAAAAAGTTTAATGCTACTTTAGAGTAACATTCTGTTTTAGAGAATCTCCTCACCTATATTTAATTTCATAGGATAACAGGTTTAGGGGAAATGTCCTCCATACTCTGTGGTGATAGAGGCCTCTTACAAAAAGTCTGCATTATTAATTAGATGCACATTCCCACCCAGCCTCTCACCATGGAAGTGTTGAAGCCTGGACTTATATGGAACAGATCACTGGCCCTCAGCCAGTACAGTAGGAAGGTCAGTTGGACATCACTCTGGTGAGAGGCATCAGATGACAGATTGGAGTGGGCCAATTTAATCCAATAGTTTTATATCCTTGTGAACACAGCGCAAGTGTTCCTCAGTGAGTTTCTGTGCCTTGTTTTATAATATTTTATTTTATTTTCAATAGGAACATACAGTACCATTGCCCATTTGATGTACAGTTCTATGAATGTTAACATGGGTACATATTGGTGTGACTGCTACTACAATCAGGACACGGAACAGTTGTATCACTTAAAAATGTACTGGTGCCGCCCCTTTGTTAGCCACACTTCCCCCCACCCTTGACCCTTAGCAACTATACTTTCGACTTTTCAAGAATGTTCTATAAATGGAAGAAATTCTGCTGAATGAAAAAGTCAGACTTGGCTTAGTTTATATTCTTAACAAATATAAACTTACTTAAACTTAAGTAAAACTTAAAAAAATATTTGACATTCAACTGAATATGAGAAAATCCACTTGTAAATGAGACTTTCATTTTTATTGTCATACTTCCCTTCTCTCCCTTACACGCTTTCCTTTAATTCTTTATGAACTTACTTCTTCCAGAAGTCTTCTCCTATTGGTTCCCCAGAACTTCCTTATCCTCTTGCTCTGGGCCTTTCTTCCCACACTCTGTCACTCTCTTTTTGTTGCTCTCTCAAGAAGTTAGTTCTGAGCATAAACTGAGCAGCATGACACAGGGACAAGCACATGCTCCTTGAAGATACTCAGATCTCAGTATCAGTCTCAGTCTGATAGGGCTGTGGGCAGAGTTGGCCTCCTTGAGCCTCAATGTCCTCAGGGCAGAATAACATCTCCTTCCCACTCCCAGCAAGTGAGAGAGAAGATGAAATGAGGGGACAAATACAAAGCCCCCGAAGAGCAGGCAGCCAGTTGCAAGAAATTATTATGCTGAAGTATCAGTAGTAAGAGTGCTCATTATTATGAGTTTACATCTGCTTGGCCATCACAAAAGCCTACAGACCATCCATTGGAGGCCGCCACATTTTGCAATTTCACACAAACAATTTTGCAATATCAAAAAAGTTAAAAACAGTGCACTAAACTTTCATTTTTTCATCCATTGTCCTGGTAGCATGTGAAGTTCAGCTCATGTAAGGGGAGGCACCCAAAGGGCTTGCTCTGCCACTGACCCCTTGTGTGGCCTTGACTATGGCACCTTGGCCTCCTCAATCCTTGATTTTTTTAATGTGAAAATGTGATGCTGACCTCAAAGCTCTCAATCATTTCTCTTGGCTCTGAACTTCTAAAACCCCAGGAACACACAGACTGCTTTAGAATTTAGTAAATTCTTGTATACTCTTTCCCTGTTACAACTGGTTTGAAACTGTTTGCTGATCCTGAAGGTGTGGACCAACCCCTCTCCTTCTGTTTATTATTCTGACATCTCACTGGTTCTGTACAGAAGCTTGGAGAGATTATTAAGTGAATCAGTGTATAAACAATGACTAGATAACTGACTTTAAAAAATATACAGGGCCTTGCTGCTTAAATACCATGGATAAGGAAAAAGAGAAAAGGGAAAGTCCGAATTAAGAAAGAAGTTCACTCCATTGGCTCCTGCCATGTAGATACAATTCAATAATAATACATGCCAATCATTAATTTCCTGGGCATTTAATATGTGCCAGGCACCAAGCTGGGCACCCTACGTGTCATTTCATTTAATCCTCATAATACATCTGGTAAGGTGTTGAAATTGCTATTTTAATCTCTTTTTTAACTGATGAGTAAGCCGACCCTGAGAGGTATAGGAAATAGCCCGTAGTTATACAAGGTAGTATGTGGCAGAAGACCAGACAGAGTTAAAGTACAAGTAATTTCAGAACAAGAATTACCTTCATTCCCATCATCAAAGGAAAGACAGTGGTCTCCAAGGGTTGGCTTCATCCTCCTCTGAATCCTTAGTGCCAAAAAGTGCTTGAATGTGACTAGCACTCCATGACTGTGGGTTGAATGAATAAAGGTATAGAGATAAAGAAAGAGGAGGAAGCCAGGGTAGGAAGTCAAGAGAGAGGCAGGGCAGACTGCACTGGGGAAAGAGGAAAAGAAAAGCATGGAGGTCAGTTGGGAGTGGGACAGCGAGGAGAGGCTGGGTCTGGGAAAAGCAGATTGAGCACAGAAGAGTGAGACCTTCAGGGATGCAGTTACCCAAAAGGACTGTGATGAAAACAGGAGGCATTGGAGATGCTGGATCTGAGAAGAGCAGGAGCTGAGTAATGCTCTCTCTGATCTCAGAGCCGAGAACTCCACCAAAATCCCCCTTGCCATCTCTAATTCCCGACTGCCAAAAAGACCAGTGTTTCTGAAACAGGAAAGAGTTTTTTCTTTTCATCATAACTCAGATGAAACAGACAAGATTTGTCAATTAGAACATTCTTAAACTGTGCTTTTACCCCCAATTATTCTATGAAGAAAACGAATAACCTGTATAATGATGGGCAAACTGTGGCCTCATGGGAAGGGGGAAAAGGCTGAGAATTCTCTTTGTGTTATCTTATTTTATTTTATTTTTTTTTAATTTTTTTTTCAACGTTTATTTATTTTTGGGACAGAGAGAGACAGAGCATGAATGGGGGAGGGGCAGAGAGAGAGGGAGACACAGAATCAGAAACAGGCTCCAGGCTCTGAGCCATCAGCCCAGAGCCTGACGTGGGGCTCGAACTCACGGACCGCGAGATCGTGACCTGGCTGAAGTCTGATGCTTAACCGACTGCGCCACCCAGGCGCCCCTCTTTGTGTTATTTTAAAAAGAAAAATATGATGCCACTTTGAAAAGATGTGCAGAATACACCCTAGCCTGATATTCTCACTCCATCATAAAAAAAAATATATGAAGAAAAGGATTTTAAAAAGTGAAAGAAAATAAATCATAAATCCCAAATTATAGCTAATACTTATTATACGGCATGGTACTAAGCACTTTACAACCATATCTTTTAATCCTCAAAACAATCCTGTGAGATTAGTACCATTTCTATACCCATTTTGCAGATAAGGGAAGTGAGGCACAGAGAGGTGGCACAGTTGGCAGGTACCAGAGCCAGGATTCAGTTCTGGAGGATCTAACTATAATACCCAAGTGATTAACCCAAATGATCATCTGAAGCCTGAAAAAGACACAAAAGACAAAAAAACCCAGGGCAGAGGAGTCCTAATGAATTAGTAATTGCTACAGAGGTGACCGATGAAGAACCAAGGGCTCTGGAGGAAAGCATGAGTTTACTTGAAAGAAAGCCATGCAGGGCTTGTTAGGGTGGGAGCACCATGTTGCAGGGACCACCATGAACCAACTGAAGGCAGGGTGAGCTGGGAGTGATACATGTGTCCATCACCACAGCAGATAGCCAGAGGGGATGAGCTACAAGATAGTTCTGAAGGAGAAAAGCCAAGCAGATGGAAAAATAGCAGTTTGTAAGAGAACATCAGACCTTCAAATAAACAAGTAAAGGAAACCAGCACGGGTCTTCCACAAAATACTTGATTTGTTGGGATCTTTTTTCTTCTATGGAGCTAAACTGGTTTACTGGTTCTTCGTTTCTTTTAACATTTACTGAAAGCTACTTTGATCTGTGCTGGAAGTGACAAATGCGAGGCCATGCAATTTTGGAAACAACCAGACTTTTCAGGGCCACGGATAAAGAATTCAGCACCCACCCCCCCCCCACACCCCACCCCCTGCCAGGCCACAATGTGCTTCAAGTTCAAATACCCAGGGAAATCAGCAGGCAGGGCTATACATAGCCCTGGGATTCCAGCTGATGGAGGAGACTCTCTTCCCTGACACTCTGCATCTTTACATGGAACAGAGGCACTAGTGCCCTCCCATGAATGGACCACTAATGGTTGGTGGCCCTTCCCTTCCCTTTCTGCCCTCTCCTGCCCAGCTGACCTTCTTAGAGGACACACAGCCTGTGCTTCCCAAAGCCCATTCCGATCCTTCCTGCCATAGAATCCCTTGTCTTTCCCCCCAGTTACTGTAGAAATGCATTTAATTTTATACAATATGATTAGTAGACTGAAAACATTCTGAATGAGAGATAAAGCTTAGCACTACCAAGAAAGCCCTTAAGTTTTATGAGAGAACCTGGTGAAATCTTCATACCCTCCCCTCCACCAAGAGAACATGCTAATTGCCTAATGCTTTCTTTTAGCCTCTGATAAAAATGAGAGAAATAGATGGAAAGAGTTCTGGGCCAACACCTAAAAGACCTGCTCTATAGACTAGCCTTTCCTGTTGTCAAGCTGTGTGACTTTGTATAAATCACTTCACGCCTCTGATCTTTCTTCTTTTTCCTCTGTGGTGAAGTGAGCACTTTAGATCAGTGTTACTCGAAGTGTGTGACAAGATATTCTGACTGTTATAGGGCAAGAATTTTAAATTCAATTAATATTACCAAAAGAATGACCACGACAAACTCATAATTCCTGTACATTATTGTGTAGGTTGGGGCTAACGTGAAAAAAAAAAAATGAGTCAAAGAAAGCTATAAACTAATATTATAGATGGATATGGCCAAAATTGTAAAGGTGATACTTGAAAGAAAGCCAGCTTTGACCTTTTGTCTTAATCAAAGGGCAGAGACCAGGACCACCAGTCAGGCTTCTCTCACTCTCCTTGGTACACCCTCTTCCCTCTCTCCCAGCCTCCATCAAGTGTTTCCGGTCAACGCTGTTGAAAAATCTGCCCAACACACATCCACTGGTCTGCAGCCCTTAGGTACAAAACTGTAATTTGCACAAGTGATCAAATGCAGCTCTCAAATAAAAGTTTTTAGTAAGGCCAATAGCATTTCAAATCTCCTTTTAAAATGTTTATAAAATTATCAAATTTTGCTCACAGGTTTCTGCCCTTCAGTTCTCAATGAACTCCCTCCTCTGGTTCATACATTCGTTTTTTATGTGACTTCTTAGGAATCATCTGTATTCCAACCCAGGGTGTGATTCTAAAACTAGAAAAGGAAGAAGTGAGTATATTTCCAAGCAGTTCTGTAAAACGTTTGCCCAAAGGAGGGACTGAACAACTGAGAGACGTTGGAATGTGCCAAAATTGCCCTAACATAAATATTGTGATTAGCAACTTTTTGTTTATGGCAAGCTTTGATCTTCCCAGAAAGATGGGACAAATGCAAACTATTATTAGCAAGGAAATGCATAACCACTTGATATACCATGATTGATATGCAGGAGCTCAATATGGGATGAACAAGCAAAAACAGTGTTTGCATCTTAAAGCAAAGGCACAGAAGCTAGGCTGATTTAAAGAATCTGGTGGAGGATTCAGAGGCATGATAAGGGTAACAGATTTACTAAACCTGACTAGGAGCAGGAGAATGAGAAACAGGTTTCGGGGAGATATTTCTTCTTTCCCTTCCCAGCACACTATACCTTCAATTGCCAAGCTCCCTGGCATAGGAGGGCCCTCTGGAGTGAGCATCCTGAAATGAGCCTGGAAGGGGTTGGTGCTCGTCTGTTTGGCTGTGCAGGAAATCTGTGTCTGTGGATGTGCCCCTCCAAATCTATGATGACTTGGGATTAATTTGGTGATATCCTGGTCCCTGGCCATGTGCAAGATGCAGAAGTACCAGTGAGACTTGGACCAATGAAGCTGAAGCATTGTGGTACCAACTAGTAACAGGGCTCCATTCATAGTGAGGAAATGCAGATTCAGTTAGATTCCGCATATTATACTCAGCCATCTGAGAAAGGGAAAGTGTTGCAGTTCTCCGTCTTACCCAGAACTCTACATTTTCTCCTCTTTCTTGGTCTTGTCCCCAGCTTTGAATTCCTTGGGTCCTCTGTTCCTTCACCCACCTCCAGTGAGCCCTTGATTTTATAGATAGTACTGGGCAGACAGTGAGCATTTATAGATAGTACTGGGCAGACTGTTGCGAGGGCCATGAGCCCTCTGGTGAGTTATTTAATGTCTCCGAGGTTTAGTTTCCTCCTGTGTGAAATAGGAGTAATAGCAGTACCTACCTCCTGGTGCTTTGGAGAGAATCGTAACAAGATGGAGTGTCTATGGTACCTCACATGCTTCTTTACACAGACTGATCAATTAATATCCATTTAGCAAACAATTATGACTCTCTCTTATTGCAAACAGAATCCATCTCCCCAGGGAAGATGGAGACAAATCTTCAGAGTCCTGGAAGGAAATACAATCAATTAAAGCATATCCCTAAAACACATTTTATTGAAAGAAAACGTATTCTCACTGACTGACGCTAGCTGAGATGATACGTTAACATGGTTGACAATGTTGGCTTTTCTCTCAGTTACTGATATCAAAGAGATCAAAATCTTACCCGTTTGCATCAAATGGTCTGTTTTACCCATCAACGCAGGCATACTTGATGCCTCTTGGAGTAAAATACGAGTTTCTTGACTTCTTTTTCTGCATCCAAGCCAGGGATTTCATTAAATGATGGTCTGAGGCTTGGTGCTCAGGCTTTTGCTTGCATGCCAGGCAACAGTTCCAGGGGGCTCTGTGAGTCTTTCAGGCTGGTCTGATCACACTCCAAGTTTTGTGTCTTACAGCATCATGGATTTCTCCTAGTAAGGCAGTCGGAACTTTTGTTGCTGCCCTCCCTTATCAAGGGAAAGAGTATATGAATGAACTTGATACCATCAGTAGGGAACTAAAGCCCAATTCTTAGGACTCTCATGATTAATTGGCAGAGGATGTCACTCCCTTCATCATCTTATTCCCACTCTGTTGCGTTGACAGTGGTGTGGAAGCTTAGCATAAGGTCTCTGGGTTCCTCTGGGTAGTGGTGACTAGCTGCCCACTCAGGACAGTAAGGAATTGGGACCATAAGAGATTAACAAATGCATGCACGAATCAAGGCTTTTTCAACTTGTTTCCCTTTATTAACTAAAGCAATGCTGTTGTGACATCTAGTTGAACCTCTAATGACCAGAAGACAGAAATTAGTACATATTCTTTTTGGTCTCCATTCAAAGATTTTTTTTTTCTTTTTAAGTTTATCCTACTTTTGAGCCATCAGCAACTAAGAAAAGTGAAATCATAATGGTACTTTTCTTTTTGGCAACAGTTTGTCACAAATCAAATTTACCTGTTTTCCTCCAGGTTGTCTCACAAAGGGATGAGGCCTCCTTTTCTCAGTGGGTTTGAGGATTTGGATGTCCGTCATATTACACAATGGCGGATAGTGGAGATAATCTAATTTCTCATTCCATTAAAAAACAAAAAAGAAAGGATAAAATGTCCCTCTAGAATGTCTTCTGAGAGTGGACATGGGACAGCAAAAGGCTGTCCCCAAAGAGGCAGGCAGTCTTGGAACGCCAAGAGAACTCCCGAAGTGACCACCTGCAGAAGGATGGAGCTATAGCAGAGAGAGACCTAGTCACAAAGCTTGGCTTCAGATTTGCTGTTGAAATTTCTCTTCCTAAAATAAAAAATCAAAACCCACATCCATTATCACTCACTTCACCTGTTTATTACAAACTATGTTTTCCAGAAATGTTGGAACAACTCCAATCATCTGCAAAGGAGCTAAGGTTGTTAATTGGATAGCAGACTGATCTTCCATCTGATTCGAGTCCTCTCTCCTAATAAGTTGGCCATGAACACTGCTATATTTGTGTGATACGCTTTGAGTTTCATCGAGCCTGTGCTAACAAGGCAGGTCTGAATCCCAGGTGTCAGCTGGGGCTGCCACAGCAGAAGATAGATTGTCATTTATTTTTACACTTTATGTTCATATTAGCTCAGAGGATAACCTATTTATACAAATATATAAATGACACATTGTAAACCATGAGTATATTTGGACAAGAGAAAAGTTCAGCTCACCTCTACTATAGACGACACACCTTCAGGCCTTCAGCTTTTTTTTTTTTTTTTTTTTCTTTTCAATTGTGTTCTCAAAGATAACTCAAAGCAAAGGGATCCTTCTTATTAGGTACAAGTATCACAAACATTCCAGAGATCCCAAGAGGTAAAAGACAATGGTAAGGAGAAAATTTTAAGTTTCTCAAAGGTGTTCTCTCATCCAGCTGATTTATATTACAAGCAGTCCCTCCACATGAGTCTAGAATTTGAGGTAAGAAATATACGCGAGACACTTCAACTTCTGACCAAACTGCTACTCCTTTGGCCCCTTATTCAGTTTGTCTGATTGAAGATTAGATGGGTAAGAACATGCATTTTAGCACAGGGGAAGGAAGCGAGACCAGGAAGAACCGAATATGAAGAATGATGCTGATAATTTATGGAGACCTACAAGGGAAACTTCTGATCTGATGGTAGTGTCCACATTTTAAAAAGGAAAACTAAATAAGAAGGGGATGAGGAAGGGGAAGAGAAGTAATAAGAAAGAAAAAAAAAAAAACAAAGAATTAAATGTTTAGTCTCAGTCTGGAGAAGCTTTATCCTGTGGGAATGCACTGTGAAGACCATCATCAGATGTTGATGGTTGGTCTTGTCCTTTCTTAGGTTTGTAGGCCTCCTGTCACCCATTTGGGAGACAATGAAATGGGGTGATGCTACATCACCCCTTTATTTGGGTGAACATGGAGAGAGTATCTATCATGCTAGTCATTATCTTTTATTTCAAGTGAATAAAACCTATTCTTAAATAATCTCTTCCTCCTCTTGGAAGCTCCCAAGTGACAGCACCTCTCATTTCTTTCTTGATATGTGCACATTTTACTACTCAATTATTTAGACCTGGCAACTCTTAACACAAAAGATTTGATGCGGCTCATACCTTGGCCAAGCAGAAAATCCTCAGGGAAATGTGAACTTGTTCATACCCTTAACAGCTGTTTTAGTGAAACAATGCATTATTGACCCAACATCTGACTCTACGTAAGGATTCCTCCTTTGGTACCTTTAGGTTACAGAAAGGTTTTCAACTGATAAATGTCTTTCTATTGCATGCATCCTTTATGGAAAAATAATTGCATATCCTCTGCATATAATTTTTCAGTCATGCTGCATGTGCTCAAACTGCAGCAAAAAATAAAAGGTGAATATGGTTAAAATTTTGCCCTAAGATCAGAATGTTAAATTAATCAGGGGTATTGAAAAACAACAACAAAAACCATCCCTCTTTACGTATCTTTACCTACTTCATCTCAATCTCACATTATTTTAAAGAAAGAAAACTTCATTGCATATTCTAGCAAAGTGTATGGGTAGGCGAAGGTTTAACAGAGCCAGAGAGGATGGGCAAGGAGTGAGAAAGTGAATTGATGGATGGATGGTTAAATGAATATAAATGAACTGACACCTTTACAGGAAAATAACATTTCTTTTCTTTTTTTATTCTATAGATCAGTGGGTTTTGTATCTGTAATTCTTTCATATCAGCAAAGAGGAAATAAACTCTCATGTAAATCATTTTCCCCCCATCTGGAGCATATTAAAACCATGCCTTTTTTTTTTTTCTTTTAAGCAGACTCCTTTCTCCCTATTTGCTTATCAGTTCATCCACCATTACATTTTAAATGAAATTGCAAGACCCTTGTCCCTCCCCCAAATTTCAGCCTGATGTAGGAAAGTGGGAAGCAGACTTTTCTTGCTTTAGAATAGTGACCTAGATTCAATTACAGATAGATCCAGAAGAGAGAAGTGACACCTCACGATTTTCTTAGAGGTCTTGAAAAAATTAGAAATCCCAAAACAATACTTAATGGAAAAGAATCTGTTTATTTTCCCATTCTTCCGACTTACTTTTGCTCCCCTTTAATTGCATTGCTTTGGTACATTTAATTGTCCCCCGGTGCAACATCGCGATACGTTTCCCACGGGATATTTAGAATCCTAAGAACGGGCATTTCAAGGAAATTTCTGAATTTGGTTTTTGAGAGTGGGGGTTTACGTATGGAGTGTGTGCAGTACTGCAAACCGAACCCAAACAGGATGAAAAATAACCACGAAAGAGGCACATTTTTCCTCGTGTCCTTAAAAAAGGCGAACAAATTACATTACAAAAGCACACCCATTATAATTGCATTGCAGACAAAGCATTGAACGAAAAAAAAAAAAAAAAAAACCAGGGGCATATATATTATTCTGTGTTCCCAATTACTGTGGAAAAATGTGGTCAAAAGAAATAGAAAGAGAGGAGGATCCTCTGATTCTGCTTATTGACTTTTATCACTAAATTAAGCATATAAATGACCTGAACGGGTGGCTTGGTATATTAAATTAAAAAAAGAAGAACAATGATTGTCTCTTCCTTTTCCCTCCCTCTCAGATCTCAGCCTGAAAGGAGTCTCCGAGAGATAAGAAAGATGGGATTCGGTCCATGCTGCTCTGGTTGGTCCCGCTGATCCCAGAGCAGGGAGGCAATTGCCTTCCACGCAGGATTTTTTTTTCGGGGTTCACAATAAGCGGTCTCAAGCGGAGACCCATTCCCCTCCACCTCCACCACCCCCCAAACAAAGAAGCCAAAAGTGGCTGTCCCAAGACCGACGCTTTTGGGAACCTTCGAGGTGCGTGAGGGTGAGGCAAGCTGATGTGGGCATGCATGGTCTCCTCAACCCTCTCCACAGATTTGGAGCCGCCAGGCGTAGCAAGAGGGCAGAAGTGGCCTCGCGTCTATGCGGGTATCCAAAATGAAAAAGAACCGCAGACGGCGCAGAAGTCCGGGGATGAGGCGCAGAAAAGAGAGCAGGGGCTCCGCGTGGGTTCTCAAACACCTTCGATGGATGGGTTTTCTCCGAGAGATTATTTCAGATCCCGGAAAACAGGGTTCCGTTGGGCAGTGGCCATGGCATTGGGGCTGTGGGTGCGCGCCCGGCCCTGCAAAAAGGGTCCCCCGGGCCGCACGGGGGAGCGCAGCAGGCGCCCGGCCCCGAGGGAGTCGGCAAAGGATTGTTTCATTTCAAAGTGAAAATCTGCAGGCTTTGGGAAACGATATTCAAAAAAGTATATAATCTCCATATGCCGCTCAATGGAGGATCCTCATAATTTACAGCGGCAGATAAGGCTAGAGGGTGTAATAAAAAATCTGAAGCCCTCCCCTCCCCCTCGCCGCCTCCCCGGAATTGCACCTTGGGCAGCGGAGCAGAATCCGGAATGTGAACTTCTCCCGACATATGTTTCCCGCAGATAAGTAAACAATCTGGACGTGAAATGGAAATGGTAATTAATGCAGTAATGCTGTTACACCTCGAGTGTGCAAATCCCATTGACTCGCCGCGCCACGGGGGGTGCCGGGCAAACGGGGACCAGAGGCTTGCGCCTCGGCCGCCGGCTCCCTCCCTCCGCTCTCCCTCCTCCCGCGGTCCCCGGGCGGGGCGTTCGCGGAGCCCGCGGGGGCTTGGCCGGGCTACAGGAAGTCGGGAGCCGCGGAGCGCTCTCCGCCCTCCGCCCTCCGCCGGCTGGGCCGGGTGCGCCGCTCCCGCCTCTCCCGTGGAACCCGGAGCGCGCCTCACGCCCACCTCCCCGCCTCCTCACCGCCGCTCTAGCGCCGTCAGAGCCTCGGTGCTCTGAGGTGCCACCGAGCCCCGAGGCACCTAGGACAGGCTGAGCTCTGGAAGGGGGAGCAGCAGGCGACGCCGCAGCCCGGAGACCGAAGGGGGCCCTGCGCTCTAGAGCGACGGGTCTTCCTCGCTGGAGGCCGTCGAGTCTGCTCTTCCGTCTCCTCCGTGCTCCCGGCAGAGTGCGGTCCGGCCGGCTGGCAGAGTTTTCCTTAAGTCCCTTCCAGCCCTGCCCCGAGGGCACGAATCGCGTTTGATTGCTTCTCTTCCTGTCCCGAGAGTGAAAAACTTTGGAAATGGCCACTGGCCGCCAGAGTAGCGCAACTCCTTCGTTTTGTAGCGAAGAGGAAAGGAGGGAGGACTCCTTTCTGTCTCTGTCCGGCCTGAGGACGCGTTCCCTTCCCCAACTCAGACCAAATTCTTGGGGCCGTTTGGGGATTGGAGAGGATGCCCGGAGCAGGAATTCGAGCGAAAAGGAGGAGAGTCTAGGAAGACGGCCCAAGAACTTCTCGGCCCGAGGCCCTTCCGGTGTCTGAGGAGCCCAACTCCCACACCCCGTCCCAGGGACTGGCGGGGGGCAGCGGGTGACGACTAAACCCGGCGCAGGGTCGGGGGCTGGGCGTGGAGGGGATGTGCAGGCTCTCTCTTTTCCGCCTTCAATACCCTTCCCAGCGCCAGGGCAGACGCCACCAAGTCGAAGGCCCCCGGCGCGCACACAACAAGGGTTAGGCCGGGACGACCGCAAATCTCCGGTTCCGTGTCTACGTCCCAGAATTTCTAGCGTCCCCCACCCATCCCCAACTTTGGTATTTTCTTAATTACTCTCCAGCTGCCCAGCGCCAACGCCTCTGGTTCCAGGACAAGGCGCCAAGAGGGTAACCAGCCCAAATAGTGCCCCCAAAGCTGGGTCTGAGAGGGTCTCGAGGCCAGGGCAGGGCCAGAAGCTAGGAGGGAGCGCCCCTTGGCCATGGCAGAAAGGCCCTCGCATCCCTTGTACCCAAACCTAACGTGTCCCTTCTTCTGCCTGTCTTCCTCTCTCACACTCATACACACGCACAATCCACTCAGCAAATAAAGAGATGAGAGTTCTTAACACGAATCTTGTGAATTATGTGATATTCAAATTCAAATGACTTGAAATTCATTGTCCGCTTGAACAATGGTAACAAGACCTGAGCTGGGGAGGAGCCGAAGCAGAGTCCTCGAGGGCAGTCCTGGCGCCGGGCTAGCCAAGTTTTCTGGGCCCTGGCGGTCTCAGTTCTCCCCAGAGAGGCTGCCCACGCGGGAGACGCTTCTCTAGGTGGTACGATGTAATGAGAGTCCCCTAGGCCCTACCCTGACCGTAACATCACCCCGCTTAGGTGACTGGAGGTTAGACTCCGGGAGGTTATCTAGATCCTGTTTTAAAATGCAAATGTTAGGAGGGTTTCAGATGTCAGCCACTCACACCTCAGTGTGATTTACTTTAAGTAGCTGGTGTCTGCCACGTATAAAGTTAGCGGTTCTAAGGAAATTGGTATTTAAATGGGAAAACTCAGAAACTAGAAGGGGATTAAAGATTTCTGGAGACAGACTCAAAGCTGGGGAAGCGCCTGCAAGGCTACAGAGGCTCTGCGTGAGAGGCCAGGTGTGGAAGGGGGCCAACGATCCGGCGTCTCCCAGAAGATGCAGCCATTGTGCCCCTCAGCCAAGGGACCGCTAAGGTTTTAAAGAAAGAAAATCTAACGAACACCCAAACAACTCTGCCCCTGCCGGGTCAATGCCACCGGTTGCCATCTGGAGCCGGAGTTGGTCAGGACTCCTCTGGGGTCCTAGAAAACGCCTCGTAGAGGAGAGGTGGGGGTGAGCGCGGCATGTATTGGGGTCACTTTTCTTTTGTCCCCCGGAAGCAGTAGCACCCGCAGGCGAGAGGCCCAGTTCCCCCACCCCCACCCCGCCCCAGGCACCCTTGCTCCAGGGAAGCCAAGGCTGCCCGCAGAAGTCTGGAACTCCCAGGCTGCGGGACGCGCAAGGAGAGCGGAGGAGTCCAGGGAGTCGCTTCCTGCAGGGTCCCCGTCACCCTGTTCGCCGCGGGAGTTCGCGTTCTCCCGACGAGACCAAGGGTCTGTCGAGGGCGACTCTTGACTGCTCTTTGCTGCGCGTAGCGTAGCGCGCTCGCGCTCGGGAGAAGCGGCTCTCCTCGACTCCGGGCGGGCGGGGCGCTCCTCTCCCTACAGGTTTGCTTTAATGATTTTCTTGAAAGAAAGAGACAGTTGTGAGCAAACAGGTTTGACAGGGACTGCTTCCCCCCCTCCCCTTCCACAGCCCCCCCAGGGGATTTCTTTTTGTCTGCGCTTGACTTCAAAGTCAGTAATCGGCCCTTGTCAGCGGCGTGACGAGGAGGATTTCGGCTGTTTGTTAGGGCGAGTTGCGGCCGCGCACCTCGGCGGAGGCTCTGCTGCCCCGGGGGGACGCGGGAGGCTAGGCGGAGGCAGGCCCTGCGGGGCCGAGGCTGGGGCCAGGCCTCAGGAGGGCAGAGAGCTGGACAGAGCCCGACTAGCAAGGAAGGAGAGGAGGTGGAACAGACAGAAACGGCTAGAGCTAGTCTACGGCTTTAGGTCCCGGGACCTGCGCTGGGCCCCGCGCTCTCTGCTGGTTCGAAACGAGTCTCAGTCACCAAGCCGCAGGCACACGGGCGCCTCCCCGCTACCGCGCACCCCAGTTTCCTGCAGCTACTTTCGGAGTGTCCAGAGCCAGGCGCAGTCTGGAGCCCTGGTTTCAGTTTTCCAGCTTCCACCGCCGGCCCGCCGCTGCCCGAGGTTTCCCCTCTCTCGGGCCCACCTGGTGACCCTTCTCAGCCAAACTCCGCCTGGGAGTCTCTTGGGCACCCTGGTGGGGCCGTGCGCGCCGGAATCCACCTCCGGCCAGGGCACTCTGTGCAACTAGGGCGCTGGTGCGCCGGGCTCTGCGGGGAGACACCCACACCCCTGTAAGCTTCATCTTAGGAGATGTTAAGGGACACTGAGCTATGGGGGAGATCAGAGCGGCTGACAGGACTGTCAGTTGGGGTTATATCAGACAGGGAAACCGCGGTGCCTCCGCCCTGGGCCTCCTGGGCTTCCTAGGGGGCGAAAGGAGGGGCCTTCCCTAAGCGCCTAGAGCCCCCAGACCCCACAGCCACCAGAGGCAAGTCACTTCCTAATTGTCTCGATTTGTAAGAGGGTTTTGTGATGCTAAGTAAGCGTGGCGCAGCCCGCCCGGCCTCCCCCTACTTGTCCCCAGCCCGCTTTTGTTTACCTTCGCCTGATCGCTCATTTATTTATCTATCTATTATTTATAGGCGTCCCCTCCTATTCAGCGCCCGTGTATGTTAATTGTGTTATACCATTTAATTCTAACATCGGTCTCAAAAGAGCTCTTAATGAGAAAAGCATATACAACACGGATCACTTTGCTATTCAGCTCAGCCAGATGGACAACTGCTAACTTTTTTTTTTTTTTTATAATGAAAATCCCCCTTTGACAAAGGGGCTCAGATGAATAGGCTCCAAATAACACCTCAAACACTTCTAATTGTTTTGAGGACAATATGCTAATCGGTGGTTTTCGGCTTTGGTGTCTGTTGACGTTTCCCTTGCACTTTCAACCACTGATTCCTTTGGAAAAGACAGAGGCAAGCGCAAAAACCCCTCAACAGCAGCAGAAAGCAGACAAATCGCTAGTCTGCCCCACACCTCCATACCGCACCACATCAAAGCCAGTGGAAAAAGCACCCGACCTACAGAAAAGCATGCATGAGCATGGCTTTGGGGGTGAGACTGAGGGGAGATAGGCATTGAGGAGCACCCTTCGATTTTGAGAACAAGTTCCGAAGAGTTGGGATGGAAGGCATCAGAAAGTCCCTTCTCCCCATGAAAAGCAGAGCAATCTTCCAGATAATATTCACCCAGTGGGGAAAGGAAAAGGCTCTCTTGCTTTTTTTGTTAAACACTAAGGGCTAAGAGTTATTTAATTTTTATGATTTTTTTTTCTATACTCCGTGCCTCCTTTTCTCTTTGCTCCCGCAGGGTCTTAGTAAAAAAGTCTCTGATAGTCCAGAGCGGGGACCTAAGATATGTTTTTCCAGGTTTCTTAAACTTGTCTTTTTAAACTTAGGAACCAGTATCGAGCCCCAAATCCCAAGAGCCAGCAGCAGTGTTCTCAAGCATCTTTTAAAAATACCAATTCCACCGGTCTTCCCCATGCATTGGACTTAAAAACACCCACCGAGGGACTCGGTGCCTGGTGCGCAACTGGTTCCCAGTAGACTGCGCTTTTCTCCATTCTTTTGGAGTTTGGTTTAAAAGAAAAGAAAATGCACCCAGATCTCAGAGGTCTGGGTCAGCCTTTGTCTTAGTTCATTCGCTCCTTGAAGTGGTCTGACCACTTTGTGAAGACGCCTGGAAGGAGTGACATCCGAGGGACGGATACCTTTGTCCAGCCTCTAAAGGCAAAAAGCGGGTCCAGAGGGCGCGATCAGGACAAATCCCAGACTTTGGGCCCCTTTGCACCTGGCCTGCAGGCCACCAGACTGGGCCCACTCAAGGCCAGCCGCCACTGCTAGAGTCTTTCTGTGCACTCTAAACCTCCCAGACCCAACTCCTCCGTCCCTGGGGCAGGGCCTCCTGACTTCAGATTTTATGCACATCAAAGGTTACTTTTTGCAATGACAGATTGTCTTTATTCAAAACGTCTTTGTTCAACAAATGAACAGAGTAAGGAGGTGAAATCCTTCTAGGTACATTTCCAAGACATCGTCAAAACATTTATGACCATTTAGGATGTTTTTATTCTTTTAATTTTTGTTCACTTTCTACTTCCTGACTTCAGAACCCGACATTCTGTCTAAAAGTAAACTTAGGTCTCTAGGAGCACTGCTTTATACAAAGAAAATAATCATGTGGGTCCCTTTGTTTTACCTTTAAAGAAGCAAACACTATCATAGCATGATTTTAAATAGAAATATTTCCCTTTCTGTAGTTTTAAACTTTTAAGCCTTTCCCCCCACACATAAAGAGCAAATGGCACCTAGTTGTGTCTGATGGCAAAACACAGAGACACAGCTAACTCTTCAGGGTGCAAAAGAAAAAATATATATGCATATTCTAGATATAGTACCAGGATCTGGGAGTTCTGGAGTCCAAAGCCCATCAGAGGAGAGAGAAGGAAACAAATAAAGCAAAACTGCCTACTTTTTTTTTGTCCAAAGGGGGTACAGTCGGAGATTTGTTTTGGGACGGTTGGGGTAAGGGCAGCTGTGTAGCTGTCATATGTTCGCAAGTTTCTGGCACCTGTCTGCGCCTTGGGTCCGGGAGGACGCCCCTACCATCCCCCTGGAAGAGAGGCAGAGTCTGGGGGTAGGGTAGCGGGCAGCAGCACGGCTGACCCGGAGGCGTCTGAGGCCCGGGCTAGGCGCAGAGGACAGGGTGCAGATCCCGCTTCCAGGCCACCCTCCAGGTCTGGCGGGCTAGGCTGGGGGTTACATGGCCGTGGCATGGGCTGACGAATAAGGGTCTATGCCAGTCTTGGTCATGCCCGGGAAGAGGATGTAGGCGACGGGGGGCTGCAGGGTGGAGGCAGACCAGGCGGTACAGTTACAGGGCACCACGTAGCCCGGGTTGGTGGGGGACGGGTGCGTGTGCGTGTGTTGGCTGGGGCAGCTGAGGCTGCCGAAGGCGCCGTTCTGGTAGCCCAGGGTGGACGCGTAGGGCAGTGCGCCGGTGGCCAAGGTGTGGGGCACTTCACCCATCTTCTGGATGGCGCTTGAGCTAAACTGCGCGGGGTCCAGCAGGGAGTAGGGCGCCGAGGCTGGCGGCAAGAAGGCCCGGGCTTTCTCGGGCGCGCTCAGGAGGCCGTCGGAGGCCCCCACGGGCAGGCCCGCCGCCTTGAGCGGGTCCGTGTCGCCCAGGTAGGGCAAGGGGAAGACATACCTGTCCTTCTTAAGCAGGTTCTTGGGCTTGCGCCGCGGCCGGTACTTGTAGTCAGGGTGTTCCTTCATGTGCTGGGCGCGTAGCCTCTTGGCCTCGTCGATGTACGGCCGCTTCTCTGCCTCGGACAGAAGCTTCCATTCAGCGCCTAGGCGTTTGCTGATCTCTGAGTTGTGCATCTTGGGGTTTTCCTGGGCCATCTTGCGCCGCTGGCCTCGGGACCATACCATGAAGGCGTTCATGGGTCGCTTGATGTGGTCTGAAGGTTTGGACATGGTCCCGGAGGCTAGGCGGGTGGGGGTGGGGAGTGTAGGGGCTCTGCAGGCGAGACTGGGCGCGGTTGTCTGTCTGCCGGTTTGTCCGTCCTGAGCCGGTTATCTGCGCTCCCCTCGCCTCCGCACCGCTGAGGGGAAGCCAGAAAGAAGCGCTAACCCCGCAAAGTTCAGCTGATCATGCCAGTCCCGGCACCCAGGCAGACCCCGGGGGGCGAGTGAGTTCAGGAAGGGCGGGGGAGGAGAGGGCAGCCGGCCGGGGGGCTGCCGGCACTGGAGGCTGGGGCCCAAGTACCGGAGTCTCTGGGATTAAGTGGCCAGGTAATTTGCTGGCGAGGGCAGGAAGCTCCTCCTTCTCCCCCTCTCCACCTTCGCCTTCTCTGGTTCTCTTCTGTCCTGTGTCTACCGCTGTGGTTCCCTCCCCCCCTCCCGTGGCTTTCCCGGAGCTACCTCGCCTAGCACAGCACCTGGCTGAGAATGCGGGGAGGCTGGTGAACGGGAGCCAAAAGCGGCGAAGTTCAAAGGCGAGGTGGGCCCGGACAGCACGCACTCTGACATAAGCGCGGGGCGGTGACTCCCCAACCTGGGCGCCAATCAGCTGCAGAGAAGGCAAGGGGGCGCACCTGCCAACGCGTCCGGGAGGAAAGAGGGAGCGCGACTAGTGGGGGCGGGGAGAGGTGTGAGGGAAAGACAGAGAGAGGGAGAGAACAGAGCGGCCGGCTCAGGACTGGGGACTCGGATTCCACATTGTTTCTGGCACTGTCAACAAATAAAACTCTTCGCGCTGGTTTCCTTTCCAGGTCGGTCGTGCAGAGCAGAATTAGGGCTTCAAATACAAAGACTTAGGGAGGGGGCTGCAAAGGGAGTGAGCTGAGAGCGCATGTTGATAAATAGGACAGCCTCGCCAGGAAATGCAAGGACAGCACTTTCCCCGTTGTCAAAGATCCTCGGAAAAGAAAAAGAATATATCAAACTCAGGTTAAAAAGCGAAATAAACTTTTCTAACCATATCCTTGGGGTCCTTTGGCGGCGTTGTCACGGGTGTCCCTCCGCCTCCGTCTGCACCCCTGCCCCAGCACGCAGCGCCTGGGCGAAGCGCTGGCTCCTGGGCTGGCACAGCGGTGCGTTCTAACCCTTTGCTGGGAGGCCTCCCGTCTCGCAGTGCAGTTTTAAAATGCTTGGAAGAGCCCGGCGACCCTCTCTTCACTTTTGTGGAGAGGCTGGGAATAGGGTTTCCATCATGATTCCTATGTCCGATATCATTATTTAGTGTTTTCAGACCTACAATTTCCCCCCCACATTTGTCCAAACCGGAAGGACAGCCTGGAGACTGGGCCTGCTCCCGGCGGGGCGTGGGGGCTTTGCCCTTGCCCCTTCTGCAGAGGCCCTAGAATAGAGTCTCAGGTTGTATCCGCACCCAGGGTCGATTTGTCCCTGGGCACCTCTTCCACTCAGCGAGAATTCAAGACTCGTTTCTTGCGTCAGATGAGCATTCTTCGGGTAAAGAGGACGAAATAACCCGCGGAGCCAACCTGCGTGCCTGTTTCCTTTGAATAATTGCCTGCTCAATGTGAAATGCCCTTGGGGGAAATATTTATTAAATGGAAACCATTGTCCCAGGCCCAGCAGGACCTGCGTGTGTTCCAGGCTTATTGGCTTTTGCACCAGCCTCTCTCGGGAGGACCGACCAGAAACAGCGCACAGCTCCGCAGGCTTGGAGGGTTTGGGGGTGGGGAAGGTAAGCAGAAATTGAGTAGGTAGAGAGAGAGGGGCTTTCTTTAGCGGGTAGTGCATCAAGTTTGAGGCGAAGGCTTTATGTCTCCTTCCTACAATTAGATCCGTGGTATTTCTCATCCTGAGCGCACTCTTCAGAGAGGTGGGCACTATGCCCCTTTTGCAGATTAGGCAACTGAGGTTGAGAAGGGCTGAGTGATATGCCAAATGACTCCAGTAGGGAGTGGTGATGCTGGCTGTATGGGATTTGAAACCCCCTAATTTGTTTTCCACCCCACATGGGGCCAGGTCTAAGAATGAGATGGTAGAGCGAGCCAAGGTGCACCCCTCCACTAGACTATGGGAGTCATCGGAATTTGCCACGCAGATAAACCTCCAGTGAGGTTTATCTTTCCGCCTGGGCTTGTTCCCCTTAGGATCTGGTCTGAGACCTGGCTTCCCTGACAATAGACGTCGCGCCAAGTGCGCCACCTCTGCCACCTCCGCCTGGACCTGTGAGCAGGTGCACGGTCTTTAAAGTCCTCTCAGCACAGCCCCAGGCCTCCATCCTGCTCTCTAACCCTGTTTTCTCTGCAAGAAGTTTCACTTAGCTTGGCGTACCAGGAAGTAGAGGCGCTTTTCAGCCCAGTCGCAGGAGGGTTTCCAAGGGTCTCAGGCAGCCCCTACTCAGGTCAGACTAGCCTGTGGACTAAGCGCTGCACGCCGAGCTTGCCAGGGATGGGAGGTCTAAGATCCAGGCAATTCGCGTTCCACTGGGCGATCTCACCAGTTTGAGGAAAGAATGACAGAAGTGCTCCTATCTGCAGAGAGCTATGGCGTCTGGCCGAGACCTACCAACTCACTCTGGAACCCTCGGGGGACACCAAACCCACACACAGACCTAATGGGCTCATGCAAACCAGCCTCTAGGAAACTGCTCCTGGAAGGGGTCCAGGAACAAGGTCGTAGACTCTTTTTTCAGCCTCCAGGCCAACTCATTCCTGTTGCTCCGAGGTCACTCGGGGCAGGCACGCGCCCTCCTTCAGTTCCTCAAATTTCCTCCTCCGCCTCTGGTCTGTGCTACTTTCTAAACATCTCACACTCCGTTCTGGTTCGTAATCCAAAACTGCTGAGCGGATTAGCACAAAGGGCAAGCAACGGTGGGGTGGCAGTTTGTGGGCAGGAAGCCACAGGACTTCCCAGGGTTCGGGAGCCCCAGGCAGCCTGGGTCAGACTGCACTGACCCTGGAGGGAGCCAGTATGCCCCTGCGCGTCTTGGCTTTGAGACTTGAACTCCGTGCTGCTGGGAGGGAACTCAGGGTTGAGGGCCGCGCTTTCCCCGCCCGGCATCCGAACGTCTCCTAGACGCACGGCAGAGTCGCTTACAACCCGTACACAGTGCTGGTTGGCTACGGGTTTATTCAAGACTCGTGAGTTCTGGGCCCTGCGCAGGAGTTCCCGTGATCCTGGAGCCTTTCACGGTGCTGTCTCCAGCCCATGCCTCTATCTTCTTCTGCGCCATCCCTCAAAGTTCTGCCTTCTCGCCAGGCCTAGACCACGGGCAGACGTCTTGGAGTGATGGCCCCTGGGGAAAGCCAGGGGCTTTGGTCACCGCTGGAACAGGTCTTAGGAAAAAAGACTCCTAAATACGCCCACTGCTTTACCCGCAGCCTGAAGCTCGGGCCGCCAGGCCACTCCCCAAAGCTGGAGACCTCCCTAGGATGCGGCCTTTCCACTGCGGCGGTTACCTAGAGAATCCGCGCACGTACGTAAAGGTACGTACACGTACCTTTTCGCAGCGCAGGTACTGAAAACGCGACGCGTGCCGGCCTAATCCTGGTATCTGCACAGCTGAGCAGCTGGGATGCTGCCAGCGAACCGTCCCTGTTCGTGTGGAAGTGGAGAGGCCTCAGAGGTCACGACCCTATCCACTTTTAGCCCCGCTCCCTCTCGTCCGGCCTCCCCACCCCCCACCCCGCCCCCGGCAAGGTCCTTCTTTGTAGGAACCATTTCCGCTCTCCTCTCTACCAACTCCTTTCCGTACTTCGGATCTCTTTGAAGGCTTCATCTCCTCTGGGGAGACTTCTTTGATTCCCTTAATGGGCTAAGACACCTTCTATGCTTTCACTCTTACACCTGCTCTATCTCCTGCCCTCTTCCCCAGCCTCGCGTGGAGCCCTGTAGCAGCCCGTGCAGTCCCCCAGACTTCGAACTCCTCGAAGGCAGTGGCGGCGTGTTACTCATCTTTAAATGCCCAGTGTCCGCACAACTCGGAGCGCAAAGGAGACGCTTTATGGTTTCCTTCTGCTCCGACTTAAACTTTTACAACAGGCCTTTCCCCGCCTTGCAGCTGCGGGGAAGATCCCAGGTGCAACCCGGTTGAGCCAAACGCGGAAGTCCCGGGCTCCCAGGCCCGCACCCACCTGCCTGGCCTTCGCGCTCTGCCGCCCTCCAGCCCCCACCTCCTCCTCTCTGGTGGGCAGAAGGTCTCTGCTCCCAGACCGCCTCCGGGACTGAATGACAGCCGAGTGCGGAGAAGAATGCGCGCAAATGGTGACTTGGAGAACGCGGTCATGGGGTGGAGGACAAGAGGGAAGCTGGCCACGCGGCTCGCGCGGGGCCTGTTTGCTAAGA
Source organism: Leopardus geoffroyi (assembly GCF_018350155.1). Taxonomy (NCBI): domain Eukaryota; kingdom Metazoa; phylum Chordata; class Mammalia; order Carnivora; family Felidae; genus Leopardus; species Leopardus geoffroyi. Next base: position 125,625,909 of record NC_059333.1, read on the forward strand.
GGCCAGGAGACTCATTTGCGTCGGGATCCGCGGAGGTGCGGGGCACTCACAGGACGCCAGCCCTGGCGGCTTACCGCGGCCCCTCCGGGATTCCAGAGAGTAACTGAGCGAAGTTCCAGGTTCCGGTTTCGGGGCCCTCCGTGCCGCCCGCGCTCGCTGCGCGGAGTATGAACGCGAGGACACTCAGGTGTTTACGGGTGCTATAATTCAGCCCACCCGTGAGTGTTGACAACCAAGAAGCCAACACTGAAGATAGTAAATTGATGTTGGGAGATAATGCACCTTGGTTAAATCATAAACTTCAAATTTTTCTTACTACCAAAAATATTGTAATATTTGGCATCCCTGCGTTTTACCTTTCTCCCGGTTTCAGAGACCTATCTCATATCTCTACAGTGCCCGAAAAGACCCGGGGCTCTGGTCCTATTAAGACATTTTCTGGTAACTGCGCTAGGGTCTTCCCTCCAGAAACCAGCCCAGCCCACTCGTCTTGAAGTTTTTTAAAACTCCAAGTGTCCCTCGAAGCCAAGATGGCACAGGAGGGCGCGGCTTCCACCAAGAAACAATGAGAAAGCGAACTTAACCGGGTTCCAGATGCCTGGAGCGCCTGCAACCTCACGTTTGCAACGCCCATCTGGCAGTGTGCTTGACTGGGCTGAAGGACCCTTCTGTCTCAGCACCATGAGCGCACCCAGGTAAGGAGACTTTTTGATACTTCAAACCGCCTTGCCTTAGCTGGGGGTCTGGGCGAAGCAAAGATCACGTGACTCGCCGACTTGGGGCAAATTAATAGAGGACTGCCTAACATGTACACCCTTATCCCAGAAAATGGAAGGGCGGGGGCACGGTAAGCGCTTTGAAATCTTATTCATTCATTCATTAAAAGGTTATTTATTGAGCACCTACTGTGCGCTAGGCACTGTGCTGGGATACCTCAGTGAACGAGACCTGCGGAGGTCCTTCTCCCATAGAGCTTAAGCCCAACGAAGGACGGACAAAAAACAAGAAACAAATTCTTGGGCTGATTCCCAGTTCCACCACCAAGTAGTTGCATCACCTCAGGCAAGGCTCTTAACCTGTGTGCTGGCTTCCTCACCTGTAGTGGGCATAATGGATTTTTTACTGGGACTAAATGAGTTAATACAGTGAAAGCCCTTAAACAGCGCTTGGCATGTAGGAACTGTTCAATAAATGGTCAGATGGTATGATTGTATAATTAAATAAATGTTATTTTCTGATAGTGTTAAGTGACAAAAAGTGAATCGAGGTGATGAGATGGGCTGAGGGGAGGAAGTCTCCTTTACACTGGGTGGTCAGGAACCTGAACACAAGAAGGAGCCAGCCTGATAAAGGGGTGATAAAGTAGGGGAAGCAGGAAATACCACCAACTGGAGGAGTGACTAACCAAGGGTACTTGAAGGATGTAAGGACCCTGGGAGAGTATAAGGAAAAGACTGCATGAGGTTGGCAGTGCCTATTATTCAGGGCCTTCTAGGCTCCGTAAGGAGTTTAGGTTTTATTCTAAGTGTACTGGGAAGTCACTGGAATGAGACACACCAAAATTATTTTCATAAGCCTAGAACCACAAACAAAAAATACTGTTTATGAGACACTCTATTTATGGAGGAATCTCGCCTTAAATTATGGGCCAGAAACTTTATAAACGGGCAAACTTTTATTGGCCCTGGGGTCAGCTCTTGGCAATGCCTCTGAGAATAAGGCTACTCCTACTGAATATTTTGGATTCCTCTTAGCTCTCCTCTCCCCTCAGGAAGCTGAGGGAAAAAACAAGGGATGGTCATAGGTTGTTAAGATTCCAAAACCTTGTCCATTGATATTCAGTAGATATTGACAACCTGATGAGTCCCTGACTTACTCTCCTTCCCTGTGGAGAATGCCAAGCCTCTGAGCTGGCCCTTTCTGGAGACACTGACGCTACATATAGGCATCTTGAATATCTCAGCTTGAGAAATAGAGGATTTGTATGTGAGCAAGTGATGGTTCTTAGAATTAAAAAAAAAAAAAATCCCAGTGGTTATAAGAACAGAAAGTACATTTTGTGCTAGAATAAAAGTCAAAAGAACGTCAATGTTGTATGCTTCTGCCTTGGGTTTTATTGCATTCAGGTGTTTCACATGCATTAGGGCTCCCCCACCTCCATTCTTCTGATGTAAGAATCCTTGGTCAGCTTTTATCATAAATAATACTCTTTAAGGCTCTGTTTGCCTAATGCAATCGGCCAAGTTATTGGAGCATACATTCTCTTGCCAATTTTATCACAAATTATGTGCTGCAGAGGATAAGACCAAACTCTGGCAACAAGCCCCAATCAAGGATCAGAGTAACAGTTCCTCTTTTTGTACCTACCTCTGCTCACAACCTAAATAGCAGGATATATTGGGGCACTGAGCATTTGCAAAAGGTGCTACGTTAAGCATGTTTATTTTCATGTCCTTATTTCTTTAAAGCATCATTTTTACATGTTCTGAAGACCAACAATCCTTACTATTTTGATACTGAAGTCACTGAAATATTTGTTGAGTAAGTTGATGGTTAAGTTGATGGGATTTCAAGACCTAGGTCTCCCAGTTATTGTGAGGCTTTGGGCAAATTTCTTGACTTCTCTTGCCCTCTATTTTCTCCTCTGAAAAATGGGGATAATAATTTCACCATGGCCGGCTGTCAAACCTGGAATTGCTTATCTATTGGTGTAACGATTACTCCCCAAACCCTAGTGGCTTAAAACAACAAATTATTATTATCTCCTATGTTTTTTGAGGGTCAGGAGTCCAGGATCAGCTTAGGTGGATGGTTCTGACTCAGAGTCTCTTAAGGGAGTACAATGTAAAAATTGCTGGGTTTGCAGTCATGTGGAGGCTTGGTTGAATTGGAGGATCTGCTTCCAGGCTCACTCATGGGGCTGTTGGTGGGAGGCCTCAGTTTTTTACCACATGGGCCTCTTCCTAGGGACTGTTCATGACATGGCATCTTGATTCTCCCTGTGCAAATGATCTGACAGGGACCAAGACAGAAGCCTGGTACAGTGTGGGAAGAGACTGCACAAAGATGCAAATACCAGGAAGTGGGATCACTGGAGGCTGTCCTGGGGGATAACCACTGCAGGCTCCAACTGGATAACTGAATGGGAAGAGCTTTACAGGAATAAAACGCTATAAACCTAAGTGACACACTGATTGTGTCTTCCAGACGTGATCCCAGATGACTCTTGGCAGAATTGTGCAGAGGGCCCCCGTTTTGTCTTGAATTCTATCACTTCTGTCTTACCAGTACACATTTGGCCTTGCTGGGGTTGGCTCTTGCTCTTTTCCCAGTTTCTTTAACACCATTTTGCTTGTCAGCATTTTCATCCCCAAACTGTGTCTTGTTCACTTCTGTCCTCTTCTTGGAGCTAACATGCTCACTAGTTATCAAGGCGCCAATAAGGGCCTCAAAAAGCTGGATTTAAGGGGAGGGCTGCTGGAGGCCCAGGTCAGTGTGGCTGTCATGGGGCGATGTTACCAATACTGTTGAGGGAGCCTCTGCAGCACCTCTGAAATGATACCACTTCACTCTCTGTTTGCTCTTTAGTTAGCCCTGATCCTGATCAATAAAGTGTGAAAATATCTGTAAGTAAAAAATGAATTAGCGCTCAGTTGATGAGGAACCAGTACGTTGAAAATTAGAGTATGCTGATCAATTTTTCTTTTTTGTTATTTAAATTTTGTTTTAATGAAATAATATCATCACTTAATTTAAAAAGTCAGAAAAGGGGTGCCTGGGTGGCTCTGTGGGTTGAGCATCGGACTCTTGATTTGGGCTCAGGTCGTGAGCCCAGGGTCCCCAGGTTATGCACACTGTGCTCTGTATTGTGGAGTCTGTTTAAGATTCTTTCTCTCCCTCCCCCCGCTCCTCCCCCACTAAATGCTCATTGGCATGTGGGCTCTCTCAATAAATAAATAGTCAGAAAGTACTAAAAACCGGTAAGTCTCCTGCCTTAGGAAACTCCTGCTCTTCACAATCCCCAAAGAGCCTCTTTCCAAAGACAGTAATTTTCCATTCTTTGAGAACCTCTACACATCTCTGTTTCTAAAAAATGTGCAGACTGTTATTTACTGGCCTGATAGGAGAAGGTAGTTCTCTGACCCCACCCCCATGCCATCTGCTTTCCCTCTACCTTCTCAGGGGAGTTCTGTTACAGCCTTTTTGGTTCAATTAACAGTATTTACATTATTACTATACAAATATTCACAGTTGGGCATTGTAGTGTATTATGACTAGTTTCATGTACTTGCCACAAATTGTCCTAGTCCCCCACTACTTGGTTTGCTTTGTAGCTGTTACTGATTCTCCATAATTGTCCCCCAGACCCTCACACGATTGCACACTAAGTCAGCCATGTTGGGAAGTCTGTCATTCTAGTCTCTTGGAGACATCCTTTCCTTCTAGGAAAGTCCTTTCCTTCTAGGTTGACTTTCCTAGCTTCTGTCTCTCACATCTTTCCTGTTCTCATTTACTTTAAGGTTTAGTTGGAGTGTACCTTCCAGTGTTTTCATCAGGTTGAAGAGATGGCATGATAGCAGCATTGCTTAACATGAGTCTTTTCAAGTCCTACTGCTGCAGTCTGGAACAGGTGCTTCTCTGCCTGGTGCCTGGGGTCTCCCTTCACTTTCCCAGTTTTGGAGTTCCAGTTTTTGTGTCCCATCTTAGCCTCTAGGGTTTATCCTTCATGTTTTTGGGTTGCAGGGATGTCCTGTATTCACTTTTGCTCTTCCCCTTGGCACAGAGCCTGACATGGGGCTGTATCTCACGAACCAGGAGATCATGACCTGAGCCAAAATCAAGAGTCTGATGCTTAAACTACTCAGCCACCCAGGCGCGCCCTGATGCAAAAACTCCTTATCTGCATTATTTTATTTAATACTCAGTAAGCCTAGGTGGAGAAATCTGTTATTATCCTCATTTTAAAGATGAGGAAACTGAGACCTAAAAATGTCAGACAGGATTTGCCCATAGTCACAGAGCTAGTAAGTGGTGGATCCAAGATTTGAACTCAGGTATTGTCTGACTCAAGAGTCCTCCTTTTGCTATCCTAATCCTCTCAGCACAAGCATGGTATGAGGCAGAAGGGAGACTGTGTGGATCCTTGAGGGCTATATCTTAATAGAAGGCTCCTTAAACAGGGGTCTTGACTGTCTTCCTTCAGGAAAGGATGGGAAGGATTGCATAGACTGAGGGGAGGGAAGGAGGTAGGTCAGGTGGGGAGGTTTGTGCACTGGGGCAGGTGTGGGGATGGGATGCAGGACTCCATATGAACTGGGTAAAGGTCAAGGGTTAGGTGGACCAATTCATGGTATCACTGGATGTTAGAATGAGGGGCTGGCAATCTATCAGATGGGCAATGAAAATGGTAGGCTTTGGAGGTGAGGAGTGAGAGGTTAAAAATGGGACTTCATGAAGTTCAGTATGAGAATGTTATGTAGATGGATGGGAAGACATTGGAAGTTACTCTGTACTTATTTACTGTCTTTATTTATTCTGGGTAAACATTTGCAATGTCTCTGCTAATGCAACATTCATGTCAATAAATTCCCCTAAACTCGTACTTTTATCAGAAAGCAGTGTGTCTAGTCTGCTGATGAGGACTTATTTTGGTTTGTTATTATGGTTTTAACCAAATATATCTTGCAGCAGTTCTTTGCTAAAAATATTTTTAGGTTTGTACTTACTATGCTGTGGAGTGGATTGATTCCCTTATCAACCTAGGTTTAAGAGCTAAATTCAGTAGGATAATTTTAGCAATGATTAGTCTTCAAATAAATCAGGACAGTCCATTTATAATCCTAGGATTATAATTTAAAAGGTAATCTCAATCCTTGTATTCTGGGGTACTTATCACACGCTGAGATTCTTTGTTTATTAATCTCCACAATAGACACAAGATGAAGCCACCTTGGAATGGCACGGCAAACGTCACTTATGTACATGCACGTCATGGGGACAGGATTGGTACATAGGTCTTTCTAATCCTAGTCTACCATACTGCCTTGCTGAAATACTTGTTTAAAGATGTTGAAACATAGGGCATACTTATTAGATATATGAAGATGGATTTGAGCTAAGTAACTAGGTCAGATATCTTGAAGTTCTTCTGTGGCCCTGATTGGTGTTACCGACCCTGTACTCATTGTAGACTATCCTATCATTTATTCTCTGATTTGCAACATAAAATCTGTGACAGAAAATGCTCACTGGTTAGCCAACAGTCATTCCCCCTTTTCTTCCTGGTTAATCAGACCTTGATTTTTTTTTTTTAACCCAGTGCTCAGGGGTTGCTTGATTAAACCAATAATAGACTCTCTATCTGCTTGCCAGGGATGGGTTTAAAGGTGGGCATGTGACCCAGTGTGGCCAATGAATTGAAGTCTGCTCTGGGGTGGGATTCTGGGAAAAGTTTTCCTTGATTTTCAAAAGAGTTGCACAGGAGGAAATGGTGCCCAATTTTTCTGTTTTGGGATGATGTTGTTGGCATGGTACCACTTCACACCTGGGACTAGGGCAGCCTCCTTGGGACCATGTAGGGGATGGGTGAAGAGAAAAAGTTAGTAAGATGAGGATGAGAGTGGGAAAAGGGAAGGAATCTGGTTCCTTGAGGGCTTTGTAGAGTTGTTGAATAACCAACTTTGAAACTCAACTTTGAAGCTTCTTGATATGCGAGAGAATTTCTTTTCCTTATTAAGTCCTTTCTGGTTAGTTTCTCTATTGGTGTAGTCAAAGCTCCCTATGTGATAGCAAAGTCTCCCTTGCTTACTTACCATTTCAGGTTTTGTCTAGAATTGGACTTAGCTGACTTTCTATAACCATAGCTAAGCTTTTACATGCAGAAGCTCAAGTTCTTTTGGTATGCACATCTGAACCTTCTTTTTATGGATTCTATTCAACTATACTCTATTTTCATACACTTTAATTTAGTAAAATTGTGATTATTTTTACTGACCAGTTCCTTTGAGTTGGCATTCGCTTGCTGTATAAAATAACCTTTCAGTTTTTCAGTCTAGGAGGACTAGGATGAGCTGGGCTGAATTTCTCCCTGTAATGATCTTGGAACAGTAAATACTGCTCTTCTTCAACAGCTGTTGGGAAATACAGTGTTGGCCCCAATGGGACTCGGGGTCTGGAGTCACACACACATTGTGGATTCTCAGGTCCTATCCTGAGTCCTGTGGTTCTGCTGATCTTGCCAGCCCTCTTATAGCTGCATAGCTGAGAATTTCCTTTATTCATCTATGGTTAAGAACATACTTTCTTTTTTTTTTTAAATAAAAGATCTTAATGTTTATTTATTTTAAGAGAGAGAGAGAGAGAGAGAGAGAGAGAGAGAGAGAGAACGTGGGGGATGGACACAGAGAGAGGGAGACACAGAATCTAAAGCAGGCTCCAGGCTCTGAGCTGTTAGCACAGAGCCCAACACAGGGCTAGGACTTACAAACTGTGAGATCATTACCTGAGCCAAAGTCGATGCCTAACCAACTGAGCCACCCAGGCACCCTGAGAACACACTTTCTTAAGGTGTGCTGTGCTAAAGCTCCATCTCACCTGTGAAGTCTCTGAGCATCTCTCCATGTCCAAACTTGGTTGGTTCTTCCCATCTTTTCCACTGCTCTCTTGGCTCATAGGGAACTATTGAATTGGTTTTTTTGAGTACCTTTTTGAATAGGGGAGGGGCTTCCCTTCTGGCCATCTGCCACCTGGAGGGGTTGAAATTGTTAGATGGTTGGTTTTGTTTTGTTTTGAGAGAGAGAGAGAGAGCAAGCAGGGGAGGGGGAGAGGGGAAAGGGTGAACGGGGAGAGAGAGAGAGAGAGAGAGAGAGAGAGAGAGAGGATCTTAAGCAGTCTCCACACCCAGCATGGAGCCTGACATGGGGCTCAATGTCATGACTGTGAGGATCATGGCCTGAGCTGAAATCAAGAGTTCGTTGCTTAACCAACTGAGCCACCCAGGGGCCCCTAGATGGTTGGTTTCACAAAGATGGTGAGCCAGTTGAGGCAGGGAGGACCTGGGAGTGCTCTCAGATTGGTGACACTGAGCAGGATTCAGCTTACTCTCAGTTCCCTGGTCACTGAGGTAGAAAAACCCCACCAATCCCCTCTCCAGGTAGGACTAAATTTCCCCTCCTTTTCCCATGTGTCTCACTTGTCCCATGCTTCCTCTTCCTCCTCTTTCTCCTGTGGGGTCTAACTTTGTTTCCATTAGCAGAAAAACCTCCTTGGGAAAAAATCCTCAGTCTTTTGCTTTGAGGTACTTGGTCTTTGTAGTTGCTTTCCTAGGGAGTGGCTCTTACTACTGTGGGAGTGGGTAGGGGAAAGGAAAGACCTGGGGACACCACTGAGAGAGGAAGGTTGAGGGAAGTGTGCTGAAACACAGGGAAGTTGCTAAGGGAAATAACCTTGCCACTCTTACATGACTCTGTCTTTAAAGTAAATTTCAAATGTCTATTTGAGCTTCAGTTTTCTAAACTGTAAAACAGAGATAATACCACTTTCCCCATAGGTTGATGTGAGGATCAAAAATGAAATCTAGGCAACAGACCCAGCATGGAACCAAATAGAAGCAGAACAAAGTGTTATCATTTCTCCATTATTCCTCTTCCTCACTATGGCTCCAAATAGCCTCTTATTCTGAAGTTAAACACGTTACATCTGCTCCATTGCATTGTGTACACCTGAGTCACATGACCAACCTGGCTATCAAGGAGGCTGGGAATGACAGTCATTGTTTTGAGCAGATATGTGTTGTCCCAAATATTCTGTTACTGTGGGAGATGAGATGCTGGGGACAGCCACTGGTCTCTGCTGTTAACATTCTGGTGGCTTTCTCTTTTTTTGTTCCTCTTTCTTTTCCTTGGGCACAGAATTTTAACAAGGAGTTAATAAGAACACCTTCACTAATCAGGAATATATATCTCACCCTCTTGCTGGCAAAACCTACCTTTTACTCTAGAGGATAAAAATGACAAATATACACATTCATAGCCTCCTTTCCATTTGTAGGTAGGTAGAGGGTGTCTGCTGAGAACTTCAGGGAATGATTTTCTTCACTAAATGAAAAATAAACTGTATTGGACATTGCTTGTGTACCGTTTCAAAATCCCCTCAGCCCCTCTGCTGGGGTGACCAGCTCTGTGTAAGTCAGTGCCCATCTTTGCAGTTGATAGGGTCTCATCTGGGCCCAGGCAGTATAGTCCTTACTTCCTGTTTTAGAGGTCCTCTGATGCTGCAGCCCTGGAAATCCATGGAAACTCTGTTCTCTGCCCTCATATAAGCATAACCTGGTGGTGTCAGGGGAACTTAATACCTGTGGGGCAGACCTTGGCCACTAGGAGGTCAGAGGTGATAAAGCCTTTCTCCTTTTGTCTCCTGAATGGACAATTATGAGATGTAGTTCATAAGGCTTCTCAGAAAGTCCCAATAGGTTTGAGTACCAGTTTCTCACGGAGGTGACCACATCAGTAATACATCTGCATTGGCTTTCTTTCCATTCCTGTTTCACTGCCCTTATCTGCGACTCCTATTCTTTATTAGGGAATTACATATCCTAACCAAATACCTGCACACAAGTCTTTGCCTCAAGCTCTGAATTAAGAAAAGTCTAGACTAAGAGAATTCTTTGAAGAGAGATGCTCTCCCTATCTCCCTCTGTTCCTCCCCTCCCCTTCCCTCTCTTCTCTTTCCTTCCTTATCTTCTAGGGGTTAGGTATATGGAACAACAACAAGCAAGGGAGGGGGAGAGGGGAAAGGGGGGAAAGTCACTTTTTGACTCTGAGGAAAAAGCCAAGGGAATCACTGAGTAGCTGGTCCAGAGTGCTCACATTGGTGAGCCACTGAACCAATCCTGGAATGATCTACCTTAGAGAAAGTATGTGAGAAAAGTAAACTACAATTACTTAAACCATTTCTACGTGAATATTATGGCACTTGCCCTGAAAGAATTTTGGCAGAGTCCATACAGCCATTCACTTATAGATGAATATATCACACTACCACACATATATTCACTCTTATTTTTCAAATGCACGTTAGTGAACTACAAATTCGCTTAAAAGAAAGAGGCAGGCACTATTGTTTGCTTGCCTGACATGTATTCTTCCCTTCATAACGGAACCCTGATTTCCTCCCCTCCCCAGGCACCTACCCTGTTTCCATGCACCCAAAAGCCCGAGAGAAACAACCTCACTCCCAGCTCTAAGAGTGAGCCTGATCTGTTTCAGTCTAGTCCTATTCTCGGCTCATTATTGGTCCATCAATGGGCATATGCACATATTTAGGCCAATGAAACTTGAGGGAAAGGTTTCCAAGAGGCTTCTGGGGGACACTTTCCCTTCCATAAAAGAGAACTACAGGAAGAGATAGATTTTCTTAACTTTCAGATGTGTGTCTTAGTGTGGCAGCTGGAGTGCCACAGCTGTTGTGCTGCCAGTCTGGGGATGAAAGCCACATTAAGAAGACAGAGTTGCATGATAGGAAGGCCCTGGGGTCACGATGACAATACTGATTTGGTGAATCAGCTCTCTCTGCAGTCCTTCCTCTGACCCTTTTTGTTGTATGAGATAAGAAATATATGTATCCTTCTTGTTAAAGCCAGGTTGAATCTAGATTTCTGTGTCTTGCCAGGGGAAGCATCCTAACTGTTTTAAATCATTACTGAATTTAGTTAACTTTTTGTTCCACGTTTTCTCAGTTATCAGGTACTCAAAACATATCCTCAATCATGCTGAGGTCTGTGAAATATTTTGATGTTAGAAGGGGCCTGTATCTTCTCAAGAATTGGGAATAGCTGTTCTAGAGTATCTTTCAAGCCTTATCACACACCTTTCCTCCACCAGGTCTTGGAGGACATTCAGGGTGAGGAATCAAGAAAGAATTAGCAAGGTTACTGCCGGGCTACCTTTGCCAATGCTAGGAAGAGGGTTTATCCAGAGGAGAGCAGAGTGGACACTGCATGGGGCAGAGCTTGGCTCTTGATGGTCACTCAGTAATTGGCTTATTTTAATGAGCTTTTATTCGCAAGACAAGAGGTAGCCTTTGTAATTGCTCAGTAGCAAACTAGCCCCAAATATGAGGAATAGCCTGTTCATGGTAGAACATTCAAGTCAGTTACACCCAGTTCAATGAATTTACTCTGAGACCTAATATGGTCAATGCTGCATGAGCTGCCATGGTTTGTTCATACACCTGCCATCAAAGCCCAAGAGCCGTTATGTCATGTACAAGATGCAACCTGACGCTATGTGACATGTGCTACCATGCTGGTTGAGGAGTGAAATTGCAACATCTGAGAAACAAAAAACTACTGGCTCTTCAGACTATACCGAGCACTTACTATCCTAGCTGGAGGAAATTTTGCTCTGGTGTCACTATGTGGACTGATTGATAGAACATCTGTACGTGGGGTGAAAATGGAACAAAGTGTGCAGACACTGGCTCCACCAGATGTTAATAAGTGTTGTGAGAAATAAGATTCCTGAAGTCCAATTCTTTTAGGAAACTCTAGTTTAAACGTAGGTGTAAGTTTTCTTTACTGCAGGTTGTCTGAGCCTTTAATATGCCAGTGGGCATTGTGAATCTTTTTTTTTTTTCCATTTAATTTAATTTATTTTTTAAATTTACTTCCAAGTTAGCATATAGTGCAACAATGATTTCAGGAGTAGATTCCTTAATGCCCCTTACCCATTTAGTCCATCTCCCCCCAACACCTCCAGTAACCCTCTGTTTGTTCTCCATATTTAAGAGTCTCTTATGTTTTGTCCCCCTCCCTGTTTTTATATTATTTTTGCTTCCCTTCCCTTGTGTTAATCTGTTTTGTATCTTTAAGTCCTCATATGAGTGAAGTCATATGATATTTGTCTCTCTCTAATTTCACTTAGTATAATACCCTCTAGTTCCGTCCACGTAGTTGCAAATGGCAAGATTTCATTCTTTTTGATTGCCGAGTAATACCCCATTGTGTGTGTGTGTGTGTGTGTGTGTGTGTGTGTGTGTGTGTGTGTGTGTATACATACATACATACCACATCTTTATCCATTCATCCACTGATGGACATTTGGGCTCTTTGATTCTTTGCTATTGTTGATAGTGCTGGTATAAACATTGGGGTGCATGTGCCCCTTTGAAAAAGCATACCTGTATCCATTGGATAAATACCCAGTAGTGCAATTGCCAGGTCGTAGGATAGTTCTACTTTTACTTTTTTGAGGAACCTCTATACTGTTTTCCAGAGTGGCTGCACCAGTTTGCATTGACACCAACAGTGCAAAAGAGATGCTCTTTCTCTGTATCCTCTCCGACATCTGTTGTTGCCTGAGTTAGCCATTCTGACAAGTGTGAGGTGGTATCTCATTGTGGTTTTGATTTCTATTTCCCTGATGATGAGTGATGTCAAGCATTTTTCCACGTGTCAGTTGGCCATCTGGATGTCTTCTTTGAAGAAGTGTCTATTCATGGCTTTTGCCCATTTCTTCACTGGATTATTTGTGTTTTGGGTTGAGTTTGATAAGTTCTTCACAGATTTTGGATACTAACCCTTTATCTGATATGTCATTTGCAAATATTTTCTCCCATTCTGTCAGTTGCCTTTTAGTTTTGCTGATTGTTTCCTGTATTTTGTCAAATGCTTTCTCTGCATCTATTGAGAGGATCATATGGTTCTTGTCCTTTCTTTTATTGATGCGATGAATCACATTGATTGTTTTGTGGATATTGAACCAACCCTGCATCCCAGGTATAAATCCAACTTGGTCATGGTGAATAATTTTTTTAATGTATTGTTGGATCCGGTTGGCTAATATCTTGTTGAGGATTTTTGCATCCATGTTCATCAAGGAAATTGGTCTATAGTTCTCCTTTTTAAAGGGGTCTTTGTGTGGTTTTGGAATCAAGGTAATGCTGGCTTCCTAGAAGAGTTTGGAAGTTTTCCTCCCATTTCTATTTTTTGGAACAGTTTCAAGAGAACATTTGTTAACTCTTCCTTAAATGTTTGGTAGAATTCCCCTGGAAAGCCATCTGGCCCTGGACTCTTGTTTTTTGGGAGATTTTTTTTATTACTAATTCAATTTCTTTACTGGTTATGGGTGTGTTCAAATTTTCTGTTTCTTCTTGTTTCAGTTTTGGTAGTTTATATGTTTCTAGGAATTTGTCCATTTCTTCCAGATTGCCCATTTTATTGGTGTATAATTGCTCATAGTATTCTTCTTATTATTTGTATTTCTGCTGTATTGGTTATGATCTCTCCCCTTTCATTCTTGATTTTATTTATTTAGGTCATTTCCTTTTTCTTTTTGATCAAACTGGCTAGTGTTTTATCAATTTTGTTAATGCTTTCAAAGAACCAGCTCCTGGTCTTATTGATCTGTTCTGTTTTTGTGTGTGTGTGTGTGTTTTTTTTTTTTTTTTAGATAGCATTGATTTCTGTTCTAATCTTTATTATTTCCTGTATTCTGCTGTTATGGGTTTTATTTGCTTTTCTTTTTCCAGCTTTTGGAGGTGTTAGGTTAGGTTGTGTATCTGAGACCTTTCTTCCTTCTTTAGGAAGGCCTGGATTGCTATATACTTCCCTCTTGTGACCGCCTTTGCTGCATACCAGAGGTTTTGGGTTGTGGTATTATTTTCATTGGCTTCCATGTGCTTTTTAATTTCCTCTTTAACTTGTTGGTTAGCCCTTTCATTATTTAGTAGGCTGTTCTTTAGTCTCCAAGTATTTGTTACCTTTTCAATTTTTTTCTTGTGGTTGATTTCGAGTTTCATAGCGTTGTGGTCTGAAAATATGAATGGTATGATCTTGATCTTTCTGTACTTGTTGAGGGCTGGGCATTGTGAATCTTTAAGAAAAGAATGCTGTATGAATCTTCCCAAATTTAGTTGGTCAAGCAATTATTTTCTTTTTTCTTTTCCTTCCTTCCTTCCTTCCATCCATCCATCCATCCATCCAAAGAATTCTTTCTTCAGGGGTCTGATCTAGTGGACTATGTTTGGGGAACACTGGCACAGTCTGATGGAATCTAACAATAGGATCCAGTAAAAATGAAGCGTGTGCAACTAGAATTGGCAGATTCTTTGTTGAGAATATAAAACTCACACAAATGAAATTATAATCAACCTTCTCTGTCCTCCTACATTTTTGATACTGTGCCATGTTTAGAATTGACCTTTCTCTTTTGGAATAATAGGTAACAATGGGATCAGTTTACTTTTGGAGTAACACTTAAGTCAACACTCTCTCGAAGGATGGCCAGTGTGCTTTCTCCAATAGCATCTTACAATTGGAAAACTATCTGTGGTTTTCCTAGAATGGTATCTGACACCAAGCAGGAATGAATACTTCTGTTGAGAGGGTTGAGACTCCTGTCTTTTGACCATTGTCTTCTGCCCATTGTGGGTTAAAGAAAACCTTCTCTCCATATTCCCAGAGATTCTTATGCTTCAAAATGTGAGAACACTTTGGATGTTCTATGAATAGTGATGAAACCTCTACCTATGTGGATGAGAAGCACACGTGAAGGGTGTATACCCTAACCAAAAAGTCTTTGGGTTAAATTAGATTGTTGATCACACAATATAGCTGTCCAAGTAATTAAACTACCTAAATTTATTGAAGTCTAGGCAGGCAGAATTTTGTGCAGTTACTTATGACTAACATGGATCTCTTCCCCACGTTTCACGGGTGAGTGGAAGAAGCAATGTATTGCCTGGTGATCGAATCAAAGATGACCTGCAGGCAATCACTGTAGGTGACAGTGGGTGACATCACACTGGAGAAAGAGAAGAGAAGAAACCATTATTCATATTACATAGAACAATGGTTCCCAAACACAAGCCAGTTTTTCTCTTGTGGGGATTGAAAGAACTAAGAAAAAAAAAAAGTCATATGGTGATCTTTTCATGTTTAAAATTTAAAGTATGAGATTATGTTTTTCCTAATATTTAAAAGCATACATTTCCTTAGTTAGGAAATGGCAGCAAGTAGTAGCCATTTTTTAAAAAATTTTAACATACTTGACTAAAATGTTATTAATTGTCATGGCTTTAAATTTTTGTGTGTTATATTTTTCTTGTGCTTTGTTTGTAATTATGCTGCTCCACATGTGGGAATCACTACTGTGGAGCACATTGAGAACTTGGTCAAGAGTTTCGTGTTAGGTTGAAAGATAATTAGAATGGGAGATAAAGAGAAATAGAAATGACTTAGAGAAAGTAAAAGTGAAGAAGAGCTCAAAGAGGATTCTCAACACAAATTTGAAATAGAGTTTGTATTAAGACACTATGTTTTGGATAAACTAGTTTTCAAAAAATAATGGTGATAGAGCTATTGTGCCTATTTCAGGGCAGCTGTGGTGGTTGAGCTCCCTCAGGGTTGATTCTGGTTTACTATCCTGAGCAGATCCATGCTCACCAGCTTGAGGGAAAGAAGCCAGCTCCTATGAGTGACTAGGAACTTCTGAAAAATATCCAGAAACATTTGTAAGAGGAGGGTTACAAAGTTAGTTGTTCTTGTTTTAAGCACACAGTTTTAGATTTACTGTAAAATATTATTTTGAAAATTAGCCATGATTCTGCTACCTTATAAGTGCCAGTTACTTCTAAATTCATATTTTTTTCTGGCAAATAATTTGTTATGGGAAGTGATGAGATATAGCTTTTGAAATCATAGGATAAGAAGCTGCTGGATTCAAGTTATTAAAGTTCATAAACTGTATCTACTGATGATACTAAAATGCTTCATATATGAGGTTTGATTACATGAGAATAGTATTGATTTAAATGTGTGGTTGATTAAATCTGTCTCATTTCTCTATAGTAATATTTTGGACATGAACAGGAACTTTTAAGAGAGAGGGAATATAGTAACTTTGGAGTCAAACTAGTTTCAGTTTCTCAAGCATAGGCAAATCACTTAACCTTTCTGATGCTCATATTCTTGAACTATAAAATGGGGACAATAAAAATTCCAACCTGAGGAAACTATGTTCAAAAGATGAGTTGAGAAAATGCTAAAATCTTCCACTCATACACTGAATCACCAAAATGATAATAAATATGTACTCAAGCTTGAAGACAATAAAGTGGACTATCTTTGTACTATAAACAGAGAGTCCTTAATGGATAAAGTAGAACAGGAACCAGATCAGTAAGCAGAGACCACCATACTGCTGTTGTGGACCCAGGGGGTCTCTGGGCTTTTGAATCATATTCTCTGTGAGTCTGAAGCTGCGACTGTCATAAAAGTGCCCTACCAAGAGGATATAGGCTATGTAAGTGATCCACAACAAAACTTACCAGTAACTCAGGAAGGGACAAAAAAGAGGTACACTGTGACAGATTATATTTTCTTAATCGACTATAATAATGTCTCCCATTTTGCATTCTCTTCTCATAATGTTACTTTGACATACCTTCCATTGAGAGATGGAATCTAGGTTCCCATTTCTTAAATTTTGGCAGGTTTATGGCTATGGCAGACGTAGTTATGGGACTTTCAAGACTAAGTCATAAAAAGTAATACAGCTTTCACCTGGGTCTTTGGGGACATTTGCTCTGGGAACTAAACTACTCCATACAGAGCACTCAATTTTGGAGGCTCAGAGGAAGAGAAACCAAGGCCCCTGATTCTCAGTCTGAGCTGAGCTCTAACTAACACCAATTAGCCAATCACATGAGGCTGTCTAATCTATCTACTTATAGCCAAGGGACAAAAAAGAATCCTCAATTTTGGTTTGAATAGCACATTGAACTGGCTGAGAGTGAATCAGTGAGCTGAGAAATTCTTCCAGAATGTTATAAAAAGAGATTAAGAGATGAGAAATAAGGAATGATAATGAAAGAAATGATAAGCTTAACTGTGCAGATAGATAGATAGATATAGCTTAACTGAAGTAAAGAAACCAACAGAAGGACAGCAGCAGTCCTTACCCATAGATGAGCATCCCCACAAGAATTCCATGGGTGAAATCACAGTATTTTGTGGAAAATCCATACAACTATGACTATCCATACTTCTATACATGATTACTATGTCATTGTGTTCCAGTGTACTCATTTTAGCCAAACTGCTACTAGGAACATAAAAATAAGTTTCACTTTCCCCAAAAATGTGTCTATTTTTTCTTTTATAAACTTTGTTTCACTTTTGTTCTCTGGCAATCAATCTATATATATCTGATCTTCCTCTTGGTCAAGTAGATTTCAGCTGTGCTTTAACTAAACTGCTTATTCTTTGACAAAAATATGAAAAAAGTAAAGAAAGAATGGAAATAGGTAAGGAAATTGAAATATTCTAATAGAAATCCCAGGAAGAAAAAGTGAAGAGAATGGAAGAGAGGCAATATTTTAAAAAATATTTGAAAATTTTCCAACACCTGAGATGGTCATAAGTTTTCAGATTTATAGAGTCCATCAGATGCTGAGAAAGATGAATAAAAATAAACTCATACTTAGATGCATTTTATTAAATTTCAGAATATGAAGGAAAAGCAGGAAATTTATAACAATTTTGGATTAACTACAATGGAGTAATAATCTGAATGAAACCAGACTTTTATTTAACATTGAATTTGAGAAGTTAGTGGAGAAATATCTTTGAAACACTGATGGAAAATAATATCAAACTTATTTTTATACCCAGACCAACTGTAATTCAACTGCATACGCTATGTAAGTATATTTTTAGACAACATGGACTTAGAAGTTTTACGGCCACAAATCCTCATTAAAAGAACTTCTAAAAGATGTATTCCAAAAAGAAGACCATTAAATGAGATAATGCATAAGAAACATTTAATATGTTAAATCTGCCTTTTCTGTATTATGAAAAGGGACAGAAATGCTGGGCACCATTCTTCTTCTTTTCCCATTATTCATATCTTTAATGTGGATGTGATATGTGGAGCTTCCCAAGCATCTTGTGACCATGAAGTCAGAAGAAGAAAAGAAGGACCAAAAGAACAGCAGAAATGTAGATCCTGAGATTTTTAGCCTATTGTATCATGCCCAGTAATTCTCCTACCTTCTTGTTATGTAAGGAAAAATAGATTCCTATTTATTTAGGTCTTTGTCAATTGGATTTACTGCTACTTTGCCCAGTGCATTCTTAAGTGACTTGCTTTCCACTTTTCTTATCTTTAAAGTATGAACTATTAGGATTAAATGGGAGGTTAGGTTAAAATTTTCCAGTACCTAATATAGTCTTCAATAAATATTAAGCCTCTCTTTAATCCCCAGATTGTAAGCTCAAGAGACTATACTATCTTCATTATGTTTGCATTCTCACTGCTTAAGCAATTCAGTCCATTTCATGGGATAGTTATTGAATGCCAATTTATGGGCGTCTTTGATAATTGCTAACTCATAGTAGGATATCAATAAATGTATACTGAATGGATAGGTAAATAAAGGGGCAGATAGGTCACTATAAATTAATACTGTTATTGCCTTAAAAATAGTCAAATGAACCATCTGCCTTTTCTGTTTTTTCCTGTTTGCCAACACAGCTTCTGTAGGGTTCAAAAGAGTGCTTCTTACCATCTTTTGCCATCTTCCTAGCTTCTTTGACTCTTAAGATTCAGCACATAATTTTTAGTTCATTCTGAAGAGAGCTGTAAGTGGAGGGGAAGAGTGACTTTATTATCCTTTTTCAACTGACCCAGATTTTGTCATTTTAAACTTATTTCAAGAGTTATGAACCCCTTGAATTCTCAAACAGGTAACCAAAAGACAGCATATACAGAATGGAGGGTTTTTTGTTGTTGTTGTTGTTGTTGTTGAAATAATTCATACACAGGGACACAAAATGTTCTGAGTGTTAGTCTTTGAAAAGGAAGTGTCAGGGAAGAGGAAAAAGAAAGGATGAAGGCTGAAGACCTAAAACATTTTCAAGAACATTGTACACAAAAAAGTGTCAAATGAGAGCCATACCCATAAAATAGAATTTGATGGATGAGTAGATAAGGTTATGAAAAAGGATTTTTAGAGGCTGCAGGAAATAGAATAATTTGGTCAAGTAGAGAATTCTTATAGAATTACACATTACAAACATCCAGAAAAAAATAGAACTAGCATCAGGTTTCATAAAAGAAAACTACCATGTATCTAAAGCAAGGACATAGGGAAGAGAAAATATGTCAACATTCAGTCTCTGACTGGCAAAAAGCAGGAGATTTGCAAAGTTGGCTGCTCAATAATATGGAAACAAAATTCAAGGGCTTTTTTGGCAGGGGAGGAAATAGCAAGAGTAGAAGTTTTTGATTCCACTGACAGGCTGACTGCCTGGTAGAGCAGAAAAACCAAAACACATACATAGTAAAGACTCAGGTGAGAAATGACCGGAAGCATCTGATGTGTATGCAGACCTATGGTCAGACCTAGGCCTGAACCACCTAGGTCTTCTTACAACTGTATGACCTTGGAAAAGTCACTTACTCTCTAATTATGTTCTATAAATTGGGAATAAAACTGGGTTATTGTGAGGCTCCAGAAAGAATGGATGTAAAAGAGAATATTAAAATTTTAAAGGAGACTGTGAAAAAGAAAAGGTAGGAGTAAATAAAAATGAAAATTGATTTTGTTCATAAGATAATGACAATACTCAGGTGTTTGTTAGAGATGATTTTCTTGGTGTCAGGAAAAAACTCTACATACCAAAAACATTTCAAGAAACTTCTCTGAGTGCTTACTGTGTATTAGGTACTAAATGATTCTAGTATAAAAGACATTCCCTTGGAATTTCATGTTTGTCATGGAAATACCATGTAGATGGAAGTAAAGGATAATTTAATAAAGAATGTGTGAAGTCCTATCCTATATTATATGTGTGTGTGTGTGTGTGTGTGTGTGTGTGTGTGTGTGTGGTATATGGTGTAAAGACAGGTAACTATAAGTCATTTGGATTAGAGATTGGGAAGGGAGTTAGATATATCAGTCAGCTACTGTTGAAATAATGTTGCATAACAAACCTTTTCAAAAAGTCAGTGGCTTACAACTATTGGCATATAATTTCCTCACTTATATGTCTGTAATTGGCAGGGCCAGTGCTGGGCTCAGCTGAGATTAGCTGGGTTTAGCTTCAGAAGCTGTGGATTGGATTCAGGACTTTATTATGTGTCTTCGCATTTAGGAAACAGAAGGTAGCTTGGGGAATATTCTTCTCATGGCATATGGCAGAAACTCAAGGGGGATGAGTAGATGCTTGTCATGCCATGTAATACTTTATGTTGGAATTGACATACTGTCACTTCTGCTGATAATCCATTGGTCAAAACAATTCATATGGCCAAACCCAACATAAATGAGGAGGGAGTTATACTCTGCTCACAATGGGAGACACTTTAAGTTTACATGGCAAAGGATGTGGAAGTATTATCTTAGTGTAGGAGGATGAAGATTTGGGAGCAATAATTTCAACCTGTCATATGTCCACAAAAAGATATGTATGCAGCATTATTCACAGTAGCCAAAACCTGGAAACAACCAGAGGTCTGTCAACCAGAGAAAAGGTAAACAAAATGTAGTGTATCCATAGCATGGAATCCCATTCAGTTAGAATGAGGAAGAGATTTCTGATACATTCTGCCATATGGGTAAAACGCAAAAACATGCTAAGTGAAAGAAACCAGACACAAAAGATCACATATCCAGATAGCAAAATCTGTAGAGATAGAAAATAGATTAGTGGGATAGGGCTGAGAATAGGAAGGGACAGCAAATAGGCATGAAGATCTTTTATTGAGGTGGTGGAAACGTTCTAAAATTATATTGTAGTGATGATGGCTGAGCTTTGTAAATTTATTAAAAGTCATTGGATTGCATACTTAAAATGAGTAAATTTTAGAGTATATAAATTATGCTTTCCTAAATGTATAAAGAAAGAAAATGGGTTTATCCTTGAGTGACAAAAAAAAGTCCGTTTTTCTATCTCAAGGTTCTTCTGAGGATCAAGTGAGATAATGTTGATAAAGTGGCTGCTGACATAGGGATTGGTATGTAACAGGTACCTAATAAATGGGGGCGTTACTGTTATCTTTTCAGGTATATGGACCAGCCATGTGTAAAGACTTAGGAGTGAGAGAAGGCAAGGTACGTTCAGGAATGCAGTGATTTGGAGCAGCTGCAAGGGAGATCTGTGTGAGAGTGACTGTGCAGGAACCTGCCCCAGGTGTCTGAGCTGGGAGATGGTGGAGCCTTTAGTGGGGACTTGGCTTAGTCTGATTACAAAGTAAATGTTTGCCTCCTGGAGCATGCGTGATATGAAGCACAGTCTGAAGAGGGCCCTAGCTTGTAAACTTTAATTATCGATTACTTAGGGCAAACAAAAGAAGCCTATTTGTGGGTGTTTTCATTTGCTTACAAACAACAAGGAAACACTGTTTAACTCAGTAGGGAAATTTTAATATCCTTACAATGTATCAGAGAGAGGGAGATGGAAGGATGAGCACAGATTAGACACCCTGTGTTGCCTGGCTAGAAATATGAATGTGGACTTGCTTGAATGTGGCCAAAAGATAGTCTAAAGTACCATAGTTATGCAGGTAGTGACTGGCTGCTATGGGCTAGGGACTGAGGACAGAGGGGGTCCTTCCTGTTGCTACGTGCCTCCCCAGGGACAAATAAAGGCTGGGATAAGGAAGATACAGACATGGGATCTAGAAGTGGCTTATGATGTCACCTGGGTTCAAACCAGAGCCAAGAAATGATGTGTAGTGTGGAAGTGGGGGTCTGAGCCTTCTGCCAGAAAAGGGCATAAGAGGGAGGATAAGGCTGCCTCTGCATGCTACTCAAGGTCCCCTTGGAAGTAAAAAGACATATCAGATAGATCAATATGTATTGATGCAGAAAGACACCCTTAAAATACAATAGAGTGAAAACAAGTTACAAAATCATATGTATGGTATGATATCATTTATGGACTGAATGTGTGTGTGTGTGTATACATACATACGTATATATGTATATATATGTATATGTATATATGTATACACACACACTTTCCTGTATGTCTGTGTTTATTATTTATTCCTTTATTGTGAGTTCTCCAATAAGAATGCATACTCCCAAGAAAGCCGAGATTGTGTTTTCTATTTCGAACATTGCCTGGCACATCGTGGGCACTTAAAATTTGCTGATTGAGCTAATAATACCAAGAAGAACATATGACAAAAATATGTTCTTTCTGGGGAGTTATACACATTATGCTTATGCACAAATGTTTGTGTATGTGTTGGGGAAGACATTTGGGGTCATCTTGTAAAGATTATTGGGAAAAAAAGTGCCAGAAGTCTCTCTCAACGTTGAGAACTCAGGGATTAAAAAGAATGAAGGCAGCTGAGGCAATACAGCAATCATGAGTTGGGCACTTAGGAGACAGTGGGACAAGGGAATTACATTTGGAAGGAATCAGAATAAAGAAAACTTGCCCTGTACATTAAACATATGAGGAAATGAAAAAGAAGAATGAGATGAAGGAAAAAAATTAAGTCCGAGTATATGAGAAAATATGACTTAGTAATACAAGTTCTGTGATTTTTCTCTGCCCACTCCTGCCTCTAGACCCTGGCAATACTGTTTTACTTCCCAGGGCATAATTCATCCAGCCAAAATCTGCTCTTCCTTCTGCTCTCAGCTTAGATGTTTGCTCCAGAAAGCTTCTTCGAATTCTGCCTCCTTCTGAAGACTTCAACCTGACTTGCTCCTCCTCTGTGTTCTTATATCATCTCCTGCTTCTCTAGTATTGTTCCTGTCACTGGGGATCATCATTGCCAGGTTTACTTGTCTGTCTTGTCCACTATACTGTGAGATCCTTGAAAGCAGGAACATGTCTTGTTAATCTTGGTTTTCCAAGACCTGCACAGTGTGGCTCATGGTAGTACTTAATAAATGTTCATCAATAAGTGAATGAATGAATGAATGAGTGGTATGAATTTGTAACTTAGTTTTAAAAATTCTAGTACTTTATTATTCTTGATGAACTCTTTAGAGCATCTGGAATTTGTTTTGCACCAAGTTGTGTTATCTCAGTTTTATATTCCAAAATTGTTCACGATTAATTAAATATTTAATTTTTTCTAATTTTCAGTACTACTTTAAAAAAATTTAACTCCAGTAAACAGTGTCATATTAGTTTCAGGTGTACAGTATAGTGATTCAGCAATTCCATATATCACCTGGTGCTCATCACAAGTGCACTCCTTGATCCCCATAATCTGTTACACCCATCCACCCACCCACTCCTCTCCTCTGATAACTATCAGTTTGCTCTTTATAGCTAAGAGTCTGATGAAGAAGGGCATTATATCATAATTAAGGGGTCTTCTTCCATCAAGAAGAGCTAACAGTTGTGTTTATGCCCCCAATGTGAAGCACCCAAATATATAGTTAAGAGTCTATTTTTTCGTCTCTCTTTTTTCCCCTCATTTATTTTGTTTCTCAAATTCCACATGTAAGTGAAATAATTTGGTATTTGTCTTTCTCTGACTGACTTATTTTGCTTAGCATTACACTCTCTAGCTCCATCCATGTTGTTGCAAATGGCAAGATTTCATTCTTTATTATGACTGAATAATATTCCATTTTATGTGCATATGCACAACATCTTCTTTATCTGTTCATCCATCAATAGACACCTGGGCTGCTTCCATAATTTGACTATTGTAAATAATGCTGATATAAACATAGGGGTGCATGTATCCCTTTGAATTAGTGTTTTTGTAGTTTTTGGGTAAATACCCAGTAGTGCAATTAATGTATCATGGGATAGTTCTGCTTTTAACTTTTTGAGGAACCCCAAACCCCCGTCCTATTTTCCATTGTGGCAGCACCACTTTGCATTTCCACCAACAGGGCAAGAGCATTCCTTTTTCTTCACATTCTCACCAACACTTGTGTTGTTGATTTTAGCCATTTTGGCAGGTGTGAGGTGATATCTCATTGTAGTTTTGATTTGCATTTCCCTGATGATGGGTGATGTTGAGCATCTGCGCATGCGTCTGTTGGCCATCTGGATGTCTACTTTGGAGAAATGTGTTTATCTCTTCTGCCCATTTTAAATGGGATTATTCGGTTTATTGGATATTGAGTTGTACAAGCTCTTTATATATTTTGGATACCAACACTTTCTCAGATATGTTATTCACAAATATCTTCTCCTATTCAGTAGGATACCTTTTAATTTTGTTGATTGTTTCCTTAGCTGTGCAGAAGCTTTATATTTTGATGTAGTTGCAGTAGTTTATTTTGCTTTTATTTCCTTTGCCTCAGGAGACGTATTTAGAAAAATGTTGCTATGGCCAATGTCAAAGAAATTACTGCCTGTATTTTATTCTAGTATTTTTATGGTTTCCGGTCTCACATTTATGTCTTTAATCCATTTTGAATTTCTTTTTGTGTATAGTGTAAGAAAGTGGTCCAGTTTCATTCTTTTGCATGTAGCTGACCAGATTTCCTAACCATTTGTTGAAAAGACTGTCTTTTTCCCATTGGATATTCTTTCCTCTTTGTTGGAGATTAATTGGCCATATAATCATCGATTTATCCCTGGGTTTTCTATTCTGTTCATTAATCTATGTGTCTATTTTTGTGCCTGTACCATACTGTTTGATTACCACAGCTTCATAATATAACTTGAAGTCTGAAATACTTCCAGCTTTTGCTTTTCTTTTTCAAGACTGTTTTGGCTATTCAGAGTCTTTTGTGCTTCCATACAAATTTCAGAATTGTTTGTTCTAGTTCTGTGAAAATTGCTGTTGATATTTTGATAGCAATTGTGTTAATGTATACTGCAGTATAGACATTTTAACAATATTTGTTCTTCCAATCCATGAACATGTAATATATTTCCATTACTTTGTTTCTAGGTATTTTATTATTTTTGGTGCAATTGTAAATGGGATTGTTTTATTAATTTCTCTATCTGCTACTTCATTATTAGTGTATACAAATACAACAGAGTTCTGCATATTGATCTTATATCCTATGACTTTAATGACTTCATTCATCAGTTCTAGCAGTTTTGGATGGAGTCTTTCAGGTTTTCTATATACAGTATCATGTCATCTGCAAATAGTGAAAGTTTTACTTCCTTATTGATTTGGATGCTTGCTTGCTTTATGTATGTATGTATGTATGTATGTATGTATGTATGTATGTATGTATGTTGTCAGATTGCTGTAGCTAACACTTCCAGTACTATGTTGAATAAAAGTGGTGAGAGTGGACCTTCTTGTTTTGTGCCCATCCTTAGAGGAAAAGCTGTCAGTTTTTCCCCATTGAGTATGATGTTTGCTGTGGGTTTTTTACATATGGTCTTTATTATGTTGAGGTATATTCCCTCTACATCTACTTTGTTGAGAGCTTTTATCATGAATGGATGTTGTGCTTTGTCAAATCCTTTTTCTGCATCTATTGGAATGATCACATGGTTTTTATCCTTCCTTTTATTGATGTAATGTATCATGTTTGATTGATTTATGAATAATCAACTAGGTTTGCATCCTGGGAATAAATCCTACTTGGTTGTGCAAGAGTTTTTAAAATGTATTGTTGGATTCTGTTTGCTATTGTTTGTTGAGGACTTTTACATCTGTGTTCATCAGGGGTATTGACCTGTACTTTTCTTTGTGGTGTCTTTATCAGGTTTTGGTATCAGGGTGATCCTGGCCTCATAGAATGAATTTGGAAGTTTTCCTTCTCATATTTTTTGGAATAGTTTGAGAAGAATATGTATTAACTCTTCTTTAAATGTTTGGCGGAATTTGCTTGTGAAGCCACCTAGTTCTGGACTTTTGTGTGTTGGGAGGTTTTTGATTACTGATTCAAAGTCTTTGCTGATAATTGGTCTGTTAAAATTTTCTATTTTTTCCTGCTTCAGTTTTGGTAGGTTGTATGTTTCTAGGAATTTATTCATTTCTTCCAGGTTGTCTAATTTGTTGGCATGTAGTCTTTCATAATATTCTCTGACAATTGTTTGTATTTCTGTGGTGTTGGTTATTATTTCTCCTCTTTCATTTGTGATTTTGTTTTAATTTTCTGTCTGTCTGTCTGTCTTTTTTATAAATCTGGCTAGAGCTTTTTCAGTTTTGTTGATCTTTTCAAATAACCAACTCCTGGTTTCATTGATCTATTCTTTTTTTGTTTGTTTGTTTCTGTATCATTTATTTCTGCTCTAATCTTCATAGTTTCCTTCCTTCTGCTAATTTTGGGTTTTGTTTGTTCTTCTTTTTCTAGATCCATTAGATGTAAGGTTAGGTTGTCTGAGGTTTTTTTGGTGTTTTTTTTTTTTTTTTTTTTTTTTTTTTGCTTCTTAACGTAGGACTGTATTGCTATTAAATTCCCTCTTGGAACCATTTTTGCTGCACCCCAAACATTTTGTACTATTGTGTTTTCATTTTCATTCACTTCCATGTACTTTTTAATTTCTTTTTTTAAAAAGTTTATTTATTTTGAGAGAGAGAGAGCATGTGCACACAAGTGGGGAGAGGCAGAGAGAAAGGGAGGGAGAGAGAGAGAGAGAGAGAGAATCCCAAGTAGGCTCTGTACTATCAGTGGGAAGATTGATGTGGGGCTCCAACTTACCAACTGTGAGGTCACGACCTTAATCAAAATCAAGAGTTGGATGCTTAACTGAGCCACCCAGGAACCCCAACTTTTTGATTTCTTATTTGATTTCTTGGTTGATCCGTTTATTATTTAGTAGCATGTTATTTAACCCTTATGTATTTGTGGCCTTTCCAAAGTTTTTCTTGTGGTTGATTTCTAGTTTCAAGCACTGTGGTCAGAAGAGATGCATGATATGACTTTGAATTTGTGATTTATTAAACTGAGATTTAGATTTGGAATTAGAAAACCTTTGCTTAAACTTGACCCTTCCCACTTCTAGCTCTGTGACTATAGACTGATAATATAACCTCTTTGGGGCTTAGTTTTCTCGATTGTGAAATGGGGTAATGCTATTTTTTCGGCAGGTCATATCACCCTAAACATACCTAATCTTGTCTGACCATAGGTTCATGTGGGGATAAAACAATATTGGTGGGTAAGTTCTTTGTGAATAAAAATTATTTTCAAGTAAATTATTATTAGAGTTTAGAATGTGTGTGCATACATGTCTGTGTGTGTGTATATAGTTGATTAAGGAAGAAATTTTAACATGTCAAGACATTTATAATAAACCATGGTAGCACTACTGCTTCTGAATATTTATAGTATTTTTGATGGTTGGAATAATGCTTTCCAATAGAACTTTCAAGAATAAAAATGTTCTGCATTTGTACTGTCCAGTTAATTAGCCACTCACCTCATGTGCCCATCGAGCACTGGAAATGTAGCTAGTGCAACTGAGGAACTGAATTTTTTATTTAGTTTTAAGTAATTTAAATTGTCACATATGGCAAGTGGCTAATCAGACAACATAGAATGTTTTCATCATGACACATAGTTCTATTAGGGCTAATTTAGAGATTAAATTGGTGAAAAAACTCAACTGACTTCATGGGTCTGGTAGGTATTGTAAATGTCAGAAAGTTGGGTAGATGACTGAAGGGAATGATGTGTATCCTACTTAAGGCATTCCCATTTATTTGTAAAATTTTGGTTTTGGATAGCAGTTGCCAGTTTTAATTTCTGAGTTAATACCTGAAGATATTTGCCAGTATCGAAAGAGCTGACTTGCTTCAAAGCCTCAAATCCATTTTGAAACTCAAGGTGGTAAACATCATTCATCTACCTACTTGTATACCTAAGTAATTTACCCATCTACATCAATAATAAAATAAAGGACTTGGGCTATCCTGGCAGTCCCTCTTGTATTCATGATTTACTTATTGTGTTCCTAAAAAGATTGGTAAAAATTATACCCAAGTCAGTGATGTGATAATCTGCATATATGATGATACAATAACTTGGAATATGTTAATAATAATATTTAAGTGTTGCTAGGAAGACTGGCAGTGCTCACTTCAGTACCTGCTGGACAGTCCCCGCCCCCTCCCATATTTTGTTACTTCTCTATTTCTTGGCCTTTATTTTCCTTCCATCTCCTTCAAATTGTTTTATCTATGGCTTCCATACTGGCTACTACTATATTTATTATTGTTTTCAGTCTTACCATGGTGGTCTTACAATAATAAATATAGTAGTAGTAGCCAGGAGCTCGTTTGTTCGTTTTCTTTTCTTTTCTTTTTCTTTCTTTCTTTCTTTCTTTCTTTCTTTCTTTCTTTCTTTTCTTTTCTTTTCTTTTCTTTTCTTTTCTTTTCATTTCTTTTCTTTCTTTCTTCCCCCCATCTCTCTCCCTCCCTCCCCCTCCTTTCCTCCTTCCCTCTCTTCATTCCTTCCTTCCTTTTCTTTCCTTCCTCCCTTGGAGAAGAATGACTTGAATGGCACCTCAAATTATCCATTTATTCAACAACAACTTATGGAATTCCTGCATGTACCAAGCCCTGTGCTAGGCACTGTGATTACAAGAGTGAATGAGACTAGAGGTAACCTTTATGGTCAGAGAGAGATACAAAAGTAAATAAATAAAATAATTATAATCATAATTTTTAAAAATGAGCACAGGGTTGTGATAGGTAGGTGAGTGAGGCCACTGTAGATGGTATGGTCAATAAACCCTTACTGAGAAGGAGATGAGATTTAAGCTGAGAAAGAGTCATCCATGTGAAGAGCATTTCAGGAAAAAAAAATACATTGTGATGTCCTGGGATGGAGAAAAGGTAGATATTTTAGGAACTGACCCATGCCTGATGAGGCTGGAGTTCAGTGAGTAGAGTGGAAGATAAGGCACAATGTTGTGAAGTGAGATAGGAAGACAGGGCCAGATAAATCAGCACGAGACCGTATTTATATGCCTAAGGTGTACATAGTTATACCTGTTACATTAGTAGCATATCACACAAGAACATCTAACAATTAATAATAGTGAGCAGCAATGGGGCACTTCATGATGTGTATGATGCTCTCCTAAGTGCTTTTCATCTATAAATTATCTTCAAAACATCCTATAAGGCAGGTATAGGCATCATCGCAATTTTGCAGATGAGGAAACTGAGGCAGAGAGAGGCTAAATAACTTCCCCAAGGTCTTATCACTAGTAAGATTAACCAGTGTAATTCAGACGTAGGCAGTCCAGCTCCTGGGTCTGCTTACACTCTTAATTGCTATGTTCTACACTACAGCTTTGAAGGTCCAGTTGGCCAAGCCCAAGTAGTTAAGAGTGACTTTGGCTGAATCAATTGCAGATGGGCAGCCTGGGACTGGAAGTTAGATTTAAAACCTTGATGATTCAAGTTAAAGAATTTTGGCTAGAATATATCATAGGTGATATATTCATAGGGAGAAGATCCTTGACATTGGTCTTGGCGATGAATTTTTAGACATGACACCAAAAGCAAAGGCAATACAAACAAAACATACAAATGGGACTGCATGAATTTAAAAAGCTTCTGCACAGCAAAGAAAAAAAATTAACACAATACAAAGGCAAGCTACAGAATAGGAGAAAAACTGGAAACCATATATCTGATAAGGGGTTAATATCCAAAATATATAAGAAACTTGTATAACTCATTAGCCAAAATCCAAATAACTGTATTAAAAATAGACAAAAGATCTGAATGGACATTCTTCCAAAGAAGACATACAGATGGCCAACACGTACATGAGAAGGTGCTCAATGTTACTAATCAGGGAAATGCAAATCAAAACCACAATGAAATATCACCTCACACCTGTTAACATGGCTTTTCTCAAAAAGATAAGAGAGGGATGCCCGGGTGGCTCACTTGGTTTGCGTCTGACTCTTGATTTCGGCTCAGGTCATAATCTCACCATTCATAGGATCAAGCCTGCATTGGGCTCTGCCCTGATGGCACAGGGCCTGCTAGGGATTCTCCTCTCCTTTGCTCTCTGCCCTTCCCCAGCTAGCACAAGCACACGTGTGTACTCTCTCTCTCTCTCTCTCTCTCAAACTACATAAATAGGGACACCTGGGTGGCTTAGTTGGTTTGGCGTCTGGCTTCAGCTCAGGGCATGATCTCATGGTTTGTGAGTTTGAGCCCCACATTGGGCTCTGTGCTGACAGCTGAGAGCCTGGTCCCTGCTTTGGATTCTGTGTTCCCCTCTCTCTCTACCCCTCTCCCACTTGCACTCTGTCTCTCTCTCTCAAAATAAATAAACACTAAAAAGTAAAAATAAAAATAAATAAACATTTTAAAAAATAAAAGAAATAATAAGTATTGATGAGGTTATGGAGAAGAAGATACTCTTGTACACTATTGGTGGGAATTTCAATTGGTACAGCCATTATGGAGAACATTATAGAGGTTCCTTAAAAAATTAAAAGAAGCACTTCTTGGCATATATCTGAAAGAATCCAAATCAGGGTTTTGAAGACATATCTGCACTCCCATGTTTGTTGTGGCATTAGTCACAATAGTCAAGATATGGAAACAACTTAAGTGTCTCTCAATGGATTAATGGGTAAAGAACATGTGGTATCTATCCAGATCTCTCTCTCTCCATATATACATATACATATACATATACATATACATATACATATACATATACATACACACACACACACACATATATATAACACACACACATACACATATATACACACACACCATGGAATATTTTTTGATGCTCTATGTATAACTTACATATTACATTAGTTAAGGTGGATAATATAATTTGATATTTGTATATTTTGTGAAATGATCACCATAATAAATCCAGTTAACATTCATCACCACACAGTTATAATTTTGTTTTCTTGTGATGAGAACTTTTTAAATTAAATATCTATTCAATTCCAGTACAGTTAATATATAGTGTTATATTAGTTTCAGATGTACAATATAGAGATTCAACAATTCTGTATATCACCCAGTGCTCATCATGACAAGTGCACTCCATAATCCCCATTACCTATTTCAGCCATCCCCCCACCCATCCTTCTGGTAACCATAGCGATGAGGACTTCTAAAAGCTACTCTGTTAGTTGTTTTAAAATATACAATATTATCCCTACCTGTAGTCACCATGCTGTACTACCATGGAATACTATTCAGCCATTAAAGAGAAGAAAGTCCTACCATTTGCAACAACATGGGTGATACTGGAGGGTATTATGCCACGAGAAATAAGTCAGAGAAAGATAAATACTGTCTGGTATCACTTATATGTGGAATCTAAAGGGGAAAAAAGGCTACCCTCAAATTGTAGAATGGTTGTTGCCAAGGACTGGGGATTGGAGAAAGGAGGAGATATTGGTCAAAGGATAAAAAGTTTGAGTTATCAGATGACTAGGTTGTGAGAATCTAATGTACAGCATGATGACTTAGTTCACAATACTATATTGTATACTTGAAATTTGCTGAGAGTAGATCTTAAGCACTCTCACCAAAATAAATAAATAAATAAATAAATAAATAAATAATAAAAATTTAAAAAGTGTGAGGTGATAGATGTGTTAATTAACGATTTTGGTAAATATGTATATCAGATCATCACATTGTACATTTTAAATAAATATGATTTGGCAATTATATCTCAATAAATCTTGGGGGATAATCTCTGTCCTTAGATAGCCTCGGTTTTTTGTAAAAGCTGTGAGTCTCTTTAAAACTCCATCTAGTGTCAACTATACTCAAAAAAAAAAAAAATGAAAAAAACAAAGCAAAACCCTTCATCTGGTTCCTGTTTCCCTCCCTGCACCATCATCTCCAGCCTCTCCTTCTCCATCCTTTTCCTAACACCTCTTTTGTTCCTACTTCAAAATTTATTGTCTCCAGTTCAGGATTATTCATATATTTACCTAAAGCCTCCTCTTTTATTGTAACTTATGACTGCATCTTCTGAAATTTAAGAAAGATAATATGGCTCAACATTTAACCTTTCACTGTTATCTAGTAATTCATTTTTTCTCTTAGAAAACACATCTCTTTTCAGTGTGGAGATTTACGTAATTTGTAATTACTGGCATAAGTGAATTCTGAATCCTTAAAGGGCATTTGTATAAATTCATACTCAGTCTGCTTTTTATCTTCCCTCTTTAAATGTGCTTCCCATTTTGTTTGTTTTGTGTATGTACATGTATGTGTTTCTTAGGCGAGCGACATCCCTCCATTTTCTGGTTCCTGAGAACTGCAGGGAATTCTGTTGGTTAATCCTTTCCAAGATATACTATCTCTTTTTTCCTGGGCCCGGGGCAGCAGGGCCCTCTGGTGAAGGCTATTAAGGGAAGTCCATAGAGAATTATATTGAAGGAGCCTCTGGCTAATGAGCTTGACCCTGAGACTCTGTGAGTCTTCATCGCCAGTGGCTCATGGGTGACATTTGATGGATGGGGTAAAGTTGCCAGGGGACTGTTTTGCTAAGCTTAAAGAAATGCAATTGATTTACAACTGGACAGAAGTCTCTAGCAGGACTATATAGTACTTGTGGGGATAATGTACCTATTAGGAATTTTCTAATTAATTAGTAAGGGCAGAGGTCTGACATACAGTCTGAATTAGGAATGTGTTACAGGGGTCAATAATAGTTATGGAAAAAGATGTAGGTGAGGCCAGACTTTGTCAAGATTATAGTAAGATAGGTGTCTGTAGTGGGAGACCACTACTCCCTGTAGTACTATGATTACCTTCACTGTATCTGTTACCATCGACTATTCTTTCTTCTTCTGTCAATCACCTTTTGGGCTTATGCCTTAAATGTCTGAATGCCCTAGTTGTTGTTCTCAGACCACCTCTTTTCTCAATGTCTACATTCCAGGGGCTCTTACTCACACACCAAGTTTCCAGAGCATGCTGGTAGCTGTTAGTATATTCAGCTACCTTCTAGACTTCTCTTCTGATTCGTCTCAGCATCTTGACCTCAGCATATCAAAAGCTAAACATGTTATCTGCCCTTTTCCCCACCTACAACCTTGGTTCCTCCTGTATTTCCTATTTTGGATAAATGGCACTGTCCTCCACCTGGTTGCCTAAGCAATGGTCTTTAGGGGTCATCCTGTACTCCTCCCTCTCTTGTATCCCAAGCTCTGTCTTTTTTGATGCCTGTTTTACCTTTCAATGCTGTTCAATTACTTCCTGGACCCTGGCATCATTGTCTTTCACTTAGACTACCCTAAACTTAACATAGCTTAAAACCATTCAATGACTCATTATTATCACTAGAAATCAAGTATTTACCCCTTAGCTTGGTGTACAGGCTGTTTATGATTCACACTCTGCTTATATTCCCAGCTTTATACTCCCTAATGTCTTAAGCTCCAGCTATATCAAAGGGTCTGCCATTCTTAGAAGATGTTGGAGTATTTATATACCTCTAATTCTGGCACATCCCTCTATCTGCAATGTCTTCTTTCTACCTTCAACTGTAAATTACTATCTTTCAAAACCCAACCTAGAAGTCACCTCTTCTGTGAAGTCTTCCTACATTAATGGTTGCTCCCAGAGTTCATTGCTTTCCGCTTTGCATTACTTGTATGCCTTGTGTGTATTTTTATTATAGAATTATTTACATTATACTGATATTTACTACTTGTTTTTCTTGTTTTTTTAAATGTTTTATTTTTGAGAGAGAGAGAGAGAGAGAGAGCGCAAGAACGGGAAGGGCAGAAAGAGGGAGAGAGAGAGAATACAAAGCAGGCTCCATGCTGTGAGCACAGAATCCAACGTGGGGCCCAAACTCATGAACCATGAGATCATGACCTGAGCTGAAGTCAAGAGTCAGCCACTTAACTGACTGAGTCACCCAGGTGCCCCTCCTACTTATCTTAATAAACTTTGAGTTTGTGATTTATCTCTGATATTCTGAATTACACAGCTTCAGAGGAGGTCCCAGAGGAGCCAGACTAAAAAAGCATTAGCAGGAAGCCATAAAACTGAGCAGAGATGTATCAACTGTAGCACATAATAGGGGATACAAAGTTTATAGTTTGAGTCAGTGCATGTTAACTGACTAATGAAAAAAGATCTAACAGTTTCCAAACTCAACTAAATCTAGAGATGCTACAATATACTACAATGTCCAGTTTTTAACCAAAGCTATGGAAATGCAAAGAAATAGGAAAAATGTGGTCCATACTGACGAAAAACTCAGAAAATAAAAAAAACTGTAAGAAGGACCAAATATTAGATTTAGCAGATAGATACCAAAGCAGCTATAAATACGTTCAAATAATCAAAGAAAAATATTTTTTAAAAGTTTTAATGAATGAAAATATAGGGATCTCATCCAATAAATGTAATATATATTAAAAATCCAGGAGCTGAAAATATAGTCACTGAAATGAAAAGTTCACCAGATGGGCTCAACAGAAAATTGGAGATGGCAAAACAAACAAAGGAACAAACAAAAACAGCAAAACAAAATCCTAAAACCAACTAACCAACCAAAAAAAAACAAACAAACAAACAAAAAAAACCCTAAAAACCAAAACCAACCACCCAACCGGTGAAAACTAAAACCTGAAACAAAAGAATCCATGAATTTGAAGGTGGATAAATAGAAATTACTCAATCCAAAGATGGAAGAAAAAGGATTCAAAGAAAGTGAATAGAACTTCCAACATTTGTGGGATAATATGAAGTGGTGCAATATGGGCATTGCTTCCCCAGAAAGACAGGTGAGAAAGAGATAAAATATTTAAAAAACAGTGGTTGAGGGCGCCTGGGTCGCGCAGTCGGTTAAGCGTCCGACTTCAGCCAGGTCACGATCTCGCGGTCCGTGAGTTCGAGTCCCGCGTCAGGCTCTGGGCTGATGGCTCAGAGCCTGGAGCCTGTTTCCGATTCTGTGTCTCCCTCTCTCTCTGCCCCTCCCCCGTTCATGCTCTGTCTCTCTCTGTCCCAAAAATAAATAAATGTTGAAAAAATAAATAAATAAATAAAAATAAAAATAAAATAAAAAACAGTGGTTGAAAACCTACCAGATTTGATGGAAAATACTTCTTTAAGATGCAGGAAACTTAACCAACTATTAGCAGGATGAATACAAAGAAAACTACTTTTAGGTACATTGTACTTAAACTGCAAAGATAAATTTTTCATGCTAGAGAAAATAATACATATATAAAGGGGAATAATGATATGACAAAGGGCTGACTTGTCATCAGAAGCGGTGGAGGCCAGAAGATGTTAGAACAACATTTTCAAAGTACTGAGAAAAAAAAAAACAACTATCACCTAAGCATTTCATATCCACTGAATATATTCTTTAAAATAAAGGCAAAATAAGGACATTTTCATACAAAAACTGGGAGAAATTATTGCTAGCAGACCACTGCTTTAAGAAATGCTAAAAGGGGCGCCTGGGTGGCGCAGTTGGTTAAGCGTCCGACTTCAGCCAGGTCACGATCTCGCGGTCTGTGAGTTCGAGCCCCGTGTCGGGCTCTGGGCTGATGGCTCAGAGCCTGGAGCCTGTTTCCGATTCTGTGTCTCCCTCTCTCTCTGCCCCTCCCCTGTTCATGCTCTGTCTCTCTCTGTCCCAAAAATAAATAAACGTTGAAAAAAAAATTAAAAAAAAAAAAAAAAAAAAAAGAAATGCTAAAAGAAGTTCTTCAAGATAAAAGGAAATAACACTAAATCTATAGGAAGTGATAAGGAAATGAAGAATATATGTTATATAACACATTTAAAAAGATATGTAACTTAAAGCGAACTTTATTTTCTAAATTTATTTTTGTAAAATTCAAGTATAACAGTGTTATATTCGTTTCAGGTGTACAATATAGTGACTCAGCAATTCTATACATTACTCAGTGCTCATCATGATGAGTATACTCTTAATCCCACCCACCCTCCTCTCTCTGGCAACCACCAGTTTGTTCTTTATATTTAAAAGTCTTTTTCTGTTTGTCTTTTTTTTTCCTTAGTTCATTTGTTTTGCTTCTTAAATTCTATATATTAGTGAAATCATATGGTATTTGTCTTTCTCTGACTGAACTACTTCACTTAGCATTATACTCTTTAGGTCCATCTGTGTTTTTGCAAATGGCAAGATTTCATTCTTTTTTAAGGCTGATTGATACTCCATTGTGTGTGTGTGTGTGTGTTGGTTTCAGGAGTAGAATTTAGTGATTCATTGCTTACATATAACAACCTGTGCTCATCATAACAAATGCCCTCCTTAATACACATCACCCATTTAGCCCATCCCCACCCCCCACATCCCTCTATCAACCTTCAGTTTGTTCTCTATCATTAAGAGTCTTTTATGGTTTGCTTCCCTCTCTCTTTTTATCCTTTACCATATGTTCATCTGTTTTGTTTTTTAAATTCCACATGTGAGTGAAATCATATGGTATTTCTCTTTCTCTGACTGGCTTATTTCACTTAGTATAATACACTATAGCTCCATCCAAGTCATTGCATATGGCAAGATGTCATTCTTTGTGATGACTGAGTAATATTCATACAATATACAAGATATTGTATATATATTCTACCTCTTCTTTATTCATTCATCTGTGGATGGACATTTAGGTTGCTTCCATATCTTGGTTATTGTAAGTAATGCTGCAATAAACACAGGGGTGGATGTCTTTTCAAATTAATGTTTTCATGTGTTGGTGTTATAGTGGTGAGCATAGCTGCCTTCCAAATTAATGTTTTCGTTTTCTTTGGTAAATACTCAGTGGTAGAATTACTGGATCATGTGATATTTCTATTTTTAATTTTTGAGGAACCTCCATGCTGTTTTCCACAATGGCGGCACCAGCCTGCATTTCTACCGACAGTGCATGAGGGTTCCTTTTTCTCCACATCCTCACCAACGCTTGTTATTTCTTGTGTTTTTTATTTTAGCCATTCTGATTGATGTGAGGTGATATAGTGTTCTCATTATAGTTTTGATTTGCAGCTCCTTGATAATGAATAATGTTGAACATCTTTTCGTGTGTCTATTGGCCATCTGTTTGTTTTCTGTGGATAAATGTCTATTTATGTCCTCTGCCCAATTTTTAATTGGATTATTTAGGGGGTTTTGCTGTTTGCAAAAATTATTATACTGCATTATTCTGTTTATAATGTATATAGTTATATCTGATGACCATAGCCCTAAAGAGGGGGGAGGTAAGTAGAAATACACTGTTGCAAAGTTTCTATATTATATGAAGTAATTCAATATTGCTTTAAAATATATTGGATTAAAATTTAAGTTCAACCACCATAAAATAATGCAAATTAATATAGCTTTAAAGTCAATAAAAAATAAATGCAATGTTAGAAAACATTTGATTAACATAAAAGAATGCAGGAAAGGAGGATCAGGAAGAAAAAATAAACAAGACAAATAGAAAATAGCAAAATGACAGACCTAAATACAACTATAGCAATAGTTATATTAGGTATAAATAGGCTAAATATTCCAATCAAAAGACAGAGATTGTTAGACTAGATTAAAATAAGCAAAAGCCAAGTATATTCTATGAAAAAGACATGTTTTATTTATTTGTTGTTATATTATTTTTTGAATAAAAGACACATTTTAAATACAAAGGTGACACAAATGGGTTAAAAGAAATAACATGGAAGAAGATATACTAGGCAGGCCCTAAAAAATAAAGTTGGAGTGGTATTTGTATCAGACAAAATTCCCTCAGGACAGGGAATATTACAGAGACAAGAGGGGCACTTCCTGATAATAGAATTAATACTTCAGGAATTTTTAACAACATTAAATGTGTATAAACTTAGTAAAAAACAGTAGTAGGTAATAATAATTATTAGGACCTTAACCCTTTTCAAAATTAACAAACTTTTTTCAAAAGTATTTGAAGAGTATGTCAGAAGTAACAAATAGTTGTAGTTAACAAATATTGTAGTGACAAAAGGGATGTATATTATCTGGGCACAGACTCATTTCATCATTTCAATATACAGAATGTTCAAATCATCCTTCTAATGATTTGCAGTAAATTCCTACACCTTTCTTATTGATGAATTCGTCACATTTAACGCACTTTTTCAATGTTTTTACACATTTTATTTTTTCCTTAAACCTCACTATTTATAGGTATTTGAAACCCAGGAAAGTAAAGTTCATTTCCTTCATCTTTATGATGTTCTTTCATGTTTTGGTACAACCAGCCAACTCTTACTCAAGACAAGATTATTCTTTCCTTTTTCTTGATGAACAGAAATACTTCCAAAGAATTCACACATATCTCCTTACTAGCACATTCATTCTTTTATATTTCTTCAAAAGTGGAATATGAATGTTAATAAAACTCAAGGATATGTGTGAATTCTTTTTAATATATTAATTGATACCTACTTTATGATGTAGAAAAATACAGGTAAATGAAAATTATATTGTCCAGGAATTCAGATGTTATTTATCAATTTAAAAAGTAATATCAATTTGAGATCTTAAAGTTAAACAAGGATATGAAAATTACAGGTTTGAGTTACACATTAAGTTATTACAATTTGTAACATTAAAAAGTTTTAGTAGCATAACGTTTTTAAAAGTGTTAACACCACTACTGCAACTTTATTTAATTTAACAAATTTTTATAGTCTTAAACAATTTGTAATAATTTTCACTCACAAAATCAATATAGGAAATTTAGAAAATTTTAATCATGAGAAAATTGTACCTTGTGCAAACTAGAATATTGTACTTACTTTTTTTTATGAACTGGTAAAAACAGGGAGAACATAGAGTTAGGTTTAAATGAAAATTATTAAATTAGTCTAATTTGTACAAAACGTCTTGATAAAACTGTTACTTTTTCTAGTATAATTTTAATATATTTCATTTTATAAACCAAATTTTAAAGAATCTTCTTAAAATATTTTTTAACATTTTATTTTATTTTTTGAGAGACAGTATGAGACACAGCATCAGCAGGGGAGGGGCAGAGAGAGAGGGAGATACAGAATCCAAAGCAGGCTCCAGGCTCTGAGCTGTCAACACAGAGCTCAATGTGGGGCTTGAACCCATGGACTGTGAGATCATGACCTGAACTGAAGTCAGATGCTCAACTGAGTGAGCCGCCCAGGTGCCTCATAAACAGGTGCCTCATGTTTAGAAGCTCTGATTATCTCTCTTATCTTATAAACTAGTAACCAAGGCCATCAACTTAATTTATAGGTAAACTTTTTTTCCAGTTTCTTTCTTTTTGAGAGAGAGAAACAGAGTGTGAGCTGGGGAGAAGCAGAGAGAGAGGCAGACACAGAATCTGAAGCAGGCTCCAAGCTCTGAGCTGTCAGCACAGAGCCTGATGTAGTGCTTAAACCCACAAACTGTGAGGTCGTGACCTGAGCCGAAGTTGGAAGCTTAACCTACTGAGCCACCCAGGCACCCCATAAACTTTTTATTATTTATTAGAGCTACAAGAGAAATAAAAAATTTTTCATTGGAAGAGACAAAATAAACAAAATATTAGATTTAAATTTTTTTCTTTATTTCTTTTTCAAATTTATATTAGTATTTAATTTATCATTTCCCCTCTTTAAAAGTCAATAAGAAGAGAAGTTACCACATTAGATTTTAAGAGACCTTGTAATCTGATTTATTCCTATTTTATATTAGATATGTTTATCTGGATTAGATGTTCTTAGAGTTGAACAGAACAGAACAATTTCTAAAAGACTCTTTGATCTTCAAAGTTTCTCAAGGAAGCACGAAAAAGAATTAAAAAAAGGAAGTGAAAGGGACTGGTTATAAACTGATATGGAAAACACTACAGGCTACTAAAGGAGGCTTAGATACAGGAAAATATATTTTCACACACACACACGCGCGCGCACACACACACACACATACACACACACACACTATAAGGCAATGGGGGAGAGAGCCAGGGAAGGAAGAAGGGACGGAGGGATTGAGACTATGGCTGGTTTAAACAATTTAGGACCTTGATAATTCCATGAAGGCCATATGAATAAAAGGTATTACTTATTAATTCCCTAAGGAGGCTGGTTTTTATATTGAATTGATATGTCTTTTTGTCAGGCAAAGAAGGGAATTTCCTCATAGGGTTTCTTCCCTTCTTGTTCCAAGGCACCCATTTCATTCTGGGTCTTCTGAGAAGCAGATAGCAAAACTGAAATTCCTTCAAAGGTAAAGGGAGAGCAGGAGATAGGGAGAGCCTTCAGACTGCTGTGTAAGTTTGATACCTGTGAAAGGAGGGAGGAGGAGTGGAAAATTTTGGGTATAAGGAGCCTCAGCCCACAGTGCAGCTCTAAGAAAATGTCAGCCAAGCTGTGGAGGAGTCCCAGAGCAAAGATTGCCTGTTAGAGGAGTCCTATGCTGGACAGTAATGTCCCACATTTAGTAACCCTACATTGGTAAGTATTGGCTAGAACCTACCTGGGGAATGTGGTAGATCTTGAAAATGGGGCAGATAAATTGACTGCATTCCCTTCAGAGGTTCTCTCTCAAAGGGAGATCTGAGCCACTCTTGTGGCTGTACCACAGAACCTCTCTAGTGAATAGTTTGAGTTGCTGCTGCAACTGCAAATTATCCTTGGTGAAGTTATGACCGAGGATAGATAGATGTAGAAAGATAGATGTAGAAAGATAGATGTAGAAAGATAGATGCAAGAATGAGAATACATAAGACAAAGTTCTTCCAGGAAGTAGCACAGTTTGCTGACAGACATGGCTGACCATTGGTTTGACACTAGGTCAAGCTGATCCTGACTTCTAACTCAAGAAGTCATCAGCCCTTTGCAGGGTAAAGTGTAGGGAAGGAAGAGCTCTCTCAAAGCCAAATTCTCATACTCAGAGTAGACTGAGAAATATTCTTAATAGTTTTTGATGGTGATCCAAGGCAAATTTTGTCTTTAAAAGAATGCCAGTCTATTGAGACCTTTATTCAGTGGCTTTCCAGGCCACATTGAAAGACACAATTGTGAAACCTATATCCATGTTCTACTCTCTAGACTTCTTATAGACATGTAATAGTATAGATAAAAGACAGACATACAGATGATTAGTGACAAATCATGGCTTTGGCTGACCTTCATCAACTAAAAAGGAAGTCAAACCTTTTCCCTATACTTTTTCTAAAAGTTTTAAAGTTTTTCATCATTAATTTACTTTGAGTTTTATGTGTGTGTAGATAGGGATTGAATTTACTAAGTAGTCCTTCCTTTCCCTAGTGGTTGTCCCTAATATACCAAGTTTTGAGGTATGCATTGGTCTGTTTTTGAGTTCTTTCTTTTACTCTGTTTGTATATTTGGCTGTATTTACACCAATGTCCTATTCTTTTGATAATTCTAATGTTAATTTTATTAATTGGTTAATTTGTATCTCTTATATACTTACAGATGTTTTAATCTGCTTGACTTGTCTTTATTTTATGTGACAAAATCTGTAACTATGATAGTGTATTTGTCAATTTCTTTTTATAGTTTTACCACTTTTTGATTTATATAATTTGAGCATATTTTTCTAGGAATATGTATGATTAGAATTGTTATATCTTCCTGCTGAATCAAACCTTTCATTATTATGTGGTGATATAGGATCCTCATAAATTTTTTTTGTGTTAACATCTATTTCATTTGGTATTGTTATAACTACTCTGACTTACTCTTGTTTTGAATTTTCTCGTAATGCTCTTTCCCATCTTTTTACTTTCAGTCTTGTGAGTCATATGTATTATGATTCTTCTCTTGTAAATTATACTGGTAAGTTTTTTTTTCTGGTTAGTGTGATAATCTCTGTATTTAATTGAGAAATATGTTTTGTGATTACTAATATATTTGGACTTATTTCTGCTTGGAGACAATTCTAAGTCAATCTCTTCTGTTTCTACATATATTTCAAAAGAGGTATTGAGTCTTTTTGTTCCAAATTATCTTTTCAAGGATATTTGTGTAGTGAACAACCTCAGAAGATAGAGAGTGTTTCCCTTTAGAACAAAGGACAGTTTTACTTACATCTTTGGAGGACGGAAATGGTTTCTCTCTCCAGAATAAAAAGCAAGAATGATTAATATCAATCATAAAACACTCAGGTTTCATAGGCTCAGGGTTCCTGTCGTGTGACACAACCTACTTCATGTGCAAGTGTCACTTGACATCTTCCTGTCATGCTGTGGGAGTTCTGGTTTTGGGAATAGGCACAAAATTGCTGATACACTGGCTACTGCTACTGCTCTGGGTAGTAAGTCATCTCTTGTCTTTGACTCAGGAGTCACATGTCTTCTACTGGAATCCAAGAAAACTGTGGCAGGCTAACTTACCAGTTTGTAAGTAGGATACAATTTCAGACTTCATGATCCTTGACAATTTCTCCAATACTATTTAGTGGTTTTTTTTTCCACTTGTCTTTCCCATCCTATTTCCTTCCTTCTTTTCTTGTTTGCCTTCTTTTGTTTCAGTGAAGGTATCCCTCCCACATTCTTTTCCTCTCCATTGGTTTGAAAGCTAAAAGTACTCTATTTATATTTTATACTATTCTCCTAGTACTTAGAAGAATAACTCTGATCACCCATTCCTGACATGTAGGCTGTTTATGTTCAATATTTAACTATGTTTCATGCTTTTTCTCAACCTTACAAATTAAGCATCATCATTGCCATCATTATTGCATAGATTCAGTACTTGTTTAGGTTTATTTACATATTAACTAATTTATTTACTCAACATCTCTTCTTACATGTCAGGTCTTTCTTCCTCTTTCACTTGCTAGTTAAATTACAAAACATCAAAGATAGAACATTTTAAAAATAGCTACAGAAAAATGGGAGATCAGCCTCAAGTGAATAAAAATTAGATATGAATCTACAGATATAGGAAACCCAACATATAATAAGCCATAAATATAAAAAGAAAGCCATGCTTAGGCATGAATTTGAAAATGTTTTTTCAAAATGTTTTTATTTGAAAATGTCTTTATTTGGTTCTCATTGTGGAAGTGGTTTTTCTGGGTATTCATTTCTAGATTGATAAATGGTTTTTTTGAACATATTGAAGTATCATTCTACTGCTGTGTTAATTGTTGATGTTTAAGCGTCTTCTGTTCATCTAACAGTCATTCTTTTGAAGGAGTTCTGTCTTTTTATATTGCTGCTTTTAATATGTCCTCTTTATCTTTGGTGTTTTAGAAGTTTACTATAATATATCTAAATGTGAACTTTTTATTTATATGCCTTGGTATATGTTGGGCTTCCTGTGTCTATAGATTCATGTTTTATAGGTGGTCTGGGAAATTTATGTCTTTGACTTTTACCTTTTTACCATTCTGTTTTCTTATTCTGAAACTCTGGTTACATATGTTCTCTCCTCCATATTGCTTAACCTCTCTTTTATAAGTTCTACTTCCTTTGTTTCTCTGTGCTGCAATCTGGGTAATTTTTTTTACATCTATCTTCCAATTCATTTTCTTTTTTTAAAGAGAGTGTGAGTGGGGAAGGGGCAGTGGGGGGATGTAAGCAGGGAAGGGGCAGAGAGAGAGAGGGAGGGACAGAGGATCTGACGTAGGCTCTGGGCTGATAGCAGTGAGCAGCCTGATGTGGGGCTTGAACTCATAAACTGTGAGATCATGACATGAGCTGACGTTGGACGCTTAACTGACTAAGCCACCCAGACACCCCCAATTCACTTTCTTTTCAGCCCTGTATAACTGCTTTACAATCTATCCAGTGAGTTTTCAAATTGATTATATTTAAATATTAAGGTTTTATTCAATTCCTTTATCAAATCATTTTTATAGTTTCTTTTCTTTGATAATTTAACATTTCTATCTCCTTTTTATTTATTTTTTATTTATTTTTTTTATATGTAATTTATTCTCAG
This sequence comes from Leopardus geoffroyi, assembly GCF_018350155.1. NCBI lineage: Eukaryota > Metazoa > Chordata > Mammalia > Carnivora > Felidae > Leopardus > Leopardus geoffroyi. Next base: position 125,669,706 of record NC_059333.1, read on the forward strand.
ATTGGTTTCCATACAACACCCAGTGCTCATCCCAACAGGTGCCCTCCTCAGTGCCCATCACCCACGTTCTCCTCTCCCCCACCCCCATCAACCCTCAGTTTGTTCTCAGTATTTAAAAGTCTCTCATGGTTTGCCTCCTTCTCTGTAACTTCCCCCCCCCCTTCCCCTCCCCACTGGTCTTCTGTTAAGTTTCTCAGGATCCACATATGAGTGAAAGCATATGGTATCTGTCTTTCTCTGCCTGACTTATTTCACTTAGCAGTTCCATCCACATTGCTACAAATGGCCAGATTTCATTCTTTCTCATTGCCAAGTAGTATTCTATCCCCTTTTTAAAAAACACTTTGAGGCATCTGGGTGGCTCAGTCAGTTCAGCATCCAGCTGTTGATTTCGGCTCAGATCAAGATCCCAGGGTTGTGGGATTGAGCCCTACATAGGGCTCCACACTGAGTGTAGAGCAAGCTTAAGATTCTCTCTCTCCCTTTGTCCTTCTACTCTGCTGGCACTCTCTCTTTCTCTTTAAAGTAAAAAATAAAACAAAAGCAAAAATGCTTCATACAGAGTTACTTTATAAGCTGTAACCGAAATTTCAATAACTGAAGTACTTGTGTGGAGGGATGTCTAAATTTATGGTTTGTTATTTTTTGCTGAATCTCCCTCATGGTGACTCATTTCTTCATGTGATTTTTTTTTTTTTCATTTTTAATTGTCAGTTCATGTTTGGTCCAACTTAATCTGTGTGAATCCTGAGGAATTAAAGAATGTGTCCTTTATTTTTACCAGGTGCAACAGAGTTTTATAAATTTTGACCATTTTAATTTCTAGACTGAGAGGGTTGCTGACCTATAGATACTATACATTTGAACTCCAGATCTGAGTGTGAGAGCCTAGGGTAGCAACTTTTCTGGAGAGGCTAGTATAATTATCATGATTGTTGTTATTGTTGCTGCTATTGTTATTATCTACATGGAACCATCAGAGCAGAGTTCTTCCAGGCTTCCTTTCATTGGCAGGTAGGTAATTTTACCCCTTATTTCATCAGTGATGTCACTCTTTTCAAGGGTTTTGGCATCATGTGAGAGACTTGGGCACATTTCCCACATTTTCTTGAGCCAAAGGTTTATTCTTTCATTTCCCTGCACAGTAGTTAATCCCCAAGGCATTGGTTTCTGAATTGGCAATTTTCCTTAGGGCTTCACAAAATTTTCCTTCTGGTCATCACTTATGGGTTGTTTTTGAATTTCAGCTTATGCTGTTTTATATTGACTTTAGATAGAATTTCTTCTTATTTTGAGTGCATTTATATGTTTATGTGCTTGTTTTAACATATTCAGGACCTAGTCAAGTTAAAATGGGAAGGCATTTTAGAATTTCTAGTTTTCCAGGCTGTTAGAAGGGAAGTCTCTTGCCTTAAACTTTTTCATTTAATAAACCATTTCTTCTTTATTAGTTTATTTTCAAGCTAAATATAAATTTAGTACTTTTGTGTGTGGATGAAAGCCAGGGAAAAATCATTTCAAAATCAATGATTTACAGTTTCCAGAATCTACCTTCTTAGTTGAAATTGAGACTATTTTGGCCATCTCTAATCTCTAGATAACTTTCCTGTTCTCCATGATACCATAAAAATTATCAGTTGGTGAAATTGTTGGGCATTTGCTTCTCTTTTCTTAAGCTCTTCTTATGTAATTCATTTGGATCTGAAAGTTTTCTCATACTATCCCCATATCTCTTAGAATTCAGTTTTTCTTACCACTGGTTTGAAGATTATTCCTCTTAATAGAAAAGATAGAGGTCTTGTTAATACACAAATTGTGGAAGAGTTTGCAGATGAAACATTACTTTATAAATGGCTTATCTTGTCAATAAGAGAAATCCATAGCGTTTGGGTCTTATGCTTCTATGGCTCTCAGTCATTCAATTTGGTATGTATCCTTCCTAACTTGACCTTCTGCATGATGTTGACATCTAGGTGGTTTTTCAGGGCAACTGCAGAAAGGGCCTCCCTTTCTGAGTGGTTCCTGCTACTTCTGGGTGAATTTCTCCTAAAGGAGAGTGTTCTCTATTCTCCTGATATCTGGTCCCCATTGTAAGCTCTCTGTTTTGATAGTGGAATCATGGGGGCTCTCATATCTGAGTTTTAAAAACTGGAGCTCCTCTTAAGTGTTACAAGATCCTGGTCTGGGGCACAACAATTGAAGCTTTAGGAAAAGAATGCTGGTGTGTGTGGGCATCTTGGGCAGGTTCTGCAAAGTTGGGAAGCAGCGTAAGGACAAAGACATTCAGCCTGTGGCTCTGGACTCCGAGTTTGAGCTCCATCAGGTTTCAGGTAAAGCTAGGCACATAGGTGACTGGATACCATAGTAACACCCTGAAGCTTGAAGTAATAGTACAGTGTCCAAGGCAGGAGCCTCTTGGTTGCTTGAGATCTGCTGTTGTTTTTAAGGTAGCTAAAAGCTTTATGCCTCACCCTAGTGCCTGTAGTTTAAAGCAGTGGCCACACTGGTTTCCTCATGGTCATTACTCCTTAGTGGAGGCAGCCTACGTGGATTAAAGGGAGGGTCAAGAAGATGTGGCTACTCCAGAGACCCTAGCTTCCTCTTTTCATTTTGTCATTATTTTTCACACAGAATTGGGCAGGGATCCTGCTCACAGGGCCCCCAAAGGACAAAGGTAGACCACATTTAGGTAATGGTAGGAGCATTTGCTTGAATTCTGTTGGGATGACATGATATCATTAAAGGAAAGGAAGAGATGAGGAAATCTTTCATCTCACTGCATTTTTTTTTTTTTTTTTTTTCAGCTGCTATGGTAGTTGTGTGCTAGTGTCTGAGTATGGCTTATTTGTCCAGGAGTAAATGACATGGTATCAGATTTTTCTGCGTGTGTCTCTATCTTCCTGCATTAGAACAAGAGTATTTTTAGGGACACTGGTTTTTTTTGTTTTTGTTTTTTTTTTTTTGCCTTAAAATCATGACTTCCTCTCATCCCCTTAGTGGGTGGGGCCTTGGGCAGTTTCCTCAATCATTCCAAGTTTTGGTTTCCTCATCTGTAAAATGAGGACGATAACAATAGTACTTAGCTCATAATGTCATTTTGAAGATCAGTGCATGTTGAATGAATTCTGCAATGAATGAAGCATATTTTCCTTCTACTTTTATTTCCTTTCAAGAAGTTCAGGCTGGATGGTCTTAATGTTGTCAAACCATGTGGGATTGTGTGCAGTGTTCTGAGTTCTCCCATCAGGAGTGGTTGGAGAGAGAAGCCAGTGACTCACCCTTTCTTGACCTCCCCATTCTTCTCTCTCACACCTGGATCCTCACGTGTTGGAAGCTGGCTAGGGGTGGGGAAACCCCACGCTGCTGAAAAACTGCCTTTAAAGTCTTCAGAACCAAAGGCAAGGAGCCAGAATCAAAGATTACCTTGTTTTTTGGAGTGTATCACTGGCTATTGTCCCCATCAAACAAAGCCCTTTCATCAGAGGTTCTTTAAAACACTTTTTTTCCCTCCTTTATTTTGCTTTGAAATAAGCTGGGCAACAATTAATTTCAGAGAGAGAGAGAGAGAAAGATAATTCAACAAGGATCTATTACTACTCTCAGCTTCTATTGCTGTAATGAAAATCTATTTCCTTTCCCTTTTGTGTCCCATATAATTTAATGCCCATTTTATTAATGGTCTGAAATAATTACGGAACCCTTTGTGATTCTCAAGTATGTTTCATTTAATTGTGCAATAAATGCCTAATCTCTTCCTCCATCTGAAGCTATTATGGCGTTAAAATTAACAATTATGCAGCAATGCGCCGGGGTCCATAGAAATCACTCCAGATAACTAGACATATATAAATCATTCATGAGAACAATTTCTGAAAAGAGACGGAGGGGAAAAAAAAATTGTGTTGAAAATGACATTGGGAAGCCAAGGGCCCAGCCTGTAAGAAGATAGTAACACCTTTAAAAAATCTTTTTTCTTTCCTTTTTTGTTATTATTATTTTATTAATTGTGTATGTGGCATAGCCCTCCCCCCCCCCCCACTTCTATTAGCCTGACAGATATTTTCAGAATTAATTAACTGTTAGCTCTGAGGATAAATTGTTCATTATCAATTTCCCCCCCTCTTTCTTTCTTTCCTTTTATAGTTTTTCTTTTTCTTTCAGGCCAGCAATTACACTCCCTGCCTTTCTCCAGCAGCTCCTGTTCTGCACAGCTATCCAAATGGGGAAAGTGCTTTTTCTTTCAGCCCTATTCACTTCTCCTCTTTTCCCTTTTGTGGGATTTAATAACCATGGCTGATAGGCTCATGCTGGACAGAGAGGTTAAGTTTGTTGTCTCAGCACTTTGCTGACAGGGGACAGTGCAGGAATTCTGTAACTTCTAGCCAGCCCTGTGGAGCTGCCTATAGCCTGGCCCACATACGCATAACCTCTAAATAGTGCTCAGGAACCCTGCTGCCCCAAACATCCTGCTTAAATAAGAACACCTCCATTGATGCTGCTAGAGCCACCCCTATATTCCTGAGTCTTAAGAGATTCCCAGCAAATATCCTCCAACTCACACCCTAGTTCAGCATAGGCATGTGCGTATACACACACACATGCACGCACACACACACATGCATGCACGCACATAGACATGTGCATGCATGCTATGGAGCAGTGGAGCAGGGACAGAAAACCAAGGGTCTACAGGGCTAGGCAGGAAATCAAGATGAGTGAAATGGGTGGGTTGGGGCTGTGGCAAACTGGAGATCTCATGCCCTGCCTGGAGGGGGCAGTTGTTACCCAGCTTCCAAAGATTTTTAGGCATGTGGGCCCAGTGTGGCCAACTCTTCTGATATTTCCAGAAAAGCCTGAAATTTTAATGTGTAACCTACCAACTAATTGTTGATAACCAATATAGAAAAATTTAAAACAGCATGGGCTAAATGGGCAGGAAGAATTCTGGCTAAATCTAAAAGATTTATGTTTATTTCCAGAATTTGGTCCAGAAGAAGGTTTGTAGAAGGGACAGGCTAAGTATGCTGTCCCTTGGCTGTCCATGCTTTGCAGTTACCAGGCTTGAGTCTTTTGGGTCTAAGGAATGCCTGAGGTTGTTCTGAAGGTTGAGCTTTCTAAAGAAGATATGGGGCTGGGGAAAGGGGTGTCATATTGGATTTCCTGTCAAGTGTAACCAATTCTAAAGCATTAGTCTAAGCACCAAAGAATCATTAGGGTTGTAGTTAAGAGTGACAGGTATGTCTGTGCTCATGTTCCGATGATTTCACAAATTATTTGGCTAAATATTAATTGAGAGCTCATGGATTTAGAGTTCAAATGTATTTGGTGCAATAATGCTAGAAATCAGCTCTACTGGTACTAGTTAACATTTACTGAAAGCATACTAAATATTAGGCACTAATCCATGTAATTGATATTAAATTAACTCATTCAATCTTTTTTATAACATTATTAAGTAGGTATTATCATCATTCCCATTTTGCAGGTGAAGAAATTAAGTTAAAAAACAGGCATCAAACAATTTAGCATAAATAGCAAAGGCAAGATTCAAACCCATGGCCACTTGACCCCGGAACTTGAGCTCTTTAAAACATTTTTAAAAAATTTTTATTTATTTATTCTGAGAGAGAAAGAGAAAGAACAGGGGAGGGGCAGAGAGAAAGGAAGAGAAAGAATCCAAAGGAAGAGAGAGAATCCCAAGGTCAAATCCCAAGTGGAGCTTGAACTCACAAACTGTGAGATCACGACCTGAGCCAAAATAGAGTGTTGGACACTTAACTGACTGCGCCACCCAGGCGCCCTCCTCAGAGCTTGGGCTCTTAACCATTGTGTTAAAATGCCTCCATGCCTGGCGATTGGTAGAAATGAGCAAGAACAAACACAAGGTAGGACATGACTGGAGAAAATTCAGTACATAGCAATAAAAGTACATCTATGCACAGCTAAGCAGTTCCTAAAATGTTTTAATATTCATTACCTAATTGGGAGACAAATTTTAACTACTATGAACAACACACTGATCATGTGTGTTAATATCATGGTACTTCTCTCTTCACACACTGTCAGGATTATTTTCTTAAAATTAATAGACATGGAACTGTTCTATCAAAAGATCTAAAACTGTATAAAGAACTTAGATCTATGTTGTTGAATTGCCCTTCAGAAAATTTGCATGTGTCTTGCCCCACCACCAAGTCTGCATCAGTTTTACTGGATGCATAATATTCCCTCACAAAGTGCAGATAAGCTAACGTCAAAGTTCATGGTTTCATCTAGCTCTTACTTAAATCTGCCTTCTCAAATTAATCTAATTCTTTCTTTCAAGGTTAAGTTTCATACTGAAATGAAACTCCCCTCCCAGAATAACAACTCTCACAGGTTGGCACTTTGGGACACAGGGGAAGTCTGACATCCAAATCCTTTTGAAGAGTCTTTCTACTATTTCAATATTCTTCAGTTACCTTGTATGAATAAAAGGGCAGGAGTTAGGTTGCCTTCTTAGCGTTTCTAGCTAGCTATTTTACTGTAGTCTTTGTCTCTTTTTATAAGTACTACCCCTGGTTTTCTCCTCTGGCAAAAAAAGAACCATCTTGCCCATGCATTTGCATGTATATAGCCTGGAGCCACCTGTAGTAATGTTTTTTTTATTTAAAAAAATTTTGGGGGTTGCCAGGGTGGCTCAGTTAAGCATCCGACTTCAGCTCACGTCATGATCTCCTGGTTGGTGAGTTCGAGCCCCGGGGTTCTGTGTCTCCCTCTCTCTCCGTCTCTCCCCCAGTCATGCTGTGACTCTCCCTCTCTCTCAAAAATAAACATTAAAAAAAGTTATTTTTATTTTTATTTTATTTTATTTTTTATTATTTTTATATTTTATATTTATTTTTATTATTTTATTTTTTTATTTATTTTTGAGAGAGAGAGAAAGACAGAGCACAAGCAGGGGAATGGCAGAGAGAGAGGGAGACATAGAATCTGAAGCAGGCTCCAGGCTCTGAGCTGTCAGCACAGAGTCCAACACTGGGCTCCAACGTACCAACCGTGAGATCATGACCTAAGCTGAAGTCGGACGCTAAACCGACTGAGCCACCCAGGCGCCCTGCCTGTAGTAATGTTTTAATTCAGAATTTTGTGATTTTTCTAGTTGATGGGATCTAAACTATTCAACAAATGTGGTACTGAATTTTGTTATTAAGCTCCTGACTCAGATTTCCAACTGTACATTTTGCTTAAAGCTAAAATGCCTTTTAAAGAAACACATTAACTGTTTCAACAGAATATACACTTCTAAACAATAAATCGCGCGGGACCTGCTTTAAGTTGTAGAATATCTATCTCACCCCTGAAGACCTTTAAAAAATAGGATAATAATAAAAGCTGACATTTATTGAGCACTTATGATCTGGGAGGCACTGGGCTTTGCAAGCATTAATTTATTTGCTTTCACAGTAATCCTACGAGGCAGAGTTTTTTTTTTTTTTTTTTTAATTTTTTTTTTTTTATCCTATTTAACAGATAAGGAACCAAAGCTTAGAGTGTTTAAGTAATTTGCCCAAGGTCACACAGGTAGTAGATGGAAGAGCCTATATCTACCACAAGTCTGTCTCTTAATCACTGTGTTAGAGCACACAGTGTCTTGATTGGGGTGGAAACAGTCCTGGGGACAAAGACATTGCGACTCCAGGCCACGGTGAATTCTGAAGTGAGTGCAGAGGCCCTTACCTACATGTGCATTTTGAGAAGTAGATATGTGCTTTTGAGACCCACTTAACAGCCTGATGGGGTACCAGAGAATGGACACGAGAGGCACGGGGCCTGCCTTTCCCACCACTGCAAAGGCCTGGGGTCCAGAGGGGGTTCTCTAAGCCTGCCACGATCTTGGGAATGGTAATATATTCCTCTCAGAGGCAGAATTCAGGGGCGACACATTATTACCTTTCCTAGCAATTGTTTTGTTTAATTTCCATTTTAAAATGTATTTCCTGTGAGAATGAACTGACTGGAATTCATTTGTGCCAGGGAGGGAAGGTGAATTTCTTATTAACTCTCCTAGGTAATGGGCAGCTGCAGCTTGGGCGGTGGGAAGGCCTGATTTACTCGTGGCTGGGGAGGGTGGGGGAACACTCAGAGAGCAGCCCAGGCAGCAAGCAGAGTGTTGTGGGCCCTGGCGATGGGGTGTGGAGGGCAGCACACTGGCTGAAGTTTTATACAAAAATCTTGTCAAGGCAACTCCTTGCAGTGTGAAGAGAGTCCTGTCTTTTCCCCCAGCTGGAACAGAGTCTGTCTTAAGGGAAAAAAAAACAACAAAACACTATTTTAAGCCATTGGAAGAATCCTTTTTTTGAAACAAGGTTTATCTCCCTTCCTATGGCTGGTATATGCAAAGCTGGTGCCCACTGAAAGTTGAGAGTTGTATAAAGGGGCAGAGGTGGGGAAAAAGGATATCGTGCTCATCCCTCTGCCTGTGAACGTACTTCCGTGGGACCCTGGGCAGCTGGACCCTTATTCTGCTGTGGCCTTGCTACTCCTTCCCCTGATGTCCTCATTCTTGGACAAGCTGGATGGCTCAGACCGTATAGATTTAAAACCTCAGAGCCTACTCTCTCGGCACTGCCTTCCAGTGAGCGGCCAAGTGTCTTCTACCCTCTGTCACACGTACCTGGTGTCCATCCCTTCCTTTCTGCATCTAGTTTCAGTTCTCATTTCCTGTGCTTTGTTTCAAGTTCTCATTTCTTCCTTCAGGGGACCCCCATCATGACCCTCTTGCCTTCAGTCCATGGCCTTTGAGACTGTCTTATGCTGGCACCAGATTCACCTTCCTAAAGTGTGGCTTTGGTGGTGTCATGCTTCTTTAAAAGCTTTGGTGGCTTCCCATGGGATAAAACAGACTTCTTAGCTTGCTATCTAATGATGTTTCAGCAACATTTCCCCATAATCTAGACCCAAAGCAGGTGCTGCTCTTGCCAGTGTCCCTTCAAATGTCCCTGGCCTTCATCCCCCCAAGCCCAGAGGCAAGACTGAAATATGTTTAGGGGACAGGCAGACCTTATAATTGAAGGGAAAATGAAAAATGGTATATAACACTTGTCTCAATTTAGGGGAGAAAAAAGAAAAGCTGTTGTAGACTTTGGAGAATTAGACAACACGCATCCCGAGGGGGTCACGGGAGCTCATCATATCCAGCTAGTGTTTCCATGCAGGTATTCTTTTCCAGCATTTCTTAGAAAATGTGTATGTCTCTCAAAACCCTGAATCCTAAGAAAAATCAATCAAGAAATAAGGAAAATAAGAAAAAGTCTTATAATATTTCAGCAAGAATTAAAGGTTAGTAGTCAACATGGAGACATCCTTGGTTCAAATGAATCCACTGATGTCAAGTTGAAAACAAAGCAAGAAACCCAGATATGCGAATTGAAGGTTATATGTGTTTGTGTCCTGGTCTGCTGCTTTCAGTGAGTCAGTTTTGCAAATAAATATTACATTTATAGGAATAGTATACTTAATACAAGTCCTATGAATGGTGTTCTAAAAAAGAACAAGTTTGGAAGGAAAGTCAGTCCTTAAATTGACAATTTTGACATATGATTCTATGTAGTATTAGCAACCTTGCTAGGAGATCTATTTGAATATCACCAGTGATATTCCCTGGTGTTTTCCAGTGTTTATTGTAGCCTACATTTAATTGTAAATACTGCTAAGCTTCATATTTAGTATTAAACAAAATGGTTTATAATATCCACAATAATAAGTTATGATTTTGAAGAATTTGGAAGATATTTGAGAACACCTTATGATTTGGAGGAATTTCAAAGAACTTTCAGGAATTCTAATTTCTTATATGTCTAAATCCCAAAGATTAATGTCTATGGGGAATTTTGAAACCTAGACTCAGCTTCTAGTTGTCAGATGAAATGCAGGGTGGTCTTAGTGCTGTTGGATCTCCTGACTTACAAAAGAAGTTGGGAATATGGACATTTATGTAAAAATCTCCCCAGTTATAAATTGGGTATTTTATAATGCTCAATTTTTATGCTATAAGTTGTTGTTATCAGGGGTACTTGGGTGGCTCAGTTGGTTAAGTGGCCGACTTTGGCTCACGTCATGATCTCATGGTCTGTGAGTTCGAGCCCCCTGTTGGGCACTGTGCTGACAGCTCAGAGCCTGGAGCCTGCTTCAGATTCTGTGTCTCCCTCTCTCTCGGCCCCTCCCATACTCATGCTCTGTCTCTGTCTCTCTCTGTCTCTCTCTTTCAAGAATAAACATTAAAAATCTTTTTTTAAGTTGTTGATATCTACTTTTTTGTTTTGTTTTTTTTTAGAAAATCTTTCCTCTCTTTATACTTTAAACCTACTGACAAAAATCCCTCCCATTTTTTTCAATCCATCCCCTCTCAGACATCTCTTCCTAAAGGGAAGGCTCCCTGCTATCCCTCAGCCTTTAAAGATACCTGGGCCATTTCTGTGGTCCCACTGGGGCATCCCTAATCTATCAGAATTTAGATTCTTACCTCCCTGGGACTGTGCTATATTCCTATTTGGATAACCCACAGATCCAAACACTGCAGAGACTCAATAAATATTTGAGTAAATGTGTGAAAGAAGGTACCAGGCTTCTGGGTTATAAATCCACAAATCCTGGATTTTGACCCCCTCTCCCCCCCCCCCCCCCCCCGGAACTCATCATCAGAGGACATGTAACATTTCAATCAGTGGCCACTTTCAGGGAATGAAGATTGGCCAAAGGCCAAACAGGGAATTGGAATTAGCAAATTCATGAATATCTTGTTTACATTTCAAACAAGCTCATGGCTTGGTTTCTGTATCTAAAGGATTGTGCTTTATTTATAGACCACTAATTACCATTAATAAGTGGACTTGTGGTTGAATTTCACAAATGTCACAATTCGGAAACAAACTCAATCCACCCCCTTGTATGGAAATTACTCTGATTAGAGCATAATGACTAACTAAAGAGTTATTTGTCTATTCAATTGCAGGGCAGAGAAGGGTAATGAGTTTACTGGCTCAAGCTCCATTCTTTTAGGAGTCAGTAGGAGGGAACTTTGGTCTTTAGATACAACATTCCAGTTCTTAAGAAGTCTCAGCTAACTTTTTAGGAATCCACTCCTCTGGATCATCTCCCTGTAAGAACATGAGTTTAACCATCTGTGTGTTTCCCTTACCTCTATTATAGAGCTTTGAATTTAGGGGGTGTTAAGGAAATGTTGGAAAGAATCCCTCCAACTTATATTCTTACCCTCATTTATTTAAAAAGATGAACACATGGTGATATATAACTCAGTATAGTAAATGTTATAACCACCAAGGACCCCATGATATTGGGCATTCTCCACTATAACTTCTATGAAACTTTAATAAGACCTTCAACTGCTCTATAGTGGAGTTTATTGTTTTTTCACTAGTTTCCCCCACTACACTGTGAGCAACTTGAGAACAGAGAATGTGCTTTATACACTAGGCTTTCCATAGGGTTAAATGAATGAATAAATGAGCAGGAGTGTCATGGCTCTCTGACACTGTAAGTTCATGCAAAGAGCAGAGTAGCCTGCTCTTAAGAGAATGCAAAGAGCAGAGTAACCTGCCTTGGAAGTCTGCCAGCAATTGGGAGTCAGGGGAATGTCTATAGGGGAAGTATGCTCACACTTACAGGAGAGCATTAGGGACCACTGCTCAGTCAGAGGGGTGGACATGACCTATAGCTTATGTGCAACACATGTGCCTCCAGACTGGCATAATTGACTTCCCTGAAGCTCATCAACTGGTTCTGGTCAAATTAAGTATGAGGCAAAGATGAGGACCAGGTTTTGGATCATGTGAACCAGAGCTGCTTGTATTTTGTCTTCCATTGCTACCTGAAAAAAGCCATTTGCAGTAGAAAAGAATGAGGCCAACAGAGAAAAGCAGAGTCAAGGGTTAGCTCCCCAATAACATTGTTTGAAGCCCTGGATGTCACTGGCTCCTGAAAATAACTATCCTTTGCATTCTCCAAGTATGGGGACCAATCCATTCCTCCCCTCCTTTCTGTAGTTTGAGTCATTATCACTCGCATCCAAAAGAGCCCTGAATAATATGCTCTTCTATTTCTACTTCTAAGAACTTTTCAACTTCATTGAAATACCCTTATAGGTTAAGGACCTGTGCTTTGGAGTGAGATAAATCTGGCTTCAAACTCTGATCACTGAATTGTTGAGTCTCTCTATTACAGCAACTCAGCTCCTTATCCTGACTAATACACCAAGTAAAGAATGATTCAGGCCTGGAGTGAGCTATTGACAGAACAGAAAGGAGCCAGATTTGAGTACTTTTAAGGAGCTAGAATTGGCAGAATGTAGTAGTTTATTATATGTGTGAGAGTTAAGGGCATGGGGAGGGCAGAGGGAAGAGTTGAGAAATCTTAATTTCTGGTGTGAGTGATTGGTGGATAGAAGTTCCCAGGACTGGCTTCATGGGCATGCTTCATGTCCCATTAACAGGGCCCTGTCCCAGCAAACATCCAGGTGGATTGTACTGCTCCTTCTGTTCTCCAAAGGCAGAGTGACCTTGAAGTGTCAAGTGACATTCTTTTTGCTCTTTTTTTCATTAATTCAACCCTTATCGAAAGCCTATGGGCCTAGTACCAGGACACAAAATTAAGGCACATTCTCTTCTCTCAAGTTATTCACAGTGAAGAGGGAGTAATGCATAGCAAGGCAATAACACCAGTAACAGGGCAGTTGAAGATCTTAATTAAAGTCACACAGGGCCTCACACTTTGTTTAATGCTCTGTTATTGCTGTCATGAAATTCTTAATGGTTTGTGAACAAGGCATCCTATATTTTCATTTTGCACAAGGCCCCACAAGTTATGTAGCCAGTTTTGGGATACTATTCATATAGAAAGGGCATGATGGCAGAAGAACACTTTGGGGTGAAAGATATTGGACTTGGTTTGGAAGGATAAGTACGAGGCTGACCAGAGTGGTCTGGGATGTCTGGATGAGGAGAAAGAGCTGTAGTTGGAGTGGTCAGACTCCTAGAGCTTGGGGAGAAGATGTGTGAATTTCTTGTGGGCCCCCTGAGCTGCTGTAATGGAAACATGGGAGTCACAATCTTTGTGTCCTTGGAGTGCCTCCTCTAGTTTCTAAAGACCCCACTGACATGTAACCACACTTGTTCATGGGAGGCAGAGCAAGAGAGTGAGGACAAACATGAGGCAACTTTCTGGATGGAGGCTTATAGAATGAAGGTTAATATTCTCAATATCTTACTTATACAGATGCTGTGAAAAGAACAGAAATGATTGCCCTTAATCTGCTGCTGTATTACTTGGCAGATAATATTTTGTTTGTTTTTGTTCCAACAATTTGACAGTATGACTGTGGATACTATATCTCTCTGGCAACAGGACTCAAAGCAGTCCTGTGCAGCTCATTGGAGGGGTGTCCAATATTTTATTTTGAAAATGAAAAAAAAAAGCTTTTTTATTGACTTAATTTGTGAGCCAGAACATCTTGAAGCATAGTGTAAGAGGTATCAGTTCTACAGTCAGGCATCTCAGGTTCAAATCAAAGCTCCATCAGTTGCAAGTTGAGTGGTCTTGGGAAAGTCTCTGAACATGTTTCCTTACCTATAAAAGATGTGTATTTTGCAGGGTGTGGTAAGGATAGGAAATGAGACTGGCAGGGTGACCTTTTTGGTTGACAAAGCTGGGAAAAATGGTGCATATATATATATCTATATACATACCTATATATATAGATATATCTATACACACACACATACATACATATATATAAATTTTTTTAATTGTTGAAGTGTAGTTGACATATGGGTAATCTTTTTTAAGGGTCTGAAAAGGCTTTCCAGGTGGTGGCCAAAGTGATCTGGTAACCATCTCCTCCAACAGCCTATATAATAGAAGCTTAGAAAGTGCACTAAGGAAGAATCATGGAATTTGTAGGCAGAGAGGATGCAGAAGAGAGGGTTGGGAGTGCTTGTTCCTTCCTCAACCCAGTGAGGAGCAACTCAAAAGAATGACTTAGGGAGATTAGGTTCTGAAGAGGAGAGACCTTCTTTTCACTCCCTTTGCTGTTGGCAGAGTGTGGCTTGAGAGGATTCTTGGAAGACCCTCATATGTCACCCAAAGGTCAAGGGGCCTGGAAACTGCTTTCCAGAAAAAAGAAAGGGAAGACTACCTAGAGAGAGAGAGAGAGAGAGAGAGAGCAAGAGAACAGTTGAGGGAGTTGAAAGCACTTCACTCACTGGTGGCCAAGGCTTAGTGAGGTTCCTTATGGGCTGCAAGGATGCCTTGGGAAGTGACCAGGCAAGAGTAATCTTGAAAAGACTACTAAAAGAGAGCTATATTCTGAAAAAGGAGTTTGTTGAACACCTTAAGGACTGTGTCATTGAAGCAAGAGCTTAGCCCTCACTTGTGTAATTGAGCACTCTGTGAATCTTATTGAGTTGTATTCATGAATCCACCCTTTGGCAAAATAACGAAATAGGAAAGTTAGAGAAGTTTACCTCTTTTACTTCCCCATCTTCCTTTCTTCCCCTCCCTTCCTCCTTCTAATATCTTTTGTAATTCCTGACATTTTGACCAGGACCTGAAGTTCCTTGTGGAAGTAGACTTGCCCCATTGGACCAGTACTCTCACCTTTACTCCGTCATAATCAGTGTGAGTGCTCTTGTATAGATTCAGATAACTCTTTATCTTTGTCCTCATCTGCAAAATGACAGAAGCATAATTTCCATTCTAAAAATTAAATGTCTCCTGCCTTATAAGAAAGGTTATAACAGATCCTTGCCCTGAATAGGCCCCATGGTAGACTAGGAAATTTGGATAGCCACCTTAGACATGTACCACCCTTTCCCCCATTGAAATCTGGGTCATCCCCATGTTTGGCACTTCTCTACCCTTGTTCTAGGATGGCTCAGATCTCTACTTGTGGTTGTTAGTGACACAAAGACCCAAGAAGAGGAACAGGTAATATCCCACATTATGATCTAGTGTGAATGCTGAAAAGTGACTTCTAAAGCCTTTTATTTAAGTTAACTTAACAAACACCGATATAGCATTTATTTTCTTCCAAGCATAGTTCAAAGTACTTTATAAGTACTAATTTCTTTTTTTTTAATTGAAGTATAATTAACACACCATGTTACATTAGTTTCAGGTGCACAATATAATGATTCAACAATTCTTTTTTTAAGTTTATTTTTATTTATTTTGGGAGGGTGGGTAGAGACAGAGGGAGAGAGAGAATCCCAAGCAGGCTCCATGTGTCAGCACAGAGCCTGATGGGCTTCTCCTCATCAAGTGTGAGATCATGACCTGAGCTGAAATCAAGTCAGATGATTAGCCACCTGAGCCACCCAGTGCCCCAACCCAGTGATTCAACAGTTCTATACAATACTCAGTGCTGGTCATAATAAGTGTACTCTTAATCCCCTTCACCTATTTCACCTGTCCCCCCCACTACCCACCCCCTAAATCATCAGTTCTCTATATTTAAGAGTTTGGTTTTTTGTTTGTCTCTTTTTTCCTTTGTTCATTTGTTTTGTTCCTTAAGTCCCACATATGAGTTAAATCATATGGTATTTGTCTTTATCTGACTGACTTATTTCACTTAGCATTGTACCCTCTAGATGCATCTGTGTTGTTGCAAATGGCAAGATCTCATTCTTTTTTATGGCTAAGTAATATTCCATTGTGTGCATATGAATACACGTTACAACTTCTTTACCCATTCATCTATGGATGAACACTTGAGTTGCTTCCATATCTTGGCTATTATAAGTAATTTTGTAGTAAACATAGGGGTGTATATATCTTTTCAAATTAGTGTTCTCATTTTCTTTGGGTAAGTAACCAATAGTGGAATTACTGGATCATATGGTGTTTCTATTTTTAATTTTTTGAGGAACCTCCATACTGTTTTCCATTGATTGCACCAATTTACCTTCCCACCAATAGTGCACAAAGGTTCCCTTTTCTCCACATCCTTAGCAATACTTGTTATTTCTTGTCTTTTTGGTACTAGCCATTCTAATATCCCATTGTGGTTTTGACTTGCATTTCCCTGATTATGAGTGATGTTGAACATCTTTTCATGTGTCTGTTGGCCGTCTGTATGTATTCTTTGGAAAATGTCTGTTTAGGTCCTCCCATTTCTTAATTGGAATGTATTGCGTTTTTGGTCTTATATGAATTCTTTTTATATTTTGGATATAATCCCTTATCAGAAATATCATTTACAAATATCTTCTTCCATTCAGTATGCTATCTTTTTGTTTTGTTGATGGTTTCATTTGCTGTGCAAAACCTTTTTATTTTGGTGGAGTTCCAATAGTTTAATTTTCCTTTATTTTCTTAATATTAACTAATTTAATTTTTATAATTACCCTCTGAGGTACGTACTAATATTATTTTAATTTTATGGAAACTGAGACCCGTAGATTTAACATATCTAAAGTTACACAGTTAAGGTCAAAATATATATGAAAAAAAATACTTAAAACATCTCATATAAAGATAAAGTAGATATATAGCAAAATTTGACTCATTAATGAGGGGACTAACAGGATAGTTAAGGCAGTTCAAAGAGCATTTGGAGAAGAGATATTTATATTATCAGTCGGGAAAGACATACTGAGGTAGGTTTGCTAAATTGGAGACAAAACTGGTTAATGTCTTATAGGGCAATAAAACTATAACCTTTGGAGTTATCTTTCCTATAGTACAGAAACTGTTTACATCTCTTGACAACAATTTATAAATTAACAGATAACCAGAGAGATTCTGGGTCTTTAATACATTAAAAAAAAAAAAAACAAATTAAATAGTCCTCCAGGGGTGCCTGGGTGGTTAAGCATCTGGCTTTGGCTTTGGTTATGATCTCACAGTTTGGTTAGTGGGTTTGAACCCTGCATTGGGCTCTGTGCTGAGATCGCAGAGCCTGCTTCAGATCCTCTGTCTCCCTCTCTCTCTGCCCCTCTCTTGCTCTCTCTCTTTCTCTCTCTTTCAAAAATAAATAATCATTAAAAAAATAGCCCTCCAGTGGGCCTGTTAGATGATGCTCCAGTGCCATATAAAAAACAGATATAATTATCCTTTTGTCTCATTTCCAAGTTTTGGATTCAAACCCAGTGGTTTGGTTATTAGAACTGGAATGTGACCACATTATGCTGCATCTGTAAATGACAGAATTCTTTTCACCAGTTATGTCCTAGTCAATAAGAATTTGTATGGGGTTAAAAAAAAAAAGGAACACTACTTTGCTTTTATAATATTTAGATAATATTAAATAATTAAATATAATATAACTTAATTATTTATTTAAAATTATAAAATTATATATTATATATATTTATATAATATATGTATAATATATATAACATAAAATATGATTATAAATTATAAAAATTTAGATATTTAATATAATTATTATAATTAATATATAGTTATAAAATTATATTTATAATGTAAATTTTATAAAAGCACATCCACTTCCAAATACCTGCATTTAAAACTAGCTTTTTAAATGTTTATTTATTTTTAAGAGAGAGAGACAGAGAGTGTGAGAGGGGGAGGGGCAGAGAGAGAGGGAGACAAAGAATTTGAAGAAGGCTCCAGTCTCTGAGCTGCCAGCACAGAGCCTGATGCGGGGCTGGAACTAACAAACTGTGAGATCACAATGTGAGCCGAAGTTGGACACTTACCTGACTGAGCCACTCAGGCACCCCCAAATGCTTGCATTTTTAAGAAAACTTATTTTTCCTGTGATTCTCTCTTCTGTTCCATTGGATAGGGAAAGGTGGGAGGGAGGTGGGAAAAATCTGTTCCTGGGAAGATTAAACTTTTGCAAATTCATGTGGACCTCTGACTGGGGTCGAGGCTGATTTTCTTGGAAGAGGAACTGGGGACAGAGACTTTGCCTGTCTTCACCTATTAGAGTCATTTTTTTCCATCTAGAGGAAGGGGCACTCACCTTTAGTTTCTCAAACATATTTGTTGTGCTTGTCTAAAAACATTGCATAAACAAGACATTGATAAGTACCATATAAAAAGTATCTTGTTGACTGAGACCTGACTGATAGGAGTAGGGGTAGTGGATGTGGTATATTGAAAGTTGTATACTAAATACAGTGAAGTTCTAGGAAAACAGATTCACTGAGTACTTTCAGTAGGCTACATTCCCTAGAGATTTTTTTTAAAAAACCCAGACTCCTTGATGATCTGTCCTTTATCAGGTCAGTTGTTTAATTCCTGCTGCCCTTTTATTGATTCTGGGCATGTGTTATCTTAGTAAGAGTTGTCTGTCAATTTCCTCTCACTCATTGTTGCTGGGACTATATTTAAGATCTTCCATTTCTGTGGCCTTGTTTCGTACCTACCACCAAATTCATGGAATAATGATCTCTTCTGTGACTTGTCTGTTGCTAACTCCCTAACATAAAAAAGGAGGTGTTCTCTATCTCAAAAGGTGGGTAAATCACCACTGTTCATTACTGCATCTTCTGGGGACCCTTGATTTCCTATTATAATTTAATCTTGAAAATGTTTCCTGACAGAAGTTGATAGGCAGAAGGATGATGCTATTTATCTATTTGTAGAGACCTTGAAAGGAAGAATATGAAAGGAATGAAAGTTAAGAGAGGAAAAAAATAAATGGTGGGTAAGGAAAGGATGTGAAAAAAATGTATAAAAGATGAAATACTGTATTCATTGGCATGAGCTAAGTTTATAAGACCCTAAGCTAAAATACATAAAGGGTTCTCCATCCCTTGGTAGATAGGTATTGATGGTAGAGCTGTACTATTTGTAAAGAACAAGCAAGAAGTGAATGTGAGCCATTCTTCTTGCCTTGACTTGGGCTCACTCCTTTATTTATTTCTCACTTTCTTCATGCTTCATTTATTAATTCATCATATATTGGACATCTGGGTATAGTGCTAAATTCAGAATACAGCAGTGAAAAAGACACATGGCTTCTGCCCTCATATTGCTCACAGTTCACTACTTTTTATTGCAATTTCCAATTTGTCAATGTATGGCAGAAAAAAAATTAAGAATTGTTCAACAAAATCTTACCATCAAGCTAGGTAATTTAGCTGAAGTATGTTACATATATAGGTATATATATACATATGTACATATATACAGTTATGATGTAGAAATATATATTTATAAGTATATATAGTACTTTATGAAGTTACAACTCTATATAATTGTCATTTAGTGAGTTCTTATCTCCATTTGCTCCCTATTGATTCATTATATTAATCTCCTGTGATATGACCACTGAAAGATCATGGATAATCTCCCAGTTGTCAGATGAATGACCTCTTCTACTTCTCTATTGTGCTTAGCTCCTTAGAGCATATGACAGTGTTGGACACCCCCTTCTTCCTAATCCTCCTTCTCTCTTCCTTGAATTCCTATCTTGGTTAGGATCATGAGCTTCAGTGTCAGCCCAAATTACTTTGGATCCTTGTTCTGCCACTTTCTGACTTTTGACCTAGGAAGAAGTCGCTTTTGCTTTGTGCCTTAATTTGCTCATCTATAAAGAAGGAATATATAACATCACTCCTTATCTCACAGGGCTTCATTTTGTGAGGATTAGATGAGGCAACATAGGTGAGACAGTGTAGTTAGGCTTCTGCTCAACCCCATTATCTTCTCTCCAAGTGTGTCCTGTGTCCAAGTGTCTGAATTTGAGCCTCTGTCATCGCAACTGACACCCTGTCTTCTGGATCTCATCCTTTTCTGTAGCTTCATTTCACCCCGCTAGGTGAATGAGCCTGGCTCTCCAATTATTATCTCTAATCCTGACCTCTAACCTAAGTGTCAGGCCCACCTTGTACCCCAAGTGCTCAGTATCAAAGACAAGGATAGAAACAATCTAGTGTAGTGCTAGTGGTTCACTCCCCAGTGCGCAGTGACACAGGAGGGAGAACCAGGCTGGATGAGGTAGGCTAAGGCTGAGTTGCCCATCTGTTCCCAGTTACTGAGACCAGTCCTAGACAACACATGTTGTTCCAGTGTCCTTTCACTTTCTGTGGGGTGACAGTTGGGATAATATTATTTGATCACCTTAGTTAGGACTATTTGAGCATAGATAGCTGGTTGAATTACTCCATTTACTTGCTTGTTCATTTGGTCTTTTACTTGGTAAGTACTGACCTTTCTCTCTGGATCAGGGCCTAGGGCCAGAGAACTGAACGACAAGTAATCTCCACTCAAGAAATGCACAGTCCAACAGAAGGAATGTGTAGTAAGCTAATGATAGAAGAATGTGGTCAGGGCTGTGACAGAGATTAACCCAAGATGCCACAGGAAAGCAAAGGACAGAGAGATGAGAGAGGAACAGCCTGAAGGATATGGGTGGGGATTGAAGGGATGCAGGTGGATCTGGGGAAGGGACAAAGGAATTTCCAGAATAGGTGCCAGGAAAACACTGGCATTATGATGTTAATGTATTAGGGTAACAATTTAGGGAAAGGAGAGGGGGAAAGAATTGGGGCATTTACACAGAATGGAGTTTTGAGGATATCACATCCCAGGCTGCAGAAGATCCCTTAGCAAAAGAAAAAAAAAATTGTCAGGACTCTAAGGTATTTCCTTCCCTTCACAAGGTCCTTTGCTTCCTCCTGCTTGATATCAATGCCCCAAACTCCTCCCTCATAAAGAAGTTTAAAAATGGCCTTCCAATTAAGACGTAATTTCCACACCATTTGGAATTTTCTGTTAATTTTTAAATGTAGTTAATAATTTAAGGAATTTTATTTTGCTAATTTCTTCTTCAGGAAGAATAGGTACAGCAAAATGTCTGCAGCAATCCCTGGCAATGTTTAGGGGA
The DNA here is from genome assembly GCF_018350155.1 of Leopardus geoffroyi. Taxonomy (NCBI): domain Eukaryota; kingdom Metazoa; phylum Chordata; class Mammalia; order Carnivora; family Felidae; genus Leopardus; species Leopardus geoffroyi. The sequence goes on from NC_059333.1 coordinate 125,690,563, forward strand.
AGGGATAAAGAATTAGGGTTTTGTGTTCCAAATTAGCTGCTGTCTTCTATGCAGATAGAACCCCTTAAACTGGTGCTTCCAAGGCCATTTGCCAGTAATGCCCCAATGGTATTCACACCCACCAGCTCATGGACAGGCTTCCCATTACCTGTCCCCACTCACAGAGAACCTCAGGGAAATGTTTGAGAAAAGCTTTAATCACAGTTGGTGAGGATGTGTATAATTTTTAGCTTCTAGTGGGCCTGTAGTTTTCTTGGCAAGCCATCTTGTGAAGTTTTTTTCATTTGCTTTTACCAGGTTGAGTTTTTGTTTGCACGTAAAACCTGAGCTAAGTTGAGCAGAAAAGGGAACTTATTGAAAGGACATGGGGTAGATCCTAAAATGTACAGGCGGTGTAGAAAACTACACTTGAAAAACTGGCAACCAAGGCCTCCTATGGAGAGTCTGCTAAGGACACCGTTTTGGCACCATTGCTAACAGCTGGCTAGCTCTGTGCCACTGGATTGATCTGATCTCTGTGTTTCTGGGCTCTTGGCTTACTCAGAGTCCCAGGAAACTCTTTCTGATTCTCCCTGTGTTTTGTGGCACTCACTGTCAATTCAGCTCCCAGGCAAGCTCATAGGACTGCCTGAGCCACTTGGTAGCTGTAAGCAAGCAGTAAGAAAAGACATCATTCCCTCAGAGTCTAGCTCCCACTTGTCTTGGGATTCCCCTTCATACTACCCCAAAAGAGGGCTGTTTGGATTCAGTAAAGAGGAAAAATGGGGTGGGATGATAATTCAGGTATATTATATACCCAAATGTGAAAGGTTAAGACAACAAGCCGTCTAGAAGACAATTTGTAAAAGTATCTTCATGAGCTTGGAGTAGATAGATTCCAAAGTAGGACACAACAAATAATAATAACAAAAATAGGTTGGTAAGTTGGGCTCCAATAAAATTAAGAACTTCTGTTCAACAAAAGACATTATAGTGTGATGGAAAAGATAAACCACGAAGCAGAAAAATTAGGGGAAGGTATTTGAAATATTTGATATATCATATATCATATATATAAAGAATAAGTAAACGAGAGACAAACAATTTAAAAAAAAATGGGCAAAGACCTGGACAGGTGCTTTACAAAAGAGGATATCCACGTGTCCAGTGACATATGAAAATACATGCAACCTTATTAATCATCAGAGAAATGCCAATTCAGACCATGATGAGATGCCTCTATGCATCAGGATGGCTAAAATGAAAAATAATGATAGTAGTAAGTGTTGGTGAAGATGTTCAGTGACTGGAACACTCCTATATTGCTGATGGGATTGATATAGCCATGTTGAAAACAGTTTAGCAGTATGTAGCATACAACTACCTTATAAGTTAGCAAATTTACTCTTAGGTCTATAGCCATTGTGTGCAGATAATCCATCAGAACACAAGTGTGCAAGTCATTATAGCATCTTCAGCAGTATCCGTAGTAGCTTCAAACTACAAACAATCCAATAGCCACCAACAAAGCATAAAAAGAAATTGCTATATTCGTACTGCTTGACAGCAGTTAACACACAACATGAATTAATCTTAAAGACATAATATTGAGCAAAAAAAAAAAAGAAAAGCTAAGAGTACATACTGTATAATTTCAGTAATATGATTTTCAAAAGCAAGTGACTCTGACCTATAATGATGGAGGTCAGAATATGGTTGTTTGGGGGTACATGGGAGAGGCCAAAGGGAACTTTCTAGGGCTTAGAGGCATTGGAAGTTTCTATGTCTTGTACTTAAGCTGTGCACTTGAACTTTATGTTTGTTTCACTTCAATACAAATGTTTTTGCCCACAAAAAATGGCATGCACTCTATTTGGTTTTCATTAAATAAATATATCCACACGGTAATAATTGAAATAGGATAGAAAAAGTACATGACAAAAATGGACAGTCTTGTTTCACCTGTCCTTGTATCTTTATATTTTTATTATTTTATTCTTTATTTTTTAAATATTTATTTTTGAGAGAGAGTACAAGCTGGGAAGGAGCAGGGGGTGGGGGGACAGAAGATCAGAAGCAGGCTCTGTGCTGACGGTAGTGAGCCTGATCCTAGGCTTGAACTGATGAACCGTGAGATCATGACCTGAGCCAAAATTGAATGCTCAACTGACTGTGTCACCCAGGCACCCCTAACTTTTTAAAAAATTTTCTCTTTATATTTTTAAATAAATGTTTATTTTGTTAATTTTGAGAGAGAGGGATAGGGAGAGAGAGAGAGGGAGGGAGAATGTGAGTGGGGGAGGGGCATAGAGAGAGGAGGCAGAGGATCCGAAGTGGGCTCTGCACTGATAGCAGGCTTGAACTCATGAACCATGAGATCATAACCTGAGCCAAAGTTGGACACTCAACCAACTGAGCCACCCTCTCTTGTCACCTGAGCCTGTCACCTCTCCTTATTTCTAGTCCTAATTGCCAGATTTAATTTTTTTAATGTTTATTTCTCTATTTTGAGAGAGAGTGAGAGAGTGAGAGAGCAAGCATACACATAGGTGAGAAGGAGGGGCAGAGAGAATCCCAAGCAGGCTTCACCCTGTCAGCACACAGCCTGACTCAGGGCTCGATCTCATGAACTGTGAGATCATGACCTGAGCTGAGATCAAGAGTCAGACAGTTAACTGACTGAGACACCCAGGTGCCCCAGATTTAATTTTAAAAACAATTTTTTCTTTTAATTATTTTGCCATAACCCAAAATAGTATATTGTTTATACTTTAATTTCTTCTGTAATATATATTAAGTAAGATATATGGAGTTTTCACTATGAATAAAAGATTTGGTCACATACATAATTTCCCCCTTCACGTTCTCCAATATTTCATAATTTTGTTAACTGTTTTTGTATTATAACTTTAAGCTATATACTAAACTGTCATATCTTGCCCTGTCAACATTCAACAGTATCTTTCTACTACTAACTTTATAAGATAAGGGTAATGCAGCCTTAGACTTTCTTTCACACTTTCTCTCTAAGCCTACCTCCTTCCATAAGCTCACTTTTTCATTGTCATGGTTGCTAAAATTTACATTTTGTCCTGAAGTCACAAGCAAGTCTTCTGTGCTTAGTCCACATTAAGCAATAATTGGTATTATTACTACATACATATTGAACATTGACGGGCCAAGTAGTGGGCTAGGATTCTATTTCCTTCTCTTTCCATTCAATGCAGTGATCACTGAGTTATTACATGAAGGATGCTTCTAGCATTGGGGTAAAAACAAATGATTATACTCTGTCAACTGTGAGCTAAGAAAAGACAATATGTCCTCTCCTACTCTCAATTAACAATGGCAGAACACAAATAGGATAATCAAAATACAAACTCCTGTTCAGTAAGGGGGAAATTTGGAGACATAGCATACAGTACAAAGTCTGTAGCAATCCTGAAATCCTGTTGGTGGCTGCTGCCTGCGAGCAGACTCCTGGCGGTGAGGAATATTCCTGATTCTGTGCTTAGGGAGAAGTTCCCCATCCATTGTTCTCCCAGGTTCTTTCTTTTCCCCTGTTCTTGACCATATTTGAAATGGGCATTGCAGAATATATCCTTCTTAGCATTTTAGCAGCTTTCTAAGCCCACCTCCTTCCCATAGAATATTAGAAGCCCAAAGATTGATTTAGGTCTTTAGCATTCCTTGATATTTTGACCCAGGCACATTTTGAGGAAGGGGAAATAAGCATAGCTCTCTCTAGAACTCAGTTTCTTTTTCTTTTTAATATTTTCTCTTTTATTGTCTTAATGTTTATTGTATTTTATATTAAATATAATTTATTGTCAAATTGGTTTCCATACAACACCCAGTGCTCATCCCAACAGGTTCCCTCCTCAATGCCCATCACCCACTTTCCCCTCTCCCCTACCCTCCATCAACTCTCAGTTTGTTCTCAGTATTTAAGAGTCTCTTATGGTTTGCCTCCCTCCCTCCATAACTTTTTTTTCCTCCTTCCCCACCCCCTGGTCTTCTGTTAAGTTTCTCAGGATCCACATATGAGTGAAAACATACAGTATCTGTCTTTCTCTGCCCAACTTATTTACTTAGCATAATACCCTCCAGTTCCATCCACGTTGCTACAAATGGCCAGATTTCATTCTTTCTCGTTGCCAAGTAGTATTCCATTGTATATATAAACCACATCTTCTTTATCCATTCATCAGTTGATGGACATTAAGTCTCTTTCCATAATTTGGCTATTGTTGAAAGAAGTGCCCCTATGCATCAGCGCTCCTGTATCCCTTGGGTAAATTCCTAGCAGTGCTATTTCTGGGTCATAGGGTAGATCTATTTTGAATTTTTTGAGGAAACAACCTCCACACTGTTTTCCAGAGCGGCTGCACCAGTTTGCATTCCCACCAACAGTGCAAGAGGGTTCCTGTTTCTCCACATTGTCTCCAGCATCTATAGTCTCCTGATTTGTTCATTTTAGCCACTCTGACTGGTGTGAGGTGGTTTTGTTTTGTATTTCCCTGATGAGAATTGACGTTGAGCATCTTTTCATGTGTCTGTTGGCCATCTGGATATCTTCTTTAGAAAAGTGTCTGTTAATGTCTTCTGCCCACTTCTTCACTGGATTATTTGTTTTTTGGGTGTGGAGTTCGGCGAGTTCTTTATAGATTTTGGATACTAGCCCTTTATCCAATGTGTCATTTGCAAATATTTTTTCCCATTCCGTTGGTTGCCTTTTAGTTTTGTTAATTGTTTCCTTTGCAGTGCAGAAGCTTTTTACCTTGATGAGGTCCCAATAGTTCATTTTTGCTTCTAATTCCCTTGCCTTTGGAGATGTGTCAAGTAAGATAATGCTGCAGCTGAGGTCAAAGAGGTTTTTTTCCTGCTTTCCCCTCTGGGGTTTTGATGGTTTCCTGTCTCACATTCAGGTCCTTCATCCATTTTGAGTTTATTTTGTGAATGGTGTAAGAAGGTAGTCTATTTTATTTTTGAGAGAGAGAGAGAGCGAGCAGGGGAGGGGCAGAGAGAGACACACACACACAGAATCTGAAGCAGGCTCCAGGCTAAGGGCCCAAACCCACGAACTGTGAGATCCCGACCTGAGCTGAAGTGGGATGCTTAACTGACTGAGCCGCACAGGTGCCCCGAACTTGGTCAGTTTCTTACATATTTGACTCTAACCAGTATTGTATGTCAATACATATACCCACAGTTTTTTTAAAAAAAACATGTTTTCCCCCCACCAACTGCTTCTCTCAACTTAAATATAGGTATCTTGAATCTGTCAGGCTTACGTGGAAAAGCCACACCCTTATCCTCTTCTCTCTGAGTTATTTTGACTAACTGAAAGGATTTACTGGTCTCAAAGTCTTGACTGGGTATTTGTTCTGAGACATAATCCATTCAGAGGTTAACAATGGGTGTGACAACCATATTTTTCAATTTGCTTTTCTCTTTTATGCTTGTTCTTTGCCTGGGGATCCTTGTCTGTCTTTCTGTTTGTGTCAATAGGAATCCTGACAAGGAATCTCTGAATGTGGTGAATCATGGTGGGTCATTCCTACTTCACTTTAGGGAATTCCTTGTCACTCACAAAGGAATTTACAAGTCAATAAATTTAATAGAACATTATCTAAAAATATTTGAAATTCTGTACCTAGAGCAGTAAAGACCATGGGGAAACATGAGATTCATGTTTATGGTCATAGTAACAGTAACACTGCCACCTCTGATGAAGTCCCAGTTTTGGGTGTTTTAGCAGGAGCCCTGGCTGCCCACTGACCTCTGGTTTGGGGTAGACAAGCGGGCAGAAGAGAAAAAGATACATCAATACATTGAATGATTGCTTGATACTCTGGTAGTTGAACACAACATTGCAAGAGAGAAAAGGCATTGTGTTACAAGGTTCTGTACCAGGAGTAATAGATCAGAGATAACTATAGGATCTGTACACTGAAAAGAGACCCACTACTGGGGATAGGTTAGGTTCTGTGCTAGTTTACGAGACAGGCAGAGATTGGATGGGATGATGGGGGGAGGGGGGTCCCTCAGGGTAAGGCGGTACATCACAGGAATCTCTCCATTCAGGAACTGGTGGGAAGAAAACCACCCTCCTGTGGGACATGGCCTTTGAAACCCAAGACAGAATTTATAGGCAGGGTCCAAATGGGACCAAAACAAGCCCATAGCCAGACACGGGAGAGATGGGTAGAGAGGGGAGGGCAGTGATGGGACTGGTCACTCTTTGAGGTAGAGGAGGCAGTGAATTTTTGAGCTGAGTGGAAGGCAGGCTTCCTTCTGTGGTCCAGAGGGAGTAGTATTTGAGCCCATGGCACATGGCCAGTACTTCCCCAAGAGGGAGAAGGGTATTGTTGAGGAACAGATGATAGTTATGTCTAAGTAGGGGTTAGTCCATCTCCTAAGGGAGAAGAACAAGTGTCAGCTACCCACTGAAGATGCCCAGAAACCCACCCAGCACCTTAAGAGTGTGTGATGGCATGGTGCCTGGTGGAGGCACTCTCCCAGAGCCATCAGCTGCCTGGTGTGTGGAAACAGTGGAACAGACTCAGACATGCCATCTGTCTTTACCCACCTATGGTTGAAGAGGGCATGTACTAGCCCTTTATGAGCACTCAAGAGTGTGGTTGGATGGGCTTGTCTTGTCAGGGAAGCAGAGAGGAAAAGAGGGAGGGATTTGAGGCCAAGAGGCCTGGGTTCCGACTCCACCTCCAGCTCCAGGACTTTCTAGTTCCGTGGCTCTGGCCAGGTAACTTAGGTCCTCTTGGTTTCCTTTTCTCCACCAATGAAAAGCAGATAATAATATTAGTACCTAAATAATTTCACAGTATATACACGTGTCAAATCATCCCATTGTATACTTTAACCTACAGAATGTTGTATGCCAATTAAGTGTCAATAAAGCTGAAAAACAAATATCAGTACCTATATCCTAAGGATGTTGTCAAGGTTAAATGAGGCAGTCAATGTGAAGTTCTTGGTGCAGTGCCTAGCACATAGTAAACATGAATTAAATGTCAGCTGTTATTAATATCATCCACCCCCATCTCCTGGAGCTGTGTGTGTTCTAGGCTAAAGCAGTGAAAAGAGGCCTTTGTAATTCAACCCAGGGCTGAGAAGGAGACAGTTATTCTCTTAGTAGATGGTTTTTCAGAGGTGCCACTGGCTCACTAATATGGCCTCCCTCCTCGCCTCTCTCCCACACTCCCCCTACGTGGTGGAGGAACTAAGGGAGGCAGAGATGGCTGACAGCCCTTTCTGGGGGTTGTGACGTGGGAATTGGGTGGGGGTCAGAGAAGGGATTAAGGATGGTGGGACTATGGGAAAGGGGAATGACCTGAGGACAGCATTGGTGATTATTCATTGACATCTGTAGAGGTGGCCTGGATGCCGTAGAGAGGGTGTGAGCCTGTGACTAGCACTCTGAGGCAGGCTGCCTCTGCCAGGGCCAGTACTCAGAGGAACGGTGCCCAGAGGAACCGTACAAAGAGGCAGCCGACCTCTACCAGGATGTTCCCCAGGTTCTGTCACCCTGGGGTCTCAGAATTCAGGGAGCTGTAGAGCCTGTACCTGAAGCAGATCACTAATGGGGCATTATTGTGGCTGTCATAGGACATGTTGGTATAGAGTGGGGACCAAGAAGGGAAGGTAAGAGTCTCTTAGGAGGGGATGAAGGGGAGAGAGCAAGGCAAAGAGGAGTGAGATGATGGGTACGTTGGGGAGTGTCCCCATCTTCATGGGAGTGTAGGGATCCTATCTCTGTGCATTTTCTGCCGGTTGTGATTGGGCAAACCCGTTAGCTTCAGCGCCTCATTTCTGCAGCAGCTGAGCTGCCTGGAGCCACTGCTGCTATTTATTTTCTCCAAGCCCTGTGTTTAAGGAGTGATGAAAAACAACCTGACGGCTCAAGCACAACTGCCCCATATGAGAGACCATTAAGATAAAGTCCCACATAAGTGGCCCTAATAAAAGAAATTTATCACAAGACATGGAGAGGAAGGTGTCTTTATTCACTAGGTGAATAACACCAGGCATTGTCAATGTAGCTTTTCAAGGCTCAGAAATTATCATTCATTCTCCAAATTACCGAGCGCACAAAAATTACTAAATGGTGCGTTATCACTCCCTCTCAGCGAGAGAATGTCTTTGTTTAACGTTTGATTACAAATGGCTTTCCTATGATTATCATCAATAAATCACAGGTAAGTGTGTCCGTGGCTGGGACCAATGCAGAAAGACTTCGAACCCACTGGGAAAAGGAAGAACAAATGTGTGTGAGAGCAGACGCTTGAGGGAGGGCTGGACTTTCAGGACTGACTTTGTTGGGGGCCTGGTGGGAATACCTCAGAAGCAGAGCATCCACTCTGGCCATTCAAAGTAGGTGGGAGTCTGGAGTGATTTGACGATGTGCCTTCAGCCCTGTTTCCCACAACATCTGGAGACAGAGTTTCACATCCCTGAGGAGAGGAATTGTCTGAGAGAGGACACAAGAGGGGAGGAAGGTTTCGTGTGTGCAAGAAAAGGGGGCCTTGGAGGGGTGACACAAGAAGTGGGAGCAAGAGGAGGAGAAGGGAGAAAAGGAGAGGGGATGCAGGAGGAGGGGAGGCTAGAGAACGACCGAGGAGGACAAAGCCGGGAAGGCAGCGAAGAGGAGGAGTGTGGCCCAGCCCAGGCTGGCCTCTGCACCTGCCCAGCTTTCCCCTGGCCCTCCTGCCCACTCTTCCTGCCTACTGCTTCAGCCCTCAGCTTCCTTTTGCTTGTCTCCTTGGGTCACCGAGTCCCATCACTAGACCCAGGCTTTGGCATCTGCTTATGTCTCCTCCACTTTTAGACTCTTTGTCTTTTTTCTTCTTTTTCAGTGATTATAACCCCTCCCTCCTTCCTTCAGCTCCCTCCTCCCCACACATTTTTTTTTTTTTTTCAGACATCTCTGAAGCTTTGTATAAGACATTCTCTCCTACTCTCTGGCTCTAAGAAACCCCCTAAGTCTGGGTTTCTAATGCAGAGGGGTTTTTAGGGGAACTGGGTCCAAGGTTGAGTAGGTTGTAAGTTCAATTCCATGATACCTGTAGTTTCCATATGTGGGCAGAGGGCATTCTTGTCTGAAGTCTGTTATCATACAGGTAGAGAGTCAACTCTAAAGAATCAAGCAAGCAGTGGTTACAATAGCCAAACCACAGAGGTTTTGGGAAGTCTGCTGTGAGTTTAAGGGCACAGAGAAGGATGACGCATGGCTTTCTCTCAGCATCCTGATGTCCTCGGAGAGAACAGTTTTAGCAAAGCTGAGGATATGCATGGCATGTAGCAGAGAGCACGAGTCTGAATAGAGAGCTCGTCAGGGGAAATTTTGAGAAATGCATCAACAAGACTGGAGAAATTGGGACAAAATTTTAGGATGCTTCAAAGGAGAAACTCAGAAGTCTGGATTTGGCCACTAAGAATTTTTGAGAGGAGAGAAAACGAAAGCAATGGAATTGTGATCACTGTTGTCAGGAAGGAGAGCATCATTCTTTGTTCCATCATTTCATTCATTTCTTCATTATCCGTTCTTTCATTCAGCATATAGTTACTGAGGACCTCCTATGTGCCAGGCAACATAATGGAGGTATCGTGGAGAAGGGAAGAGGCAGTCCTTGCCTTCATGAAGCTTATGCTTCTGGAGAGAAATAAATCAGATAAGTACAGTTTGTTGAGTGCTGTGGAGAAAACAAATGGGATAAGGATAGGGAGTCACTGGTGTGTGGGGAGCTACTAATACTGTGGTTAGAGCAGTCAGGGTTTCTCCTCTCTGAAGAAGTGTAGTATTTGAAGTGAGACTCTAAAGTTGAAAACAACAAATCTTCTGAACGAACATTTCCAAGAAGGACTTTGAAGGACAGAGAAAGATGAATGTTTCTAGTAATAATCCAGAGGACGTGATGAGCTTTGGACTCAGGCCCAACAGTGTGACTCAAATATCAACAGGCTATTTTGAAGGCAAAATGGAAAATTTAATGAAATGTAATGAGTCCTTGACCTCCTGGCTTGGATCTGCTTGTAGTACCTTGAACTGGAGTGCCCACTGGGCCACTCCTTTTAACCCAGGACTCTCCAGACCTTTCTGGAAGTGGGTCGTTACCCATGTGGGCTGCCAGCACAGGTATTTACCAGAAGGACTTCATCCTGATTCAGTGGTGTCTGCTGTGTGCTTTGCTTTGTTGTGAATGTGTGGGTTCTAGGTTCAGAGTGGGCTGCAGATACTACCAACCGGGATGCTAGCTAAGGTGAGACAGTTGTTTTGCCAAATTAACAAAATAGAGGCACCAAGAAAAAAAAGTCACTCTCTTTCCATTTGTCACAAACCTTTATCTTAACTCTCTGCTTCTATTTGTGAAAATTTGCCAAGGTATAATTTTACTTTCTTAATGATCTCAGAGATTGTGGACATTGAATTATGAACTACCCACAGAGTAAAATTAAATGTGGCCTCAGGGCACCTGGGTGACTTAGTCAATTAAGCATCCAACTCTTAATTTCAGTTCAGGTCATGGTCTCACAGTTCATTGGGTTCGAGTCTCGCATCAGGCTCTGTGATGACAGCAAGCAGCCTGCTTGGGATTCTCTGTCTCCCTCTCTCTCTCTGCCCCTCCCCGACTCACATGCATATGCATGTTCTCTCTCTCAAAAATAAACATTAAAAAAAATAAGTGTGGACTAAACTTTCTGGGGACTCTTGAGGATTTAGATTTAATGGGTGTTTATGGGAGAGACAAAGGAACAAGAGAGACAGAAGGATGGAGAGGGAGATCCAGGATCATACGAAGAGTACAGGAAGGAAAGAGAGACAAAGGGAGGTGGCAACACAGTACAAACATGGTACAGAAAGGGGTGAGGTGGAGGGAAGAGATTGAGACAGAGAGAGCCAAGAATGGGGAGGGAGAGGGAGGCAGTGGGCCTGCTGCCATGTGAAGGGGACAGTGTGGAGATTAAGATCTCTATCGGAGCTGTGGCTGGAGCGATTACAGTGTATTAGGGTCCTGTCAGTGTTGACAAACACTGCCCCAATTAGGAATTAGTTCCACAAGGCATCAGATAGGGAGGCTGCTGTTGACCTGTAAATGGACGGGTCTTTCCTTCCTTCTCTCTTATTCAAATAAGTGCAGCTGTTTCCTAGAACAGTCCGGAAAGGCCAGCCCTCCAAGGCTCCTCCTAGAGCAGTCACCTGGGAATGGAAATGAATACCAATCACCTGGTGTCCACATTTTTTTTTAAACACTAATATTCTGGCAAGTACTTTCCCTAAGAATGCATGTTCAACAACCATAAGAATTTATTCTCCCCGCCCCCCCCCCCACCCCACTTCATCCAGCATCAATATTAAGACCCGTCTTTTACCATTGCATAAAGGACGCTGTCGAGGGTAGATGCCCATTTCGTGGCCAACATTCAGTAAACAATTTAAGATTAATTATCAGAGACTAGATCAAGAGGGCAGAGCACACACTGTGGACTCATCTTCCTCACCCCAAATCTTTAGAAATGATAGGAAAATGGTATAGTTCTTGGGAGGAAAAACCCACGACCAGAGTGGAAAATAAGAGATGTCACTGATGCATCCCATCCTCTAGGGAATCCTAGAGACTAAAAAGGCAGATGAAATGAGACAGAAAGGAGGAAATGTCTGCAGAAGAGCTTTGCTGCAAAGGAGGGTGGGACTGCTGGGGTGCATGACCTCCAGGGGCCAGATCCTCGGAACAGGAGGGGCTGCTGGGGTTCAGAGTGAGAGCCTCCCCTGGCGGTAGAAATGCCTTCAACTCCTCACCCTTCTCTTGTCAAGGCAGGCAATAAGCCATAGATGGGTAGGGTAGACTTTTGCTCAGGAGGACAGTGCCTTGGGAGGTTGGTGCTCCAACAGAGGCTCCAATATTCAGGAATTCAGCTGCCGGTTCACACTGCCCAGTATGCATTCCATGCCTCTGCTACAACCTTTGGAGGCAGACTTTCACTTATAGGCTAAAGGGAATCACAAATACAAACATGAGCACCCAACCAGTATTGATTAAACATCTGAGGAAAGCCGAAACTATGAAAGTGAGCCACCAAACTCAACAAGTGGATGTGCTGATAGCAGGAAATTGGGCTAATTAGAAGCCAAAAAAAAAAAAAAAAAAAAAAAAAAGAATAAGATATTAGAATAGGCATAATTAAAATCATTACAGAGCCACAGAGGATTTTGGCATTCTAATAAGCAAAGATTTGGATATTAAATTTGGATAGAAAATTTGGAAAATTTGCTCAGAAAAAAGAACAATAATCAGAGAAGACACTGGAAGAAAAATAAAACAATTACCTCTAAAAAGGGCAATAGGTCCAGAGAATCTTAAGGATGAGTTTTACAAACCTTCAAGGAACAGATAATTTTCACGTCATACAAATTGTCCCAAAAGAAAAAAAGTTTTGAGAGAAGCTACTCATTTTATAAAGTTAGCAAACCCAGTAACATAACCTACAAGAACAGTGCAAGAAAACTATTGGCTAATCTCATATATGAATTTAGATGCAAAATTCTATGACAAATACTTTTCCAGTAAAACTTTGATATATTACATGCACTCTTACGGGCAGAGGTCCAAGATACTGTTCAAAAAAATTGCAGAAAAACGTGCATGATATTTTCCAACTTTGTGTATCCTCGGAAATTTGTAAATTGCATTCCAATTGCTAAAAGGCCACTCAAGAAACTCTTAATAGGAAGTTACATTCAGGCAGTGGATGTGGAATATTGGTGGGGTGGAGTAGATGGGAATATTTACTTGTCACTTTATACTTTGTATTCTGTTCGAACTTTCTTCTTTTTACCTATAAATGTGTTTATATTTACATTTTAAAAAGAAAAAAAGAGGGAAATACAATTGTTTTGATTGTTCACTGAGCTGGGGTCTAAAATCCAGAACCCTCTCCAGGATTTAACGATTCTCTCATTTGTGAGGTCAAAGATCCCTGAGTTGGAGAAAGAGATTTGTTTTCTGGGATCCCAAGGAGCAGAGCTAGGAAGAATGAGTGATGATTCCCAGGAGACAGATGTCAGCTCCGGTGTGGAAAACTTTGTTCAAATTAGAAACAACTAAAGGTGAAATGGAGTTCCTTGTTGGTTGTTAAAAGCTTTTACTGTTCAGGCAGAAGTTGGAATGGGGCCAGTGGGGAGTATATAGTTTAACCCTGAGGTTCTTGCTTCCTTCCTTACACCTGATCATTAATATCTGAAAAAGTGGGTTAATCCTTGTTTTGCTAATTCTGTGAGCTTCAAATTCATCTCTATAAATTCTCCTATGTGTGACTACTTTTAGTGAAATTTAAAGTGCTACAAACCAAAGGCATAGTGTTTGAGCATATTCATCAGTAAGCGCTTAAATTTTTCACATTATTAGTACTTAACATTACATAATTAGTAAGTTCTGAAAAACTTACAAGTTTTTTTTTTAATCATTACTTTAAAATCCTTATAATAATCTCGTTAGGCAGACAGAAGGAATAATATATCTATTTCAGAGTCCAATAGCTAAGCTGCTCACTCATGTTCACACAGTCCAGTTCCGGCTAGTTTGGAAAGGTGATGTCACTCTCACTATACTATACCCAAGGTTCACGTGAATTGCATCTTTAGGTCATAGCACAAAAGTTCTGTTAACAAAATCACTGTCCCTTACAAATGTAATGAGTTGGTGGGTCAAAGAAAATCTGTTTTGTTTGTTTGTTTGTCCTTCTTCGTGAATGATTTTCCTGGGTGAATAGGGAGGGTTGACGCCTAAATTTTCCTGACATGTGTTTTTGAAACAACTGTTTACTTTGGACTCTGTAGACCTGGCTTGGCAGAGCCGCATTTCCAAGAGGCACGTGAGTCTCCCTGTCTGCAGAAAGCCAGGCTGTTCTCACGTACTCGAGTAGCCCTGGAGGTTTCAGACAATTCCCGGGCCAGGCTTTGTCACCAGCGGATGAATCGTTCATTGGAAGTTGCTAATAGCCGGCGAATCTGCAGTCGGATGTGGGTAAACGGCTGAGTGGTCTTATTCGCGAGTTGTTTACACTAGCCTGTGGAATAACTCAAGGGCCAACTGGACTTAAGTGAATTACTGACACAACCAGCGCTAGGCCTGAGGGAGCTGCAATTAATGCATTAATCACACGGAGCCCCGCGTGTTAACACAGGGGATTTAGTAGCACTCCACTAAGTTGTTGATGAGGCCTGTGGCAGGATGAAAACCCTTAGAATACAAATGTGACATCCCATGCCCCTTTATTTGTTAGTCAATAATCTGAATAACCCCAGTTTCACAGCTTCTGTGTTGGATTTGCTGTTCCTTTCTCTCCTCCGCTAATCGCCAGCGAGGCGCGATAGGGTAGAGACTTTAACTTTGATTTGAAACCCTCTACCCCTCCCCCTAAATAAAAGCACAGGTTTTTATCCACATGCGTATATTGCATAGACATCAAAGAAAAAAAAAAGCCTCATGCATTTCCATTAAAGCCGTGCGGACCAGGGGGAGGCACCAAGCTGGGTGCGGGCTTTTGAGGCGGTGGAAATTGATAAGGTTCATCTGCATACAAAAGGCTGAATGGAGAGGCAGCGGGGTGAGCGAGGTCGGACACCCAGATGGATTTTTTAATTCTGGGGAAAATAACACCACGCTCACAAGTGATAACTGAGCCTTTCTTCCCAACTCAGACCAAAATATGATTTCCATTTGTGCATTGGAGGAGAAGAAAATTATACAGAATTTCATTCTGCAGCATAATAAGGCTTCACACTGAATAATGCTACCATAAGGCAGTGTAATTACTGAAGGGCAGAAAATACACTTTCAGTTTATATCTAATCACAATACCACATTGTCTGCTTTGGGAAAAAAAAAAATCTGGGGTGGGGGTGCAGCATGTTGCTAGACTGTGAGCGGGACCCTGGGGCGTTTGTTGGTCCGCAGCTTATCAGAGTCCTGAGAAAGGGTGTTGATGTGGGTGACTTGGTGGCCACATCTAAAACTGGGTGCATTGGGAAGCTCCTTCCTCTGAGGATCTCAGATGTTTCTACTCTCCTAAAATGGCTTGTCCTGCTCTGTACTGACCTATTAAGACCATGGCTACGACACAGTGATCAAATAAAGAGCTGGCCTGCAGGGACTAAAAGAGAAAAAGTCTGACAAATTATTATTATTGATTGATTGGCCTGACTCTTGAAATGGCTACAGAGGATTTTAGTATGTGTTTCTTGTTGGTACTCGTTGCACTACAAATTGTTCCTTCCATGTTGTGATCCATTTCTTATCTGCTATAATATAATGTATGTTTATTATAAAATATTTGGAAACAGAAAAGTTCAGTGGGAAAAACCAGTTACTCTACTGCCCAGAAAAAGAAAAAAAACAACTGTTAATATTTTGGTGAATTTTTCTTTGTGGTGTGTGTACTTTGTTTTGTTCCATTTCTTCCTGGATAATAGAGTTTGCACAATACCAGAATTTGTTCATACAGTGGATATTAAAAATATTTCTGGTTTGAAAGCAATCTATTTTATAGTTATATTAAAAAAAATTTTTTTTTGAAGGAGAGAGAGAGGGAGAGTATGCACATAAGTGTGTGCACAAGTCCAGGAGGGGCAGAGGGAGAGGAGGGAGAGTATCCTAAGCAGGCTCCATGCCCAATACTGAGCCCAATGTGGCTCCTAGCAGGCTTGATGTCACCAATGGGAGATCATGACCTGAGCTGGAATGAGAGCGCGCTTAACCAACTGAGCCACCCAGATGACCCTAGAATTTATATTTTAGATACAGTATAAGACACCTCTAAGCTTAATAGTTCCTAGCTCAATGGTTCTCAAACATGTGCATACACCAGAATCACCTGGAGAGCTTGTTAAAACAGACTGCAAGGCCCCAAGCCCAGTTTCTGAATGTGTAGCTATGGGGTGGAGCTGAGATTTGACACTGATAACAAGTTCCTAGGTGATGCTGATGCTAGTTTGGATACTACACTTTTTAAGAACAACTACCTTAGAGTTGTGAGGGGTGTAGTTGAGATAACCAAAAGAAATGCAAGCTCCCAGGGCAAGAGAAATGCCCAGATTTTAGGGAGGTCTTGAAAATACTATTATGTAACTATAAAGCAAATTTATTGAAATAATCTTATTAGTAGTGTGGTAGCCAGAATAATAGTCCCTCAAGTAAGTTCACACCCTACTCCCCAGAACTTGTGATTGGCAAGAATTAGGTTGCAAGTGGAATTAAAGTTGCTAATCAACTGACCTCTGGATGGGGAGATTGTCTTTGGATGGATCCTGTATAGTCACAAGAGTCCTTATAAGTGAAAGAGACAGGACAGTCAGTGTCAGAGTCAGAAAGAGATATGAAGACGCTGTGATGCTGGCTTTGAGGGTAGGAGGAACCACAAGCCTACGAAGGCAGGTGGTGTCTTGAGATTGGACACCTCTTTTTTTTCCCCCCCTAACTAGACTCCATGCCCAGTGTGGGGCTTGAATTCACGACCTCAAGATTAAGAGTTCATGCTCTACCAACTGAGCCAACCAGGTGCCCATCTGACACTTTGGTTTTAGCCTAGTGAGACTAATTTAAGACTTCTGACATCCAGAACTATAAGATAATAAACTGGTGGGTTTTTTTTAATGTTTGTTTATTTTTGAGAGAGAAATAGAGCACAAGTGGGGGAGGGGCAGAGAGAGAGGGAGACACAGAATCGAAGCAGGCTCCACGCTCAGAGCTGTCAGCACAGAGCCTGACATGAGGCTCAAACCCATGAACCATGAGATCATGACCTGAGCAGAAGTTGGGTGTTTAATCAACTGAGCCACCCAGGTGCCCTTAAATTTGTGTTGTTTTAAGCCACTAGTTTATGATAATTTGCTACAGCAGCAACAGGAAACTTACATAAATAGCTAACCACTCACACAAATATACACAATGTGCTATGACACACAGTTCCCACCATTATTTGCTGAGCAACTTTCTTCATCAGTGTGTATTGTTTCATTCACCTACCACCTGGACCCACCAGACTTGGGGAATCACTATTGTCTGTTGCCAGTTAGAAGGGAGGCTCAGAAGGCATAGGCCAAGGCAGAGACCCTCCTTGAGACCTTCTGTTCTTGGCCTGGTCCCTTGCCAGGTCAAGCTGATGGACACAAAGGCTGGAGGCTCCTCTGTTACCACCAGGGGTGAGCAAGTTGTTCATAAACATTTTCTTAATTAAGGGACACAGAGGTCAGTGGCAGGAGATTTCTTAAAGCCTAGTGATTGTAGAGCATATGGTACATTAAGAAACGTGGGCCCCAAGTGTGCAGTTTGCTAAGGATTTGGGGAAGGATAAGGTATCATTTATTTTAGTCTCAGATTCCCCTAGAGACCTTCTCCAGCTTTGGTTATAGCACGTAGACTTAGAAGATTCCATTGAACTCTGTGTTTCTCCTTCTGCCAATCCCAATCTTGATTACTGTAACTCTATAATAAGTCTTGAAATTGGATAGAGTGGTTCTTCCCACTTTCTTTTTCTTTTTCAAAACTGTTTTAACTAATCTAGTTCCTTTTCTTTTCCATATGAATTTTAGAATAGTCTTGTCTATATCTACAAAATATCTGGCTAATAATTTAATGGGAATTGCATTGAAACTGTATATCATTTGGGGAGAATTGACATCCTTACTATGTTGAATCTTCCAGTCTATCAACAGGGTTTGTCGTGCCATTTATTTAAATCTTTCATCAACGTATAAGCCATTTACATATTTTGTTACATTTGCATTTAAGGATTTTCTTTTATTTTGAGTGATTATAAATGATACTATATTTTAAATTTTGGTTTCCACATGTTCATTGCTGACATATGGAAATACAATTGATTTTTGTATCCTGTAACCTTTATGAACTCACACTTACAGATCTAAGATCTGTGACTTTCTATGTAGACATTTGTGTCGTCTGTAAATAGAGAGTTTTAATTCTTCTTGTCCTGTTCTTTATTGTACTCTCCAGGTGTTCCATGTTGAATAGGTGCAGTGAGAACAGATATCTTTGTCTTGTTCCTGATTTGGGGGAAAAGGATTCTGTCATTCATCTCTAAGTATTAAGTTAGGTGCAGGTTTTTTGTGGGTCCTCCTGGTCCTTGGCTAGAGACAGCAGCCTTTTGTTGTTGTTGCTTTGTGTTTGTGCTCACTGATATTTGTAGGTTGTTGGCCTTTCTAATACTGCGTGGGATGTATGAGGAAAAAGCCCAAGAAAACTACCACCTCAGGTTCCCCAAATACCTACCTATTTTTTTTTCCTTCTTTCCACCTTTCAGAGTCTACTCACCACTATTTTGCATAATGTCCTGAGTGTTTGGCTGTACTTAGTGAGGAGAACAGGAAAAAGTACATTTACTCTATCTTCCCAGAAGTGGAAGTCTTGGTGCCATTTTGTAAATGGTCGTGATCAGATAATCCCAACCTCTATGTCATCTTGGCATTGGTGTCTTGATTTTCTTTTTTCATGTAAGTTAAAAGTTTTTCCAGTTCTTCTCTGCATCCTGGACATTTTAATATTATGTTTCAAGATTCTGCATCCTGATTTCGTCATATGGAGAATTCGATATTTTTGTCGTGGCAGGCAGTTGACCTTGTTAAGTTGACGCTACAGCTTCAGGTCTACCTTCTGTGGGTATAATTAGTGTCATTCAAATTACACAGGCTTTGTTGTGCTCTTCGTATTTGTTCTGTGCGTGCTACCCAGTGGCCTGTCTGGTATCTGGGTGGTGATCTGTAATTCAGTTGTCAAAGTCTAAGTATGCTGTGTAGGGTCAAATCAATGCATGCATCACTCATGGATTAACCTAGGATTTTATTTATTTATAAACACAAATGAGGCAGAGGGAGAGAGAGAACATTCGGTAGGCTCCACACTCAGCGTGGAATCTGGTGCGGGGCTCAATCCCATGACATTGGGATCATGACCTGAGCTGAAATCAAGAGTTGGATGCTCAACCAACTGAGCCACCCAAACCTAGGATTTTATAAATGAGTTTAAGGAATCAATTTTCTGAGCTCTTTATGATCTCCCTGTCACTTTCTGGCTCTCCTCTTTTGATCCTTTGTTCAAAAATTTGTGGCTTCATTATCTGGCTCAGGTGTCCACTTCCATTGATGGTGCCACATCTCAGACCAAGTGGTACGATGATCAGGAGAGGAAAAAAGTATTAGGAGTTTTCCTCTTTTAGGAATATTCCAATTGGAGAGGAAGGTTACCTCAGAATTTTTGCTAGTCATTGTTCCCCTTGATGCCACTGCTGCTGCCACCAAGGATAGGTTGGTGGCTGGGGCACAAAAGAACCTAGAAAAGAAAAAATGGAGTTTCTCCTGTTCTCTCTGAATTTTAGGAATCCTTAATTTTGTTCTTTGAGTCAGAAATAAAGGTTTTCTTCCTGGAGCTTTCTCTATCTGTACCCTGGTGCCCATATCCAGGTTTTGGGCTGTGTGAAGGTTAGGCTGAAAACAAAAACAAAAATGAAAACCAGTGTTGTATTTTTTCTTCTGAAAACATTTAATGCGCTAATGTAAATTGTGTATCTCCCAGAGGAAAAACTTTAGTGTGCAGCATTGCCCTACGATGGCTATTTCACTGGGTCCCCTTTCAGAGGGGGAAGAAATCCCCAAAATCAAGGATGTTTGCCCACCCACAGCCCACCCCTCTTTCTAGACACTGCTGCAGATACCAGGAACCCTAGAATGCACCACTCAGTTGGCCCAAGCCTTCTTCTAGAACTAGAATCTGCAGCAACTGCTACAAATCCTTCCTCCAGAGAGCAGTTTTCCCACCAGTATGCCTGAAGCAAAGCCCATCTGTTTGGAGGGGAGAAGGGTATGAATGGGATATGGATACATAGGTCAGAGTGTCTATAGGCTTCTTGGCCTGGTAGGATGAGAATGGAGGGTAATGGTATAGACTGGGGACCAGACACTAGGGACTGCCTCTCTTCACCAAACATATTCTGGCGTAAACACTCTATACTCCAAAATTTCTAAATGTGAACCTGGCCTTCCATGTCATTTTGAGGTATCTTTGTCAGGGTGAACAATAGAACATACTTTATTTACAGTGTATTAGCTTGATTATAATCTCTATATTTAGATGTACAACACATGTAATGAATTGGGGTGCCCAACTGTCCAGGTTTGCTGAGGACTTTCTCACTAGCACTGAATGTCCCATGTCCCAGGAAATAGTTGATCACCTACCCCAGTTCTTGAAAATGTTAAAAGTGGATTTAGTTGTATAAAGCACTTCCCAAACTTATCTGATCTTGAAATCCTTCCCTCTGAACTCCCACCCCAACCTTAGAAGCATCTGAAATAAACTAGTGTAGAGACAAGTTAAATGTGTCCTAGAGAAGCACATCTTAAGGAGAATCATCCTTTTAGTCCATGTATTCCATTGATTAAACATTGGCAACACCTTCCTAGTCAGAATGTTTAAGGCTGTTGTAATCATTCTTTTCAGTTAATAGGTTCATTTTTATAACTACATTATAACTAATAATAGCAAAAATAATCTAACATTTTTACTGACTCCTACGAAGTGCTAAATCCTGTACTAGATGTATTACATGCAGAGCTTTTAATCCTTATCATAACTCTAGGGGGAGCTGTTATGGTCCACATTTTATAGATGAAGAAACTAAGTGACAAAGTGGCAAATGGATTTTAACTCAGATCTTTCTCTTAAACCTGT
The DNA here is from genome assembly GCF_018350155.1 of Leopardus geoffroyi. Classification (NCBI taxonomy): domain Eukaryota; kingdom Metazoa; phylum Chordata; class Mammalia; order Carnivora; family Felidae; genus Leopardus; species Leopardus geoffroyi. The sequence goes on from NC_059333.1 coordinate 125,711,304, forward strand.
TCCCTTCTTATTGGGAAAAGAATCTTGGGATAAAAAAATAGAAGAAAAGTGAGATTCTTACATTGGGTCTTGATATCTAAAGATTCCACATTGACTATGATAGTACCAATGTATACTTGGAAAAATATCAGATCTGACTTTCCAGGAGCTAAACCAAGATGAGAAGGAGAAAGTTTTTGTTACATATTTCCAGTTAGTCAAAATAGCTTCTGCAGTTGTGTCTGTGAAGGTAGTATACCCCTGTCTCTTTTAAAATTTCTTAATTAAGCTAAAAAAAAAAGTGTCAAATCTTTGAATTTAAGAACAAAATCTAGTTTCTTTTAAACAAATGGTGTCATAATATAAGAGGCTTGTTATTCAGGCCTTCCTTTCTATCTGTCAGTAAAATTATTCAGTTTTGTTATATGGTTCTTAAACAGGTTCTTTTTTTTTTTTTTTGTAGTTATTTCATTGTTGTTGTTACTATAAGAAGGATTCCTGTTATATTTTAAAAAGCAGTGGATTTTAGGGCACCTGGGTGGCTCAGTTGGTTAAGTGTCTGACTTTGGCTCAGGCCATGATCTCACGGTTCATGGGTTCGAGCCCCACGTTGGGCTCTGTGCTGACAGTTCAGAGCCTGGAGCCTGCTTCGGATTCTGTGTCTCCCTCTGTCTCTGCCCCTCTCCTGCTTGTGCTTTGTCTCTCTCTGTCTCTCAAAAATAATAAATATTAAAAAAAATTTTAAAGCAGTGGGTTTTAAATCATACTCCCTGGATCCCTATTGTTTTTAGGAATCCCTTGGAGGAAGGAACAGGGCAGGGACAAGCAGGCTGGACTCTAGGATCCACATCCCTGTTTCAACCAAGCAGTACCATGTTTGTTTGCTTTGAGATTCCGTATAAACTTTTGTTGAAGTTTTTGTTAAAACCACTGTAAGCAAAATATAGCTTTAATTAGTTATAATTACTTACTACATTATACCAGAAAGCTGTTGCATTTGAAGTATTCTTTTTTCAACAGCTTTATTGAGACATAGTTCATATGCCATGCAGTTCACCCATTTACAGTGTATAATTCAGTGGCTTTTAGTGTATTCATAGAGCTTTACATTCATCATCACAATGAATTTTAGAAGATTTTCATTACCCACAAGAAACCCCAAATTTTTTAGCCATTACCCTCCAATGATCACATTGTCCTCAGCCCTGGGCAATCACTAATCTACCCTCTGTCTCTAGATTTGCCTGTTTAGGACATTTAATATAAACAGAATCAAACAATATATAATCTTTTGTCACTGGCTTCTTTTACTTGGCATAATGTTTTCAAAGTTCATGTTGTAACATGCATCAGTAGTACTTCATTCCTTTTATTACTAAATAATATTCTATTTATGGATATATCACATTTTATTTATCAGTTTATCAGTGGGCATTTGGGTTATTTCTATTTTTTATTATGAACAATTCATGTATAACTTATTGTGTGGACATATGTTTTCTTTTGGGGGGGTATATGTCTGTAAGTGGAATTGTTGGATCATATGATAACTCTATGTTCAGTCATTTAAGGAACTGCCAGACTGTTTTGAAAAGCCGGGTGTACCATTTACATTCCTACTAATAGTATCTGAGTTCCAATTTCTGTAATTCTTGTATCTGACTACTTATATAAGCCATCATACTAATTTTAATAGTTTATCAGTTCTTTTTACTTTTATAGTTGACAGTGATATCAGCTCTAAATAGTTTTAAATATTCATGTCTTATTGCATTGGGCACAAATTTTATATTAATTTAAAATAATGCTTCTAGAACACCTCTTAATCTTGTTCCTGATTTTGCTGGGATTGCCACCAGTGCACTGGTCCTCAAACTCGGGAACTTATTGGAATCATCTAAGGAGTTAAAAGTAAAGAACACTAATGATTAGATCTCAGTCTCAGAGAGACTAATTAGTGTGGCTTGGGCATTGGAACTTTTTAAAACTCTCCAGGTGATTCATTGCTTCACTATATTCTAACTAATTTGGATGTAAATTTTAAAAAATAAAAAATAAAGTTAAAAAGAAACCTCCAGGTGATTCAAATGGGAGGTAAAATTTTAGAACCACTGTTGTAGTGCTCACAGACATCTGTCATATAATTTGTCACATTAAACCATAATTATTTATTTCTTTTGTGTATTTAGGGTCCTTAGGAACAGGATTTATGTTCTATTTAACTTTTAGGTTTATTTTCACTTGATTTTTTCCTCTATCACTGATTTTTAAATTACTACTCATATCTTATTTGACATTGTATCCTCAATGTCAGCATGGTGCCTAAGAAATAGTAAGAACTTGGGGCGCCTGGGTGGCGCAGTCGGTTAAGCGTCCGACTTCAGCCAGGTCACGATCTCGCGGTCCGTGAGTTCGAGCCCTGCGTCGGGCTCTGGGCTGATGGCTCAGAGCCTGGAGCCTGTTTCCGATTCTGTGTCTTCCTCTCTCTCTGCCCCTCCCCCGTTCATGCTCTGTCTCTCTCTGTCCCCCCAAAAATAAATAAACGTTGAAAAAAAAATTTTAGAAATAGTAAGAACTTAATAAAACGTTCTAAATGAAGACAGGGGTCAAATAAGATCCTTAGTCTTAAATAGTAATAGTTGAAATAATTTATTTTTAGCGCAAGTCTTAGGGTACAGAGCAGAGAGTAGTTTGGGGGAGAGAATCAAAGATGAAAAAGTTTGGCTTTAAATGTCCTTGGCCTGATGTGTTTGCTTAGAAAATCATAGCCTTTCCACTGTGTTCCTACCAAAAGTTTATGTCTCTAGTCAGGTGTATGCAATTTCTGCCATCTTTAGGTAGGTAGGACTTGATGTTCTTTCCTCTCCATTTCTTCCCCTTGTCAGAAAACAAAGAAAACTCTCCCTTTGGTCCAGTGTCTATGGACAATGCACATTTAGTTAAAAGAGACTAAGTTTTGGATATTTTGAAGCAAAACTAAAAAAAAAAATTAGTTTTCCCTTTCATTATCAAAGAAAATCAGATGAAAACAGAGGAGGTTTGTTTTTTGTTTTGTTCTCTGGTATTCTTTCATTCTTTATAATTAACTGGGAAATACATAGAAAAAGTATTTCACAATTACATAGACTTTATTTTTTCTAATTTCCCCAAATAATTACAATTATATTTATAGTGGAGAAACTATTTTAAGTTTATGTTTAAGACAGAAATTTTGTTAATTAGAAATGTGTTCAATTGCAAGTATAGAAAAGTTCATTATAGTGGCTAGAACAAAAATAACTTTAATGTACTCATCTAACAATAAATTTGGATGTGACTGGCTGTTAGCATTTATTGTGCTACTAAATAATCCCACTGGGAACATAACCAAACCTTCCTGGTTTTAGCAAGTTGACTTTTATTTCCATGCATATTACCTACCTCATAGTAGCAAGATGGTTGCTGTAGATCAGAGAGCACTAGTCTATCTTCAGTGCACAGAAGGACAAAGAACAACACAAGCAGCATCTAAAGCCCCCTTCCCTCTCTTAAAAAATCAGAATATAAAAGCTTTTCAAAAAACTTACAGACTTTATTGTCTTTGGCCAGAACTGTGGTACATGGCTTCTCCCACAAACAAGGAAGATTGAGAAAGTGAGTATATCACTTCGGAATGGGAACATGGCTATCCCAAACCAAGCTGAGCTTTGTTAGCAGGGAATAATCAGGGAATAGGTATTGAGAAAGCAATTAACAGTGTCTAACTCAGGCATTCTATTTAGTTGAAATATATTTTAAAAGTTTTCTCTTCTCTGACTGGTTCTTCTTAGCTTCCAATTTATAGAGAAGACTCTATCAGAGTTATAAAAGTTAATATTCCTTTAATCTTGGTCCTAGCCCCCTGCCCCCCCTTATTTTTCATTTGAAAATGAAAGTACTATCCACTAATAGCATCCACTCCCATAACTCTGATAACCTATAACTTAATGATTACCAAAATTATGTCCTCATCCAAGAACCTTCCTGTAAGATCCAGAATTAAAAATACATATATAGAATTGGATGCGGGGGGAGGGGAAGATGATGGCGTAGGAGGACGCTGGGCTCATCGCGCGTCCTGCTGATCACTTAGATTTCACCTACACCTGCCTAACTAACCCAGAAAACTGCTAGAGGATTAGCAGAATGGAGTCTCCGGAGCCAAGCGCAGACGAGAGGCCCACGGAAGAGGGTAGGAAGGGCGGCGAGGCGGTGCGCCCTCCACGGACTGGCGGGAGGGAGCCGGGGCGGAGGGGCGGCTCGCCGGCCAAGCAGAGCCCCCGAGTCTGGCGGGCAAAAGCGGAGGGGCCTGACGGACTGTGTTCCGACAGCAAGCGCGACTTAGCCTCTGGGAGGTCATAAGTTAACAGCTCTGCTCGGAAAGCGGGAAGGCTGGAGGACAAAGGGAGGGAGAGCTGCTGAGTCCCCGGACGACAGAGCTCAGCTTGGTGGGGAACAAAGGCGCTTGCCAGCGCCATCTCCCTCGCCCATCCCCCAGCCAAAATCCCAAAGGGAACCAGTTCCTGCCAGGGAACTTGCTCACTCCACGCAAACACCCAACTCTGTGCTTCTGTGGAGCCAACCCTCCAGCAGCGGGTCTGACTCCCTCCCGCTGCCACAGGGCCCCTCCTGAAGTGGATCACCTAAGGAGAAGCGAGCTAAGCCTGCCCCTCCTGCCCCCATGCACCTTGCCTACCCACCCCAGCTAATATGCCAGATCCCCAGCACCACAAGCCTGGCATTGTGCAAGTAGCCCAGAAGGCCACGCCACCCCACAGTGAATCCCGCCCCTAGGAGAGGGGAAGAGAAGGCACACACCAGTCTGACTGTGGCCCCAGCGGTGGGCTGGGGGCAGACATCAGGTCGGACTGCGGCCCCGCCCACCAACTCCAGTTATACACCACAGCACAGGGGAAGTGCCCTGCAGGTCCTCACACTCCAGGGACTATCCAAAATGACCAAACGGAAGAATTCCCCTCAGAAGAATCTCCAGGAAATAACAACCGCTAATGAACTGATCAAAAAGGATTTAAATAATATAACAGAAAGTGAATTTAGAATAATAGTCATAAAATTAATCGCTGGGCTTGAAAACAGTATAGAGGACAGCAGAGAATCTCTTGCTACAGAGATCAAGGGACTAAGGAACAGTCACGAGGAGCTGAAAAACACTTTAAACGAAATGCAAAACAAAATGGAAACCACGACGGCTCGGATTGAAGAGGCAGAGGAGAGAATAGGTGAACTAGAAGATAAAGTTATGGAAAAAGAGGAAGCTGAGAGAAAGAGAGATAAAAAAATCCAGGAGTATGAGGGGAAAATTAGAGAACTAAGTGATACACTAAAAAGAAATAATATACACATAATTGGTATCCCAGAGGAGGAAGAGAGAGGGAAAGGTGCTGAAGGGGTACTTGAAGAAATTATAGCTGAGAACTTCCCTGAACTGGGGAGGGAAAAAGGCATTGAAATCCAAGAGGCACAGAGAACTCCCTTCAGACGTAACTTGAATCGATCTTCTGCACGACATATCATAGTGAAACTGGCAAAATACAAGGATAAAGACAATATTCTGAAAGCAGCAAGGGGTAAACGTGCCCTCACATATAAAGGGAGACCTATAAGACTCGTGACTGATCTCTCTTTTGAAACTTGGCAGGCCAGAAAGAATTGGCACGATATCTTCAGTGTGCTAAACAGAAAAAATATGCAGCCGAGAATCCTTTATCCAGCAAGTCTGTCATTTAGAATAGAAGGAGAGATAAAGGTCTTCCCAAACAAACAAAAACTGAAGGAATTTGTCACCACTAAACCAGCCCTACAAGAGATCCTAAGGGGGATCCTGTGAGACAAAGTACCAGAGACAACACTACAAGCATAAGAGATACAGACATCACAATGACTCTAAACCCGTATCTTTCTATAATAACACTGAATGTAAATGGATTAAATGTGCCAACCAAAAGACATAGGGTATCAGAATGGATAAAAAAACAAGACCCATCTATTTGCTGTCTACAAGAGACTCATTTTAGACCTGAGGACACCTTTAGATTGAGAGCGAGGGGATGGAGAACTATTTATCATGCTACTGGAAGCCAAAAGAAAGCTGGAGTAGCCATACTTATATCAGACAAACTAGACTTTAAATTAAAGGCTGTAACAAGAGATGAAGAAGGGCATTATATAATAATTACAGGGTCTATCCATCAGGAAGAGCTAACAATTATAAATGTCTATGCGCCAAATACCGGAGCCCCCAAATATATAAAACAATTACTCATAAACATAAGCAACCTTATTGATAAGAATGTGGTAATTGCAGGGGACTTTAACACTCCACTAACAGAAATGGATAGATCATCTAGACACATGGTCAATAAAGAAACAAGGGCCCTGAATGATACATTGGATCAGATGGACTTGACAGATATATTTATTTAAAAAAAAAATTTTTTTTTAATGTTTATTTATTTTTGAGACAGAGAGAGACAGAGCATGAACAGGGGAGGGGCAGAGAGAGAGGGAGACACAGAATCTGAAGCAGGCTCCAGGCTCTGAGCTGTCAGCACAGAGCCCGACGCGGGGCTTGAACTCACGGACCGTGAGATCATGACCCAAGCCGAAGTCGGATGCTTAACCGACCAAGCCACCCAGGCGCCCCGACACATATATTTAGAACTCTGCATCCCAAAGCAACAGAATATACTTTCTTCTGGAGTGCACATGGAATATTCTCCAAGATAGATCATATACTGGGTCACAAAACAGCCCTTCATAAGTTCACAAGAATTGAAATTATGCCATGCATACTTTCAGACCACAATGCTATGAAGCTTGAAATCAACCACAGGAAAAAGTCTGAAAAACCTCCAAAAGCATGGAGGTTAAAGAACACCTTACTAAAGAATGAGTGGGTCAACCAGGCAATTAGAGAAGAAATTAAAAAATATATGGAAACAAACGAAAATGAAAATACAACAATCCAAACGCTTTGGGATGCAGCGAAGGCAGTCCTGAGAGGAAAATACATTGCAATCCAGGCCTATCTCAAGAAACAAGAAAAATCCCAAATACAAAATCTAACAGCACACCTAAAGGAAATAGAAGCAGAACAGCAAAGGCAGCCTAAACCCAGCAGAAGAAGAGAAATAATAAAGATCAGAGCAGAAATAAACAATATAGAATCTAAAAAAACTGTAGAGCAGATCAACGAAACCAAGAGTTGGTTTTTTGAAAAAATAAACAAAATTGACAAACCTCTAGCCAGGCTTCTCAATAAGAAAAGGGAGATGACCCAAATAGATAAAATCATGAATGAAAATGGAATTATTACAACCAATCCCTCAGAGATACAAGCAATTATCAGGGAATACTATGAAAAATTATATGCCAACAAATTGGACATCCTGGAAGAAATGGACAAATTCCTAAACACCCACACTCTTCCAAAACTCAATCAGGAGGAAATAGAAAGCTTGAACAGACCCATAACCAGCGAAGAAATTGAATTGGTTATCAAAAATGTCCCAACAAATAAGAGTCCAGGACCAGATGGCTTCCCAGGGGAGTTCTACCAGACGTTTAAAGCAGAGATAATACCTATCCTTCTCAAGCTATTCCAAGAAATAGAAAGGGAAGGAAAACTTCCAGACTCATTCTATGAAGCCAGTATTACTTTGATTCCTAAACCAGACAGAGACCCAGTAAAAAAAGAGAACTACCGGCCAATATCCCTGATGAATATGGATGCAAAAATTCTCAATAAGATACTAGCAAATCGAATTCAATGGCATATAAAAAGAATTATTCACCATGATCAAGTGGGATTCATTCCTGGGATGCAGGGCTGGTTCAACATTCGCAAATCAATCAACGTGATACATCACATTAATAAAAGAAAATATAAGAACCATATGATCCTGTCAATCGATGCAGAAAAGGCCTTTGACAAAATCCAGCACCCTTTCTTTTTTTTTTTTTTTTAATTTTTTTTCCAACGTTTATTTATTTTTGGGACAGAGAGAGACAGAGCATGAACGGGGGAGGGGCAGAGAGAGAGGGAGACACAGAATCGGAAACAGGCTCCAGGCTCTGAGCCACCAGCCCAGAGCCCGACGCGGGGCTCGAACTTACGGACCGCGAGATCGTGACCTGGCTGAAGTCGGACGCTTAACCGACTGCGCCACCCAGGCGCCCCCAGCACCCTTTCTTAATAAAACCCCTTGAGAAAGTCGGGATAGAAGGAACATACTTAAAGATCATAAAAGCCATTTATGAAAAGCCCACAGCTAACATCATCCTCAATGGGGAAAAACTGAGAGCTTTCTCCCTGAGATCAGGAACATGACAGGGATGTCCACTCTCACCGCTGTTGTTTAATATAGTGTTGGAAGTTCTAGCATCAGCAATCAGACAACAAAAGGAAATCAAAGGCATCAAAATTGGCAAAGATGAAGTCAAGCTTTTGCTTTTTGCAGATGACATGATATTATACGTGGAAAATCCGATAGACTCCACCAAAAGTCTGCTAGAACTGATACATGAATTCAGCAAAGTTGCAGGATACAAAATCAATGTACAGAAATCAGTTGCATTCTTATACACTAACAATGAAGCAACAGAAAGACAAACTGATCCCATTCACAATTGCACCAAGAAGCATAAAATACCTAGGAATAAATCTAACCAAAGATGTCAAAGATCTGTATGCTGAAAACTATGGAAAGCTTATGAAGGTAATTGAAGAAGATATAAAGAAATGGAAAGACATTCCCTGCTCATGGATTGGAAGAATAAATATTGTCAAAATGTCAATACTACCAAAAGCAATCTACACATTCAATGCAATCCCAATCAAAATTGCACCAGCATTCTTCTCGAAACTAGAACAAGCCATCCTAAAATTCATATGGAACCACAAAAGGCCCCGAATAGCCAAAGTAATTCTGAAGAAGACCAAAGCAGGAGGCATCACAATCCCAGACTTTAGCCTCTACTACAAAGCTGTCATCATCAAGACAGCATGGTATTGGCACAAAAACAGACACATAGACCAATGGAATAGAATAGAAACCCCAGAACTAGACCCACAAACGTATGGCCAACTCATCTTTGACAAAGCAGGAAAGAACATCCAATGGAAAAAAGACAGTCTCTTTAACAAATGGTGCTGGGAGAACTGGACAGCAACATGCAGAAGGTTGAAACTAGACCACTTTCTCACACCATTCACAAAAATAAACTCAAAATGGATAAAGGACCTGAATGTGAGACAGGAAACCATCAAAACCCTAGAGGAGAAAGCAGGAAAAGACCTTTCTGACCTCAGCCGTAGCAATCTCTTACTCGACACATCCCCAAAGGCAAGGGAAATAAAAGCAAAAATGAATTACTGGGACCTTATGAAGATAAAATGCTTCTGCACAGCAAAGGAAACAACCAACAAAACTAAAAGGCAACCAACGGAATGGGAAAAGATATTTGCAAATGACATATCGGACAAAGGGCTAGTATCCAAAATCTATAAAGAGCTCACCAAACTCCACACCCGAAAAACAAATAACCCAGTGAAGAAATGGGCAGAAAACATGAATAGACACTTCTCTAAAGAAGATATCCGGATGGCCAACAGGCACATGAAAAGATGCTCAACGTCGCTCCTCATCAGGGAAATACAAATCAAAACCACACTCAGATATCACCTCACGCCAGTCAGAGTGGCCAAAATGAACAAATCAGGAGACTATAGATGCTGGAGAGGATGTGGAGAAATGGGAACCCTCTTGCAGTGTTGGTGGGAATGCAAATTGGTGCAGCCGCTCTGGAAAGCAGTGTGGAGGTTCCTCAGAAAATTAAAAATAGACCTACCCTATGACCCAGCAATAGCACTGCTAGGAATTTACCCAAGGGATACAGGAGTACTGATGCATAGGGGCACCTGTACCCCAATGTTTATAGTAGCACCCTCAACAATAGCCAAATTATGGAAAGAGCCTGAATGTCCATCAACTGATGAATGGATAAAGAAATTGTGGTTTATATACACAATGGAGGGGCGCCTGGGTGGCGCAGTCGGTTAAGCGTCCGACTTCAGCCAGGTCATGATCTCGCGGTCCGTGAGTTCGAGCCCCACGTCGGGCTCTGGGCTGATGGCTCAGAGCCTGGAGCCTGTTTCCGATTCTGTGTCTTCCTCTCTCTCTGCCCCTCCCCCATTCATGCTCTGTCTCTCTCTGTCCCAAAAATAAATAAACGTTGAAAAAAAATTTATATACACAATGGAATACTATGTGGCAATGAGAAAGAACGAAATATGGCCTTTTGTAGCAAGGTGGATGGAACTGGAGAGTGTGATGCTAAGTGAAATAAGTCATACAGAGAAAGACAGATACCATATGGTTTCACTCTTTTGTGGATCCTGAGAAACTTAACAGAAACCCATGGGGGAGGGGAAGGAAAAAAAAAGAGGTTAGAGTGGGAGAGAGCCAAAGCATAGGAGACTGTTAAATACTGAGAACAAACTGAGGGTTGATGGGGGCTGGGTGGGTGGGTGATGGGTATTGAGGAAGGCACCTTTTGGGATGAGCACTGGGTGTTGTATGGAAACCAATTTGACAATAAATTTCATATATTGAAAAAAAATACATATATATTATGAAAAATGAGTTGAATAATTACTTGTTTCTGTCTCTTCTACTGAAAGGGTGGTACCATGTCTCTTTTAATCACTCTTCTACCCTAGTATCTAGCCCAGTAACTTCTACATCATGGGTAATCATGAAATATTTCACAAATTAACGAGGCTATTTTCTAAGCTACTGATCATGGAATGCATCCCTAGCTACCTGCTGGCATGGGCGGCATGGTAAGCAGTGCCAGTTGATTTCTGCAAGAGCCAGTAGAGTTCTCCTGAGAACTTCAGTCATGCCACTAGAGAATAACTTTTATGAGTCTTTGGATGACCACTCCCCACCACATTGCAAAGAAACTCCTGGAGAAGCAGCCGTCACCATGCTTTTTATAGCCAATTGTTCAAGTGCTACTTTTTATTTTATTTATTTTTGTTTCTTCAAGTGTTATAATGAAAGTGCAGAAAATAAAAATGTTTATAATATCTGAGACTACAATAACGGGAACAAGTCATTCTGGAGCCATGACAGAGCCCATCTGAACTCAAAATACTGGACAAACAAAAACCTTCCTTCCCTATGATAATGGGCAAACAAAATGTCACTAAAGTTATGACAGGACCTATAATCAACAGAGAAAGGGGACAAAGGCAGAAGTACAATTTGATATTGATTAGCACTGAGATAGAGGAGTAAATATAAGAAAACCTTTACTTCATTTTATTTGTTAAAATTTATTTTTAAGAGAGAGAGAACATGCGTGCAAGTGGGGGAGGGGCAGAGAGAGAGAGGGTGACAGAATCTGAAGTGGGCTCTGTGCTGACAGCAGAGAGACCGATGTGGGGCTCGAACTCACATACTGTGAGATCAGACCTGAGCCAGAATCAGGAGCCAGATGCTTACCTGACTAAGCTGCCTAGGAGCCCCAGAAAATCTTTATTTTAAATTATGAAATTATAGAGAGCATTATATTTATAAAAAAGGAACAATTTGAAGTCTTTTTTATAGTTGAAATCCAAAAGTTCTGGTGAAATTTTTAATTTTCAAAAATGAAAGTGTGCCTGGGTGGCTCAGTTGGTTAAGTGTATGACCCTTGATTTTGAGTCAGGTCATGATCTCACATTTAGTGAGATTGAGCCCCCCCCTTGGTTTCCTTGCTGACAGCGTGGAGCCTGTTTGTGATTTTCTCTGTCCCTTCCTCTCAAAATAAATAAACTTAAAAAAAATTCAAGAATGAAAACCCACCCTCAAATATAAGATCAGAAGAAAATACATAAAAAGGAAAATAAAATCCCTAGGCTTTTCATCTGAAATACTAAAATACCAGAAAATGATTGAGCAGTATCTAAAAATTTTGGCAGAATTTGTGTCCCAACGATTTTCTATACCCTTCAAATTAGGAGGCAACAGAAAAAGAACTTTTTTTTTTTTTTAGAGAGTGAGAGAGCACAAGCAGGGGAGAGAGCCAGAGGGAGAGAGAAAGAGAGTGAGACAGAGACAGAGAGACAGACTCTTAAGAAGGCTCCATGCTCAGCACAGAACCTGACACACAGGGCTCCATCCCACAACCCTGGGATCATGACCTGAGCTGAAATCAAGAGTCGGACTCTCAACTGACTGAGACAGCCTGGTGCCCAGGAAAAGATTCTTACACCAATTCATGAAGATTGTCAAACCAGACACTTAGATACCCTGAAAAGAAGTGTTTCCATGGAATAAAAAGTGATTCAAAATCAAGATCTTGAGTATAGCCAAAACTGTTACTTATTTGGCATAAATTGAGAGAGAAATTTCTGTATTTTTCTCCCTTTCTTCTTGCCCATCTACTATTCCTCATTGCCATTCCTCTTCTAAACAAGTATCCATGATGTTTTAATTTTAACCGTTACAATTTTTCAAGCATTTTCTAACTTTTCTTTCTTTTTTTTTTTTGTGAGTTTTCTCCTTTATTTATTTATTTATTTTAATATATGAATTTTTTTTGTCAAATTGGTTTCCATACAACACCCAGTGCTCATCCCAAAAGGTGTCCTCCTCAATACCCATCACCCACCCTCCCCTCACTCCCACCCCCCACCAACCCTCAGTTTGTTCTCAGTTTTTAAGAGTCTCTTATGCTTTGGCTCCCTCCCACTCTAACCTCTTTTTTTTTCCTTCCCCTCCCCCATGGGTTTCTGTTAAGTTTCTCAGGATCCACATAAGAGTGAAACCATATGGTGTCTGTCTTTCTCTGTATGGCTTATTTCACTTAGCATCACACTCTCCAGTTCCATCCACGTTGCTACAAAGGGCCATATTTCGTTCTTTCTCATTGCCACGTAGTACTCCATTGTGTATATAAACCACAATTTCTTTATCCATTCATCAGTTGATGGACATTTAGTCTCTTTCCATAATTTGGCTATTGTTGAGGGTGCTGCTATAAACATTGGGGTACAAGTGCCCCTATGCATCAGCACTCCTGTACCCCTTGGGTAAATTCCTAGCAGTGCTATTGCTGGGTTATAGGGTAGGTCTATTTTTAATTTTTTGAAGAACCTCCACACTGTTTTCCAGAGCGGCTGCACCAATTTGCATTCCCACCAACAGGGCAAGAGGGTTCCCGTTTCTCCACATCCTCTCCAGCATCTATAGTCTCCTGATTTGTTCATTTTGGCCACTCTGACTGGCGTGAGGTGATATCTGAGTGTGGTTTTGATTTGTATTTCCCTGATGAGGAGCGACGTTGAGCATCTTTTCACGTGCCTGTTGGCCATCCGGATGTCTTCTTTAGAGAAGTGTCTATTCATGTTTTCTGCCCATTTCTTCACTGGGTTATTTGTTTTTCGGGTGTGGAGTTTGGTGAGCTCTTTATAGATTTTGGATACTAGCCCTTTGTCCGATATGTCATTTGCAAATATCTTTTCCCATTCCGTTGGTTGCCTTTTAGTTTTGTTGGTTGTTTCCTTTGCTGTGCAGAAGCTTTTTCTAACTTTTCTGATGTTAGTTCTGTGTAGTCTGTTGAGTAATTAACCACCAAGAGAATATGATAATTAAAATCTGTGGAAATTGGCTAAATCTGAATTTATAGCAAATCCACAGACCTAAATAGAACTAGAAATGCTTTAGAACATGAGAAAGTTTGAAAATAATATCAGTTTTAAATTATAGAAATTAGAAAAAGGGCTGAAAGCTTAACTGGAAAAAATGAGAAGAAAAATGAGGGCAAAAATCAGTGAGAGATTTAAAAAATAAACCATTAAGAATAGAAAAAAAAAGAAAAAATAGAAAATGGTGTTGGAAAAACTGGACAATTACATGGAAAAGAATGAAACTGGACCACTTTTTTATACCATACAAGAAGATAAACTCAAAATGGATTAAAGATATAAATGTGAGACCTGCAACCATAAAACTTCCAGAAGAAAATAAAGGCAGTAATCTCTCAGACATTGGCCTTGGCAATGTACGTATGAATGTATCTCCTGAGGCAAGAGAAACAAAAACAAAAATAAACTGTTGGGACTACACCAAAATGAAAAGCTTTTTCATAGCAAAGAAAACCATCAATAAAACAAAAAGGCAATCTAACTTAATAGAAGATATTTGCAAGAATGAATGCCTTGGGGGGCGCCTGGGTGGCGCAGTCGGTTGGGCGTCCGACTTCAGCCAGGTCACGATCTCGCGGTCCAGGAGTTCGAGCCCCGCGTCGGGCTCTGGGCTGATGGCTCAGAGCCTGGAGCCTGTTTCCGATTCTGTGTCTCCCTCTCTCTCTGCCCCTCCCCCATTCATGCTCTATCTCTCTCTGTCCCAAAAATAAATAAACGTTGAAAAAAAATTTTTTTTTAAAAAATAAAAAAAAAAAAAAGAATGAATGCCTTGGTTAATATCCAAGATGTATAAAGAACTACCACTCAACATCAAAAACCCCGCAAACAATCCAGTTAAAAAATGGGCAGAGGACCTGAATAGACATTTTTCCAAAAGACATACAGAAGGCCAACAGACACATGAAAAGATGCTTAGCATCACTAATCATCAGAGAAATACAAATCAAAACCATAATAAGATAATACCTTACATTAGTCAGATGGCTAGTCCCAAAAAGACAAGAAATGACAAGTGTTGGCAATGATGTGGAGAAAAGGGAACTGCCATGCACTGTTGGTGGGGATGTAAATTGGTGCAACCACTGTGGAAAACAGTGTGGAGGTTCCTCAAAAATTAAAAATAGAAATACCATATGATTAAGTAATCCCACTACTAGGTATTTACCCAAGTGAAAATAAAAACATATATACACCACTACATTTATTGCAGCATTATTTACAGTAGCCAAGATGTGAAAACAACCCAAATGTTCAACCATAGGTGAATGGATAAAGAAGATTGTGTGTGTGCGTGTATGTGTATTTATATATATGCATGTGTGTGTGTATGTATGTGTGTGCATATAATGTATGTATGTGTATACACACACACACACATAAAATGGAATATTAGTCTTAAAAAGGAAGGAACTCTTGCTATTTGTAACAATATGGATGGACCTAGAGGATATTATGCTAAGTGAAATAAGTCAGACAGAAAAAAAATGCCATGCGATGTCACTTATTATATGTGGAATCTAAAAAACAAAACAAAAGAACAAACAAGAAAAAAAGAAATAAACTCTTACAGAGAACAAACTAGTGGTTGTCAGAGGGGAGGTGTGTAGGGGAAAAGGTGAAATGGGTGAAGGTGATTAAGAGGTACAAACTCACAGAGGTAGAAAGCATAGCATAGGGAATATAGCAAATAATATTGTTTTAACACTGTATTGTGACAGATGATGACTACACTTAACGTGGTGAGCATTGATTAATGTATAGAATTGTTGAATCACTATGTTATACATATGCAACTAATATAAAATTTTATGTCAACTGCACTTCAGATTGCCCCCCCAAGGTAGAAAAAGAGGGCAAAATTAATTTTACTGAAAATATTAGTTTATATAAACTCAACCAGTTATACAAATTTAACCAGATACACAAACATATAGTAAGTGTGGAAGAGAGAAAAGAAAGTTCATACAAATATACAATGTTAAAGAATATCACCATGTAAAAAGATGAGACTAGAGAATTTTAAAGAAAAAACCATGTACAACATGATCCTAATAAACCTCTGGATAAAATGGATGATTTTCTGTGGAAATATAAAAAATGACCAAAGTTGATTAAAAAAAGATGAAAATCTGAGTGGAAAAATAACTGTGGAAGAAATAATAATTTTAAAAATTGTGACAGAGTTGTTCACAATAATTTTCAAAATGTTCAAGTGATTTTTAGAGAAAATTTCAGCACACTTGCAAGAAACATATACTACTTTCTTTGTTATTTAAACTGCCCTAAGCATACAAAAAAAGAATGAAATTTCCATTTAATTTTACAGAGTTGACATGAACCTAGTGTTAAAGCTTAATGGTAAAAGTGGCTTAATGGTAAAAAAAAAAAAATGGTACAGAACAATATGGTTGACAGAGTATAAATAAACCAGTGGCAAATAAATTCAGGAATGTATTAAAAAGGCAGTATACCTCATATTAGCCAAGGTTCTTCAGAGAAAGAGAACCAATAGGATACACACACATACACATTTATCAAAAGGGATTGGCTCATACAGTCATGGAGGTTGACAAGTCCCAAAAACTGTAATTAGCAAGCTGACTCAGGAGAGCTGACGGTGTAGATCCAGTCTGAGTCTGAGGGCCGAAAACAAGGACAGCCAAGTTCCAAAAGCTGTTAGATTTGACCCAAGAACCAATATTTTAGTTAGAGTCTGATGGTGGAAAGAGACTGATATCCCAGCTCAAGGACAGGCAGGAGGACTTCTTAGCCAGGGCTGCCTTAACAAAATTTCAGAGACTGGGTGGCTTAAAGAACAGAATTTCTTTTTCTCACAGTTTTGGAGGCTCAGAGTTCAAGATCAAATGCCAGCATGATCTGTTTCTGGTGAGAACTCTCTTCCTGTCTTATAAATGACCACCTTCTTCCAATGTCTTCACATAGCAAGGAGAGATGGAGAGCAAGTTCTCTGGTGTTTCTTCTTATAAGGATGCAGTAATCCCATTGTGAGGGTCCCACCATCAGGACCTCATCTAAACCTAGTTAGCTCCCCAGGGCCCCATTTCCAAATACAACCACAATGGAGGTTAAGGAGTCAATTTAGGAATTTGGGGAGGACATAATTGAATCTATAGCATTCCTTAACTAAGTAGGATTTATACCAGCAATGTAAAGGCGATTCCATAGTTGAAATATTTTGATTAAATTCAATTAATGCCAAAGATATGTTAAACTTGCTCCATTTCTTCTATGAGATGATAGAGACTCTTTCTGAAACCCAAAGCACTTTTTAAGAATGCAATGCTACAGGTAAAAATTAGGGACAAGGGTACTCACTATAATTGCTATTATTACATTTTTTGGAATTTTCCAGCCAGAGTAATAAGAAAAGAAAAAGCAACAAGAGGCCTAAGAAAGACAAAATTATCATTGTTTGCTGATTATGTAATTAGCTAACAGGATAATCTGTTAGATCTATTAGATTTTTAGTTGAATCTGTAGTGTTCAGATTCAACTAAAAAATTATTGAAATAATATGAATTTAGTAAGTGACAGTGTATGGTTAATTGAAAACAAAAATCACTAGCTTTCTTAAAACACTGGTAACCAGAAATTATGAGGAAAAAGTCAATTTATAATGTAAGCAACAATAAAAGTATTAGCCACCAAGGAATAAAGTTAGCAGGAAATATGCAAGACATACAGGAGAACACTTCAGGACTACTGGGGGCATAAAAGGAGATCGTGTTTTTAGAGACTCTGAGTTATATATAGAAGCTGCTATCCAGGAAAACACATTTTAAAGTAAACACAGCTTTTAAGATCTTTGCTTTCTCTTGGTGTTCTGAAATTTCACAAGGAAGGGTCTAGGTGAGATTCTACTTCTCATTCATCTTGCTCAGGACTGAGTGGGCTCTTTGAATTTAAAGATAGTTGCCTCTTGAGCTTTTAGAAATTTTATTATTTGATCATTTCTTCCCCCTTGTTTTCATTTTTGGAGACTCCTATTATTTGTTTGCTAAACCATGTGTATTATGTTTCACCATTTATAACAGCACCACGATGTATAAGTTACTCATGAATAAATCTAACAAAAGATGGATGTAAGATGTTAACATTAGGGGAAACCATGTGAGGGGTAAATCTAGATCTTTTGTATTATTTTTGCTGCTTTTCTATGAATCTAAAATTATTCCAAAGTAAAAAGCTCACTGAAAAAAGATATAGGAGAAAACATATTATTGAAAAATATTAAAAGCTGAAACACAAGGGAGAGATGATACATCATATTTGTGGATTGGAGTACCTAATAATGTAAAGATGTCAGTTTCTCCCCAATTTTCCATTGATTCAGTATAATTTCAATTAAAATATCAACAAGATTTTTAAAGGAATTTGACAAGCTAATGTGAAAATTTATATAGATGATAAAAGCCACGAGAGTAGCCAAAATACTCTAAAAGGAGGAGGAGGAAGGGAAAGAGTAGAGGAGAAGGGGAGGGGGAGGACCTGTTTTTTAGATATCAATAATTAGTATAAAAGTATTAAAATATGTGCAATGAAGACAGTGTGGTTTTGGTTAAAGGATGGAAAAACAGGTGAATGGAACAGAAGAAAGGGCCCAGAACTAGATACTGCATTATATCGGATCTTGATACTGACTCATTGGAGGAGGTTGACTAGTGTACCCCTCAAAATTAATGTCTACCCAAAACCTTTGCAGATGTAATTAAGGATCTAGAGAGTAAATCATTCTGGGCCCTAAATCCAATACCGGTGTCCTTTAAAGAAGAGGTAAGGACAGTGTGAGATGGAGGCAGAGATTGGAGTGATACATCTACAAGCCAAGAAACACTAAGGATTGTGGGTAACCACTAAACACTAGGAGAGAGGCAAAGGATGATTTGTCCTTCAGAGTCTCTAGGAACCAACCCTGTGGACACCTTGATTTCTGACTTCTAGCTTCCAGAAATATAAAACAGTAGATTGCTGATATTTTAAAACCACCAAGTGATTAATTTATTATAGCAGCCCTAAGAGTATCAATGGAGAGAGGAGACATAAATATAATATAAAGGATGTGTGTGTGTGTGTGTGTGTGTGTGTGTGTAAATAGAATGAGATTTCTAAATTACACTATATATATATGCATACACACACACACACACACATATATATAGTGTAATTTTTTTAAAGTCTCTGGTGGATTAGACTTAAATATGATGGTGAAACTTTGAAACTTTTATCAGAAATATGGGAGATATGTTTTTACTTCAAAATAGAGAAAATGCTAACTAAAAAATTGATAAAGTTGATCATTTTAACTTTGAGAGCCTCTGTTCATCAAAACACATTATCAATAAAGTGAAAAGATTAGCCCCAAACTTGGAAAAGATAGTCACATAGCAAACTATTGACAAAGTGTCATTTTCGAGAATGTATAAAGAACTCTTACAGATCAATAAGATTAGTAAGCCAAAACCTAATAGACAAATGAGCAAATCATATCAGCAGGATTTTATAGAATAGGAGATATAAGGGATGAATATATGAAAGTATTCAACCTCATTCAAAGGTATGGCAATGTAAATTAAGATAGTGAAGTATCATCTTACTCTATTGAAGAAGAAAAAATTAGGAAGTCTGACCATACCAGGAGTCTATAACTCAATGGACACTTTTATATCCTGCAAAGTGTTTATCATTTTAGAAAACAACTTGGTGATTTGGTCTTATGTGAAGTTGCACGTTCTCATGTGCTATGTATAGCCTAGCAGTTCTACTCATGGGCATAATAATGTATATTCTAGAAAGATTTTTCATCCAGGCACCAGGAAACAGGTATAAGAATGTTTATAGCATTACAGGTTTTATTAGCAAAAAAGTAAAACAACCCAAATGTAGATTGACAAGAGAATGAGAAGTTAAAATATAGCATATTTCAACGATAAAATGTTAGGCAGTAGAAGAAAATAATGAACTATAGCTATATGCAACAAAATTGATAAATCTTTAAACATAAAATAAAGTGGGAAAAAAGTCACAGAAAACAAAGTACAGTACAATAATGAAAGTGGTAAATATTTACATAGCAGTTTTTCTGTGCCAAGCTCATTCTAAGCATTGTATGTGTATTACTTGATTCAGTTGTCGTGACAACCCTCTGAAGGTGATATTATTATCTCTGTTTTGCAGATGAGGAAGCTGAGGCTCTAAGAAGTAAGCAATTTGTGTAGTAACTTTACCAGCCTGGGAGTGGCAGAGTCAGGGTGTGAAATGGCAGTCTTACATTTAATCACCGTGCTTTCCTGCCTCTCAGTCTAGCCTTATGTCCTTTTATCTCTCCCTACCAACCTGTTAGTATGATGCCATTTTTATTAAGTTTAAAAACAAGTAAAACTATTGTTTAAGGGTACATTCATATGCACAAAAAACGAAATTTTGAAAACAAGGTCATAACACAAAATTCATAATTGCAATTAACTCTGGTTAGAAGGCAGGCAGTGGGAACAGGGAAGGAGTAAGCAGGTTGGTGATACTCTGCTTGAGCTGGACTCCCTGGTGTTCATGTGATTATCATAAGTTACATATACGTTACATATATTTTCCTATTTGTCAGATATTATACAATAGAAATTATAAAAATAATTTTTCTTAATTTTTTCCTCGTGCTTTCAGTTTTTGTCTTTTGTTCTACTTTGCAGATTTCTTTTTATTTCAACTATTTGAAGCACTTTTAATTTTCACAACCATATTTTTAATTTCCAAGATTTCTTTCTTGTTTCCTAGTTGCTCCTTCCTCATAGCAGCCTAAACTTATTTTGCAGCTGCAGCATCTTCTCAAGTCTCTCTAAGGAAGTTCACTGGGATTTTTAAAAGCCCTCTACTGTTCTCTGAGTAGTTTCTGCTTCCCCCACACCAGTTGTTTGATTTGCTATCTTGGTCCTTTTTCATGCATGCTGTTGTTTTCCTCATTGGTCTGCTGGATTTTGGTTATGAGTGAAAAATTACGTGATGAATGAGAGCTATTGTGGGCCATTCTTCTTAGGGGCCTCTTGCTTAGTACAAAATCCTGGGATCATGGGAAGAACATCTTTGCTCAAGGACAGGAAAGTTCTTTTCTGATGCCGTGGGTCTAATCTCTCTTGCCCATGCAAGCCCAGATCCCAGACCCAAATATGAGCATGGGCTCCAATTTTTGTCTCATTTATGATTTGTAGAAATTTCCACTTATTTCTTTGTTTCAAACTTGGCTGTGTATTTTAAAGTTATTTTTAACAAAAAAAATTATCTATACGTCTGTCTGTAGTTGTGGTGGGGGTTCTCTTATATAAGCTTAGTAGACTATCTTGGCAGAAAATCTGCACTGTGATTTCTGTAATCCTTTTAAAAAACACTTCTGGTTGTATGGTATTTCATCCATCTCCATGCACAAGGAATTTTAGCATACATTTTTTGAGAACACATCAGAAAAAAGCATGATCCCTACCAGATCCTCTAGTTACAAGACATAGAGTTATCTACTTAACCAGAGCTAGTTTCCTCTCTTCTTAAAACAGCAGCCCCTTACTGTCTGGAGGTGGCTTATCTCCCCTTTACTGGCTCCTGGCTCACATCTATATGTTAGTATACAGGTTTATACAAATAATGCTGTAGTCTAAACTTAGGGACTTTTGTACAATCCTTTACCATGGGCTCAGATCCAACCTGCACTTTGCTCTACAGGCAAATGGAGAGTAGATGTAGCTGTGCTAGCCTAACTCCTGTCTGGTGATGCTGGGGGCAGATGCTAACATGGCTGTAGTCATTCTCTAATGTCCAGTCTACCCACAGGTCTAAGCATCTGGTCTTGATTCCTGGCCTCTCTACTTGAATTCTGTCTCTCATAACACTTGATCCACGTTTTCTAACCTCTTCCTGGGGCTAAATTGTACTTCATATCCTTAGCTCCTTGACTGGTTAGTGTTGAAAACTTGTGAGCTTTTATCTTCACTTATTCAAAGATGACTCCCATGGTGGTATCTCTAGCCCAGCCTATTGGATCTCTCCACTAGAATATGCAAGAGGCCATTAAAATAAACAAAAATAGGATAATATTTTCCCAAGCACTTCTCTTTTCTAGTGTCTCTTTATAATCATCAAATTCTCCCAAGCCAGAAACGTATAAAGTATCACAGATCATTCTCTTATTCCATCTTCACATCTAAGCAACCAAGTCCTAGTGAGCATAACTCCTAAATATTTGTCTGTCTCCATCTTTACTATTATAGCCCTTTCTAAAGCAGCTTAATAGAATACAAATCTGCATCTTTTCTTGTGTCAAGTCTGAGGGGCTCCCCATTACCTACAAGTCAATGCCCGAGCTCCTTGTAGTGGGATGAATGGTGATCCCCCCCCAAAGAAATGTCCACCTGGAACCTGTGAATGTGACCTTATTTGGAAGAAAGGGTCTTTCTGGATATAATTAAGTTGAAGATCTTGAGATAAGATCATCCTGGATTTGGGTGGGTCCTGAATCCAACAATGAGTGTCCTTAGACAAGAAGAGAATGGAGGAAGACGCAGAGGGAAAGCTGATGTGAAGATGAAGGTAGAGATTAATGTGATGCATCTGCAAGCCAAGGAGCACGAAGGGTTGCCTGCAGCCACCAGAAATGAGGAGGCTGGCAAGGAACGGACTCTTTTTCAGAGTTTCCAGAAGGAGTTAAATCTGATTTCAAACTTGTGCTCTCCAAATTATGAGAAAATGAGTTTGTTGTTCCTAGTTAGTGATAATTTGTATAGTAGCCCTAAAAAACAAATACACTCCCCAATATGTTGAACAAGGCTTTCGAGTCTTCAATTTCTGCCTACTTTCAAGGGTCAGTATTCCTTATTCATATTTGAATTAACTGCATGGTCCATGCTGTTCCTTTGCACAGACTATATTCTTGCTTGTTTCCATGACTTTACCCACTTCTTCACTTCTTCCTGAAACCTTGCTGCCCTGACACCTGCACCCATTTTTCCGCCTCACATTCTTCCTTCAGGGTTTGGCTTGGACACTTTGTCCATAAAGCCTGCTGGGACCCCTTTAGCTGAGTCAGGGGCTCCCTTTACTCACTGTGTGGGTCACTCTCCTATGTGGAACAAAAAGCTTGAGGTACTAGAAGAAGCCATTGTTGGTACACCTGTCCCTTTCTCTTATGCATGTTTGGAACGAATTCTCATTTGAAAACTAAAAATGAGAATTCATGAAACAAAGGTGCCTTAGTTTTTTCCCTTTTGAAATGGATTGTATGAAAGGCTGAAGTACATTTCTGAAAAGAAGAAAAAGTAATAGCCTTTTGGAAATTACTCCAGTGGCTGAAAAGGGAGAGATCATGTCTGCAGACAGCCATCACTCTGAAGACAATTCCAAAAACAAGCTTCCCAAGTGAAAAATAACCATAAGTAGGTGAGAAAAAGATTCAAAGATTTGCTTCACTTGGTTAAGAAAGGGAAGGAACAAAGAAATAGGTAGAGCACTGATTGACACTGGATACTTAATGTCTTTAAATGTTACTCCCAATTGTGTATTATCTACTTCTACCATTTGTAGAATACTGTACTAATAGAAATCTATGCTTGTCTGTCTCATTTGTTATTATTTCTATAAGAAAGACACAGTTGAGAAGGAAAGGATGCTCTTCTTTTAACTCAGTTTGCCACCCTTATGGGAAGAATGGTTGTCTAAAAAGATACTGTGCCCACCTGCCACCATATTTCCAAATTGAAATATGTTTAGAAGGGAACAAATTGATTTCTGAGTGTTTTCTTTCTAATCAATAGTCAATTGAGTTGTGGCAGATATCACAATGTCATACTTACAAAACCAAAGCTGGGAAATATAGAAATGACCAATACTTTTGTTTATTAAAGGTAGCCATGTGATGGTATAACTTTGGTATGCTGTCACTTGGTAGTCAAAAACACCAGTAACTATATTAAGTGTCTTAATTATTTTGGAATTTCTATATTTTAATTGTTCTTTGTGTGAAATTACCTTAAAGCTATATCCTAAAAGAGGAGTGCCCTTTATGTCATGAATTTATGAGACCTGAAATTAAACCATTATGTATCTTGGGGCATCAATTTTCTTCATTTATTCATGTCACAAATATGTTTCAAAGTAGAACAAACAGAATTTTCTGAAAAGTTCTATGTGGATTGTGAACAAAAGAGTGGAATCAAGGAGAAATCCAATCAGGGAATAATATTACTTCCTGAAATTGGGAATGTTTTTGGGAGGGGTTGTTAAGAAGTCAAGGTCTTATTTTCTGCATCTTAAATGTGAGTTGCCTATTAACACATCCTAGCAAAGCCATCAGATAGGCTGGTGGATCTGTAAGTCTGGGGTTTAAGGAAGCAGTTGGACTGGAGATATATACTTGGGAGTCATTGGCATAGAGCTGGTTGTTAAAGTCAGGAAATTACCTTTGCAGGATGTGAGAATAGATAATGATGAGAACTGAGCTCACAACATCCCATAATTTTGAGTAAAGGGGAAGAACCTAGCAAAGGAGAAAAAAGGGCCAGTGAGAAGAGAGGAAAAACAGGAGATGTGGTGTCTCTGAAGCCAAGAGGCAAAAGTGTGAAATGCTGCTAAGAGGTAGAGACCTAAACTTTATTTGGCCAGGTAGAGACTACTGGTGGCATTGACAGGAGCAATTTCAGTGGAGTGATAAAATAAAAGCCTATTAGGGTGCCTGGGTGGCTCGGTCAGTTAAGCATCAGACTCTTGATTTTGTCTGGGGTGATGATCTCATGGCCATGATCTCGAGCCCAGCATCAGGCTCTATGCTCAGCACCACTGAGATTCTCTCTCTCCCTCTCTCTCTGCCCCTTCCCTGATTTCTCTCTCAATATCAATAAAATATTTAAAAATAAAGTAAAATTGGGGCGCCTGGGTGGCGCAGTCGGTTAAGCGTCCGACTTCAGCCAGGTCACGATCTCGCGGTCCGTGAGTTCGAGCCCGCGTGGGGCTCTGGGCTGATGGCTCAGAGCCTGGACTCTGTTTCCGATTCTGTGTCTCCCTCTCTCTCTGCCCCTCCCCCGTTCATGCTCTGTCTCTCTCTGTCCCAAAAATAAATAAACGTTGGAAAAAAATAATTAAAAAAAAAAAATAAAGTAAAATAAAAGCCTGATTGAAATGGGTTCGAGAAAATCTTTGCAAAGAACCAATGGAGATAGTGATATAGACAACTTTTTGCAGAATTCACTTTTAAGGAGAAGTAACAAACAGGGCAGAAGAGAAGCAGAATGTGGATTAAGGAACATAACAGAGCATGTTTGTTCATTGATAGGCATTTTGAAGCTACTGACAGTAAAAACAAGGAAAGTCTTAAAACATCAAAGCAAGAATTCCAAAATAATTCAAAGCATAAAAATATGGTTTATTCTGAAAAGTTAGGCAAATTTCCCTTAAATATGCAAATATGCTTGTATTCCACAGTATAATGGGTCTTTGTTTGCAGGCAGTATGACTGTCTGCATTCAAAATCTATAAACTCGCAAAATTTTTGACTTGAAAGTTTAGTAAAGTTGTTGGATATATGTGGTTTATACTTATATAATTATCAATGTAATTATATTTCTCTTGCATATGACAATATATAATATACAACACATTTGATTATATTAACATTCAATAGAGGAATTATAGAGAGAGAGAATAATAAAGCAAATGTGACAAAATGTTGACAATTGGTGAATCTAGGTGAAAAGTAACTTATAACATCTCTGTATTTGAATTACTTGAAAATGAAATGTTAAAGTAAATACAGGAAAATATCATACTTATGAATCCACATATCAAATGCACAAATCATAGAGAAAGATTTATAAATTTCACTACACTAAAATTTTCTAAAAGTGTCAGTGTAAGGAAGAAAGACAAGTCACACATTGAGGGAGAGTTGTAAAATTATAATCAGTTAGTATCCAAAATATATATAAAATCCCAATAAATTAGCAAGAGAAAACCAACAAGCTTAAGTATGTAAATAGGCTATTCACAGAAAAGGAAAGCTTAATGGCTACTAGATATACATCATTATTCAACCATTTAGGAATCAGGAAAATGAAAATTAAAGCAATAAACAATTTTACACCAGCCATATAGACAAAAAATTTAAAAGAGACCATACCAAATATTCGCAAGGGTGTTAAGTGTGAATTCTAGGATAGAGCTGGTGGGTGTTTAATTTGTTATTACTAGTTTTGGTGAGCAATTTGGCAATACATTCTAAAGACTGAAGATAGATGCACAGGGGAGGGGCCAAGATAGTAAGCAGCATGGAAGTTCTTAGCTTTTCTCATCCCTGAAATGCAGCTAGATCAGAACCATACCATTTTGCACACCTAGAAAATTGATCTGATGACTGACACAACAATCTGCATGAGCTACAGAACTCAGCAGGTACATGGTGCAGAGAGGTGAACTGGAGGAAAGAGAAGTCATGGAGGGTAGGGAGCTGTTGTTGTGGACAGAGACAGAGAAAGGGTGGAGAGTACAGGAAAAGCATTCCCCCTGAATGTAGCTGGAGAGAAAGAGAAAGAGTGGAAATACCCATAAGTTACTGAACAAGAAAGGGATAAAGGAGAAAGGAGAGGGTTTCAATATCATTAGGACTCTATAAACAGGGGAGAGCAGAGTTGGAAATTCTGCACCTCAATACCTGGTGGGGATCTGGTGGAAAGGGTGAATCCCTGGGAGCAGGCAGTGAGGTTAGAGGGGTCTGTGGGCCACATGGGGAGAAGCTGTTCCTCTGCTAGGAGGGCATTTGGTAGAGGCTGTACAGCTTCCCCACAGGAGAAGGTCCCATGGACCCCAGAGAATAGCCATGTTTGCAGGTATTGGAACAAAGATGCCAGGGTGTGGTGAAACATGGCCCCTGCTATGTATTGTGTTTTGCTATATGACCTCTGAATCTCTGCTGCTGCATGATTGCACGAACTTTTCTGGGGCAAGCAGGCACCTAGCCACAAACTCTGAACCTCTGCAACAGCATGACTACAAGAATGTCCCTGGGGGAAGCCCAGCACCCGGCCATTGCCCTGTGAGACCCTCTCGCAGAGAGTTGGAGTGGGTCCAAGCTGCAGGGCTCTCAGAAGTGAGGGGTTTAGAAACACAGCCCATATGAGATATAATTCAGAAGGGAGGTGCCACGGGCAGGATGACAGCTTGGACATGGACAGTGTAGAAGTAGGGAGTGGATGGAAGCCAGAGACAAAGGAGGGGTGCTTGACTACAGGTAGGTGAGAGCACAGAGTTCTGGTGCCAAAGACTGGGAAGCTGGGTGAGGCCACTTTCACCTTTCCTGTGGATGCACATACACACATAAATGTGCCACACCAATCTACCCCAGTGAACTAAGCACTGCCATCTAGTGGAGAATAGAGCCATTACACCAAGACCCATCCAACTGCCCCAACCAGGCCCAGGTCTTGAGGACCACCACAAGTCTCTCTGCCTGCTTAGTGTACAGACTATAAAGTGTTTCATAGTTAGACTTTCAGCTTGCTCACTGGTCCATCTATTCTTTTTTTTTCTTTCTTTTTTTTTCTTTTTCTTATTCTTGGATACAGAAGGAGAAAAAAATATTTTTATTTTCTGTTTTTTAAAAAGCATTAAAAAATTTTTTTTCAATATATGAAGTTTATTATCAAATTGGTTTCCATACAACACCCAGTGCTCATCACAAAAGGTGCCCTCCTCAATACCCATCACCCACCCTCCCCTCACTCCCACCCCCCATCAACCCTCAGTTTGTTCTCAGTTTTTAAGAGTCTCTTATGCTTTGGCTCCCTCCCACTCTAACCTCTTTTTTTTCTTTCCTTCCCCTCCCCCATGGGTTTCTGTTAAGTTTCTCAGGATCCACATAAGAGTGAAACCATATGGTATCTGTCTTTCTCTGTATGACTTATTTCACTTAGCATCACACTCTCCAGTTCCATCCACATTGCTACAAAGGGCCATATTTCATTCTTTCTCATTGCCACGTAGTATTCCATTGTGTATATAAACCACAATTTCTTTATCCATTTGTCAGTTGATGGACATTTAGGCTCTTTCCATAATTTGGCTATTGTTGAGAGTGCTGCTATAAACATTGGGGTACAAGTGCCCCTATGCATCAGTACTCCTGTATCCCTTGGGTAAATTCCTAGCAGTGCTATTGCTGGGTCATAGGGTAGGTCTATTTTTAATTTTCTGAGGAACCTCCACACTGCTTTCCAGAGTGGCTGCACCAATTTGCATTCCCACCAACACTGCAAGAAGGTTCCCGTTTCTCCACATCCTCTCCAGCATCTATAGTCTCCTGGTTTGTTCATTTTGGCCACTCTGACTGGCGTGAGGTGATATCGAGTGTGGTTTTGATTTGTATTTCCCTGATGAGGAGCGACGTTGAGCATCTTTTCATGTGCCTGTTGGCCATCCGGATGTCTTCTTTAGAGAAGTGTCTATTCATGTTTTCTGCCCATTTCTTCACTGGGTTATTTGTTTTTCAGGTGTGGAGTTAAAAAATTTTTAATGTATTTTTAATTTTTAAATTTTTTTATTCTATTTTACTTTTTTTCATTTCATTTTCTATTTTGTTGTATATACTTTTTTAAATTTTTAAACGTTTTCTTACCTTTTTTTCTTCCCCTTTTTTCTCTATTCTATCAAGCTTCTTTCAACAACCAGACCAAAACACACCTAGAATATAGCTTCCTTTATTTGATTTTTTGTGTTGTTTTTAATTCTTTAATTTTCATTTCTTATTTTATTTCATTCCTTTTCTGCCTCCAAAATTACAAAACAAAGGAATTCACCCCAAAAGAAAGAACAGGAAGAAATGACAGCCAGGGACTTAATCAACACAGATATAAGCAAGATGTCTAGAGTTTAGAATCACGATAATAAGAATACAAGCTGGGGTTGGAAAAAGCAGAGAATCCCTTTCTGCAGAGATAAAAGAAGTAAAAGCTAGTCAAGACAAAATTAAAAATGTTATAAATGAGATGAAATCTCGAATGGATGCTGTAGTGGTAAGGATGGATGAAACAGAGCAGTGAATCAGTGATATAGGAGACAAAATTATGGACACTAATGAGGCAGGAAAAAAAAGAGGAAAGCTAAGGCAAAAGAGCACAATATAAGAATTAGAGAACTCAGTGACTTATTAAAAGTAAATAACATCCAAATCATAGGAGTACCAGAAAATGAAAGAAAGGAAAATGGGTAGAAGTTTTATGTGAGCAAATCATAATGCAAAACTTTCCTAGCCTGGAGGAAGACACACATCAAAATACAAGAAAAACAGAGACTCCCATTAGGTTCAACAAAAACCGACCATCAATAAGGCATATCATAGTCATATGCACAAAATACACAGACAAGGAAAGAATTATGAAAGCAGCAAGGGGAAAAAAAGTCACTAACCTATAAGGGAAGGTGGATCACGTTTATATCAGACCTATTGACAGAAACTTGGCAGGCCACAAAGGAGTGGTAGGATATATTCAAAGTACCAAATTGGAAAAATATGCAGCCAAAAATTCTTTATCCAGCAAGGCTGTCATTCAAAATAGAAGGAGAGATAAAAAGTTTCCCAGACAAACAAAAATTAAGGAGTTTGTGACCACGAAACCAGCCCTGCAAGAAATTTAAAGGGGGACTCTCTGAGGGAGAAAAGATGAAACAAAACAAAAAAGACCAAAAGCAACAAAGACTAAGAAGGACCAGAGAATACTACCAGAAACTCCAACTCTATAGGCAATACAATGGCAATAAATTCATACCTTTCAATACTCACTCTAAACGTCAATGGACTAAATCTCCAATCAAAAGACATAGGGTAACACAATGGATAAGAAAACAAGAGCCATCTCTATGCTGTTTACAAGAGACCCATTTTAGACCTGAAGAGCCTTGCGATTGAAAGTAAGGGGATGGAGAACCATCTATCATGCTAATGGTCCACAAAAGAAAGCCAGAGTAGCCATACTTATATCAGACAATCTAGATTTTAAAATAAAGACTATAACAAGAGATGAAGAAGGCTATTATCATAACTAAGGGGTCTATCCACCAAGAAGACCTAACAATTGTAAACATTTATGCCTCCAAAGTGGTACCACCCAAATATATAAATCAATTAATCACAAACATAAAGAAACTCATGATAATAATACCATAATAGTAGGGGACTTCAACACCCCACTTACAACAATGGACAGATCATCTAAGCAGAAAATCAACAAGGCAACAATGGCTTTGAATGACACACTGAATGACCGGATGGACTTAACAGATATATTCAGAACATTTCATCCTAAAGCAGCAGAATGCACATTCTTCACAAGTACACATAAAATATTCTCCAGAGAAGAGCACATACTGGGACAAAAATCAGCCCTCAACAAGTACAAAAAGATGGAGATCATACCGTGCATATTTTCAGATCATAATGAGATGAAAGTCAAAATTAACAAGAAAAAATTTGGTAAGACCACGAATACTTGGAGATTAAAGAACATTCTAGTAAAGAATGAATGGATTAAACAAGAAATTGAAGGAGAAATTAACAGTTACATGCAAGCCAATGAAAATATTAACACCATAGCCCAAAACCTCTGGGATGCAACAAAGATGGTCATAAGAGGGAAGTATATAGCAATCCAGGCCTTCCTAAAGATGGAAGAAAGGTCTCATATATATAACCTAACCTTATACCTTAAAGAGCTGGAAAAATAACAGCAAATAAAACTCTAAACCAGCAGAAGACAAGAAATGATAAAGATTAGACCAGAAATCAATGCTATCAAAATAAAAACAAACAGTAGAACAGATCAATGAAACCAGGATCTGGTTCATTGAAAGAATTAACAAGATTGATAAACCCCTTGCCTGTTGGACCAAAAAGAAAGGAAAAGGAAAGGACCTAAATAAATCAAGAATTAAAGAGGAATGATCACAACCAACACTGCAGAAATACAAACAATAATAAGATAATATTATGAGCAATTATATGGAAATAAACTGGGCAATCTGGAAGAAATGGAGAAATTCTTAGAAACATATAAACTACCAAAACTGAAACAGGAAGAAATAGAAAATTTGAACAGACCCATAATTAGTAAAAAAAAAAAAAAAAAAAAAAAAATTGTAATCAAAAATCTGCCAAAAAACAGGAGTGCAGAGCCAGATGGTTTTCCGGGGAAATTCTACCAAACATTTAAAGAAGAGTTAAACCTATTCTCTTGAAGCTGTTCCAAAAAATAGAAATGGAAAGAAAACTTCCAAACTCATTCTATGAAGTCAGCATTACCTTGATTCAAAACCACACAAAGACCCCACTAAAAAGGAGAACTATAGACCAATTTTCCTGATGAACATAGATGCACAAATTCTCAAGAAGATATTAGCCAACTGGATCCAACAATACATTAAAAGAATTATTCACCATGACCAAGTGGGATTTATACCTGGGATGCAGGACTGATTCAGTATCCTCGAAGCAATCAATGTGATACATCACATCAATAAAGGAAAGGATGAGAACCACATGATCCTCTCAATAGATACAGAGAAAGCATTTGACAAAATACAGCATCCTTTCTTGATAAAAACTCTCAAGAAAGCAGGGATAGAAGGAACACTTCAAGATCATAAAAGCCATATATGAAAGACTCACCGCTAATATCGTCAATGGGGAAAAACTGAGAGCTTTCCTTCTAAGGTCAAGAATAAGATAGGAATGTCCACTCTCACCACTGTTATTCAACATAGTGTTGGAAGTCCTAGCCTCAGCAATCAGATAACACAAGGAAATAAAAAGCATCCAAATTGGATGAGGAGGAGGTCAAACTTTCACTCTTTGCAGACAACATGATACCCTATATGGAAAACCCAAAAGATTCCACAAAAAAACTGCTAGGACTGATCCATGAATTCAGCAAAGGATACAAAATCAATCACAGAAATAGGTTGCATTTCATACACCAAGAATGAAACAAAGTCCCATTTACAATTGTACCAACCCCATAAAATACTTAGGAATAAGCTTAACCAAAGAGGTGAGGAATCTATACACTGAAAGCTATAAAAGCTTATGAAAGAAATTGAAGACACACAAAAAAGTGGAAAACATTGCAGTATCATGGATTGGAAGAACAAATATTAAAATATCAGTAGTACCCAAAGCAGTCTACATATTCAATTCAATCCCCAACAAAATAACACCAGAATTCTTCATAGAGCTAGAACAATCCTAAAAATTGTATGGAACCTGAAAAGACCCCAAATAGCCAAAGTAATCCTGAAAAAGAAAACCAAAGCTGGAGGCATCACAATTCCATACTTCAAGCTGTATTACAAAGCTGTAATCATCAAGACATTATGGTACTGGCACAAAAACAGAAACTTAGATCAATGGAACAGAATAGCGAACCCAGAAATGGACCCACAAAATATGGCCAACTAAATTTGACAAAGCAGGAAAGAATATTTAATGGAATAAAGACAGTTTCTTCAGCAAATGATGTTGGGAAAACTGGATAGTGACATGCAGAAGAATGAAACTGGACCACTTTCTTATACCATACACAAAGATAAACTCAAAAATAATTAAAGACCTAAACGTAAGACAGGAAGCCATCAAAATCCTTGAGGAGAAAGCAGGCAAAAACCTCTTTGATCTTGGCTGCAGCAACTTCATACTCAACACGTCTCTGCAGGCAAGGGAAACAAAAGCAAAATGAACTACTGGGACCTCATCAAGGTAAAAAGCTTCTGCACAGTGAAGGAAACAATCAGCAAAACTAAAAGGCAAATGATGAAATGGGAGAAGACATTTGGAAATGACATATCAGATAAAGGGTTAGTATCCAAAACCTATAAAGAACTTATCAAACTCAACACCCAAAAAACTAATAATCCAGTGAAGAAATGGGTAAAAGACATGAATAGGCACTTTTCCAAAGATGACATCCAGATAGCTATTAGACACATGAAAAAATGCTCAGATGCTTAACATCTCTCATTCTCAGGGAAATACAAATCAAAATCACAATGAGAATATCACCTCATACCTATCAGAATGTCTAAAATTAACAACTCAGGCAACGACAGATGTTGGCAAGGATGCAGAGAAAGAGGAACACTTTTGCACTGCTGGTGGGAATGCAAACTGGTATAGTCACTCTGGAAAACAGTATGGAGGTTCCTCAAAAAATTAAAAATACAACTAGTCTACAACCCAGCAATTGCCTAGTAGGTATTTATCCAAAGGATACAGGTGTGCTGTTTTGAGGAGGCATGTACATCCCAATGTTTATAGCAGTGCTGTCAACAATAGCCAAAGTATGGAAAGAGCCCAAATGTTCATCGATGGATGAATGGATAAAGAAGATGTGGTGTGTGTATGTGTGTGTGTGTGTATTGCACAATGTGGACGGAACTAGAATGTATTCTCTTAAGCGAAGTCAGAGGAAGCAAATATTTAACTTCACTCATATGTGGAGTTTAATATACAAAACATGAGCATAAGGGAAGGGAAGCAAAAATAATATAAAAACAGGGAGGGGGACAAAACATAAGAGACTCTTAAATATAGAGAACAAACTGAAGGTTGCTGGAGGGGTTGAGGTTGGACACTTGTTGGGATGAGCACTAAGTGTTATATGCAGGGGCTGAATCACTGGGTTCTACTCCTGAAATCATTATTGCACTATATGCTAACTACTCGGATGTAAATTTAAAAAATAACAATAATAAAAAATGAAAGGAAAAAAAATAAAATTAACAAATAAAAACCAAAGATGCCCAAATCCTACAAACCTAGTTCCCAGTCCTGGACCTTAGACTAGGTACCTTACACAAACATTCACACAGGTGCACAAGCAACATATATATAAAAGTTTATTGTAGAACCTTTTGTGATCATGAAATAACATAAGCAACAAAAATGCCCATAAAAAGGGAATGGATAATTAATTGTGGTATGTTCATACAAAAATGGAGTACTATTCCATACTTCTGTTAAAATGAACAAACTATAGTTGCAGGTACTGAGATAGATTAATCTCAGAGTTGTTACTAAAAAACAAACAAACAAAACACCAGTTGCAGAATGATACTGATGTAAGTTTTAAAACAATCAATTCCAGGTACTGTTTATGATATGGAGAACAAAGGCCAAAAAATAAATAAATATGTTTTCTTACAACCTGCAGTCAACTGACAAGTCCTTGAGACAGGCAGAGTCACCTTCCTCTAGGAACTCAACTGCCTCAATGTTAATGCTTTAGGTTAACATTAGCCCAACCATCAGGATCCTGCAAGTCTCCTTTAACATTAAAAATTCCTTTGGAAAATTTCTTTATCTCTACTCCCCAAGATATATGTTAGCAATCATCCTCCAAGCATATGGGCCACTGATATACATCTGAAGGGTCTCATGACTAAGGTTTTACTAGACAGTAGTAAATGACCTTTTCCTAACAACAGTTAGCCCCTCAAGGTCCTGGAAACCTTACTTCTAAATTCCATAGAGATTTGTGCTCTTAACCCCCTCCCAACTAGAAGGTATATAACCAGCCACTCCTCACAATCCCAGTGTGGCTCTTTCTGCCCATGGGTCCTGTCCCTGTGCTTTAATAAAACCACCCTTTTTGTACCAAATATGCCTCAAGAATTCTTTCTTGACCATTCACTCCCAAACCCCAACATATTCATATCAGTTTGTAGATATTGTTATGAGTTGAATTGTGTCTCCCAGAAAGATTTATTCAAATCCTAGCTTAGAGTACTCAGAATATGACTTTATTTGTAAATGGGATTTTTGCAGATATAATTAGTTAAGATCATTAGGGTGAGCCCTAATCCAATAAGACTGGTGTCTTTTATAAGAAAGAAACAGAGACACCAGAAAGAATGCCACATGACAGTGAAGACAGAGATAAAAGATACGCTGGCACGAAGGAACACCTGGGACTACCAGAAGCTGGAAGAGTCCAGGAAAGATCTTTTTGTAAAGGGATTGGAGGGAGTGTGGCCCTGCCAACACCTTTGGTTTTGGACTTCAAGCCTCCAGAACTGTGAGGGGAAAAAATCTGTTATTTTAAGCCACCAACTTTATGACACAGGTTTCCTCAGCCACCAGATATTAGAGCATTCCTGTGAAGCCTTTTGGAAGCCAAAATGGCATAAAGTGAAGACTACCATTAATTGAAATAGAAAACATTTTGAGCATTTGCAGACCCCCCCAAAATAATCTCTCTTAAGCTTTTCTTATCCTTAGGATACATCTTGCTGACCGATACACAAAATACAGGGAGATGAAACACAGATGCTCACAGACACAGTTCAAAGCTGTATCAGCTTGATGCTGAGATGCTGAGTGTAGTTCCTAAGAAAGGGGCTTGGTGGTACCACTCTGGCTGCTTGGGGTTCACGTTGCCTCTGTAATGGCTCCTTGCAAAACAAACACTGAACACTATTTTTGCTGTAGAAGCAAAGTACGTAAAAAAGTGGGAGATACCTGTATTTTGTTACGCAGCACTCAGAATATAATACAGATATATTCATGTTTATGAATATAAAGTGACAGATGTCTATGTATAGTTACATATGCAAGGGGATAGTGAATACCAAGTTCAGGATCATGTCTAACCTTGGGAAGAGGGAAAAAGGAGAGGTTTACAGAAGGCTTTACCTGTATCTATAATTTGTGTTCTTTTAAAATACATCACAATAAGATTAGACAAATGTTGGTAGAGGGTCTAAGAGAGTTTGTAATAATTTTCTGCATGTATAAAGTAATTGGTAATACAAAAAGAAAAATGTAAATCCCAAGACATATCTGGGGTATGTGGGAGAGTATGGTTGGAGCACAGTTTCGTCTCATTTACCACGGCTGATGCCCTTTTGGATGGGGACAACTGTTTGGAGAATGTAAGGCAAAGCAGTTATTGGTTGCAGTGGTTTAGCACCTAACAGTGGAAGCTGGGCAGTGACAGAAATTAATTGATGTTTGTTACTTTCCAAGACTGGCATCGCTTTAAGACCTTGCAGCCCAAGTGTGTGTAGGTAAATCTTTCTCAAAAGAATGATCAAATATTAATTTTTATTATCTCAGGAGAGAGCCTGCCTCATTGTTGAGGAGTTATTGTTAATAATAACTGTTAATTGCATGATTCTTTAAAGTTTAAAATGCAATTAGAAACCAGTTAAAATATATTGAGCTGAAATTTTCTTGCCTGCAACTTCACCTGTCAATCCAGATTCTGTCTGTATATGCAGCATGAAAGAAATCCTTATTTGCCACCAGTTAGTCTCCCAAATTTTTCTCTCCCCCAGCCTCAATGTTCCTACTCACCCATTCCTTACTATGCATCTCTTATTACCCTGGGCTGCTGCTGCCACCGCCTCCTTCTCTCTCTCTTTCTTTCTTTCTTTTCTTTTCTTTCTTTCTTTCTTTCTTTCTTTCTTTCTTTCTTTCTTTCTTTCTTTCTTTCTTTCTCTTCTTTTTCTATTCTCCTCCTTCTCCTCCTCCTCCTCCTTCTTCTTCTTCCTCTTCCTCTTCTTCTTCTTCCTCTTCTTTCTTCAGAACAGCCTGTCATCAAGAAGACAAGAGATAATGGGGACTGGTGAGGATGTGGTGAGAAGGAACACTTACATTGTTGGTAGGAATGTAAATTGGTCCAGCCACTAAGTAAAACAATATGAAGGTTCCTCAAAAATTCTAAATACATCAACCATATGACCCGGCAGTTGCACTACTGGGTGCATACACAGAGAAAAGGAAAACAGTATTTCAAAGAGATAGATGCATCCTTAGGTTTATTGCAACGTTATTCACAATAGCCAAGATATGGAAGCAACCTAAAATGCCATCAGTGGGTAAGTGGATAAAGGTGTGGTAAATATATAAATGGAATATTTTCTTTTTTTTTCTTTTAAA
The DNA here is from genome assembly GCF_018350155.1 of Leopardus geoffroyi. Classification (NCBI taxonomy): domain Eukaryota; kingdom Metazoa; phylum Chordata; class Mammalia; order Carnivora; family Felidae; genus Leopardus; species Leopardus geoffroyi. Next base: position 125,747,987 of record NC_059333.1, read on the forward strand.
AAAAATTTAATGTTTTTTTTAATTTATTTTTGACACAGAGACAGAGCATGAGCAGGGGAGGGGCAGAGAGAGCGGGAGACACAGAATCTGAAGCAGGCTCCAGGCTCTGAGCTGTCAGCACAGAGCCCAACGCGGGCTTGAACTCACAGACTGTGAGATCATGACCTGAGCTGAAGTCGGATGCTTAACTGAGCCACCCAGGCATCCCTCAATGGAATATTTTCCAGCCAGGAGAAAGGACACCCTGCCATTTGTGACAATATGAATGGACCTTGTACACATTATGCTAGGTGAGAAAAGTCAAAGAAAGACAAGTACTATATGGTATCACTTGCATGAGGAATCTAAAAAAGCCAAACTTGTAAAAACATAGAGTAAAATAGTGTTACCAGGGGATGGGAAGTGGGAAGATAAGATAGATGTTGTTTAAAGGTACAAACTTGCAGTGAGTAGTAAACAAGCCATAGAGATCTAATGCACAGTATAATGAATACAGACAACAATATTGTGCTATAATCCAATTTTCTAAGAGACTAGAACCTAATTATTCCAACCACTTAAGAGAATAAGTAATTGGATAATTATGTATTGTGATGGAGGTGCTAAATAAATATCACTATAATGGAAATCATTTTATAATATATATGTATACCAAGTTAACATATTGTACACCTTAAATTTACACTGTATGTCAAACATATTCAAGAAAAAAACTTAAAAACATCCTGGTAATAAATAGTGGTGATCTTAAAAAAAAAAAAGTCTCTAACTTGTAGATCCATTTTCAAACTACTAAGGCTATAGGTGTATTTGAACCTTTTTAGCATGTAACTCAGAAGCACAAAGGCTTTTCAATTCACTTGTTGACTTATGGTTCTTTGCTGAGGTCAGGACCCAGGACTCTGAGATGGCAGCCCATTGTGAAAGCATTGGCCCTCAAGTCACACACACTCTGTGGTCTTGGGCAAGTTAGCTCCTGACATAAATGTCTTCATTTATAAAGTGGAATAATCATTAGCTAATAGAGTTGCTGTGTGGGTTAAATGAGACGTTGTACTAAACTGTCTGGTGTCTAAGGAGACTTAAGTAAATGTTACCTGCTGTTATTTTATTGGCCCCTAGTTCCACAGAAGAAAATGTTCCTGTAATTTTGGCAAGGTCCCCATTAACCCAAGTGGACAGTTCTGGGAAAGTTATCACAGAGAATCTTGGTCTTGGCAAATGTATTTATTGCTTAATTTCAAAATGAAATTAACACTTTAATTTTCATTTTGAATGAAATAATTCAAATCATAATTTCATTTTGAATGTCAAATAACTCAAAATGCCTTGATAGCCCCCAAATTTCTTTACCCTCCAGCTTTTTTGAGAGATAATTGACACATAACATTGCATAAATTTAAGGTATACAATGTGTTGGTTTGATACACTTATATATTGCAAAATGATGACCTTCATAGTGTTAGCTAACACCTTCCTTAGCACAAAACTTTCTTATATTGAAGAGAATACTGAAATAACATGATTTAGTTCTTGTTTCTGTTTCTTTCTTCCGAATTATCTCACCAGGTATCTGTTCTATACACAGATAACAGAGAAGATATGAACAGTGGGAGAAAGGGCCTGCATCTTTTTCTTTCTGAGACTTTCCTTAGAGCCCTATCTTCCTCTCACCAATGTTGAAAAATTTGAAAAGGTCCAAGATCTTGGGGAAAACTGCTCCATTTTACTTTAAGTTTAGTTTTAAATTATTTTTTATAATGAGAAAAATCCAGTGTCAGCTGGGTGGCATTGAAATGAGATAGTCTCCTATATCGCTGGTGAGAATATGAATTGGAAGAATCTTTTTGGAGAGCAATTTAATAACATGTGCCAAATACCTCAAAAATGTTTTTACCATTTAGCCTACCAATTTTATTTCCAGAAATTCTTCCTAAGGAAAGATAAGAAAGCACTGGGAAAGATCAGTGAACAAATATATTTAAAATAGCATTGTTTATAACTGGGAAATCTAAAAAAAATGTCTGAAAATATGGCAGTAGTTAAATTAGGTTATATCATCAGATGGACTATTATGTAGTTAATAAAAATGTTTATGAAGAATATTTAAATGTATAAAATATCTGATTATAAAGTATCAGGCTAAAAAAGATATAAATTGTATTCAGATAATTGTTTCTGTTGTGTAAAATAATACACATTGGGATACAAAAATGGTTAGGAATATAGATTCCAGATTATGAAAAAAGAATGAATAGTTTTTAATTTTATTCTCTAAATTATTTTCTCCTAAGTCTTCTTCAATGAGCCAGCATTGATTTTGTATTATGAAAAAGCCAATATAAAAGTGAGTAAAAAAAAAAGAGATTATCATCCAAACCTAACTTTTATGTTTATCAGTATTTTAATTTTTTAAATGTGTATTTATTTTTGAGAGAGAGAGAGCATGAGCAGAGGAGGGGCAGAGAAAGAGGGAGGCACAGAATCCAAAGCAGGCTCCAGGATCTGAGCTGTCAGCACAGAGCCTCAGTTGGAGCTCGCACTTGTGAACTTTGAGATCATGACCTGAGCTGAAGTAGGATGCTTAAATGACTGAGCCACCCAGGCACCCCTAATGTGTATCAGTATTTTAAATTAAATAGTCAAATTGTGCTAAATGTCTTTTTTTGAATATGAATACTGTATATTTCTTTTTTAGTTTTTATTTTATTTTTATTTTATTTATTTTGAGGGAGAGAGAGAGAGAAAATCCCAAGCAGGCTCCTGCTTAGGGATGCTTAACTGACTGAGCCACCCAGGCCCCCCTGTATATTTCTTTATTTGGATGCTCACAAGAATGACACAGTAGCACTGTGATAAAGAATACATACATCTGATGTACATTGTGGCAAGAAACAGGAGTAAGGGCTCTTAGAATTGGTACCAAGTGTCCACTGAAGACACCTCCATTCAACAGAGAGGATGTTTCTACTGTAGCTTCCAGTTGGGTTTGCATAACTTGCCAGACTTCTTCATTCCAGCATCAGGTGACGCTCTTTTCTTGCCACTCTGGACTCCCTTAAGGCCTAGTTCAACTGCCCCATGTCTAACTTGCCCAGGCAGCCTCTGGAATTCTGCAGCAGACATCTTTTGTATGCTGCTGCCCTGCCACCCTCAGGAACATGGTTGGAAGTTTGGGAAGAAGGAGAATAATACCACATTACCAAAGCTAATAACAGGGGTATGTTGGCAAATGACACTGGGCCATACACCTAACAACCTCTTAGGGTACATGCTTTGTCCCCAAATGATACATAATCTCCTAGGGAGCAAACACGTATGGAATGATTTTATACACCAGGCACAAGAGATGCAAAGTGAATGCTGTTTGCTTCCTTCATGCTGTATACACAACAGGAAGTCACTGCCTGAAAGCTGGAACCAGTTCTCTCTCCTGCTTTTGAATGGTGTCACCACTCTGCTTCTGTCTGTTCCTGACATTAGCTCATTTTTTGAAAGGGAGGATAAGATTGCAGAGAGAGAGAGAGTAGCATGAGAGATTGGGGGTGTGGAGGGAGTAGTATAGAGATAACAACCTATCAAGCAATAAAAACACATTATCCACTTCTATTTAAGACTGAGGTTCTAAAAACTTTATTGAAAAAATCTGTGTGTATGGTTGAGGACTTGCCTTGGGGTCGTTTACTTTCTACAGAGAAGAGTCTTTCAGTCTTTTGCCTCCATGTATGAGCCTGGCTAATAGCATTCTGAAACTGGGTGGGTGAAATGTCCGGGAGGGTTTCTCTATTCGGTTTTCACTTAATCCTCCCTTTCCATTTTCAGTTTGGCATCTCACTTTCTACCTCCTCTGTTTTAGCTGATTCAAGTCTACAGTTTCCTTGTTTAATTTTTCCAAAGAATATACTTCAAGTACTGTGGGAATAGGGGACTGATCGCTTGACTCGGCCTCTGTGAAGTGATATGAACTTGGAGAGTCAAATTGTTTCTTATATAGTGTAAACAATCTCTCTGTTTTCAGTTACTTCCACTCTGTCTTCTGAAGTACATGTTGCTTAACTGAGCCTTTCTGGGGTTCTGTGGTTGAATTGGCTTTCTTCTCACTAGATACTTTTTGCAAATAATTACGTTTATGTTTCTGTTCCTCTCAGTAATTTATTTTACTTACCCCCCTGCTTTTCCACTCTCTATATACGCTACTTCAAGTATAAACAAATGTGAAATTTGTTTGCTTATTTATTTTTTCTCCTTGGTATTTGGAAGTGATTTTCAAGCAAAGAGAGAGGGGAAAACACCTAATATCACTTATAAATGTAAGAAAATGTATCCTCAAAATGGACACCATGCTGTCTTAAGTAGCCACAGTTAGCCTCTTTTTATCATGTCTCCTGCATTTTAATGGGGGCAGTAAAGGACCAGCAAGTTCAGAGCATAAAGAACAGAGGCAAGTTCTGTGTTCCTGAACATAGTGGCAGCATGTATCCACCATTGGACAAAACCTCTCTTTCTCCCTCTCATTTTCTAAGTCCTCAAAATCAGAGGGACTTGTATCCCAGGTTTATATGCACTCTGCAACATGTAACTGATTCTGTTTCAAATGATTCTTGTAAATAAAGAGAATAGGACAAGCAAAGTGATTTTTGTACATGAATTACATTTTTAGATGTCCAAGGGAGCTTGCTTTAAGAGTAGTAAATCCTTGTACAATGTGTAGGTGGAATTTTTAGAAGGATTTTCCAAAAATATGCCATGTTCTTGTAGGCACAGAAGCAACACCCAGTAGACATTCTCTTTCATAACAAAATCCAAGCTAGGATTTCTTGTTGGTTCTAGAGCAAAGAGTGTTCATTAATAGAATGTGTGTTTGTGCCACTCGAGAGAAGATCTCCCCCAGGCAGAAACTTCCCAGTGACTGTCCTGTGTGGATGCTGCAGTACAGGTATCCCACATGAATTTTTCATATAAATACTGAACATTGGTCTCATGTCTGTGTTGGGGGTTGAAATTCTTTATTCTGAATAATAGTGAAACCATTTATGAGACCAGAACATACTACAGTCACTAAGTACTTTTCTTTTTATCTAGAACTCAAAATATGTAGTTAAAACAGACCTCACTGTCTTAATTTACTTATTTCTATACATGTGGTTCTTTCTTTTTTTTTGTTTATTTATTTTGAGAGAGAAAGCATACAAGTGTGCACAAACAGGGGAGGGACAGAAAGAGAGGGAGACAGAGAATCCCAAATTCTGAGTGGTCTTCACAGAGCCCGACATGGGGCTTGATCTCACAAACTTTGAGATCATGACCTGAGCCAACATCAGGAGTCCGATGCTTAACTGACTGAGCCACCCTCAGGTGTACAGGCACCCCTCTGTACACGTGATTCCTAGCTCATGTCTCATACCTGAAAAGCCACCTAGATACTTTGAAAACTATGAGTTAAGAGAAGGGGTTAGGGATCTTAAATATCTCTAAGTAAAGGGCATCTGGGTGGCCCAGTTGGTTAAGCACTGACTCCTGATTTTGGCTCAGGTCATGATCCCAGGGTCATGGGATCCCCACTTCAGGCTCCAAGCTCAGTGTGGAGGCTGCTTAAGATTCTCTGTCTCCCTCTGCACCCCACCCCCATCCTGCTCGCACTCTCTCTCTCTCAAATAGAAAAAATCTCTAAAATATTTTCATTAATATATATAAACAGAATCCCACATTTCAGCAGCCAAAAGCAAAGAGGATGGGGACAGGAAAGAATCAGGAAAGGGAGGAGAGAAATCCCTTTCTTGAGGAAGAAGTTGTTTTGTGCATGGGGGCGGAGGATGAAGAAGGAATAGATGTTTGGCTCATTCCCACCTGGGGCAAGCATTCCTCTCTTCACTTTATTGCATTAGGCTAAATCATTAAATCTACACAGGAGTCTTGCAAAGCAGGTAGGTATTGGTATCCCCAAATTGTAGATGAGAAAACTGAGGCTAACTATTTTAAGTAAATTGCCTATAGTAATTCAAGTAGTAAATAAACCTTCTCTGTAAGTAGCAAAACCAGACAATAATAGTAACAACAACAGTAAAACTACTCAAGTGTCTCTAAGACTAATTACCAGGGTTTGGAGGAGCAACAATGGGTAAATTAAGCCATATCACTCCATGAATTGTTTGTGCAAGTACTATATATGCTCCCAAGTACATAGGAAAATGGAGATGTTAATGTCACTGAGGTTGATAATGAATGTTTTCTTCACTAAATGTCCACTAAATCACTGGGCACAACTTTTTAAAAAGTCTCAAACCCATATGGAGATGTTTTTTTAATTTAATTTTTTTTTTTATGTTTACAGTCTTACAACATTAGGATCTTGTGGTCACGGAACAAACTTGAAAGCTGACCAGACCTAATTATCCATGAATTCCTATTACAGAAAAGTGAGAAAAATTACTGGACCATAGTCAGGATATTTGGATATAACCCTGGCTTTTATCTTTGATAACTACATGATTATTATAAAGTTGTTTGACTTCCTTGAGTCCTGGCTTTCTTATCTGTATGATGGAGCCCCTGAAATATGAGATCTGTTCCAACTCCTATACTATTAGAATACATCCTTCCTGCTGGAGAACTTTCCATCAGAAAGAGTCTGTGGATGGTAAATTTGGAGAGTCTTAACTTTCTGAAGATGTATTTATTTTGCCTTCATACTTGAATGATAGTTTGGATGGGTATAATACTCTATATTCAAAAATATTTTTCTTCATAACTTTGAAGATACTGATTTATTATTTCCCTCCACGCAGTATTACTGAAAAGTCTGGTTTCAATTTTATGTAACAAGCAGTTACATAGAATATGTAGTATGTCAGATGTTGTTCTATGTGCTTTCCAAATATTTATACCTTTAACCATCCTGTGAGGGAGGTATTATTCTTATCCTATTTTACAAATGGGGAAAATGAACCAAGAGGATAAATAGCATATCTGAAGTCACGTGGTTTGCAAATGGTAGAAGCAAGATTCAAATATATGCACTCCAGCTCTTAACTAGTGTGCTCAGCTGGCTCTTTTATTCTTGTTGCTTTGTGCATAATGTGTTTTATTTTTGCAAGAAAGCTTTTAGGATCTTCTCTTTTCCTGTGGCATTTTGAAATTTTTCATGATATGAGTAAGTGTGTATAGGCGTGTTTATTCTACTTGACATTTACTAAGACCTTCCATCAGGTGGGCTTATGTTATTTTGTTTTCAATTTTTGGAAATTTTATATATATATATATATATATATATATATATATATTCATGTATTTACTCTCCTACATTCTCTTTATTTTCTTTTCCTGAATTTCTTTTAATCTGATGATGGGACTTCTGGATCTTTTGGCTTTGTCTTTTCGTTTTGTTGTCATATTCTTACATCTTTATTCACTGTTGTGTTCTAGTAAGATTCCTCCACTTAAGCTTCCAGCTCATTAATCATGCTCTGCCGACCACATTTTTCTCTGTAGACCACCTTTTGAATTTCTTTAACAATCCCATTTTCAATACCTATGACCCTAATTGATTATTTCATGTGCATTGTGTGTGTGCATATAGACATTCACAAACATTATATTTTCTTCACTTATTTTTGAGGAAATTAATGATGTTAATCTGTCCTGCTCTACTAATTCTATTAATTATGCTTTCTTAGGTAACATTTCCTCTATTTCTTGAGGTTACTTTCTCTCATGGTTTCACCAAGTGTTTCCAGTGTTTGGAAATTCTTGTTGAGAACACATTTTTGTATTGAAATGATGTGTTTATGGAGTTCTTCTAATCACCATGCTAGAAAAAGTAAGATAACATTAGAAACTGTGGGAGATTTCCTGAAAGATGCAGAGCCCACAGGATTATACTGAAAATGAAACTACAATTCCAAAAATATATACAGAAGAAAACAGCTGTAAAAGGCAGGAATGGTAGACTCTAGGAGGGCCCCTCCTGCAGTGGGAAAAAGAGGGATTGCAGGATAAATAGGAAGTGATTTTCTCATACTTCCTGAAATGTTTTTTTTAATTTACATCCAAATTAGTTAGCATATAGTGCAACAGTGATTTCAGGAGTAGATTCCTTAATGTCACCCATTTAGCCCATCCACCCTCCCAAAACCCCTCCAGCAATCCTCAGTTTGTTCTCCATATTTACGAGTCTAGTCTGTTTTGTCCCCCTCCCTGTTTTTATATTATTTTTGTTTCCCTTCCCTTATGTTCATCTGTTTTGTCCCTTAAAGTCCTCATATGAATGAAGTCATATGATTTTTGTCTTTCTCTGACTGACTAATTTCACTTAGCATAATACCCTCCAGTTCCATCCACGTAATTGCAAATGGCAAGATTCCATTCTTTTTGATTGCCGAGTAATATTCCATTGTATATATATACCACATTTTCTTTATCCATTCAGCTGTGGATGGACATTTGGGCTCTTTCCATACTTTGGCTATTGTTGATAGTGCTGCTATAAACATGGTACATGTGTCCCTTTGAAACAGCACACCTGTATCTCATGGATAAATACCTAGTACTGCAATTGCTGGGTCATAGGATAGCTCTACTTTTAGTTTTTTGAGGACCTCCATACTGTTTTCCAGAGTGGCTGCACCAGCATGCATTGCCACCAAAAATGCAAAAGAGATCCTCTTTCTCCACATCCTAGCCAACATCTGTTGTTGCCTGAGTTGTTACTGTTAGCCATTCTGACAGGTGTAAGGTGGCATCTCGTGGTAGTTTGGATTTGTATTTCCCTGATGATGAGTGATGTTGAGCATTTTTTCATGTGTTGGTTGACCATCTGTATGTCTTCTTTGGAGAAGTGTCTATTCATGTCTTTTGCCCATTTCTTCACTGGGTTATTTGTTTTTTGGGTGTTGAGTTTGATAAGTTCTTTATAGATTTTGGATACTAACCCTTTATCTGATATGTCATTTGCAAATATCTTCTCTCATTCTGTCGGTTGCCTTTTAGTTTTCCTGTTTCCTTCGCTGTGCAGAAGGTTTTTATTTTGATGAGGTCCCAGTAGTTCATTTTTGCTTTTGTTTCCCTTGCCTCCAGAGACATGTTGAGTAAGAAGTTGCTGTGGGCAAGAGTTTATTTGAGATTATTTTTGTGTATGGTGTAAGAAAGTGGTCCAGGTTCATTCTTCTGCATGTCGCTATCCAGTTTTCCCAGCACCACTTGCTGAAGAGACTGTATTCCATTGGATATTCTTTCCTACTTTGTCAAAGATTAGTTGGCCATACATTTGTAGGTCCATTTCTGGGTTCTCTTTTCTGTTCCATTGATCTGAGTGTCTGTTCTTGTGCCAGTACCATACTGTCTTGATGATTACAGCTTTGTATTATACCTTGAAGTCTGGGATTGTGATGCTTCCTGCTTTGGTTTTCTTTTTCAAGATTGCTTGGGCTATTTGGGGTCTTTTCTGGTTCCATACAAATTTTAGGATTATTTATTCTAGCTCTGTGAAGAATGCTGGTGTTACTTTGATAGGGATTGCATTGAATATGTAGATTGCTTTGGGTAGTATCAACATTTTAACAATATTTGTTCTTCCTGTCCAGGAGCATGGAATCTCTTTCCATTTTTTTGTGTCTTCTTCAATTTCTTTCATAAGCTTTCTATAGTTTTCAGTGTATAGATTTTTCACCTCTTTGGTTAGATTTATTCCTAGGCATTTTCTGGTTTTTGGCGCAACTGTAAATGGGACCGATTCCTTGATTTCTCTTTCTGTCACTTCATTGTTGGTGTATAGGAATGCAATCGATTTCTGTGCATTGATTTTATATCCCGCCACTTTGCTGAATTCATGAATCAATTCTAGTAGTTTTTTGGTGGAATCTTTTGGGTTTTCCATGTAGAGTATCATGTCATCTGCTAAGAGTGAAAGGTTGACCTCCTCCTGGCTGGTTTGGATGCCTTTTATTTCTTTGTGCTGTCTAATTGCAGAGGCTAAGACTTCCAATACTGTGTTGAAAAACAGTGGCGAGAGTGGACATCCCTGTCTTGTTCCTGACCTTAGGGGAAAAGCTCTCAGTTTTTCCCCATTGAGGATCATATTAGCGTTGGGTCGTTCATATATGGTTTTTATCATCTCAAGGTATGCTCCTTCTATCCCTACTTTCTTGAGGGTTTTTATCAAGAAAGGATGCTGTATTTTGTCATATGCTTTCTCTGCATCTATTGAGAGGATCATATAGTTCTTGTTTTTTATTTTATTGATGTGATCAATCACGTTAATTGTTTTGCAGATATTGAACCAGCCCTGTGTCCCAGGTATAAATCCCACTTGGTTGTGGTGAATAATTTTTTAATGTATTGTTAAATCTGGTTGGCTAATATCTTGTTGAGGATTTTTGCATCCATATTCATCAGGGAAATTGGTCTATAGTTCTCTTTTTTAGTGGGGTCTCTTTCTGGTTTTGGAATCAAGGTAATGCTGGCTTCATAGAAAGAGTTTGGAAGTTTTCCTTCCATTTCTATTTTTTGGAACAGTTTCAAGAGAATAGGTGTTAACTCTTCCTTAAATGTTTGGTAGAATTTCCCCTGGAAAGCCATCTGGCCCTGGACTGTTGTTTTTTGGCAGATTTTTGATTACTAACTCAATTTCCTTACTGGTTATAGGTCTGTTCAAATTTTCTATTTCTTCCTGTTTCAGTTTTGGTTGTGTATATATTGCTAGAAATTTATCCATATCTTCCAGATTACCCATTTTATTGGCATATAATTGCTCATAATATTCTCTTCTTATTGTTTTTATTTCTGTTGTGTTGGTTGTGATCTCTCCTCTTTCATTCTTGATTTTATTTATTTGGGTTCTTTCCTTTTTCTTCTTGATCAATCTGGCTAGTGGTTTACCAATTTTGTTAATTCTTTCAAAGAACCAGCTTCTGGTTTCATTGATCTGTTCTGGTGTTTTTGGTTTCAATAGCATCAATTTCTGCTCTGATCTTTATTATTTCCGTCTTCTGCTGGTTTTGGGTTTTATTTGCTGTTCTTTTTCCAGCTTCTTAAGGAGTAAGGTTAGGTTGTATATCTGAGATCTTTCTTCCTTCTTTAGGAAGGCCTGGATTGCTATATACTTTCCTCTTATGACCGTCTTTGCTGCGTCCCAGAGGTTTTGGGTTGTGGTGTTACCATTTTCATTGACTTCCATATACTTTTTAATTTCCTCTTTAACTGCTTGGTTAGCCTATTTATTCTTTAGTAGGATGTTCTTCAGTCTCCAAGTATTTGTTACCTTTCCAAATTTTTTCTTCTGGTTGATTTCGAGTTTCATAGCGTTGTGGTCTGAAAATATGCATGGTATGATCTCGATCTTTTTGTATCTACTTAGGGCTGATTTGTGTCCTAGTAAATGGTCTATTTTGGAGAATGTTCCACGTGCACTGGAGAAGAATGTATATTCTGCTGCTTTAGGATGAAATGTTCTGAATATATCTGTTAAGTCCATCTGGTACAGTGTGTCTTTCAAAGACATTGTTTCCTTGTTGATTTTTTTGATTAGATGATCTGTCCATTGTTGTGAGTGGGGTGTTGAAGTCTCCTATTATGGTGTTACTATTGATGAGTTTCTTTATGTTTGTGATTAATTGATTTATAAATTTGGGTGCTGCGACATTTGGTGCATAAATGTTTACAATTGTTAGGTCTTCTTGGTGGCTAGACCCCTTGATTATGATATAATGCCCTTCTGCGTCTCTTGATACAGTCTTTATTTTAAAGTCTAGATTGTCTGATATAAATATGGCTACTCTGGCTTTCTTTGTTGACCATTAGCATGATAGATGGTTCTCCATCCCCTTATTTTCATTCTGAAGGTGTCTTTAGGTCTAAAGTGGGTCTCTTGTAAACGGCGTATAGATGGATCTTATTTTCTTACTCATTCTGTTACCCTATGTCTTTTGATTGGAGCATTGAGTCCATTGACATTTAGAGTGAGTACTGAAAGATAGGAATTTATTGCCATTATGATGCTTGTAGAGTTGGAGTTTCTGGTGGTATTCTCTGGTCCTTCTAATCTTTTGTTGCTTTTGGTATTTATTTATTTTTATATATATTTTTTCATCTTTTCTCCCTTCAGAGAGTCCCCTTTAAAATTTCTTGCAGGGCTGTTTTAGTGGTCACAAATGCCTTTAATTTTTGTTTGTCTGGGAAACTTTTTATCTCTCCTTCTATTTTGAATGACAGTCTTGCTGGATTAAGAATTCTTGGCTGCATATTTTTCTGATTTTGCACACTGAATATATCCCGCCACTCCTTTCTGCCCTGCCAAGTTTCTGAGGATAGGTCTGCTGCAAACCTGATCTGTCTTCCCTTGTATGTTGGGGACTTTTTTTTTTTCCCTTGTTGCTTTCATTATTCTCTCCTTGCCTGAGTGTTTTGTGAATTTGACTGTAATATGCCTTGTTGATGGTCGGTTTTTGTTGAATCTAATGGGGGTCCTCTGTGCTTCCTAGATTTTGATGTCTGTGTGTTTCCCCAGGTTAGGAAAGTTTTCCTCTATGATTTGCTCACATAACCCTTTTACCCCTATTTCTTTCTCTTCTTCTTCTGGGACCCCTATGATTCTGATGTTTTTCTGTTTTTATGAGTCACTGATTTCTCTAATTCTTAAATCATGCTCTTTTGCCTTAATCTCCCTCTTTTTTTCTGTTTCATTATTCTCTATAAGTTTGTCCTTTATATCACTGATTCTCTGTTCTGCCTCATCCATCCTTGCTGCCGCTGCATCCACTCGTAATTGCAGCTCAGTTATAGCATTTTTAATTTCATTCTGGCTATTTTTTACTTCTTCTCTGCAGAAAGGGATTCTAATCTATTTTCGATTCTAGCTAGTATTCTTATTATTGTGATTCTAAATTCTGGTTCAGACATCTTGCTTGTATCTGTGTTGGTTAAATCCTTGGCTGTTGTTTCTTCATGCTCTTTCCTTTGGGGTGAATTACTTCGTTTTGTCTTTTTGAAGGGAGAAAACGAATTAATGAGGTAGAAAAATGAAATTAAAAAAATTAAAATTAAAAATTAAACACACACACACAAATCGAATAGATGATGCTATATCCTAGGTGTGTTTTGGTCTGGGTGTTGAAAGTGGTTTGACAGATTAGAGGGAAAAAAAAGGTGGGGGGGAAGGAAATCATTTGAGATTTTGAAAAAATGAATACACTGAAGTATACTAAAATGAGATGATGGGGGTAAAATAGAATTTGAAAAAATATACACAAAAGTAAAGAATATAGTAGAAAAAATTAAAGAAAAATATTTTTAATAAAGGTTAAAAATAAATAAGAACTTTTTCTTTTTCTGTAGTTAAGAAAAAAGAAATGAAAAGGAGAAAAAAGATTAAAAAATCATTTGAAAATTTGAAAAAATGAATACACTGTAGTAGACTAAAATAAAATGATGGAAGTAAAATAGAATTTGAAAAAATTTACATAAAAGCAAAAAATATAGTAATGAAAATTAAATAAGAATATTTTTAATAGAAATTGAAAGTAAAAATGAAGTTTTTCTCTTTCTACATTGAAGAAAAAGAAAAGAAATGAAAAAGAGAAAAAAAGAAAAAGGAAAAAAAAGGAAAATGATAATTTGAAAAGGCGAATACACTGAAGTGGACTAAAATAAAATGATGGAAGTAAAGTAGAATTTGAAAAAAATTACACAAAAGTAAAAAATGTAGTAATAAAAGTTAAATAAAGATATTTTTAATAAAAATTGAAAATAAAAATGAATTTTTTCTTTGTGTATTCAAGAGAAAGGATTATAAAAGAGAAAATGAAAAAAGAAAGAAAATTGAATAGATGAACCAGCTAACAGATTGAAGTAGGACTCAAATTGCTTCATTTTCCCCTAGAAGTCAGTCTATGTAGCTCTTTATAGTCCATAAATTAAGCCGGCAGTGAGACTTGTGTTCTTGAAGAGTGAAGTTGGTCCAGTTGGGTGAGGCTCAGTGTAACAGCTCTGCTCTCTACTAGAAGGCGCTGGTAGCCTACTGGGTGGATTGTTGTGGAGCTCGTAGGTGCATATGCACATGCGCTGGAGCGGTGAAAATGGCGCCACCCAGCTACCCAGTCTGTTTTCTCGTATCAGTAATTGTGCACCTGTCTTTTGTCTTCAGCTCTCGTCCACTCCCTGCTTTTTTACTCTACATGACCAGGCCCCAGGCAGTACCTCTCTCCCAAGTTTTGTCTCAGATGTGGCAGTTTTCCCTGCCCCTTACTTCTGAAGGACTGAGGCTTTGACCTCTTCCACCCCTCTGCAGGAGGGTCTCACCAAGAAATGGCTGAATGAGCAATGGCCGAATATCGGCTGCACCCAGGAACACCTGCTGGACCCTGCTGTTGCCAGTGCCCCGAGACTGTGGCCAGGTGCCAGCCTGCCCCCAAAAAAGTTCACGAGACAGTGTAGCAGAAGCGTTTCAGGGATTATAGGAAATCACAACACATATCTGCCACCAGGCTTCACCCGTAATGACCTTGCCCCAGCACCAGTGAATGTGGCCACCTTCTGGGGTCTGCTGGACCAGATAGCTTCAAGAGTCTCTACCAAATATCCTTCCAGCAGTGGAACTGCTTTTTCTCGTGTGGCCCAAGAACCTCCCAGACCCCACTCTTCCTGGGGATTTGCCCTTCCCACCAGAGCACTGCCAAGTATTGAGCTGTGGAGTTGCAGCCTTTGCACTCCCCTTGTTTACAGTCTTAATGGAATTTAAACCCCCTCCATTCTCCTTTCTCCCTTTTTAGTTTAGTCCCTGTGGCTGTTTCCAATTTTCTACCTTCTCTCCAGCTACTTTTGGGGAAGGGTGCTTTTCCCATATTCTCTCCCCCTCCCCAGTCTCCGTCCTCTCTCCACCCGCAAAAGCAGTTCCCTACCTTTCTCGGCCTCTCGTTCCTCAAGTTAAGCTCTCTGAATCACGTACCTGCTGAATCCTGTGGTTCAGGTTGTGCAGATTGTGTTAATCCTCCAATCAGTTTTCTAGGTGTGTAGGATGGTTTAGTGTTGGTCTGGCTGTATTTCATGGACGTGCTACACACAAAAAGCTTCCATGCTGTTCCGCCATCTTGGCTCCCTCCCCCTCATACTTCCTGGAATCTTAGGGTGACATTTCAATGATGACTTCGGCTCTCTCAGATATCTTGCCCTTGGACCTTAGTTCTTGATAATATTTACTGGTTCTACTCTTGAAAGTTTCTGTTTCACATTTTTCTTGTTCTTTTGTTGTTTGACCCACATCCCTAAGCTCATATCCTCAATGACATTCTTTTCAATATGTGATCATTTTTAGGGTAGCTGCTGTAAAATCAGAGTAAAGATGCAGAAGTGTGTGACAGGGATGAAAGAGAATTGAGCTGAAACCATAAGATCTAGTTCTTAGTCTCAGGACTAAGTTGAATTTTTGTAGGGTTTTGAGTTTCTGATTTTTTTCTTGGTGTTGAAAGTAATAAATGTACTCAGAAGATGAGGATTTATACAAATTTTATTTTCAGAAAATTTGAAAAAAAAATGTAATTTTATGCTGTCAAAATTTCCTACTTTATTCCAGCCACATAAGACTTAAAATATATGTTTTGTTCAAGTGAAATGTTAATATCTTTAATTCAACATATATAATGAGATAAATGTAAGTGTGAAATTAGGGAAAAAATGAGCTGTGTATTAAAATTAATTATAGCTTCTTTAGAACTATGTCAGTTAAACTGTCAAATTATCATTAAAGATTAATCACACAAGCTAAAAATTGCTAGAGAAAATTTAGGCTTTACAAGTAAAGTTTGAAGATAATCAAATAATATTCTTTAATGAAAAAAGTCACTTCAGCTTCACATTTTGAATTTACACACTGAACAGATTCAGGTCAAGTCCTCTGAAGGGAACGATGAAAGGAATGAGCTTGGAGAGAATCTGGTGGAGGGGAGAATGCAGAAAGCTGAAGCCTCTTACAGGAGAATCTGCCCCTGACTCAGTGGGGTTTATTTTTCATTTTAAAAATTTTTAATGTTTATTTATTTTTGAGAGAGACAGAGACAGAATGCAAGTGGGTTAGGGGCAGAGAGAGAGGGAGACAGAGAATCTGAAGCAGGCTCCAGGCTCCGAGCTATCAGCACAGAGCTCGACACAGGGCTAGAACCCACGACCCATGAGATCATGACCTGAACTGAAGTCGGATGCTCAACCAACTAAGCCACCCAGGCGCCCCTCAATGGAGTTTATTTTATTTATCGTTCCATCCTGACACGCATGAAGAAAAGAAGCTTAACTGGAATATTATACCAGGAAACTGGTTGTGTTCTGAAGAGCACTGGACACAGATTTGAGAGCTGGGATTCTAGTGTTTACTCTTTCACATGGTTGCAAGGGGAGCCTGAAGCATCCTTAGGGGACTTAGGTCACTTTATATATAGAATGAGAAGATGGGGTCCTGTGGCTTTTCTTCTGGGCTCAAGGTTCTAGAATTGAAAAGCCAAGGGTTACCAAATGGAAGCATACCTAGACATTTTAGAGAATTTAGACATCTCATTTTCCCTTTTAGTTTAACTGAAATTACAAATTAAAGAAGTCAGTCAATATCCCAGATTTCAGAGAAAAAAAAATTATTTCACCATTCCTTCCAGAGTTCTGGCATTGTGCTGTCGGATTTCAAATCCCAGATCATTTTTGGCAACCCCTAGGAGAGAGGATTAAAAACTTTGCCCTAACTGAACACTGGGGGAGAAGGTAGAATTTAAGCCTTCGATTTTATAAGAAACCCCATCCAAAGTTTATTATATGTAGTGTGTTATGTTGTATAATGGGTGAATGTGATAGTTTGGGTGATAATAATGACTATTCCTTCCAGTGTTTTCAGGCCTCCCTCATGTCTTCACACTGATCATTATTCTCTGCATTTTCTGAGACCTATCTTTCCACTTCACCTCACCTTCATTTAAATCTACGTCCCTTGCTGACAGATCCCAAGTTTCCAACAAACACGTTTTGTCAGGATCAAAGGCAAAGACATTTCCATACCAGCCATCTCCCACTCAGTGAACTTCATAGTGTATCCAAGTTGTTTAGTTGGAGTGGAGTTCTATAATGAGCATATAGCTGGAGATCCCTCTCTTGTGCAAAAGCTCGAGGAGACGGTGAGCTGACAGCTGTATAACTCTTATTGAAATGGCCCATTTTAAAGGGCACTTTGAAGCTAATAGAAGGAATGAAGAAACAGTACACACGTGCTGTCTCTCCGCATTTCACCTCATAACGTTAGATATTATTAATATTTTGTTGGGTTACCAAGGAGAAAGAGACGGTGGGGGGGGGGGGGGAGAAAGAGAGAGAGAGAGCGATCTAATGGAAGGGATTTAAATATTTCTGAATTAAGAGATGAGGGGGATTAGAGGGTCCTGATACTCTCTGCCATGAAGACTGTAGCTCTAACTTAGCTTCCAAGCTTTCTATTCTCCTTTTCTCCTTTGCATGGGAAATGCAATAAGCACACAGAGGGCTCTCTCTCCTTTTTTTTTTTTTTAAAGTTGGTTTGACTGCAAATGGCTAACAAGTATATGAAAAGAGATTCAACTTCAATTTACCATTTCACTAACCAGGTTGGCATAGATTTTTAAAAACGTTTCCCAGTGTGCATAAGGTACAGGAAAATAGGCTTTTTTCATAAAGTGCTAGTGGAATTCCAAATTGTTATAACCTTTCTGAAGGGCAATTTTGCTGTTTATGTCAAAAGCCTTAAAAATACTCATACCCTTTGACTCAGCAATTTTACTTAATAAAAGTGTAAATGTGCATAAAGATTTAACGTTAAGAGTGCTTATCATAGTATTGTTTATAAAATTTAAGCTCTTGAAAACAAATAGAATGTTCAGCAGAAGAGAATAAATATATCCCATTCACATGAGGAAATGCTTTTTTGCCATT
Organism: Leopardus geoffroyi; assembly: GCF_018350155.1. Taxonomy (NCBI): domain Eukaryota; kingdom Metazoa; phylum Chordata; class Mammalia; order Carnivora; family Felidae; genus Leopardus; species Leopardus geoffroyi. The sequence goes on from NC_059333.1 coordinate 125,765,912, forward strand.
AAAATTACGTGATGATGAAGGAAGGTTCTTGCTGACATCGAAAATATTCATGATACATGTTTAAGAATGTGGAAGTGGACATAATGCTGGTGTCAGCGACTACCTCAGGGAATATTAGCCCTCATGAGGGCAAGAATTTCTGTGTAGAGATCCATAGGACTAGGAGTAGTGTAGCTTAATGATAATAGCTCTGGGCTTTCTCACTTACATAATTTCCCAGTCCTATGACCTGGTGGACATTAAAAAACCCCTCTAAACCCCAGTTCCCTGATCTGCAAAATACTACTACTGATCTGCTATTCATGTTGTGAATATTGAATGAAATAATTTAAGTATCTGGAAGAAATGTCAACCATGATGATGGTGATGATGATATTGGTGGTGAAAGTATTTTGAGGAGTCCGTTGAAGACTGGTGGTAGAGGGTTCAAGTCATTTAAGAGTTCCTAGCTCATGGGGCTGATTATATCTCATTCATTAGCTACTTATGAAAAAGGTGGCCTTAGCACAGGAATAGGTGGTTATTGTTATAAATGAGATAGAGAAAGAGTTGTCCATTGTTATAAGATAATCTTGGCTTGAACACAACTAGACTTAACCTGGTTGAAGATTTCTAGTTCCTGCCCTCAGTATGTCTTCAAAATGTGGCTTGTATAACTTGTTCTACGAGTTTATATCCAAACTATTGTGTTTGTTCTGGCCTTATCACATGAGAAATTTTGAATGTACCTACTTTTTTCTTTTTCTTTTTTAGTTTTTTAGAAATAATTACTGCAATAATTAATGATACTAATAGTAATTTTGAATATTCTAGAAATTGTTATATTCACTACTCTTTATTTTAGAAAAGCAGGGAAGTATGTAAGGTATTATAGACCTCTTTTATTAAAGTAGTTGAAGTAAATGTTTTGATACTAAAGTTATTAGGATCCAATAATTTTGAAAATTGCTTAATATAGGGAAGAAAGTCATACCAAGTACTCATATACTAGGCTCTTATTTTTGGTATTATTTTTAAATTTGTTAGTTTTCAGTAAGGTCACCCATATTTTGTCAGATTTTGTGAAAATTACCGAAAGCAGCAACCCAAGTAAGAAATACAAATTCTATGCCATTCACACATAAATTTAAGCACCTTATTTCCAATAATCATTTCTTCCTCACCCTCAAAATACATGAATATTTTCAGGAGTTAAAGTATAAAGATGATAAAATTGCTTTAAGTTTTTGTCATTCACATACATTATTCTGTTTCCTATATCCATATAATTTATCATAGACATGGAGTGTATATGCATGTGTTGAGGGAGTTTCATCATAGGTGAAGCTTGGCATTAGGTGTGAGGCTATAAGAAAAAAGAAAGAGTACTGGAATCTTCTAAGTGTTGGCGAGGCTGGATAGGAAGTTAAGATAAGAACCAGATGAAAAAGCCACTCAACATTAAGATCAGGCTGATTAGATGTGGGGCAATAACAGACCAGACTTGTTTCCCTTCTCTTTCTCACTCTCTCAACATATTAGATAAGTCATTTGCATAACTAAATAGCTAAGATCGACTAATTTCCAAAGTAATGAATAAAAATATAAACATTAATGGTGTATGCCTTTATATTCACTTGGGTCCACAGAGCTCCTTTCCCATTTCCTTAATGCCATCTTTTGATTGGTGACATCATCACAGATAAGTATCTGAGGAGTCTTGATTCCCAGTGTGAGATGGGACACTTTAAAACATATGAAACAGAAATATAATTTGTGAATGTAGTACCTGTCCCTATACTTTGGAGAGCATTATTAATAAATGAAGACTTAAATCTGTCCAAGAGTCTAAAAGTCCATGATTCAAACACAAAGGGAAGTTTCTAGAACAAAGCATGTTTGAAAAATGACAACTTATTTATTCTATAAATTTAAAATACTTTTGGATTCAAATAATAGGAAAGTTTAGGAGGCACCATTAAAACAAGAGGATCATTGACGAATGGAAATACAACCCTTTAAAAATCCTTTTGGTTCAAAGACAATGAAAGCTTACCATTCCCCTCCGAATGGGCACCAAAGTAATGAAACTGGAAGAAAAGTTATTAAAGAAATGGAAACATATCTAACTTATTCCCTGATGTTTCTATTCTGTCAGCCCATTTGGGGTGTGTGTTGATTCTCTCTGGAACCTATACAAATGGAAATATATGTATGTACCAATGTGCTTTTGGGTGATTTAAAGTCTTTGATTTTTTGAATTCCTATTACCGCACCACCCAAACATCCGTACTTACCTTTATCATGTCTGCTGACTGTGTTTGGCTAACCCCTAGCCGCTAACCATTTTCAACTGAAGTGCATCTGCTTGGTACTAAGCAGCTAGCTGAGAAGATTCTTCCCTCCCAATCAACACAACCATAGCATGAAATGAAGACACGGAATGAGGTAGAAGGAGGGAGGAAGTGAAGGGGAGGGGGCGGTATTTCTATTAAAAAAATCCTCTGACTTCTTATGTGTTCTGGAAGGACTATTAATATTTCTTCCTAACTCCTCCTGCACTGCTAGGCTTCCCTTTCTCTCCCACCCTCACACCTCCCCATGCGGGCAAAGTCTTGAATCAGCAGATTCTGAGCTCAGAGCAGTAAAGAGCTATTGAGGGACAGACTCTGATAGCATTACGGCCAAACATGGAACCATTTTCTGTGGCGAATCGCTGAGTTCTACCTGGTTATCTCTTGCCTTGCACATCACTTCCAAATGACATGCTCTCAGTCTGGGCAAAAATGAGAGTTTTTTAAAGAACTGGGATTTCAATAATATGTGACGAAAGGATGAGATTACTTTCTGAGGTAGGGGAAGGCAGGGAGGAAGGAGGGAGGGAGAGGGAGAGAGATGGGGAGGAGGGAGAAAGAGGTAGAATTGTGTATCCCTTAGAGTGCTTGATTACATGATTTCTCTGGTTCTTGCAACTGGTCTTACTCTAACTTTGTAAAATCAAAAAGAAAAAGTCATTTTAATTTCCTTTGTCTTCCTTCTTTCTCCTGCTTCTCTTACTGGTAGCAACTGAATGTTGTAGATACTTAAAATATTCTTGAGTTATTTATAGGAATTACTGTAATTTGACTGCTACACACTTAAGTGAGATGAAGACTCATGTTATTATTATGCATTCTCCAGAATATAGAGAGTGAAATAGGCAATGGAGCCCTTTAGGGAAATGTATTCATTTGTATCAGGCAAGTGCGAAATTTAGAAACTGGAAGTTTTTGAGGTAGACTTAGTAGCCAGCCCCACTGTCTGCTTACAAGAAGAGAAGGCAGTCAGTCCTACAGTTCCCAGTGCCCTCCACTGTCCCAAATGCCTGCGCCTCATTCCAAGGGTTCCTAGAAGTATAATGGAGACACATTTGAATGCTTCATATCTGTAATTAATCAGCATTGTTATGGTGTGAATTCATCTCAGGAAACACGAAGAGATGGTGAATAAAAGAAACACATTTTTTGTGCACCCTTGTGAGGCATTTTAAAACACCTCACATAAAAAAGGCAGTCTTTGGCCATAAAATGTGTATAGTTGCTTCTACATATTTCATGCAAAAAAAGACATTTTCGGGGCGCCTGGGTGGCGCAGTCGGTTAAGCGTCCGACTTCAGCCAGGTCACGATCTCGCGGTCCGTGAGTTTGAGCCCCACGTCAGGCTCTGGGCCGATGGCTCAGAGCCTGGAGCCTGCTTCCGATTCTGTGTCTCCCTCTCTCTCTGCCCCTCCCCCGTTCATGCTCTGTCTCTCTCTGTCCCAAAAAAAATAAATAAACGTTGAAAAAAAAAAAAAAAAAAAGACATTTTCATTTGAACCTGACAGTGACATTTCTTTCTCTCAGCAGCATAGTCTTAGGGAATGAGATGGAACCTGTAGGATCCAAAACTGAGGCACTCCCAAACGTTCTCCACAGATGCAGTAAGGAAGATAGGGACAAGTAGTGAAAAGGGTTCCTGAGGCTTCTCCTAGAGCCTTTGATGGGCTTATATCCTGGGAGATAGGTATAACAATAGTAAAAGGATCCAATATAGGAGCAGAAATAGAAATAGAATAGAAATAGGAGCAGAACCCTATCAAAAAGCATCAGAGAACAAAGCTCAGAATGGACCTTCCTCCCCAACAAATTTTGAACAACATGTATCACTTAGGGTTGCTAGTGCAATGTTCACATATGACAAAGAAAAATCCTTTTTGCTAAGTATATATATGCATACTAATTGAAAAATAATTCCAGGGTGCCTGGGTGGCTCAGTCAGTTAAGTGACTGACTCTTGATTTCAGCTCAGGTCATGATTCCAGGGTTGTAGGATCAAGCCCCATGTCAGGCTCCACTCTGGGTATGGAGCCTGCTTAAGATTCTCTCTCTCTCTCTCTCTCTCTCTCTCTCTCTCCTTCCCTTACTCTCCCTCCCTTTCTCTCCCTCTCTCCCTGCCCTTCACCTCCTTGCGTGCACTCTTTCTCAAAATAAATAAATAAACATAAAAAAATTCAAAGTACAGCAATGTATAAAAGTTGTATTTTGCCAAATCCTTCACTTCCACCCCTAATATAACATCCTTTCCTAGAGAAAAAAACTACCATTAAGATTTCCATATAGAGGCAGCTGGGTGGCTCAGTCAGTTAAGCATCCAACTCTTGATTTTGACTCAGGTCATGATGTCACGGTTTGTGGGTTTGAGCCCATGTCTGGCTCGTGCTGACAGCGTGAAGCCTGCTTGGGATTCTCTCTTCTCTCCCTTTCTTTCTGCCCCTCCCATGCTCATGCCTTCTCTGTCTCTCAAAATAAATGAATAAACTTAAAAAAAGATTTCCATGTATATCCTTTCAAATAATTATCTAGAAATTATTATATACAATCATTGAATATTTTTTCTTTCTTTTTTCACATATGTGGATCATACTTAGCATGTTATTACATAGCTTTTTCACTTAACTATCTTGAAGAGCTTTTCATGTCAGGGAAGAATGAGATATGTTGTATACTTTTCAAAGGCTTCAAGGTATTTCTTACTATGGGTATACATAATTTATTTAAGACTTCTCTTAAAGATGCCCACTTAGGTCATATGAACATTTGCTCATAAAAACAAGTGGTGCAATATCCTTTTCATAAATATTTGTGCAAACATGTCATTTTTCACCTTGTAACTTTGAAATAATTTCACACATACAGAAAAAGTATAAAGGTACAAAGAGCTTATGGTATAAGGATAGTACAAAGGCCTATCGAACCTGAACACTGCCAAATTCGCTCTTTCCATATATGTTAGGCACACATACTATTATTATGCTATTAATTACTTTTTCTGAACTATTTGAAAGTAAGTTGCAATCATCACACCCTTTTCTTCCTAAATTCTCCAGTGTGCCTTTTCTAAGGACATGTGTATTCTCTAAGATAGCTACAATTGCCAAATTAAGAAAATTTAACATTGTTATAATACTTTTATCTAAATCATACTACTATGATCTAATTTACAGTTTTACTAGTTCTAAGAATGTCCTTTATACCAATTTTGTTTTCTTGTGTGAGATCCAATTTAGGATCATGCATTACATCTAGGTGTCATCTCTCTCTCTCTCTCTCTTTTTACTTTTTTTCAGTGTTATTGAGGTATAACTGACATATAGTAAACTGCACATATTTAAAGTGTATAATTTGATGAGTTTTGATATATGTGCATACACCTAGGAAATTATCACCACACTTAAGATAATGAACATATTCATCACTCCCCAAAATTTCTTCTCACTCCACTCCCTTCCTCCACCTCCAGCCATAGGCAAAAAGTACTCTGCTTCCTGTTATTGTAGATTAGTTTGTGTTTTCTAGAATTTTACAGAAGTATAAAAATATGCTATGTACCCCTCCCTTTTTTTTGGTCTGGCTTTCTCACTCAGACTATTTTGAGATTATCCATGTTGTTGCATGTATCAATAGTTCTTTCCTTTTTAGTGCTGAGTAGTATTCCATTGTATGGATATACCACAATTTGTCCATTCACCCATTGAAAGACATTGGATATTTACCATTGGGATATTACATGTAAAGCGGCTATGAATGTTCGTGTATAAATCTCTGTATGGACATGTGCTTTCATTTCTCTTGAGTAAATTACCTAGAGGAAAAATGATGGGTCATGTGGTCAGTACATGTTTAAACTTTTAAGGCACTTCCAAACTCTTGTCCAAAATGGTTATATCATTTTACATTTCCAACAGTGGTGTATGAGAATTCCAATAGTTCCACATCATTGCCAGCACTTGATATGATCAGTCTTTCTAATTATAGAGATTTTGATAGGTATGAAGCATTCTCTCTCTCTGGTTTGAATCTTCATTTCCCTAATGACTAATGATCCCAAGCATGTTTTCATTTGCTTATTTGCCATAAGTGCATCTTAGGTTAAGTGCCTATTCAAATAATCATTTTTATTAGATTCTTTTCTTTTTAAAAAACATGTGTTTACTTCTTTTGAGAGAGAGAGAGAGAGAGAGAGAGAGAAACAGAGAGAGAGAATGTGTCAGTGGGGTGAGGGAACAGAGAGAGGGAGGGGGAGAGAAAATCCCAAGCAGGCTCCAGGCTGTCAGTGCAAAGCACAATGTGGGTCTCAATCTCACAAATCATGACCTCAGCTGAGATCAAGAGTTGGATGCTTAACTGACTGAGCCACCCAGGTGCCCCTTTAATACATCATTTTCTTATTGACTTGTAGGAATTTTAAAATGTGTTGTCAACAGCAATCCTTGGTCTGCTGCATGCATTTCATGTATTGTTTTCTCCTTTGCTGCTTATATTTTACCATTTTACATAGAGAAACTTTTAATTTTTATGTGGTTAAATCTGTTACTTTTTCCTTTTTACTTCTGGAATTTCCTTTATACGTATAAAAGTCTTCTCAATAAATATCCTTCTATATTTTCTTGTACTTTTCTAAATAAAAAATTGAGATCATTAATCCATCACTGGTATGTTTTTATAGAATATTTAAGGTCTTGCTATTTTCCTCAAGGCAACATATTTTTTATATTTCCAGCTATGACTAACTTTTATGTCCTAGAACTTTCCAAAATTTACATATGGTATCATAGAACCAACTTTGCATTTTAGAAAATTATCAAAAATGACATATGAATAGAAAATTGGAGCCATCCCTTAAAAATGATACTAAAGTAACCTATATCCAAAGGAGTATAAGCAGGAGGACAAAAACCTTGGCAAATGAAATTGTAAAATGTATTAATTAGGATGCTTTTTGACTAACAATGGCTTTGCAAAAAAGAGGTTATCTTTCTCACACATGAAGAAGTTCAGGGATGGACAATTATTCAGCACCTTAACACTGCCATCAAGGCCCAAGCCCTCTGCATATGTCTGTTCCCCCATCTTTAGCATCTTCGGGCCTAGAGCTTCGTGGTCGTGAGAAGATCATCATGGCTTCAGGCATCACACCTGAGTTAGAAGTAGGAAGAAAGGAGAAAGTGGACAGTGTAGATCAGTATATCTCTCATCAAAAAATCAAGTGCCACAGTAAATTTTCTCAATGTCTCCTTGGCCAGAACTTGGCCACTTGTCTAGTTCTAGATGCAAGAGGGGCTGGGAAAGTGAATATCTGGTGTTCTAGCTCTGTAGAGGGAGGCAGTGAAGAAGAAACTATGAAGCAGTTAGAGTTTGGCTGCTGCGTTAGCAAACACATTGAGTTTGCCACATATGATAAATTTGAAGACGTGTACCTGGCCAGTGTGAAGTATTATGTGTGTATTTATGTATGTATTGTTGAAGTATAATTGACATAGGGCAACTTTTTAAAGACAGAAATTCTATATATGTCTTTTAATATGTAAAGGATTGTCATGTGGAAAGTATTTTACATTGCCCATCTAGGCCAATATGTGGACTTTTACAAGGAGATGAATTTCAGCTGAATGTAAGGCAGAGAAAGAGGTCTAGTTGCCTCAAAAGCTAGTAAGTTTCTTCATTTGTCTATTTATTCTACATGCTTTCAAAATTATTTACTCAACTCTGTAAGACTAGGACCTAATTTTATCCCCTTCATATAGATGAGAAAACCAAGGTCAGAGACATTAATATCTTTCCCCTGGTCACATCGCTAGTAATGTCAGACTGGGATTTGAACCCAGGCCACCTGGCTCCAGAGTTCATGTTCTCACACGCTTTACTGTACTGCCCTAGGAGAGATTGGATCACATCACAACAGTATGGTCCCTTCACAACACTCTTAAAATTAGGTCCCTTTTACCTAGGCATTAGGTACATGTCCCACTAAACCGATATCTCTTGTTTACCGTCATTTGATGAATTACTTACTCAACTCAAGAAAAAAAAAAAACCCTTTCCTTTCAGCTCTTCTTTGCAGATGAAGTCAGTATACAACTATGTGTTATTATTTTAGGGTCTCATAGATGTTTCGTGTGAAAACTCCTTCAGCTACCTCCTTATCATTCGGCAGTATAAAATGCTAATTTACTTCCTTTACTATTCCTACAGGCTCCTTCTTGGGCAACCATTGTCTCTTGTATAGGGAACTGAACAAAACTATTTGACAACCAAGATATTTAAGGGTTTCTTCACAAGTAGCGGGAAAAGGCAGACCCAGAATAAAGGTTTTAGTGTATGTCATACCTACTTCAGCCTGAGGTCAGAGTCCTTCACAGTCCTGCTTCTTCAAACGAGGACTCTACGATTGGTCCCAGGTATGTTCATCAAGGAGACCCCCTGCAAACCACTTCACTTGTAAAACTTCTCCTGAAGAGATGCAATCAGGAGCATTACAGACTCTGGATTGATTTGTAGCTTCCACTTCAGGCTAGTGAAATGTTGTAAATCCCGCTTTTCCTACAGTCTGTTGAAATGAGGTCTTTCTGTGGCTGCCTCTTCTCTGCCCATGAGGGAACAAGGCAGCACAAAGGCCAGAGACAGTGCCCAGGGTGGGGATCACGAGCCAAGAGAACCCACAGAATGGATTAAGAGTAGCAAGAGGCCAAAGCTCTGCAGACCAGTGCTGCTTGGTATCTGGAGGGAGGGCTGGGGATTCTCTAGAATTAGAAGGGCTAGAGCAGCTCCGTCATGGGTCAGGAGACCCTGGGGCTGGATGGCAGCAGTCAGTCACAGCAAAGCAGTCTAGACCTCAAGGGCTAGCTCTTGGGCTTCTGAAAGAAATGAGGCATTCAGGGCCAGAGCACCAACTTCAGTTTGGGACTCATTTAGCAAGAGCAGCTTCACATGAGATTTACAGCCTAGAAAGATGGGCCTTTCCGAGGCCAACCAACTCTGTCCCCTCTTCTCCCAGTTTGCCAAACACACCTTTGCCTTTATTCCCATTTCCCTTGAGTGCTACTTACTCAGGAGGGAATCTTCTGGGTTTATTACCTGCTGTGTGATCTGCATTCCTTTTTATTGGCAAGTTTCCAAAGTGTCTCTTTATCCTAACATTCAGGAGGAGGGTGTCTGGCAGGGGCATGGACCAGCGATGCCGACACATCAGCTGGTGGAGACAGCTCACATTGTGTTCACTTCCCTCGGCTTCCTAATCTGTAAAGGAAGTGAACAACTGCCTGCAGGCTGGTTTCAGGAGGCAGTGGAGTACTGGATGTGAATGTGATGTGTAAACGTCCAACACTGCATAGCTGCACACTGTGCTGTGCTTCTGTGGAAGGACACTGCCCTAAATAGGGTCATCCCTTCGGCTCCAGCAGCCCTGAGACATCCATCTGGGAAAGGCAGTTTCCACTCATTGTGAACTGCCTCAGTGGGCAGGCGAATTTGAAGGAAAGAAATCAGGTGCGAAGTTGGGAAGAGTGTTACTTTATTTGGAATAGTTCTTAAGTTGGAGCTATTGCTTTGTTCGGAAAATTTGACTTATTTATGTACACAGGTGTTGCTCATCTACCATTTTTCCTCTATTCATATATTGTATTTAAAATGCTTGTAGAATCTTTCTTCATTAGTGTGTCTCCTTAATAATCAGAGTTATCAGAGATTTTGCTGCTTGCTCCGTCTTTCAAATCACTTAGAAAAATGTTATATTAAACCACTAGACCCAGAACCTACCCCCGACACACTGTATTTTCACACTTCTGCCTAAAATAGTCTCCCTGTAGCCCGTATCCCCCAATATTCATTCATTTGAAAACATATTTTTGGTTAACCATTTTTAATATATCTATTACTAACATCCATATCTGATGCCAAAAAATAGCATTATATTAATTTGTCCATTCATAAGTCATATTCTCTTCCCTTTTAGTGGGTTTTCTTAAAAACAAAAACAAAAAGATGTATCCAACAAGTCTGTGTTTAATTATAGTTCCCTGCCTTTCAGAATAGAAATGGGCCTTAATATGTTTAGGATGGAGACCATCTTCCATGGCACTACAGGTATACATTATAGCTAAATATTGCGTGATTTCTTTTTTGAAGATTTTACCCCCACATGATCTATGAATTGTTTTGGTGCTTTAGCTTATTATTCTCCTTTGTGATTCCTATCTGCAGCAGTATTCAATCTTACCTGGGTTTCAAGAGGTAATTTAGAAGAGCCCATCTCTCTCAAAATCGAGACAGATTTTATCCAGCCTTTTGCTCTCTCTTCCTCCTTTTTTTTTCAGCTTTGGTGCCATTATTTAAGATTTATTTTAATGTTTATTTATTTTTGACAGAGAGAGAGAGACAGAGCATGAGTGGGGGAGGGACAGAGAGGGAGGGAGACACAGAATCTGAACCAAGATCCAGGCTCTGAGCTGTCAGCGCAGAGCCTGATGCGGGGCTCGAACTCACAGACTGTGAGATCATGACCTGAGTCAAAGTCAGACGCTCAACCAACTGAGCCACCAGGCACCCCTTTGGTGCCATTATTGTAAAGAGATTCCATTGTTTCTCAAACCATCTTCCTTCCCTTGATAGATTCAAAGAATCTCTTCCTAATCCTTTTGGAAACCTCTATAAGATGTATCACGTTTTAAAACATTTATCTAATTTTGAAGTTATTCCTAACCTGCCATATTTTGTGGGTTTATGTTTTCTTTCCTTGGTTCTTTTCTTGCTTTATGAAAAAAATCTCCCTTCCCCCATGCCCAGCAGTTACATTTCTAACTCTGTCAACTAGCTATAAAGGGTTATTATAACCTCTTGCATGTTTTCCTGGATCCCTGATAAGTTATTTGGAAAATATCCTCTTGATTTCTTTCTTGTTTATTGTTGAATCTTAAAATTCTAACTTTCATTTTTTCATAGGATGTTTTCAAATAATAAGTAGATTTGTAGTGGATTTAAATTTGCCTACAAGGCTGTAGAACTAAATTGTGTGGTGGTCACTGTTAATAATTTTGTATCACTTTGCAGATGAGTTTCCATTCATTCCTTGTCAGAGCCTAGCCTGGTATATTTCTGCTGCACAGTCTCCTTCTGTACCTTTGCTGAGAAGGGGTAATTTCTCTTATCTAAAAATCTCACTTCCAACTCTTGTCCCAGTGAGGCATTTTTCCAATCTATGATTGAGTAATTAAAGTCTTCCATTATTACTACCTGGCCTAATTTCGCAGCTTCCACAATCTCAATTAACATTTCTATCTCAGTTTCCTGGTCAGGTGGGCTGTAACATATCCCTATTATGACTTTTTAATTATGTGAGAATGGAATTTCTACCCACAGAGATTCTACAGAAGTCCCTTTTTCTGATAAGATTTTTATCCTACTGCTTTGTAGAACTATCCTCCACACAGCATTATTATAGAAATGTATTTATTTATATCCATCCTCTTTGCAGGATGTATTTGAAACAGCTTACAGAAATACACACCAAAATGAAAAACAAATACTGGCTAGTGAGAAAATAGCGGCAAGGAAAAATAAGGGTAGAACAATAAGATGTAAGAAGAATGAATTCATGCATTTTAAGTATTGGTTACTAGAGTATGCCATAAACCTGCCTCACAGTTTCCTTATGGCCAGTATGAAGAAGGAAATAGAATCAATTGCAGGTTTAGAGTGTCCTTGAGGTAAAATTAAACCAGTTGCTTAAGAAAGACACAAATGTTTCCTCTTTAGAGATTGAAACATTCTCCTCTTGGTCCGGATAGCATCCTCAGTAATACTTTTACAGTAAATGTAACATGCTTCATTCACCAGTTAACCTCCCAGCGTGTTTTCAGTGTAGGATTACTGCAAAAATGGCAATGAATAGTTTGATGAGAATACTTCTATGCGTGAGCTTCTGGTAAGCCCAAGTGAGCTTCTGTTAAGTAGTGAGCAGGAGTGGGTTCAGGAGTATCCTCCCTGACAAATAACTGACCTGCAGATATTCTGTGTGGCCAGCTAAATACAGGGTTCCATATTTTAAAGGTCAGCTGAACAAGAGTTTTGATATTTGATCATGACTGTGGAGGAAACTCTCCTCAAACCTCAGTTGAAAAGAAAATGAATTCTCCTCCACATGAAATACCCATGAGTGGAGACAAGGCTTTACACAGAAGGCAGCTTGGGATCAGAGACAATATTTGGGTGGGCAAGTGACATGGCCACACCAGTTTGGCTTGTGAATGTCTGTAAGTGCATGTTGATGAATGCAGGCTCAGACAGTAAAGCACCTCTAATGTTAACAATGTACTTACAGGTCAACTATCCAAGATAAGCTAGTAACAAAATATTTGCTCTGATAGTTTATAAAATCATTTACAAAAATGATGAATTAAACCATTAGGCTTGGGACCAATCCCTGATAGCTTTTTTTTTTTCTTATGCATTTTAGTTATAGACCAGATAAAGGATGACAAATATTTATCAAAATCAATGATTCAAATTTTAGACTAATTGATCTTCTATTTTTCCTGGTAGTAGTTAGAAAGCAAGGGCAACAATCTACAGAGGACTTTTCTGTTCATGGTAATGATAAATAAAATAATATCATCTGCACATAGGCTTTTGCCAATTTGCTTCCTGTGGTGGAGTGTTTGGTGGAGGGTAGATAAGCGAGATTTGCATGTAGTGGAGGCAACTGTAGTCTCAAGTCATAAAGATAAAAGTTAAAAATAAGGTGGTGATAGGGTGCAGTGCACAGACCTGTTTTATTCCACTGGAAATGATCTGCTGCATCAGGCGACTGTCTTGATCTCCTCAGAGTCTCATGGGAACATTATGTACTGATTCAGTGCAGGAGTCTATAATTAGGAACAATAGGGCCATATCAGCCCATAACTAATTTTTCTCACAGAGCCTCAGGAAAGATCAACAAAACTGTGAATCTAACTAATGACAGTGTCACAAAGATGCCTTCAAGTCTATAAATGGACAATAACAGAGCAGGCACCCCAAAGGCCCACTTGCTTCTTATGGTGAACACCAGCTTGCAATGAGCCTGGAAGAAAACTGTACCAAAGAAGTCTAGAGCTTATCTTAAAAGCAAAGTCCTTTATACCCTTAAGTTCTAGATCTCTTTGGTACACTTATACTTAATTCTAACAGTTGTTTGTATTCATATTTTTTGTTATGTGACCCTAGTAAATTTGTGATTTTGATTTCCATTTCTTCAGTGATTAATGATGCTAAACATTTTTATATATGCTTATTGACCATTAGTGTATCTTCTTTGGAGAAATTCTATTGAAATCCCTTGCCTGTTTTTAAACATTTTAATTTCAGGGGCACTTGAGTGGCTCAGTTGATTGAGCATCTGGCTCTGGATTTTGGCTCAGATTGTGATCCCAGGGTTGTGGGATTGAGCCCCACATCACGCTCTGCACTGAGCATGGAGCCTGCTTGAGATTCTCTCTCCCTCCCCCCCTCGCCCCCCTCCTTCCCTCCCTCCCTTTCTCTCTCTCTGTCTCTCTCTCAAATAAAAAAAATTAATTATGCTTCCAATATAATTAACATACCATGTTATATTAGTTTCAGGTGTACAGTATGATTCAACAATTCTATAAATTACTCAGTGTTCATCATGATAAGTGCACTCTTAATCCCCATCACCTATTACACCCATCACTGCCCCTCCCACCTCTCCTCTGAGAACCAGCAGTTTGTTATCTATAGTTCAGAGTCTGTTTTTTGGTTTGTCTCTTTTTTTTTTTCTTTGTGTTATTTCTTAAATTCCACATTTGAGTAAAATCATATGGTATTTGTCTTTTTCTGACTGATTTATTTCACTTAACATTATACTCCCTAGATCCTTTGCCTATTTTAAAAATGAGATTATTTGTCTTTTTATTGTTGTGTTATAAGAATTCTCTGTATATTCTGGATACAAGTCTTTGATAAATGGTTGCAAAAATTTTCCCCCATTCTGCAGGGTGTCTTTTTTCTTAATGTCCTTTGAAGTACAAACATTCTTAATTTTAATGAGGTCCAATTCATCTATATTTTTCTTTGGTTACTTCTGCTTTTGGTGTTACATCCAAGAAACCATGGCTTAATCCAAGGTCAAGGCAATTTATTTCTATGTTTTAAGAGTTTTGTAGTTTTAACTCTTATATTTAGGCCTTTGATCCATTTTGACTTAATTTTTGCATATGGTGTGAGGTAAGGGATTAAATGTACTCTTTAGTATCAGAGATCCAGTTGTACTGCTAATATTTGTTGAAAGACTATTTTTTCCCCATTGAATTATCTTAGCAGCCTTGTTCAAAATCAACTGACTATAAATATAAGTGTTTATTTTTGGACTCTTAATTTCATTGATCTATATTTCTATGTTTATACCAGTAATATCACTTTGTCTTGATTATTGTAGCTATGTAAGTTTGTGTTTGCATCTCAAAGTTTGATGTTATTTTATTTTATTTTTTGTTCTATTTTTTTATATTAAGACTTTATTTTTTATAGCAGTTTTAAGTTCACAACAAAATTGAGGGGACATTACAGATATTTCCCGTATACTGCCTTTTCCCATACATTCATAATATCTTCCATTATTAATACTCATTACCAAAGTGGTACATTTGTTGTGCTGAATTTAGGTTGATGATGACCTTATGTTGACCTGGAATTATCACCCAAAGTCCATAGTTTACATTATGGTTCACTCTTGGGATTATGTATTCTGTGGCTTTAGAAATGTATCCACCATCATGGTATTGTACTGAGTATTTTCACTGCCCTAAATGTTGTTACATAGGAAACAGCAACATAGGAAATAACAAGTGTTGGTGAGGATGTGGAGAAATTGGAACTCTTGTGCCCTGTTGGCAGGAATGCAAACTGGTGCAGCCACTGTGGAAAACAATATGGTGGTTCCTCAAAAAATTAAAAACAGAATTTCCACAAAACCCAACAATTCAATTTTGGAATTCTACCCCAAAAGAATTGTGGATGGAGTCTCAAAGATATATTTGTATACTTAGGTACATGGCAGCATTATTCACAATAGCTAAAAAGGTGGAAGCAACCAAGTGTTCACCAAAAGATGAGCAGATAAACGTAATGTGTGTGTGTGCATATATATATATATATGAATATGATTCATATATATATTTATATTTATATAAATATATTTATATATAAAATTTATATATATTTATATATAATATATATTTATATATCATATTCCTTTATGTATATAAATTCCTACATATATACAAATTCCTTTATATATATAAAGGAATATGATTCATATTTAAAAAGGAGGAAATATTGACATATGCTACAACATGGATGAACCTTAAGGACATTATACTAAATGTAAAAGGCAGTCACTAAAAGACAAATAATGTATGATTCTATTTATATGAGTTACCTAGAGTAATCAAATTCATAGAGACATAAAGTAAAATAGTGGCTGCCAGAAGCTGGGGCTAGGGACTTTTTTTAAATGGGTAAAGAGTTTCAGTTTTGCAAGATGACAAGAGTTTTGGAGATTTGTTGTACAAGAATGTAAATGTACTTAATGTTGCTGAATAGTATGCTTAAAAGTGGTTAAAATGGGAAATTTTATATTGCATGTATTTTACCACTGGTGTGTGTATGTGTGTGTGTGTGTGTGTAATTATACAAGTCTGTAAGTGCAACAGTGCCTTGGGAGAATACATTTACTATTTATTTATTCAGGGGCCAATGGCTAGGATGAATGGGAAGGCTTACATAGGGATGACTTTGAAGGGCATGTGCAAACCTTGACCTGTGGTTTAAAGAGAGGGCCTGCACGAGAAGTATAGGGATTAAGGGAGTAACTTCTGCATTGTGGGTGTATGGGTTCATGTGCACTGAGTAGCAGTGCCTTTTAGCAGCAGGGAGATGAGATAAGATAAAAGCAGACAGTATACTGAGGAAGATGTTGGATTTGAATTTCCCCAGTGAGCTCCTGGCTGGCTGGCTCTGTGAGTCAAGGAACTAAAAGCTTGATTCTGGACAAGGTGGACAGCACTTAAAATTTTGTCATTTGTCTTGTCACTTTACTCTTGTCACTTGGGGAAAATATACAAGAAGGTGAGACAATGTGAGCTCTTGTCTAGTTAGGGAGACCAAGCCTTAATGGAGGTTGTTTCATAGAGAGATTACTCCTTTCAGCAAGATTCTAATTATGTGAGTTTATTGATCACACACATTCTGCAATCCACATCTACTCATTTGCACGCTTCAAATGAAGAGAGTAGCCAGGGAACTCTGTCCAGGGCAATGAGAAAACCACTGCCATGACACCCAGATAGCATCTCACACTTGTCATCAGGAGTCTTCTGCCATCTGTCCAAGGGAACAATCTGACAGAGCACACAGGATGAAATTTTGCTAGCTTCTGTCTTTAGATAAGGACGCTATCACTGGCTGAACATATTTTATGTATAACCTACCAGCTGCAAAGACCACTCAAGCATCATGTTTAAATATATTTGATAATATCTGGAATTCCTGTTAACTCTTGCCAGGGCGTGTGGGCTTTAAAAGCTTACAATAATACTCAATAGATGCTCAGATTAAAAACAAAAAAAATATGAGAAATGACTTTAGTACATTCCCAAATGGAAGGAGTGTTGGTGGAGAGAAAGGAACCTGTATGTTGAGCAGGCGGATGGGGGTAGAGACGGATGGTGGTTGTGGAATGCACATAAGCTATTACAGCGAATATTTTAATTCATCTCTTTTCTCTTGTCAGGGACCTGATGTGGGGAGGCCTCAGTATTACAAAGCTTTTCTTTTCTTTTCTTTTTTTTTTTCTTTTCTTTTCTTTTCTTTTCTTTTCTTTTCTTTTCTTTTCTTTGTAGTTCAACTAGCCTCTCATTGTTGGCTGGTTTCAAGACTAATTCTCATAGATTAGACAATTTTGAACTAGGCCAGGATCAATGTTTAGAGAAATTAGAATGTAAATTCAGGTTTATCTCTAACGTTGTTCTTATCTCAAGAATTTGTACAAATTAATGTTAAATTTGATACCCCACATTTATCAACCTATGGCTTTTGAAACGTCAGTACTCTCTAAAGGCAACAGGGTGATGTAACTTTGTTCTGAAATCACATTGGGTATTTTATCAATTATAATAACAAAATAATGATACTTCACCATTGGTATGGTGTGGTTCCCCTCCCCTCGCCTGCCTTTTACATCTAAAAATTTGAGTATTTACTTGGAATAAGAAAATTCTTTTACATAACTACAGTATAGTTAGTAAAATCAGGAAATCGAACAGATGTAACACTGTCATATAATCCATTGTCCATATTAGTTTAATCAATTGTCCAAAAATGTCTGTCCAAAAATGTCCCATAAGAGACTTTCTCTGGTCTAAGTATTTGTCATACATTTTTAAATTTTTTAAAAATGTTTATTAATTTTTGAGTGAGAGAGAGAGACAGAACATGAACAGGGGAGGGGCAGAGAGAGAGGGAGACACAGAATCTGAAGCAGGCTCCAGGGTCTGAGTTGTTAGCAGAGCCCGACGTGGTGCTCAAAGTCACAGACCACGAGATCATGACCTGAGCTAAAGTCAGACGCTTAACTGACTGAGCCACTCAGATGCCCCTGTCATACCTTTTTATGTGGGACAGTTCCTCAAACTTCCTTTGCTTTCTTGACTGATTTTTTTTTGAAGGGTATAGTCAGTTATTTTTGTGGGGTATCCCTCAGTTTGGATGTGTCTGATTTTTCCTCATGATCACATTCAGGTTGTGCATTTTTGGCAAGAATACTACAAAAATAGTGCTGTGTCCTTCTCAGTACATCATATTAGAAAGCACATGCTTTCAATTTGTCCCAATATTAGTGATGTTAGCCTTAACTATACTTACTATTCAGGTTGTATCTCCCAGGTTTCTCTACTTAAAATTACCATTTCCCTTTTGAACATAATATGGGGAGATATTTGGAAATTATGTAAGTATTTTGTCCTCATCAAACTTTCAGCCATTACTTTTGCTATCTATAGGTGATTTTGCAACTCATTATTCATTATACAATCATTAGCTGTGACTCTACTGAGGAACAGTTCTATCTTCTCTCCTTTATTGATTTTTTATGTGTGAATTTATTTATAGCACTGTGATTTATGGATTCTTATTCTAGTCAGTAAGCTATAACCCATTACTACCAATATTTATTTTGACAAATTTTCCAAGATTTGGCCAGTAAGAACTCTTAAAATGGCTCCTGTATCCTTTTGATATGTCCCAGTGATTTTTTGAGTATTATCCTTTGATTCAATAAAGTGTTTCAGGCTTGTCTTAAGTTTTTCATGCCCTGGTGTTGAAATTAACTATTTCTTCAGAACTTTTGGTTCCTTATTATAGAGAATGGCATTTAGAAACCAAGATCTGTGTGCTAGGTGTGTTTATTGCTTCTAAAGTATTGAAGCTTTTAGATCTCTTCAGAGGTAAGAGCTAGAAAATATGTGTGTGTGTGCATGTGTATATATATGTATATATCTTTATTTCTAATGTTTATTTATTTTCTTTTGAGATGGGGGAGGGGCAGAGAGAGAAGGAGACAGAACCAGAAACAGGCTCTGGGCTCTGAGCTGTCAACACATTGTCCGATGTGGGGCTCAAACTCAGAAGCCATGAGATCATGACCTGAGCTGAAGTCAGATGCTTAACCAACTGAGCCACTCAGGTGCCCCATCTTTATTTCTTTATATTTTTTAAAAACTTAATTGGTATCTTTAATTCCATTCCAGTACCACAGGTTATGTTCTAGTCTTCCTTCTTCCTATATTCCATTATCCTCGGTAAATTCACTAATTTGCTTGGTTTCAGAATTGGCAATACATACTGTTGAGAAGAACAACTCTCCTAACTAGAGTTTAATACTTGTTTCTAGTGGGGTTTTTTTCCTTGGGGGCTTTGAGGGGGAAGAGTTGGAATAGAATTTACAGACAGTTAAATGCATAAATTGTAAGTTTATAATTCATTGAGTTGTGACCCATATAACCTACTCCCAACTAAGATATAGAACATTTATATCACCTCACCTAAAGTTCCCTCTACTCTTCCCAGTCAACCCCAACCCTAAAGAGATAAGCACATTTGTGATATTTTTCATCTTAAATTAGCTTCAGTGGTTCTAGAATTTTATATAAATGGAATCATTCAGTATATACTTTTTTCTATGTCTGGAATCTTTCATTCAGCATTATGCTGGTGAGATTTATTCACACTGTGTGTATCGGTGGCTTATTCCTTGTAATTGCTGAGAGATACTACATTGAATGAATATACCATGATTTGTTTTCTACTATCTGTTGATCGTTATTTAAATAGTTTCCAGTCTTTTACTATCATGAATAAAGCTGTTGTGAACATATTTGTACAAGTGTTCTTGTACACATATACATTTGTTTATTATAGGTACAAATCCAGGAGTGGAAATTCTAGGTCATAATGTTACCAAGGTGAACTGGAGAGACCCTGGGCTCTTGACCCAGCCTATCCCAAAGGAGTTGCTAAAGGTTCTTAGTCCCCAGAAAGAATTCAAGGGCAGACCAGACAGTGGTTGAACAGTGCATGTGAGGAGTTTTTTAAAGAGAGATAGTACACTCTTAAATGTGAGACCAAAGAAGCTCAAGGGAGAGCTGTTCACCACAGGGCTTAGGTCTCTATCTTTATGGACAGTTGTTAACAAGAGGGTGGAAGATGTATTATTTGGGGAGGGGATTTTTTGGAGCAGGGTTTCCCACCTTTTCTCCTCTACTTGGTGAGGGTCTCAGGCCTTCTTTGTCTTGGTCTGTCTGGTTTGATCTGGCTGCCTGTGGCCTTGTTTGTGGAATGGTGCCAGGACAGGTTGCTGCCTGTCCCGATAATGGGCCTTGACTCCCCATTTGCTGGCCTCCAGGCATTCTATTAAAGCCTAACTAGTTGCTTACCCTAACAATAAGCTTTGTTTTTATTAACTTTATAAGAAATAGACTTTTTTCCAAAATGGTTGGGCCATTTTAAACTCCTACCATCAATGTGTGAACATTCTGGTTATTTTCTGTCTTTGCTAACATTTGGTGCTATCATTCCTTTTAATTTTTGCTATTCTAGTGGGTGTGTGCTGATACTCCATTGTGGTTTTACTTTGTCTTTCCCTGCTGACCAATGAGGTTGAACCTTTTTACATTCTTAAAGATTATTTGTATATCTTCCTCTGTGAAATGTCTTTTTAAAAGTTGTACCCTTTTTATTGGGTTTCTTCATTCTTGAGTTATTAGAGTTCTTTATATATCCTGGATACAGATGCTTTATTAGCTATGATACGCAAATATTTTGTTAGTTTTTGGTATTAAGTGATGCTGGCCACTAGCCAATGTATGACTTACATTTTCATTATTTTAATGATATCTTTCAAAGGGCAGAACTCTTAAATTTTGATGAAGTACGGGGCGCCTGGGTGGCGCAGTCGGTTAAGTGTCCGACTTCAGCCAGGTCACGATCTCGCGGTCCGTGAGTTCGAGCCCCGCATCAGGCTCTGGGCTGATGGCTCAGAGCCTGGAGCCTGTTTCCGGTTCTGGTCTCCCTCCCTCTCTGCCCCTCCCCCGTTCATGCTCTGTCTCTCTCTGTCCCAAAAATAAATAAACGTTGAAAAAAAAATTAAAAAAAAATAAATAAATTTTGATGAAGTCCTATTTATTAATATTTTCTTTTAAAGTTGCAGCATTTTCAGTCCCATTTGTCTACCTTAAGGCAATGAATATTTTCCCCTATGTTTTCTTCCATAAGTTTCATGTTTATAATTTTACATTTAAGTCTGTGATCCATTCCAAGTTAATTGTTTATGGTGTGAAGTAAGTTTGAGGTTAATTTTTTTCGTGTAGCTATCCAATTGATGCAGACCCATTTTTTTAACTTGTCTTTCAAAACTGCCACCTCTATGATTTTATTTTGTTATTTATTTATTTAAAATGTTTAATTCCAGTATAGTTAACATACAGTGTTACATTACTTTCAGGTGTACAAAATAGTGATTCATCCATTTTATACATTATTCAGTGCTCATCAAAGTAAGTGTACTCTTAATCCTCTTCATCTGTTTAACCCATTCCTATACCTACCTCCCATTTTATTTGCTCACTGTAATTAAGAGTCTATTTTTGGTTTGTCACTTTATTTTTCCCGTTCATTTGTTTAGTTTTTTATATGCCACGTATGAGTGAAATCATATGGTATTTGTCTTTCTCTTACTGATTTATTTCACTTAGCTTTTTTCTCTGTAGATCCATCCATGTCTTGCAAATGGCAGTATTTCATTCCTTTCATGGATGAGTAATATTCCATTGCATATATATACCACATCTTCTTTATGCTTTCATCTCTTGATGGACACCTGGGCTGCTTCCACACCTTGGCTAGTGTAAATAATGCTTCAATAAATATAGAGGTGCATATATCTTTTCAAATTAGTGTTTTCGTATTCTTTGGGTAAATACCCAGGAGTGCAATTACTGGATTATGTGGTAATTCTATTTTTTTAATTATTTTTTAATGTTTATTTATTTTTGACAGAGAGAGAGAGAGAGAGAGAGAGACAGAGACAGAGACAGAGCATGAGTGGGGGAGGGGCAGAGAGAGAGGGAGACACAGAATCTGAAGCAGGCTCCAGGCTCTGAATTGTCAGCACAGAGCGCGATGCGGGGCTCAAACTCACAGACCGCGAGATCATGACCTGAGTGGAAGTTGGATGCTCAACTGACTGAGCCACCCAGGCGCCCCATCTATTTTTATTTTTTGAGGAACCTCCATACTGTCTTCCACACAAGCTGCACCATTCTGCATTCTCAATGACAGTAGAAGAGGGTTCCTTGTTCTCCACATCCTCATCAGCACCTATGGTTACTTGCGTTGTTGATTTTAGCCATTCTAACAGGTGTGAGGAGATATCTTAGTGTGGTTTTGATTTGCATTTCTCTGATAATGAGTGATGTTGAGCACCTTTTCTCAAGAAAAGACCATTCAGATGGTCTATTGGCCATCTGGATGTCTTCTTTGGAGAAATGTCTTTTCATGTCTTCTGCCCATTTTTTAATTGGATTATTTATTTTGAGGATTTGAGTTCTGCAACCTCTTTATATATTTTAGATACTAAGCCTTTATCAGATATATGATTTGGAAATATTTTCTCCCATTCAGTGGGTTGCCTTTTGGTTTTATTGATTATTTCCTTTGTTGTGCAGAAGCCTTCTATTTTGATACAGTCCCAATAATTCATTTTTGCTTTTGTTTCCCTTGCCTCAGGAGACATATGTAGAAAAAAGTTGCTGTGACTGATGTCAGAAAAGTTATTTCCTGTGTTCTCTTCTAGGATCTTTATGGTTTCTTGTCTCACATTTAAGTCTTTAACCCATTTTGAGTTTATTTTTCTGTATGCTGTAAGAAAGTGGTCCAGTTTCATTCTTTTGTATGATACTCTCTAGTTTTCCCAACACCATTTGTTGAAAAGACTGTATTTTTTCCTGTTGAATATTCTTTCCTGCTTTGTCAAGATTAATTGACCATATAATTGTGGGTTCATTTCTGGGCTTTCTGCTGTGTTCCATTGAACTATACGTCTTTTTTTTGTGCCAGTGTCATACTGTTTTGATAACTACAGCTTTGTAATAAAACCTGAAGTCTGGAATTATGATGCCTCCATCTTTGCTTTTCTTTCTCAAGATTGCTTTGACTGTTTGGGGTCTTTTGTGGTTCCTTACAAATTTTAGAATTGTTGCCATGAAAAATGCTGTTGGCATTTTGATAAGGATTTTATTGCATGTTAGGTTGTTTTGGGTAGTTTAAGCATTTTAATAATATTAATTCTTCCAACCATGAACATGGAATATATTTCCATTGCTGTGTGTCATCTTCAGTTTCTTTCATCAGTGTTTCATAGTTTTCAGAGTACAGATCTTTCACCTCTTTGTTTAGGTTTATTCCTAAGTGTCTTATTATTTTTGGTGCAATTATAAATGGGATTGTTTCTTAACTTCTCTTTCGGCTGCTTCATTATATGTATATAGAAATGCCATAGATTTTTGTACATTGATTTTGTATCCTGTGACTTTACTGAATTTATTAATTACAGCAATTTTTGATGGAGTCTTTTGGGTTTTCTATGTAGTATCATGTCATCTACAAATAGTGAAATTTTTACTTCTTCCTTACCAGTTTGGATGCCTTTTATTTCTTTTTATTGTCTGATTTCTGTGGCCAGGACTTCAAGTAATATGTTGAGTGAAAGTGATGAGAGTGGATATCCTTGTCCTGTTCCTGTCCTTAGGGGAGAAGTTCTCAGTTTTTCCCCATTAAGAAAGATGTTCACATGTGGGTTTTTCATATATGGCCTTTATTTTCATATATAGCCTTTATTATATATAAAATATATATATATATATAAAACTACTTTGTTGAGGCTTTTTATCATGAATGGATGTTGTACTTTGTCAAATGCTTTTTTTTTTCATCTATTGATATGATCATATGGTTCTTATCCTTTCTCTTACTGGTATGATGTATCACATTGATTAATTTGCAAATATTGAACCACCCTTGCATCCTAGGAATAAATCCCACTTGATCCTGGTAAATGATATTTTTTTAAACATATTGTTAAATTCAGTTTGCTAGTATTTTCTTGAGAATTTTTGCATCTAAGTTCATCAGGGATATTGACCAATAGTTCTTTTTTTGTTGATGTCATTATCTGATTTTGGTATCACAGTAATGCTAGCCTCATAGAATGAATTTGGAAGTTTTCCTTCCTTTTCTAATTTTTGCAATAGTTTAAGAAGAGTAGGTATTAATTCTTCTGTAAATTTTTGGTAAAATTCACCTGTGAAGTCATTCACCTGTGAAGTGTTTTTTTAAAAAAATTTTTTGAAGTTTATTTATTTATTTTGAGAGACAGAGAGAGTGGGTGGGGGAACTGCAGAGAGACAGAGGGGGAGAGAATCTGAGCAGGCTCCACACTGTCAATGTGGAGCCTGATGCAGAGTTTGAACTCACAAACTATGAGATCATAACCTGAGCTGAAACCAAGGGCTGGATACTTAACCAACTGAGCTACCCAGGCACCCCTGTTGGGAGTTTTTATTACAAACTCAATTTCTTTGCTGGTTATCAGTCTGTTTTGTTCAAATTTTCTGTTTCTTTCTGTTTCAGCTTTGGTAGTTTATATGTTTCTGGGAATTTATCCATTTCTTCTAGATTATGCAATTTGTTGACATGTATACTTTCATAATATTCTCTTTGGATTGATTTTATTTGTGTGGTGTTGGTTGTTACTTATCCTGTCTCACTTGTGATTTTATTTATTTTAATATTTCCTCTTTTTTTTCTTGGTATGTCTTATTAGAGGTTTATCAATTTTATTGATTTTCCCCCCAAAATAAAAAAAAAAAGTAGCTTCTGGTTTTATTGATCTGTTCTATTGTCTTTTTAGTTTCTATATCATTTATTCCTGCTCTAATCTTTATTATTTCCTTCCTTCAGTCTTGTTGTCTTGTTTGTTGTTCTTTTTCCAACTCCTTTAGGTGCAAGGTTGTTTATTTGAGATATTTCTTGCTTCTTGAGGTAGGCATGTATTGCTATAACTTCCCTCTTAGAACCACTTTTGCTACAGGTTTTGGACTGTTGTGTTTTCATTTTCTTTTGTTTCCATGTACTTTTTAATTTCCTCTTTTATTTCTGGTTTACCCATTGATTGTTCAGTAACATGTTATTTAACCTCCATGTGTTTGTGGTATTTCCAGATTTTTTTCTTGTGGTTGATATTTAGTTTCATAGCATTGTGGTCAGAAAATATGCATGGTATTATTTTGATCTTCTTGAATTTGTTGAAGTTTGTTTTGTGGGCTGTTGTGTGATTTGGGAAGTGGGGTGTTACAGTCCTATACTATTATTGTATTATTGGTCACTTCCTTAATGTTTGTTATTAACTGTTGTATGTATTTGGGTCTTCCATGGTGGGTGTATAAATATTTATAATTGTTATATCTTCTTGTTGGATTGTCCCCTTTATATAGTTTCCTCTTTTTTCTTGTTATAGTCTATGTTTTAAAGTCTACTTTTTCAAATATAAGTACTGCTACTCCAGCTTGCCCTTTACATCTATTTGCACAGCAGATGTTTCTCCATTCTTTCACTTTCAATCTGCATATGACTTTAGGTCTGAAATGAGTCTCTTGTAGTCAGCATGTAGATGTGTCTTGTTTTTTGTCCATCATGTCACTCTTCCGTCTTTTTTTTTTTCTTTTCAAATTTTTATTTAAATTCTAGTGAGTTAACATACAGTACAATATTGGTTTCAGGAGTAGAAATCAGTGATCAACACTTACATACAACACCCAGTGCTCATCATAACAGGTGTCCTCCTTAATACCCAACACCCATCTAGCCCTCCTCCCCCTTCCTCCCTCCATCAATCCTCAGTTTTATCTGTCATTAAAGATCTCTTACGGTTTGTTTCCCTCTCTCTTCCCCTCCCGCCATATGTTCATCTGGTTTTTTTCCTTAAAATTTCACATATGATTGAAATAATATGCATTTGTCTTTCTCTGCCTGACTTATTTTGCTTAGCATAATACACTATAGCTCGATTCACATCATTTCAAAGGGCAAGATTTCTTTCTTTTTGATGTCTGAATAATATTCCATTGTATATATATATACCACATCTTCTTTATCCATTTATCAGTTGATGGACACTTGGGCTCTTTCCATAGTTTGGCTTTTGTTGATAATACTGCTATAAACATCAGGGTGCATATGCCCATCTAAATCTGTATTTTTGTACCCTTTGGATAAACACCTAGTAGTGCAATTGTTGCATTTAGGGGAGTTCTATTTTTAACTTTTTTTAAAAAAAGTATTAACACATTTATTTGAACTTGATCTTTTTTTTTTTTTTAGGGAGAGAAAGAGGGTGCAAGTGAGCAAGGGGCAGAGAGAGAGAGAGAATCCTGTGAGGGGCAGAGAGCGGGAGAGAGAGAGAGAGGGAGGGGGAAGAGAGAGACAAGTGCTCACCTGGGGCTCATGTTTTTTACCTGAAGTGGGGCTAGAGCTCACTCAATGTAGGATTTGAACTCATCAACTGTGAGATCATGACCCTAGCCAAAGTCAGATGTGTAACTATTGAGCCACACAGGTGCCCTCTATTCTTAACTTTTTGAAAAACCTCAATACTGCTTTCCAGAGTGGCTGCACTAGTTTGGGTTCCCACCAATAGTGTAAGAGGATTGGCATCCTTGCTAATTGTTTCTTCTGTTGTTAATTTTAGCCATTCTGACAGGTATGAGATGGTATCTCATCATAGTTTTGATTTGCATTTCCCCAATGATGAGTGATGTTGAATATCTTTTCATGTGTCTGTTAGCCATCTGGGTGTATTCTTTGGAAAAATGTCTAGTCATCACCCTATATCTTTTGATTGGAGTATTTAGTCCATTTACATTCAAAGTGATTATTGATAGATATGTATTTATTTACATTTTGTTACTTGTGTTGTGGTTGTCTGAAGATTTTTTCTGAACCATTCTTATGTTTCTTTGTTTCATGTTTTGTTGATTTTCTTTAGTGATATATTTGGATTTCTTTCTGTTTATTCTTTGCATATTTATTAGTAGTTTCTGTTATATGGCTACCATTAGGTTTGTGTATAACTTCTTCTGCATATAGCATTAAAGTTTGAACCCTCTCCTCTCCTCTACTCTCCTCTCCACATTTAGGTACATTATTATATTTCATATCCTTTTTTGTGAGTTCCTTGACTTATTTTAACATAAATATTCATTTTTCCTGCTTTTGTGTTTCCTACCTCTCCCCTGTCATGTTTGGTCTCTTCATTCCACTCAAAGATTCCCTTTTAATATTTGTTTCAGAGCTGGATTAGCAGTCATGAACTCCTTTAGTTTTTGTTTGTCTGGGACACTCTTTATTCACCTTCTCTTCTGAATGATGTACTTGCTCGATAGAGTATTGGCTGCATATTTTTCCCATTCATCACTTTGAATATATCATGCCAATCCTTTCTGGCTTGCAAAATTTCTGTTGAAAAATCTCTCACTAGCCTTATGGGTTTCCCTTTTAAGTGACTGGCTTTTTGTCATGCTGCGTTAAAAATTCTTTTCTTTATCACTATATTTTGCAAATTTATTTATAATATGTTTTGGTAGATGTCTTCTTTTGTTGATTTTTTCGGGGGTTCTCTGTGCTTCTTGGATCTGGATATCTATTTGCTTCTCCAGATTAGGGGTGTTTTCAGCTATTTCTTCAGATAAATTCTCTGCCTCCTTTTCTCTCCCTTCTTCTGGGAGTCCTATAATATGAATGTTACTATGTTTGGTGGAGTCACTAAGTTCACTGAGTCTTTTCTCGTTTGGCATAATTCTTTTCTTTTTCTTTTCTTCGGCTTGATTACTTTCCATTACTCTGTCTTCTAGGTCACTAATTCATTCCTCTGCTTCTTCCAGCGTGCTGTTCATTCCATGAAGCTTGTTTCTCATTTCATTTATTAAGAACTTTATCTCTGCTGTTATTTCTGTGTCAAGGGTCTCACTTATGTCTTCAATGCTTTTCTCAAGTCCAGTGAATATCCTTATGATCATTGCTTTAAATTCTCTGTCAGGCATGTTACTTATATCTTTTTCGGTTAGATCTCTGGCTGTGGCCTTGTCCTGTTGTTTCATTTGGAATCAATTTCTCTATCTCCTCATTTTGTCTGCCTCTCTGCATCTGTTTTTGTGTGTTAAGAAAGTCAGCTGTGTCTTTGCTCTTGAAAGTTGTGAGGAGGAGGTCCTGGAGTGCCCTGCAGTGCGGTGTCTACTGATCACCAGAATCTAGCCCTTCAGGAGAGTATCCTGCATTTGTTGCTTATGCCCTGCTGTTGTGTCTGAGTCCCTTTTCTTTAATTGCAATCATCTATATTGACTCTGCATATTGTTGAGTGTGCTTGCTCTCTCTGGTGTTAGTGGGAACCAAGAAGGCCAACTCTGAGGTAATGTGCCCACTGGGGAACCTGGAAGTGCAGTAGCAGTATTAGCAAAATCTGTGCTGGCCACTAGTTCTATGCCCAATCCTGCAATGCCCATGGGAGCTTAGGGTTGCATGCTAGGAATGCTGGGGCGTTAGGCTTGGAACAGCACCCAGTGATGACGGTGTGGATGGGGGTGGGTGGTTCAGCCCATTTCATGGTGGTAGCTGTGCACCTGGTGGCTGAGGGTATGCAGTTGGGCATGGAGCATGATGGCATGTTGCATGAAGTTATCGGGACATGCAGCTAGGTGCGTTGCACTTCATTGACTGAGAATGCATGGCTGGGAGCATCAGGGTGGATGTGTGTGGCATGCTGAGGCAGCTGTGTAACTGGCTGGTCGGGGAATATGGTCAGTTTTAATAAAATTTGCCCTAAGCACTGGACCAAAGCTACAAGTCTTTGTGTAGCCCCACTTCTCTCAGGTGGCACTGTGTTTATTTTGAAAGAGCAGGGCAGGAAAACGACATCTGCCAGCTCCCTCGTGTTTGGAGAAGTCCCCCAATATGTTCCAAAATCAGTATGAACAGATCTTTCTTCTGTTTGCCCCTGGTGTTGTGTATACTGCTGTTTTTATGTTGCCTTTCTGCACAGGCTGCTGTCTCATTAAGAGCAGTGATCCAGCTATCACTCACCTTTCTGACTTGCCCAATGCTGAGTCAGTAGACTTTTAAAGATTCAGACTGCAAGTACCACTGGTTTTATAAACTCACAGAATTCAGCCACTCTGGTTTTTAAAGTTAAACATTATGGGGATTAGTCTTTCCCATGTGAGCTCCCTGGTACAAGGGCCTTTTTGTGGGCCCTCTCTGTGTGGGCAGCTCCTTCCCTCCTTCCTGAGGGCAGCCTCCCTTCATCTTTCTGACCTTCCTAACTTTTCAGATGCAGCTTCTTGTCTGTAGTTGTGGGAACTGTTCTTTGTGGTTTTTTTTGTTATTGTTGGGGTTTTTTTGTTTGTTTTTTTAAGCTTATTTTTTATTTTATTTATTTTTTTTCTTTTTACTTTTTCTCTTATTTTTTTAATATGAAATTTATTTTCAAATTGGTTTCCATACAACACCCAGTGCTCATCTCAACAGGTGCCCTCCTCAATGCCCATCACCCACTTTCCCCTCCCTCCCACCCTCCATCAACCTTTCTGGCTTGTTGATTTAGATGTGGATGATATGTTGTTGAAAATGTGGGTTGAGGTGAGCTCAGCATTCTCCTACTACTTCCATGCTCCCCTCTGTCACTGGATGTCTTTTGAATGGAGCATTTATTCCATTTATGTTCAAAGTAATTATTGACAGATATGTATTTATTGCTATTTTGTTACTTGTTTTATGCTTTTTTTAATTTAAAAAATGCTTTTTTATTTTTGAGAGAGAAAGAGAGAGAGAGAGAGAGAGCACGTGTGAGTGGAGAAGGGGCAGAGAGAGAGAGGGAAACACAGAATCTGAAGCAGGCTCCAGGCTCTGAGCTGTCCTCACAGAGCCTGACACAGGACTCGAACTCATGAACTGCAAGATTAGGACCTGAGCTGAAGTTGGATGCTTAACCAACTCAGCCACCCAGATGCCCCTTTGTTTATTTTTATAGTTCTTCTCTGTTCATTTCTTCTCTTGGTCTCTTCTCTCAAAATTACTTGGCTTTCTTTAATGATATACTTGGATTCCTTTCTCTTTATTTTTTGCATATCTAATACTGGGTTTTGATTTCTGGCTACTGTTTGGTTTGTATACAACATCTTCTACATATAACAGTCTATATTATGTTGACGGTTGCTTAAGTTTGAGCGTTCTTCCCCTTTCTCCCCCCTCCCACTTTTTATTTACATGGTGTTACACTTTACATTCTTTTATTTTCTGAGTCCTGACACTGATTTTTACAGATATACTTATTTTTACTACTTTTGTGGTTCCTACTTTTCTTACTCCTATTTATGTTCTTTCCTTTCTACTCAGAGAATCTTTAATATTTCTTAGAAGGCTGATTTAGTGGTCATGAATTCCTTTAACTTTTATTTGTGTGCGAAACTCTATCTCCTTTTATTCTGAATGATAGCCTTGCTGGATAGAGTATTCTTGGCTGCAGATTTTTCCTTTCAGCACTTTGAATACATCATACCATGACCTTCTGGCCTGTAAAATTTTTGCTGAAAAAAACAGCTGGTAGCCTTATCGGGTTTCTTGTGTATTTAATGGTTTTATTTTCTCTTGCTGTTTTTAAAATTCTTTCTTTATCACTACTTTTTGTCACTTTATTATTTTTTAATGTTTTATTTGTTTTTGAGAGCACACAAACAGAGGAGGGACAGAGAAAGAGGGGCAGAGGATCTGAAGCAGGCTCTGTGCTGACAGCAGTGAGCCTGATGTGGGGCTTGAATGCACAAACTGTGAGATCATGACCTGAGCTGAAGTCGGACATTCAACTGACTGAGCCACCCACGTGCCCCCAGTCACTTTAATTATGTGTCTTGGTGTGAACCTCCTTGGGTTGATTTTATTGGGGTCTCTGTGTGTGTCTTGGATCTGGACTTCTGTTTTCTTCCCCAGATTTGGGAAGTTTTCAGCTGTTATTACTTCAATTAACTTTTCTGCTCCATTTATCTGTCTTCTCTTTCTGGGATCCTTATAGTGTGAATGTTATTGTGCTTGGTGGTGTTGCTGAGTTCCCTAAATCTCTTTTCATTTTTTTTCCTCACCTGTTCAGCTTGATTACTTTCCATTACCTGTGTCCTGCAGGTCACTGATTTGTTCTTCTGCTTCCTCTATTCTGTTTATTCCATCTAGTGTATTTTTAATTTCATGTTTTGAGTTCTTAATCTCTAGTTCTTTTTTATATTTTCCATCTCTTTGTTAAGGGTCTTATTGAGGTCTTCCACTCTTTCCTCAAATCCAGTGAGTATCTTTATGATTATTACTTTAAGTTCTCTATCAGCATATTACTTGTCCCCATTTTGCTTAGGCTTCTTGCTGTGGTATTGTCCTTCCTATTCTATCATTTGGGACATATTCCTCTGTCTCTTCATTTTGTCTAACTCTCTGTGTCTGTTTCTGCATGTTAGGGAAGTCAGCTATGTCTCCTGCTCTTGAAAGTAGTGGTCTTATGAAGAAGAGTTAATGTGGTGCCCTGTGTGTAGTGTCTCCTGTTCACCTAAACTTGGTGCTTCAGGAGTGTCTTCTGTATGTGATGCATGTGCCCTGCTATTATGTCTGACCCACTTTTTCCTTCAGTCCAGTAACCTGCAATGGCTCTCTTTTCCTGTTGTGGGCAGTATTCGGTCCCTGTAGTGTCAGTGGGCCAGTCTGGAGATGTCCCCAGGTTGAGTTGATTGAGATTAGGTGTTTACCAGAGATGCAGTAGTACCAAACTGAGGGCACTTGGAGGGGGCAGATCTGCAAATTGCACAGAGGTGGGATGCATGGTGTTAGCAAGGTTATGCAGGTTCTCTACAGGAGGGTACCTGCTGTGCAGGGACTGAGGCAGGCCAGGTTGGACAGGGCAGGCAGATTTGCCAAGGTGCAAGGGTGGGGCAGAACCCATGATATTATCAAGTTAGGTAGGGAGTGTTGAGACTGCTGCTGGCTTATGCTGGGGGGAAGGGCATGGAAATGGTGCCTTCCAGCTCCTTTGTTCCTGGAGAGGTTCTCAGTGATCTCTGCCTCTCCAGCACAAGCTTTGAGATTAGTAAATATCTCTCCTACCCCTATGTCCCAGGCATTTTTCAAATAGCTGCTTTTGTGCTGTATCTCCATGGGGTTTTTATTGTTCTGCCTCTCTAAGGCAGTTTCCTCTTATCTTCTTTGCTCTCCCGGAGCTAAGTTTGCTGATTTTTAAGTTCTAGGTTTTAAGTCCCACTGGTTTTAAGATCTCATGAAATTTGGTCCCTCTCATTTTCAAAGCCAAATTTAGGGGGATTTGTCTTCCCCATGCAGGCTTCCTGGTGTGATAGTATCTTTCCCCTCCCTGCCTTACAGCATCTTTCTCTCTCCCATGGACAGTTCCATGGGTCTGCTCCGCTCCCCACCATGTCTCTGCCCTTCCTACCCTCCTCAGTGTGGTACCTTTTCCACATTTAGTTGTGGGCTTCGTTCTTCCTGTCTTCAAGTTGTTTTCTGGATTATTTACACTGATGTGACTGTTCTCTAGTTGTGTATGTGGAAGGAGATGAACTTAGGATCCTTCTAGTCCACCTTCTTCCCCTAAAGCCCCAGAACCATTTGTTTAGAAGACTGTTCTTATACTGAATTTGCTTGGCAACTTTGTCAAAAATCAACTGAACATATATTTTTGGACTCTGTTCTATTCCATTGATTTATACGACTGTGCTTATGCCAAAACCACACTGTCTTCACTATTATGGCTTCACTGTAACTCTTGAAATCAGGTATTCTAAATCCTTAACACTGTTCTTCACTTTCAGGTTTGTTTTGGATAGCGTACAACCATTTTATATCTGTATCAATTTTAAAACCAGTTAATAATTTTCTGCCAAATTTTAAAATAGGCTAGTATTTTGATTTGAGATTGCATTGAATTTATAGAGCACACTGGGGAGAAGTGCCATCTGAATAATCTAAATCTTCTAATCCATGAGAGTATTGTATCTCCCCATTTATTTAATTCTAATTTTGGTCAGAAACATATTTTAGTTTTTAGTATATATGTACATAAATATTTTAATATATTTATTCTTAAATATTTTATATTTTATGCTATACAAATGATACTGTTTTTAATTTAACATTCTTTCTTTTCTAGAATATAAAAACCTAATTCATTTTTTACTAATTTTTTTAAATGTTTACTTATTTTTTTTGAGAGAGAGACACAGAGAGTGAGTAGGGGAGGGGCAGAGAGAGAGAGCGAGAGCGAGAGCGAGAGCGAGAGAGAGAGAGAGAGAATGAATCTGAACCAGACTCCAGGCTCTGAGCTGTCAGTACAGAGCCCAATGTGGGGCTCAAACTCAGAACCATGAGATCATGACCTGAGCCAAAGTCAGCCGTTTAACTGACTGAGCCACCCATGTGGCCCCATTTTTTAAATATATATTGACCATGAGTCTCATGACCTTGATAAATTTATATATTAGTTTCCCTAGCTTTTTTTTTTTAAATAGATTCCTTAAGATGAAAATCATGTCATTAATGCATTAAGAATGTGTTACTATCTTTCCAGCCTGTAAGGCTTTTTTTTTTTCCTTATTGCAGTGGTTAAGACCTCTTGCTCAATGACAGTGTGAATAAATCTCTTTGCCTTGTATGATAATTCTGGCATCATAAAATGTATTAGAAATGTTCCTTACTCCTTTGTTTTTGAAAGTATTTGTGGAGAGTTGGTATCATTTCTTGCTTAAGTATATAATTTAGAATCTACCAGTAAAGCTATCACAGACAATTTTCTGTAGGAAATTTTTTCAATTATGAGTTCAATTTCTTTAACTGAGTGCTGTTTTATTTTTTTGTTTCTTATATCAGTAGTAATTTTTTGTCAACTTTATGAGCACACATTTGTTCAAAATATTCTTTTATTATTCTTTAAACACTGTAAAATATATCTTTGTGTTCTAGCTTTCTTTTCTGCTATTGATAATTTGTATTTTCTCTTTATTCTTGATCAGTCTAGCTAAATATATTTTTATCAATCTTTCAAAGAGTTTAGTTTCTTACTTGATTTTTCTCTGTTGTTTACTATGTATAATATAGAATTTATCTGATTCTTGTCCCTGTTTTCTGGGAGAGAGACTCTAAATCCTTGGAACTGCCCAAGTAATAGGAGTATTTTTGTTATTCATGAGTCCCTTGATCATACCTTACTTTATGCTAATGAGATGACTCATTGTGGACCCCTAGATGGCTTCAGGATGGAGGATGGCCATTTCAGAGATACCAGCCATGTGATTGGAGGTTTGGGGATCTGAGTTAATCCAGCCTCCAAGGAGGGAAGGGAGGCTAAAGATTGAGTTCAACTATATGCAATATACAATCAATAATGCCCGCATAACAAAAACCCAGTAAAAATTCTTCATGGCAGAGCTCAGTGGAGCATTCTGATTGGTGAAAACATTAATGTACTAGGAAGATGATGCACACTGATTCCATGGGGAGAAGTTGTGGAAGTTCTGTATTTCTGAACCCTACCAGACCTTGCTTTCTGTGTCTCTTCATTTGATTGGTCCTGATTTGTACCCTTTGTGATAAAATTATAATCATATGTATGCATAGCACTTTCCAGAGTACAGTGAGTCATTCTAGTGAATTATCAAATCTGAGGTAATTCATGGAAATCTCTTGGATACGTACACTTGGTAGCAAGTGTGGGTAGTCTGAAGACTCGTGAAGTGTGGCTGGAATCTGAAGTAAGAATAGTCTTATTGTGGGCCATACTCTTAAACTATGGAGTCTGTCACTAACTCCAAGTGGTTAGTATTATAGTTCTATTACAGTATTCCAGCTGGTGCTGGCATATTTGCCCTTTTATATTTTATCAAAAGAATAATGTTCTTTTTAAGCATCATTTGCATTTATTATTTTTATATTATCCAATTCTAAATACTTTAAAATTCCCCTTGTGATTTCTTTTTTGACCCACGGACTATTTAGAAGTTAGTTATTTATTTTTCAAATTTTGGGGGATATTACAAGTATTAATTTTCTTAACGATTTCTAACTTGATTACATTTTTGTCAGAAAACCTCTTATGTTTGATTTCAATCCTGTAAAATATTTGAGGCTTATTTTATGTCCCAACATGGCTATTGTGGTGAATTTTCCATGTGTTCTTTAAAAGAATGTGTATTCTGGGGTGCCTGGGTGGCTCAGTTGGTTAAGCCTCCAACTTTGGCTCCTGTCATGATCTCACAGTTTGTGGGTTTGAGACCTGCCTTCAGCTCTGTGCTGACAGCTCAGAGCCTGGAGCCAACTTCAGATTCTGTGTCTCCCTCTCTCTCTCTGCCCCTCCCCTGCTCGTGCTCTGTTTCTCTCTCTCTCAAAAATAAATAAGATTATTTTTTTTTCTAAATAAATAAATAAATAAATAAATAAATAAATAAATAAAAGAATGTGTATTCTGATGTTGGTGCATGGAAGGACCTATACATTTCAATAGGTCAATTTTTTTGATAATGCTATTTAAGTCCTCTATATCCTTAAAGATTCTTATTCTACTAATTATTGAAAGAATATTGTTGAAAACTTCAGCTATAATTGTGGATTTATCTATGTTCCTTTCAGCTCTGTCAGCATTTGTTTCTTATATTCTGAAGCTTTGTTATCAGGTACATAATAAGAGGATTATTACAGCCTCCTCATGAATTGACATCACTATGAAATGATCCTTTTTATCCCTGTAACATTCTTTGTCTTTGTTAAATATTAATATAGCCACTGCAGTTTTCTTATCAACATTCGCATGATATATCTGACTCCTCACTTTACTGGAATTCCAATTACATATATGTTAAACTTTTTAAAAATTTTTATTTGTTTAAATTCAAGTTAACATGCAGTGTAGTATTGGTTCCAGAAGTAGAACCCAATAATTCATCACTTACATATAACCCCCAGTGCTCATCCCAAAAGGTGCTCTCCTTAATGCCCATGACCTATTTAACCCATCTCTCCACCCAATACCCTCCAGAAACTCTCAGTTTGTTCTCTGTGTTTATGAGTCTCTCATGGTTTGCCTCCCTCTCAGTTTTTATCTTACTTTTGCTTCCCTTCTCTTATGTTCATCTGTTGTGTTTCTTAAGTTCCACATATGAATGAAATCATATGATATGTGTCTTTCTCTGCTTGACTTATTTCATTTAACATAATATACTCTAGTTCCTCCACGTTTTTGCAAATGGCAAGGTTTCATTCTTTTTGATTGTCAAGTAATATTCCATTGTGTATATATACCACATCTTCTTTGTCCATTCATCAGTCAATGGACATTGGACTCTTTCTATACTTTGGCTATTGTTGATATTGATAGTGCTGCTATAAACTTTGGTGTGCATGTACCCCTTTAAATCAGCAGCTGTGTATCCTTTGGATAAATAGTAGTGCAATTGCTGGGTCATAGAGTAGTTCTATTTTTATTTTTTTGAGGAAATTCCATACTATTCTCCAGAGTGACTGTACCTGTCTGCGTTCCACCAGAATTGCAAAAGTGTTCCCCTTTCTCCACATCCTCGTCAACATCTGTTGTTTCCGGAGTTATTAATTTTAGCCATTCTGACTGGTGTGAGGTGGTATCTCACTGTGGTTTTGATTTGTACTTCCCTGATGATGAGTGATGTTGAGAATCCTTTCATGTATCTGTTAGCCATCTGGATGTCTTTGAAAAAGTGTCTATTCATGTCTTCTTTCCATTTCTTCACTGGATTACTTGTTTTTTTGGTGTGGAGTTTGGTGAGTTCTTCATAGATTTTGGATACTTACCCTTTGTCCGATATGTCATTTGCAAATATCATCTCCCATTCTGTCAGTTGCCTTATAGTTTTGTTGATTGTTTCATTCACTGTGCAGAAGGTTTTTATCTTGATGAGGTCCCAATAGTTCATTTTTTGTTTTTATTTCCCTTGCCTTTGTAGATGTGTTGAGTAAGAAGTTGCCACCGCCAACGTCATAGAAGTTTCTGTCTGTTTTCTCCTGTATTCTTTTGATGGTTTCCTGTCTTACATTTAGGTCTTTTATCCATTTTGAGTTTATTTTTGTGTATAGTGTAATAATGTGGTCTGCATGTCACTGTCCAGTTTTCCCAGCACCATTTGCTGAAGAGACTGTCTGGTTCAATATTTGCAAACCAATCAGTGTGGTACACCACATTAATAAAAGAAAGGGTAATAACCATATGATCCTTTCATTAGATGCATAAAAAGCATTTGACAAAATACAGTATCTTTCTTCATAAAAACCCTCAAGAAAGTAGGGAAAGAAGGAACATACCTCACAATCCTATGAAAGGCCGTATATGAAAGGCCCACAGCTAATATCATCCTCACTGAGAGATTTCCTCGTAAGATCAGGAACATGAGAGATGAGAGAGATGTCCATTCTCACCACTGTTGTTTAACTTGGTACTGGAAGTCCTCGCCTTAGCAATCAGACAACAAAAAGAAAAACAAAAAGCATACAAATTGGCAAAGAAGTCAAACTTTCACTCTTCAGAGATGACATGATACTCTATGTGGAAAACCTGAAAGACTCTACTCAAAAACTGCTGGAACTTATATGGAATTCAGCAAAGTTGCAGAATATAAAATTAATGTACAGGGATCGGTTGCATCTCTATACACCAATAATGAAGCAGCAGAAAGAGAAATCAAGGGATCATTACCATTTAAAATTCATCAAAAACCTATATACCTGGGAATAAACTGAACCAAAGAGGTAAAAGATCTGTACACTGAAAGTTTTCAGTGTACATAGAAAGCTTATGAAAGAAATTGAAGACACGAAGAAATGGAAAAACATTCCATGCTCATGGATTAGAAGAACAAATATTGTTAAAATGTCAGTACTACCCAAAGCAGTCTACACATTTAATGTAATCCCTATCAAAATAACACCAGCATTCTTCACAGAGCTAGAACAATCCTAAAATTTGTATGGAACCACAAAAGACCTCAAATAGCCAACGTGATGGTGAAAAACAAAGCTGAAGGCATCACAATTCCAGACTTTAAACTCTATTACAGAGCTGTACTCATCAAGACAGTATGGTACTGGCACAAAAACAGACATATAGATCAATGGAACAGAATAGAAAACCAGAAATGGACCCACAAATGTATGGCCAACTCATCTTCGACAAAGCAGGAAAGAGTATATGTTGAAATTTTTAAGCTTTTCCACAGGTCACAGAGTCTCGATTCACTTTTTTTTTTTTTTAACTCTTCTATCTCCCTGCTTCAATTTGGGTGGTTTCTATTTCTTTATCTTCAAGTTCACTGGTCTCTTCTTTTTTTATTATCTAATCAGCTACTAATTGTATGTGTTTCATTTTACATTTCAGATACTGTGTTTTTTAGTTCCCAAAGTTCCATTTGACACTTTTTAACATCTTTCATTTCTCCCCTTATTATGTTTTTCCCCTTTAAATTCTTGGATCATATTTATAACATTTGTATTTAAAATAACTGTAGTAAAATATTTTCCGATGTTATTTCACAGTCTGCTCATTGAATTTTTTCTCCCTCTTTTGGGTGATGTTTTCCTTCTTCTCACACATCTGGCATTTATTAGATGCTGGACATGAGGAATATTATTTTGTTTTCTGGATTTTGTTGTCTTTCCTTAAAGAGGGTTGATTTTTGTTTAAGCAGGTGGTTGATTTACTTGTGATTTTTGAGTTTGATTTTTTGAGATATGTTAAAGCATATTGGGAGTAGTTATAGAATAGCCTTCACTCTGGGACTAGTTTAGCCCTACTGACAAGGTGTGATCTTTCTGGAGTCCTAATGCCTTACGTATTCAACAAAGTTTCTTCACTTTAATTGGTCAGAACTTGAACAAATCTCAGCCCTAAGTGGGCTCTGGGAATTGTTCAGCTTATAACTCCCTGGTAGTTTTTCACTCAGCTTTGTAGAGTTTCATTCTATGTGTGACAGCTTAGTATTAAGCAACATTCAAACGACCCATTATGGTGATTTCTGGAGTTCTTTTTTCTGTATTACCTTGCTTTCCAATACTCTGCCACACGTATTCCACCTGCCTCAGCCTTTGTCAACTCCAATCTTTGACTTTGCAACTCAGAGTGATCACTATGCTCTGCTTTGTTCCCCCTCCCTGCATCATAGTGTAGAAAATGCCTCCAGGGGGATCATGGGGATCAAATTGTGTCTTTTGTTTCAGGGATCAAAATTCTGTACTACTTGTTGTACAAAGCCCAAAATAACTTTTTTTTTGTCTAGTTTTTTTTTTTTTTTTTTTTTGCTGCAGGAGAGATGTTCTGTCTGTATCAATTAATCTATTATGTTCGGAAGCAGAAGAGTATACAAAAGTTTTTTATTGTAAAATTAATTTTTTTAATAGAAACAGGTCTATTCAGATTTTGTATTTATTTTCATGCCAGTTTTGACAACAGTAACTTCCTAAGTAGCATTTTTATTTCTGATATTTCATTGTTCCTTTGAAATGTTGGTTTTCATTTGTTGTTGACAAAACTTTGAATGTCTTCCCTTTGCTCTTTGTGTAATCTTCTATTCCTTCAGCTGCCATTTAGTATCTTCTCTAATCTGATCCTAAACATTGGCTTAATCACTACTCTTTTTAGATGCTTTAAATAATTTTTAATAAAAATGAACCTGTCAGAACCATACTAATAACTTCTCTGTATTTCAATAGCTTTTTAAACATATATCTATATTCTATATATAATACATCTTACATATATAATACATCTTATGTAGTGTATCTCTTCTAACAAGATCAATCTTCCCTGTTCTTATGGAAATCTAGTGACTTGCATTCTACCTGGATATGGTAGGTACCATGAGCATTTTCTTTTTCTCTAAGAAAGAGATCCTGGACCCTTGAAAAATTGAAGTGTTTACAAGGATAAAGGGGTATTAGAAAGGTTAGAGTGGAGGAAACAACGATAGGCAAGGGCTCTTCACAATTTTTCTGAAGGTCAATATTTCTGTTCCAGATTGTGCCTCTCCAATAGTTCATTGTTTAATGTCATCATACTGGACACTGAGCCCGAAAAGGGTGGAAAAAAAACAATCATTTTGTGATCACTTGCAGTCTGGCCGGGAGTCTAAACACACACATATAAACATGAATGTGCCATTTATTTTGTTCAACCCCTTTTCCTCTCTTTCTTCCTCTTCTCATAGGCTGCTTTTAGTTTTGGTAGAGTGCTGAGTTAAATATCATCTGGCTGACAAACCAAGACTATTTATCTTAGACAATGAAAGAATGATGAGAAAGTCATTTAACCTTTCATAAGAAGGTTTTGCATAGAAAAAGAGTAATCTTATTTAATATGGAAAATTTTTCACTAAATTTAATAAATTGGTTTATAGTCTCAATAATTTAGGAAACTTCAGCCACATCATCCAAATCATTATAAAAAAGAGACATTTTAGTGTTTTGTTGACTAAGTGCCATGAGCTGTATGATTTAAAACTCATACATCAAGTTCAATAACATGCAAGTGAAGTGTTAATCAATTTTGTGTAAATTCACCTGGATGGTGAGCACATATCATGTCTTGGAGACTTTAATGAGGGGCAGCCCTAGTCACAGGATGGGAGAAAACTGAAGAAGTCCTGCTGTTGGCTCAAGTCAGTCTTCATGAACTGCTATTTAAATTAAGCCATCTGCACAACTGAGACACCCTCTTCTATCACCCTTATTGTCCTAAAGCAGATTAGGAGAGAAGCAGGACAGTGCTATTTGCACTTAATCCTTTTCAAGTCAGAGACTTGATTCAGCCTGCAGCCAGAAGCCCAAGTCAAACTGGAGCCAGACATTAAGGCTGTGATGGAAGGAGGATAATGCATTTTGTTTCTTACCTAATCTCATACGCCAGCTTAGGCACACACCTTCTCTCCCCACTAAATCATCTGTTTTAAGAGTTCAGGAAACAAGTGTGGGCCATGCAGAGAGGAGGTGTCTAGTAAATTCTCCTTAGACAACTTAGAGTTATCTAAAGTAGCATTTTTGTTCAGTTGGTATAAAAGCTCCGTTCTCCCTATCTATTCCTAAAGTTCTGAAAGCTCGTATTCACTGGCTTTTTAACTAACACTTAAACATAAGCACCCCTCACATAACTTCTTTGAAAATAATGATGAGTTCTTTGTTGATTGGGTCACTGGAACCCAATTAGATCGTCATGCTTTTATCATAACCAATGAGTGCTTGAACTAGGACGTTGAGTTTCTTTTTAACTTATTTGGTAAAATAATGTATATATGTACAGTTCTAGAATAATCATCATTGCAGATGTTTCATGGTGAACCAGGCAGACAAAAAGTCAATATGATTTTTTTGGACCCTCAGAGTTGATGGTGATCTTTAGTTTTCTATTCTTAAATATTAAATTTGACATCACTCTTTAATAATAAAATTTGTTATCATGACATTTATCAATGTGTGTTTGAATTTGGAAATAACATATCTAACAGAGGGACTTAGAGGGGAGAGAGAGAATGTATATAAATCATTGAGCAGGTCGTCTAGCTTATACCCACTTCTATAACAACAACAAAAAGATATTGAATGTCTGGAACACACTCAGTAAATAAAATAAAATGAGTTCCTGCCATAGGGACTTTGGGGATAGTGTGGGAGGGGAAGAGAAATTAGAAAGAAACAAGTAACTAGGTAGCGTGTCATGTGGTCATACCTACTAAGGGGAAATCAAAGCAGGGAAATAGGGGCGGGGAGTACCAGGTGGTTTCAGGCAAAAGTCCACTATATGGGGTGGTCAGGGTAGGCTTCATTGATAGTGACATCTGGGCAGAGAAGTAAAGAAAGTGAAGGAGATAGCCATGTGGATATCTGGAGGAAATGAATTCTGGGTAAAGGAAAAAGCAAGTGTAAAACCCTCCACTGGCAGCATGCCTGGTGTGTTGGGGAATAGCAAGGAAGTTATAGCTTGGTAAATTAGGGATGAAGGAGATGTGAGAGATAAATTACAAAGTCTCTGGGGCCAAAGTGACATTTTAGCTTTCACTTTGAATGAAATAGATAGCCATTGGACAGTTAGGGGCAAAGGAATGACATGGTGGGATTTACATATTAAAAAGGTAGAGAATCACCAATAAATATGGGTTTCTGTGATGAAGGTACTGTGTCATCTGTGGTATAATGGTTGGAGTCCTAGACTCACAATTAGCATGCCAAGATTGCAATTGTAGTCTTCTCTGAACCCTCAGGAAACTCCACATTTTCAGAATATCAGTTTCTTAGGTAAAACAAAGGTTATAACACTGTTCACTCAGAGACTTTGATAAATTACCTCAGAATGTATGATATTGAAGATATTTTAAGTGAAAAGCATCCTATGAAGTAGTGTATTAAATATAATCTTAATTTTATAAAATAAAAACCCTAGCATGTTGTGAGAAAGCAACCTATCTAATAAGCTAAGAAAAAGAATGGAAAATTGCTTATATCTGATTCATGATATTTACAAATTATTTTTACTTTATTTACACATTTTTTGTGTTTTGCAGATTTTCTCATTGAACACGTATAATTTTTAAAAACAACTAGATAAAACTTTTTAACTAAGCATAAAGGTAGTTGATAAACATCAAAGTTCTTATTTCAATTCAAAATAAAGTAGTGAAGGCAAAACTGTCAGGAAATCTCAAGAAATGTGTGAAGATGGGGTGCCTGGGTGGCTCAGTCGGTTAAGCGTCTGAATTCGGCTCAGGTCATGATCTCACAGTTTGTGAA
The DNA here is from genome assembly GCF_018350155.1 of Leopardus geoffroyi. Lineage (NCBI taxonomy): Eukaryota > Metazoa > Chordata > Mammalia > Carnivora > Felidae > Leopardus > Leopardus geoffroyi. Next base: position 125,808,733 of record NC_059333.1, read on the forward strand.
TTCAAGCCCCGCATCAGGCTCTGTGCTGACAGCTCAGAGCCTGGAGCCTGTTTTGGATTCCGTGTCTTCCTCTCTCTGTGCCCCTCCCCTGCTCACACTCTGTCTTTCTCTCTCTAAAAAATAAATAAACATAAAAAAATTAAAAAAAAGAAATATGCGAAGATGAGTTATATTCAGAAGAATGGCACTAATAATCCTTACCTTCTTCACCTTCTCTTTAAAGTCAGCTTCAGGGAGAAGACACTGTAGGAAGATAACCAATGTGAGATTTTGAACAAAGGGTCTAAGATTCCTGAAATGGAAGAAGGAGAGTTGCAGTTGAAAAAAAATTTTTTTTAAGACAAAACAATAAACTATGTTGGAAACAGTCTGGGATTTTCCAGAACCTGTACTTGGAAAGGATGTAGAAGGAAAGGCTACTGGAAAAATCAAACATCCATCCAGTCTTTCCCCTCCCCTAACTCTCCATCTTCAAAGTGACTCTTAAAATTAGTACTTTTATCCTGTCCCATAAGGCTCCATATAATCTGCCATCTGCTACCTTCCCTGTTTCATTTTCCACACTTTTTCCACTTCTCTCATCATGTTCCAGACACTCAAGTCTTCTGTTATCTGGCTGAGAGTTCCTGACTCAAGGTTTGTGTAGCAACACTTCAGGCTGTCTCAAAAGCCCACACACTGTATCAGCACACCCTATCTTATCACCCTGTTATCTCTCTCTCTCTGGTTTTTTTTTTTTTTTGAGATTCTTTTTTTAAAATTTAATTTATTTTTTTTTAATTTATATCCTAGTTAGCATATAGTGCAACAGTGGTTTCAGGAATAGATTCCTTAATGCCCCTTACCCATTTAGCCCATCCCCCTTCCCACAACTCCTCCAGTAACCCTCTGTTTGTTCTCCTTATTTAAGAGTCTCTTGGGGCGCCTGGGTGGCGCAGTCGGTTAGGCGTCCGACTTCAGCCAGGTCACGATCTCGTGGTCCGTGAGTTCGAGCCCCGCGTCGGGCTCTGGGCTGATGGCTCAGAGCCTGGAGCCTGTTTCCGATTCTGTGTCTCCCTCTCTCTCTGCCCCTCCCCCGTTCATGCTCTGTCTCTCTCTGTCCCAAAGATAAAAAAACGTTGAAAAAAAAAAATTAAAAAAAAAAAAAAAAAGTCTCTTATGTTTTGTCCCCCTCCCTGTTTTTATATTATTTTTGCTTCACTTCCCTTATGTTCATGTGTTTAAGTGTCTTAAAGTCCTCATATGAGTGAAGTCATATGATATTTGTCTTTCTCTGACTAATTTTGCTTAGCATAATACTCTCTAGTTCCATCCATGTAGTTGAAAATGGAAAGATTTCATTCTTTTTGATTGCCGATTAATACTCCATTGTGTGTGTGTGTGTGTGTGTGTGTGTGTGTGTGTGTGTGTGTGTGTGTGTGTGTATATATATATATACACACATACACCTCTTCTTCTTTATCCATTCATCCATTGATGGACATTTGGGTTCTTTCCATACACTGGCTATTGTTGATAGTGCTGCTATAAACATGGGGGTACATGTGCCCCTTTGAAACAGCATACCTGTATCCCTTGGATAAATACCTAGTAGCTCAATTGCTGGGTCATAGGGTAGTTCTATTTTTAGTTTTTTGAGGAACCTCCATACTGTTTTCCAGAGTGGCTGTACCAGCTTGCATTCTCACCAGCAGTGCAAAATAGATCTTTCTCCGCATCCTCACCAACATCTCTTGTTGCCTCAGTTGTTAATATTAGCCATTCTGAGAGGCATGAGGTAGTATTTCATTGTGGTTTTGGTTTGTATTTCCCTGATGATGAGTGATGCTGAGCATTTTTTCATATGTTGGTTGGCCATCTGGATGTCTTCTTTCCAGAAGTGTCTATTCATGTGTTTTGCCCATTTCTTACTGGATTATTTGTTTTTTGGGTTGTTGAGTTTGATAAGTTCTTTATAGATTTTGATACTAACCCTTTATCTGATATGTCATTTGCAAATATCTTCTCCCATTCCGTTGGTTGCCTTGTAGTTTTGCTGAATGTTTCCTTTGCTGTGCAGAAGCTTTTTACTTTCATGTGGTCCCAATAGTTCATTTTTGCTTATGTTTCCTTGCCTCTGGACATGATGAGTAAGTAGTTGCTGCGACCAAGGTCAAAGAGGTTTTTCCTGCTTCTCCTTGAGGATTTCGATAGCTTCCTGTCTCACATTTAGATATTTCATCCATTTTGAGTTTATTTTTGTGTATGGTGTAAGAAAGTGGTCCAGGTTCATTCTTCTGCATGTCTCTGTCCAGTATTCCCAGTACCACTTGCTGAAGAGACTATCTTTATTCCATTGGATATTCTTTCCTGCTTTGTCAAAGATTAGTTGGCCATACATTTGTGGGTCTATTTCTGGGTTCTCATTTCTGATCCATTGATCTGAGTGTCTGTTTTTGTGCCAATACCATACTGTCTTGATGATTACAGCTTTGTAATACAGCTTGAAGTCTGGGATTGTGATGCCTCCAGCTTCAGTTTTCTTTTTCAAGATTGCTTTGGCTATTCGGGGTCTTTTATGGTTCTATACACATTTTAGGATTGTTTGTTCTAGCTCTGTAAAGAATGTTAGTGTTATTTTGATAGGTATTTTATTGAATAAGTAGATTGCTTTGGGTAGTATCGACATTTTAATAATATTTGTTCTTCCAATCCAGAAGCATGGAATATTTTTCCTTTTTTGTGTGTGTCTTCTTCAATTTCTTTCATGAGCTTTGTGTAGTTTTCAGTGTATAGATTTTTCACCTTTTTGGTTATGTTTATTCCTAGGTATTACATGGGTTTTGGTGCAATTATAAATGGGATTGATTCCTTGATTTCTCTTTCTGTTGCTTCATTGCTGGTGTACAGGAATGCAATCAATTTCTGTGCATTGATTTTATATCCTGCCACTTTGCTGAATTCATGGATAAGTTCTAGCAGTTTTTTGGTGGAATCTTTTGGGTTTTCCATATAGAGTATCATGCCATCTATGAAGAGTGAAAGTTTGACCTTCTCCTGGCCGATTTGGATGCCTTTTATTTCTTTGTGTTGTCTGATTGCTGAGAAAAGACTTCCAATACTATGTTGAATAACAGTGGTGAGAGTGGACATCCCTGTATTGTTCCTGACATTAGGGGGAAAGTTCTGAGTTTTTCTCCATTGAGGATGATATTAGTGTTGGGTCTTTCATATATGACTTTTATGATCTTGAGGTGTGATCCTTCTATCCATACTTTTTGAGGGTTGTTATCAAGAAAGGAAGCCGTATTTTGCCAAATGTCTTCTCTATCTATTGAGAGGATCATATGGTTCTTGTCCTTTCTTTTATTGATGTGATGAATCACATTGATTGTTTTGCGGATATTGAACCAGCCCTGCCTCCCAGGTATAAATCCCACTTGGTCGTGGTGAATAATTTTTTTAATGTATTGTTGGATCCATTTGGCTAATATCTTATTGAGAATTTTTGCATCATTGTTCATCAGGGAAATTGGTCTATAATTCTCCTTTTTAGTGGGGTCTCTGGTTTTGGAATCAAGGTAATGCTGGCTTCATAGAAAGAGTTTGGAAGTTTTCCTTCCATTTCTATTTTTTGGAACAGCTTCAAGAGAATAGGTGTTGACTGTTCCTCAAATGTTTGGTAGAATTCCCCTAGAAAGCCATCTGGCCCGAACTCTTGTTTTTTGGGAGATTTTTTTATTACTAATTAGATTTCTTTACTGGTTATGGGTCTGTTCAACTTTTCTATTTCTTCCTGTTTCAGTTTTGGTAGCGTATATGTTTCTAGGAATTTGTCCATTTCTTCCAGATTGCCCATTTTATTGGTGTATAATTGCTCATGATAATCTCTTATTATTGTTTGTATTTCTGTTGTATTGGTTGTGTTCTCTCCTCCTTCATTCTTGATTTTATTTATTTGGGTCCTTTCCTTTTTCTTTTTGATCAAACTGGCTAGGGATTTGTCAATTTTATTAATTCTTTCAAAGAACCAGCTCCTGGTTTCATTGATTTGTTCTGTGGGTTTTATTTGTCTGTTTCAATAGCATTGATTTCTGCTCTAATCTTTATTATTTCCTGTCTTCTGCTGGTTTGGGGTTTTATTTGCTGTTCTTTTTCCAGCTCTTTGAGGGTATAAGATTAGGTTGTGTATCTGAGACCTTTCTTCCTTCTTTAGGAAGGCCTGTATTGCTATATACTTCCCTCTTTTTTTTTAATTTTTTTTTAACGTTTTTATTTATTTTTGAGACAGAGAGAGACAGAGCATGAACGGGGGAGGGGCAGAGAGAGAGGGAGATACAGAATCGGAAGCAGGCTCCAGGCTCCGAGCCATCAGCCCAGATCCGGACGCGGGGCTCGAACTCACAGACCGCGAGATCATGACCTGAGCTGAAGCCGGACGCTTAACCGACTGAGCCACCCAGGCGCCCCTATACTTCCCTCTTATGACTGCCTTCGCTGTGTCCCAGAGGTTTGGGCTGTGGTGTTATAATTTTCATTGGCTTCTATGTACTTTCTAATTTTCTCTTTAACTTCTTGGTTAGCACATTCATTCTTTTAGTAGAATGTTCTTTAGTCTCCAAGTATTTGTTATCTTTCCACATTTTTTCTTGTGGTTGTTTCGAGTTTGATAGCGCTGTGGTCTGAAAATATGCACGGTATGATCTCGATCTTTTTGTATTTGTTGAAGGCTGGTTTATGTCCCAGTATGTGTTCTATTCTGGAGAACATTCTATGTGCGCTGGAGAAGAATATATATTCTGCTGCTTTAGGATAAAATGTTCTGAATATATCTGTTAAGTCCATTAGGTCCAGTGTGTCATTCAAAGCCATTGTTTCCTTGTTGATTTTCTGTTTAGATGATCTGTCCATTGTTGTAAGTAGGGTGTTGAAGTCCTCTACTGTCATGGTATTATTATCAATGAGTTTCTTTATGTTTGTGATTAATTGATTTATATATTTGAGCCATGCCACATTTATAAATATAAATGTTTATAATTATTAGGTCTTCTTGGTGGATAGACCCCTTAATTATGGTATAATGCCCTTCTTCATCTCTTGTTACAGCCTTTATTTTAAAATCTAGATTGTCTGATATAAGTATGGCTCTCTGGCTTTTGTCAACCATTAGCATGATAGATGGTTCTGCATCCCCTTTCTTTCAATCTGAAGGTGTCTTTAGGTCTAAAGTGGGTCTCTTGTAAAAAACATAGAGGTGGATCTTGTTTTCTTATCCATTCTGTTACCCTGTATCTTTTGATTGGAGCATTTAGTCCATTGACACACATTTATCTATTTATTTATTTATTTATTTATTTAAATATGAAATTTATTGTCAAATTGGCTTCCATACAATACCCAGTGCTCATTCCAATAGGTGCCCTCCTCAATACCCATCTGCCACCCTCTCCTCCCTCCCACCCCCATCAACCCTCAGTTTGTTCTCAGTTTTTAAGAGTCTCTTATGCTTTGGCTCCCTCCCTTTCTAACCTCTTTTTTCTTTTTCCTTCCCCTCCCCCATGGTCTTCTGTTAAGTTTCTCAGGATCCACACAAGAGTGAAACCATATGGCATCTGTCTTTCTCTGTATGACTTATTTCACTTAGCATAACACTCTCCATTTCCATCCACGTTGCTACAAAAGGCCATATTTCATTCTTTCTCATTGCCACATAGTATTCCATTGTGTATATAAACCACAATTTCTTTATCCATTCATCAGTTGATGGACATTTAGGCTCTTTCCATAATTTGGCTATTGTTGAAAGTGCTGCTATAAACATTGGGGTACAAGTGCCCCTATGCATCAGTGCTCCTGTATCCCTTGGGTAAATTCCTAGCAGTGCTATTGCTGGGTCATAGGGTAGATCTGTTTTTCATTTTTTGAGGAACCTCCACACTGTTTTCCAGAGTGGCTGCATCAGTTTGCGTTCCCACCAACAGTGTAAGAGGGTTGCTGATTCTCCACATCCTTGCCAGCATTTATAGTCTCCTGATTTGTTCATTTTAGTCACTCTCACTGGCGTGAGGTGTAATCTGAGTATTGTTTTAATTTGTATTTCCCTGATGAGCATTGAACATCTTTTCATGTGCCTGTTGGCCATCTGGATATCTTCTTTAGAGAAGTGTCTATTCATGTTTTCTGCCCATTTCTTCACCGGATTATTTGTTTTTCAGGTGTGGAGTTTGGTGTGCTCTTTATAGATTCTGGATACTAGCAATTTGTCCGATATGTCATTTGCAAATATCTTTTCCCATTCCGTTGGTTGCCTTTTAGTTTTGTTGATGGTTTCCTTGGCAGTGCAGAAGCTTTTTACCTTCATGAGATCCCAGTAGTTCATTTTTGCTTTTAATTCCCTTGCCTTTGGGGATGCGTCAAGTAAGAAATTGCTGCGGCTGAGATCAGAGAGGTTTCTTCCTGCTTTGTCCTCTAGGGTTTTGATGGTTTCCTGTCTCACATTCAGGTCCTTTATCCATTTTGAGTTTATTTTTGTGAATGGTGTAAGAAAGTGGTCTAGTTTCAACCTTCTGCATGTTGCTGTCCAGTTCTCCCAGCACCATTTGTTAAAGAGACTGTTTTTTTTCCATTGGATATTCTTTCCTGCTTTGTCAAAGATTAGTTGGCTATACTTTTGTGGCTCTAATTCTGGGATTTCTATTCTATTCCATTGGTCTATGTGTCTGTTTTGTGCCAACACCGTGCTGTCTTGATGATTACAGGTTTGTAGTAGAGGCTAAAGTCTGGGATTGTGATGTCTCCTGCTTTGGTCTTCTTCAAAATTACTTTGGCTATTCGGGGTCTTTTGTGGTTCCATACAAATTTTAGGATTGCTCGTTCTAGCTTCAAGAAGAATGCTGGTGCAATTTTGATTGGGATTGCATTGAATGTGTAGATTGCTTTGGGTAGTATTGACATTTTAACAATATTTATTCTTCTAGTCCATGAGCATGGAATGTCTTTCCATTTCTTTATATCTTCTTCAATTTCCTTCATAAGCTTTCTATAGTTTTTAGCATACAGATCTTGTACATCTTTGGTTAGGTTTATTCCTAGGTATTTTATGCTTCTTGGTGCTGTTGTGAATGGGATAAGTTTCTTTATTTGTCTTTCTGTTGCTTCATTATTAGTATATAAGAATGCAACTGATTTCTGTACATTGATTTTGTATCCTGCGACTTTGCTTAATTCATGTATCATTTCTAGCAGATTTTTGGTGGAATCTATCGGGTTTTCCATGTATAGTATCATATCATCTGCAAAAAGTGAAAGCTTGACTTCATCATTGCCAATTTTGATGACTTTGATTTTGTTTTGTTGTCTGATTGCTGATGCTAGCACTTCCAACACTATGTTAAACAACAGCGGTGAGAGTGGACATCCCTGTCATGTTGGGAAAGCTCTCATTTTTTCCTCATTGAGGATGATATTAGCTGTGGGCTTTTCATAAATGGCTTTTATGATGTTTAAGTATGTTCCTTCTATCCCAACTTTCTCAGGGGGTCTTATTAACAAAGATGCTGAATTTTGTCAAATGCTTTTTCTGCATCGATAGACAGGATCATATGGTTCTTATCTTTTCTTTTATTAATGTGATGTATCACACTGATTGATTTGCGAATGTTGAACCAGCCCTGCATCCCAGGAATGACTCCCACTTGATCATGGTGTATAATTCTTTTAATATGCTATTGAATTTGATTTTCTAGTATCTTATTGAGAATTTTTGCATCCATATTCATCAGGGATATTGGCCTGTAGTTCTCTTTTTTTTTTGCTGGGTCTCTGTCTGGTTTAAGAATCAAAGTATGCTGGCTTCATAGAATGAGTCTGGAAGTTTTCCTTCCTTTTCTATTTTTTGGAACAGCTTGAGAAGGATAAGTATTATCTCTGCTTTAAATGTCTGGTAGAATCCCCCAGGGATCCCATGTGGTCCTGGACTCTTATTTTTTGGGAGATTATTAATAACTGATTCAATTTCTTCACTGGTTATGGATCTGTTCAAATTTTCTATTTCTTCCTGTTTGAGTTTTGGAAGTGTGTGGGTGCTTGTTCATTTCTTCCAGGTTGTCCAGTTTGTTGGCATATAATTTTTCATAGTATTCCCTGATAATTGCTTGTATCTCTGAGGGATTGGTTGTAATAATTCCATTTTCATTCATGATTTTATCTATTTGGGTCATCTCCCTTTTCTTTTTGAGAAGCCTGGCTAGAGGTTTATCAGTTTTGTTTATTTTTTCAAAAACCCAACTCTTGGTTTCATTGATCTGCTCTACAGTTTTTTTAGATTCTGTATTGTTTATTTCTGCTCTGATATTTATTATTTCTCTTCTTCTGCTGGGTTTGCTGTTCTGCTTCTAATTCCTTTACGCATGCTATTAGATTTTGTATTTGGGATATTTCTTGTTTCTTGAGATAGGCCTGGATTGCAATGTATTTTCTCTCAGGGCTGCCTTCATTGTATCCCAAAGCATTTGGATTGTTGTATTTTCATTTTCATTTGTTTTCATATATTTTTTAATTTCTTCTCTAATTTCCTGGTTGACCCATTCATTCTTTAGTAGGGTGTTCCTTAACCTCCATGCTTTTGGAAGTTTTCCAGACTTTTTCCTGTGGTTGATTTCAAGTTTCATAGCATTGTCATCTCAAAGTGTATATGGTATGATCTCAATTCTTGTATATTTATGAAGGGCTGTTTTGTGACCCAGTAAGTGATCTATCTTGGAGAATGTTGGAGAAGAAAGTATATTCTGTTGCTTTGGGATGCAGAGTTCTAAATATATCTGTCAAGTCCATCTGATCCAATGTATCATTCAGGGCCCTTGTTTCTTTAAGGATCCTGTGTCTAGATGATCTATCCATTGCTGTAAGTGGGGTATTAAAGTCCCCTACAATTACCACATTCTTATCAATAAGGTTACTTATGTTTGTGATTGTTTTATATATTCGGGGGCTCCTGTGTTCAGTGCATAGACATTTATAATTGTTAGCTCTTCCTGATGGATTGACCGTGTAATTATTATATAATACCCTTCTTCATCTCTTGTTACAGCCTTTAATTTAAAGTCTAGTTTGTCTGATATAAGTATGGCTACTCCAGCTTTCTTTTGACTTCCAGTAGCATGATAGATAGTTTTCCATCCCCTCACTTTCAATCTGAAGGTGTCCTCAGGTGTAAAATGAATCTCTTGTAGACAGCAAATAGATGGGTCTTGTTTTTTTTATCCATTCTGATACCCTATGTCTTTTGGTTGGAGCATTTAGTCCATTTACATTCAGTGTTATTATAGAAAGGTATGGGTTTAGAGTCATTGTGATGGCTGTATGTTTTATGCTTGTAGTGATATCTCTGGTATTTTGTGGTCCTTGCAACATTTCACTCACAGAATCCCACTTAGGATCTCTTGTAGGCCTGGTTTAATGGTGATGAATTCCTTCAGTTTTTGTTTGATTGGGAAGACTTTTATCTCTCCTTCTATTCTGAATGACAGACTTGCTGGATAAAGGATTCTCGGCTGCATATTTTTTTTTGTTCACCACATTGAAGATTTCCTGCCATTCCTTTCTGGCCTGCCAAGTTTCTGTAGATAGATCCATCACTAGTCTTATGGGTCTCCCTTTATAAGTTAGAGCGTGTTTATCCCTAGCTGCTTTCAGAATTTTCTCTTTTTCCTTGTATTTTGGCAGTTTCACTATGATATGTCTCACCAAAGGTTGATTCAAGTTACGTCTGAAGGGAGTTCTCTGTGCCTCTTGGATTTCAATGCCTTTTTCCTTCCCCAGATCAGGGAAGTTCGTAGTTATGATTTGTTCAAGTACACCTTCAGCCCCTTTCTCTTTCTCTTCCTCTTCTGAAATTACTATTATACGGATATTGTTGCGCTTAATTGCATCACTTAGTTCTCTAATTCTCCCCTCATACTCCTGGATTTTTTTTATGTCTCTTTTTCTCAGCTTCCTCTTTTTCCATAATTTTATCTTCTAATTCACCTATTCTCTCCTCTGCCTCTTCAATCCGAGCTGTGGTCACCTCCATTTTATTTTGCACCTCATTTATAGCATTTTTTAGCTCCTCATGACTATTTCTTAGTCCCTTGATCTTTGTAGCACTAGATTCTCTGCTGTCCTCTATATTTTTTTCACGCCCAGCAATTAATTTTATGACTATTATTCTAAATTATTGTTTTGTTATATTGCTTAAATTGTGTTTGATCATTTCATTAGCTGTTGCTACTTCCTGGAGTTTCTTTTGAGAATTCTTCCATTTTGTCATTTTGGATAGTCCCTGGAGTGGTGTGGAACTCTGGAGCTCTTCCTCTGTGCCGTCTCGAGTAACTTGTGTTGGTGGGCTGGGCCGCAGTCAGACCTGATGTCTGTCCCCAGCCCACTTCTGGGGCCACAGTCCAACTGGTGTGTACCTTATCTTCCCCTGTCCCACGGGCAGGACACACTGTGGAGTGGTGTGGCCTCTGTCCTGGCTACTTGCACACTTCCAGGCTTATGGTGCTGCTTTGATGGGATCTGGCGTATTTGCCGGGGTGGATCCGCAAGGTGCACAGGGGTGGGAGGGGCAGGCTTAGCTCGCTTTGCCATTGGTAGTCCCCTGCGGGAGGGGCCCTGCAGCACCAGGAGGGAGGCAGACCTGTCGGAGGGATGGATCCACAGAAGCACAGTGTTGGGTGTTTGTGAGGTGCAAACAAGTTTTGTGACAGGAAATGGTTACCTTGGGGATTTCGGCTGGGGGATGGGGGAGGGAGATGGCACTGGCCAGCACCTTTGTTCCCCACCACTGAGCTGAACTCTTCCAGGGTTATCTTCCAGGGCTCAACATCTCTCCCTCCTGGTGTCCTCTTCCCCTCCTGTTCTCCTAGCAGAGCTGTTGACTTATAACATTCCAGATGTTTGTTAAGTCCCACTGGCTGTCAGAACTCATGCAGTCCGGCCCCTCTGCTTTTGCAAGCCAGACTCAGGGGCTCTGCCTTGCTGGGCGGGCTGCCTCTCTACTGCCCCGGCTCCCTCCCTCCAGTCCATGTAGTGTGCATCGCCTCTCTGCCCTTCCTACCCTCTTCTGTGGGCCTCTTGTCTATGCTTGGCTCCAGAGAGTATGTTCTGCTAGTCTTCTGGTGGTTTTCTGGGTTATTTAGGCAGATGTGGGTGGAATTTAAATGATCAGCAGGATGTGGTGAGCCAAGCATCCTCTTACACCTCTATCTTTTCCCCTCAACCTAGTCCATTGACATTTAGAGTCAGTACTGAAAGATATGAGTTTATTGCCATTATGTTACTTGTGGATTTGGAGTTTCTTGTGGTGTTCTCTGGTCCTTTCTAGTCTTTGTTGCTTTTGGTCTTTGTTTGTTTGTTTGTTTGTTTGTCTTTTCTCCCCTCAGAGAGTTCCCCCTTAACATTTCTTGCAGGGCTTGTTTAGAGGTCATGAGTTCCTTTAATATTTGTTTCTCTGGGAAACTTTTTATCTTTCCTTCTATTTGGAATGACAGCCTTGCTGGATAAAGAATTCTTGGCTGCATATTTTTCTGATTCAGCACATTGAATATATCCTGCCACTCCTTTCTGGCCTGCCAAGTTTTTGCGGATATGTCTGCTGTGAACCTGATCTGTCTTCCTTAGTAGGTTAAGGACTTTTTTTCCCTTGCTGCTTTCATGATTCTTTCCTTGCCTTAGTATTTTGTGAATTTGACTATGATATGCCTTGTTGATGGTTGTTTTTTGTTGAATCTAATGGGAGTCCTCTGTGCTTCCTGGATTTTGATGTCTTTGTCTGTCCCCAGTTTAGGAAAGTTTTCCATTATAATTTGCTCACAAAACCCTTGTACCCCTTTTCCTCTCTCTTCATCTATGATTCTGATGTTGTTCCTTTTTAGTGAGCCTCTAATTTCTCTAATTCTTAAATTGTGCTCTTTTGCTTTAGTCTTCCTCTTTTTTTCTGCTTTATTATTGTCCATAAGTTTGTCCTCTATATCACTGACTCACTGCTCTGCCTCATCTATCCTTTCGCCATGGTATCTATTCGAGATTACAGCTTAGTTATATCATTTTTTATTTCATCCTGTTTAGCTTTAATATCTCCACAAAAAGGGATTGTAATCTATTTTCAACCCCAGCTAGTAATCTAATTATCATGATTCTAAATTCTGGTTCAGACATCTTGCTTGTATCTGTGTTGATTAAGTCTCTGGCTGTCGGTTTTTCCTGTTCTTCCTTTTGGGGTGAATTCCTTTGTTTTGTCATTTTGAAGGAAGACAGGGAATTAATAAGGTAAAAAAAAATTAAATTAAAAAATTAAAAACAAAAGTTAAAAACAAAAACTCAAAAATCAAATGATGCTAGATCCTAGGTGTGTTTTTATCTTGTTGAAAGGAGCTTGATAGATTAGAGAAAAAAGGGGCAGGGGGAGGAAAAAAAAGAAAAAAAAGGAAAACGTTTGAAATTTTGAAAAACTGAATACAGTGAAATAGAATAAAATGAATTGATGGGACTAAAATAGAATTTGAAAATTTTCCAAAAATAAAAAGTATAGTAGAAAAAAATTAAAAACATTTTTAATAAAAATTGAACATAAAAATAATTTTTTTCCTTCTGTATTGAAGGAAAAAAAAGAAATAGAAAAAAAAAGAAAATTCAGTAGATAGACCAGTGAACAGACTGATGTATGATTGAAATTACATCATTTTCTGCTAGAAGTCAAACTGTGAACCACTTTATAGTCCGTAAAGTAAGCAAGGGGTGAGAGTTGTATTGTTCCTGAAAAGCAAGGTTGCCCCGGTTGGGTGGGGCTTAGTGTATCTGCACCGTTCTCCACTAGATGACCCTGCTTAGCTTACTGGGGTGGATTGTTGTGGCGCTTGTAGGTGTGTATGTGCATGCACGGGAGGAGTGAAAATGGCATAACCCAGCTACCCAGTCTCTAGCATAGGAACTCTTTTCCCCCCTATCAGCAATCCCAGACTTGTCCTTTGTCTCCGGCTTCAATCCACTCCCTGCTTTTACACTGTCTGTGACCAAGCCATCAGTTTGCCTATCAGCACCTCCCTGCTGAGTTTTATCTCAGATGTGGCTGTGTTTCCCAACCCCTCAGTTCTGAGGGACTGTGGCTCTGACCCACTCAGAGCTTCTAGGTGAGGTTCTCACGGAACAATGACAAGGTGCTGGCTGCACCCAGGATTGTTTGTGGGACCGTGCTGCTGCAGATGCCCAGAGACTGTGGCTGCGTGTCACCACACCCCAGAAAAAGTTCACGTGATCATGTAGCTACAGTGTTTCAGGGATTATGGAAAATCACAATACACATCGGGCACCAGGCTTTAGTCTTAACAACCTTGTTCCAGCACCAGTGAATGCAGTTTTTCTCTGGGGTCTGCTGGGACCTTTGCCTGTGGGTTGACCACACAGCCTCTACCAAATGTCTTTCCAGCAGGGGAACTGCCTCTCCTCATGGCCCAAGAACCCCCTGGACCTCACTCTGCTCCTAGGAATTCACCCTTCCCACCAGAGCACCGCCAGGTATCAAGATGTGGAGTTTCAGACGCTGCACTCCCCTGTTTATAGACTCTTAATGGAATTTAAAACCTCTCCTTTCTCCTTTCTCCCTTTTTATTTCAGTCCTTTGGCTTTTTCCACTTTCTCTCCACCTGTTTTTGGGGGGTGTGCTTTTCCCATACTTTCTCCCCATCTGCATACTCTCTCCACAGCAAAAACAGCTCCTTGATCTCCACAGTTTCTCTCTCCCCAAGTTCACCTCTCTGATCTGCATACCTGCCAAGTTCTGTGGTTCAGGTTGTGCAGATTGTTGTGTTAATCCTCAAATCAATTTTCTAGGTGTGCAAGTTGGTTTAGTGTTGATCTGGTTGTATTTCATGGATGAGAGACACAAAAACAGTCCCATGCTGTTCCGCCATCTTCCTGATTATCTCTTTATATTGTCATCACCTAACTTTTTTTTTTTTAAAGAGTTTAATTTTTTGGAGAAGTTTTAGGTTCACACAAAACTGAGCAGAAAGTATAGGGTTCCTATTTACCCCTTCACACACACACATTTTGCCTCTCCCACCATCAACATCCCATACCAGAGTGCTACATTTATTACAATCAGTGAACCAATATTGATATATTATTACCAAGCAAAGTTCACAGTTTACAGTTCACTCTTGGTGTTGTATAGTCTATGAGTTTGTCGAATGTATAATGTCATGTATCCACCACTATGGTATTATAGAGAATAGTTTCACTGCCCTTAAAATCCCCTGTGCTCCACCTGTTCATCCCTCTCTCTCCCCATACTCCTGGCAACCACTGATTCTTTTATTGTCTCCACAGTTTTGCGTTTTCTAGACTGTCATGTAGTTGGAATCATAGAGTATATAGCCTTTTCAAATTGGCTTCTTTCACTTAGTAATATGCACTTAAACTTCCTCCATGTCTTTTTGTGGCTTGATTGTTTCTTTTAGCAGTGAATAATCTTCATTTATTTATCCATTTACTTACTAAAGGATATTTTGATTTCTTCCAAATTTTGGGTAAGTTTCAGTTACCAAATTTGATATTTTCATTGTATATTTTTATAGTTTCATTCATATGCTTAAGATTTCATTCCTCTGGAACTAATTTTTGTAAAAAGTGTGAAGTAGAAATCTAAACTAAATTTCTCATAGGGCCTCCCTAATGTTCTAATACCATTTATTGAATAAGCCATTTTTCTCTTAATAGTTGGGAATGCTATGTTTATTAAGTAATAAACTTCTGTGTGTATTTGAGTCTCTTTTTAGATGCAGCAGTGTGTTTTAATTATTATAATTATAATATATTTTAATACCTAGTTGTGCTAGATGTGTAACATTGCTTCAGATTTTTAGGAGGATTTATTATTCTTTCATATGAACTTTAAAGGCAATTTATCTACTTCTAGAAAAATTGTATTGGCATTTTTATTTTCTATTTAATGTTTTTTATTGCATTCAAGATTACCTTTGGGCTAAGTGATTTTATAATATTTCAGTCTTTCTAACGAAGGTCTTATTAGGTTTGTTTCTGTTCCTCAGTAGCATGTAATTTTTTGTTGTTGTTTTGATCTGCAGATTTTCCCCTTTTATTTCTAGGTATTTTTTTCTTTTTAAATGTAATTTTTAGGGGCACTGGGGTAGCTCAGTTGGTTTTGGCTCAGGTCATGGCCCCAGGGTTGTGGGATTGAGCCTACTTAAAATTCTCTCTCTCTCTCTCTCTCTCCCCCTTTGACTCTCACCCGGGCTTTTGTGCGCGCGTGCTCTCTCTCTCTCTCTCTCTCTCTCTCTCTGTCATAAATGAATGAATGAATGTAATTGTACAATGGGGAACTTTTGCCTCAGGATTTTCTAAATGGGTGTAGTTTTTGATTTCTGGATGTTAACTTTCTGCCCAGCTCTCTCACTTAATTTTCTTATTATTTGTAATTGTGTTACTGGAGATTATTTTTTTATATTTAAATGTTTTTTTTTCACTTATTTAATTATACTTACTAATACTTCCAGAACAATATTAAATAATATTAATGATAAAGGACTTTCTTGTCATGTTCCTTTAATGAGATGTGTTTATATACTTATTCATTAAGAATATTCATAAGATTAAGAATGACTACCTGTAAATTTGTAAACGTACATTTCTAATAATGTTGATGAAGAATTCATCTACTTCTATTGTATCAAATCATTTTGTAAATAATGGATAATGAGTTTTATCAAATTATTTCTCAGCAGCTATCAATGCTCATATAGTTTTTTTTTTTTTTTTTGCAGTATGTGGTTAAATTTTTTATCCAATTATTTCAAATATATACAAAAACAGAATAATTTAAGCCCTACATACCCATCACCTGACTTCAGTAATTATAACTCATGGAAAATGTCATTTCATTTAGACCCTGCCTAATTTTCTTCATCCCCTCATATTATTTTGAGGCAAATCCCAGATATCATATCATTTCATCTGTAAAGATGTCCTGATTAAATTATAGACTTTCTTTTTTTATAAATATAACCACAACACCATTATCATACCTAAAAAATTATTAAATTTTAATGTTAAATATTATTGTGATTAAATAATACTATGAATTATTTTGTAAGACTACATCATAGGTGGTGTTGGGTATTCTAATAGGAGGTACATACTGTATGGTTTATTCGTAACTTATTCCAAAGGGTGATACTCTATTTCTACTTATTACTTCATTAGCTAGAATACAACCATCTAAAGTGAAGCTTCCTCTCAACAACTACTGGGGTTCCCTGAGGTATAGTTCATGAAGGAAGGACAGCAAAGGTGCTTGATTCTTTCCCTTTGGTGACTAGTTTTAAAAATAGGAAGTGATTTCCAAGCATACTGCAATGATGACCAATGCTTCTTTTAGTATCATTATGAACTAATCATTATTACGAACACAAATATGTATTCCAAATTCATTGCACTTGTATCCTTACTAATGCATGCATTTTCTCATATTTGTTTAGTGGGGGCTTATTCAAGCTGGCTATGGTATCCTTTAAATAAAACTTTTGTAATGTTTGATAACTTCATTATTTTCAGTATTACAAGTTGTTTTAGGTTCATCTTTTACATTTTCTGCCTGGTATATGAATCTGTCATTTCTCCAAGAAGCCCTGAAGTATTTAGAGACCAAGATTGGAATGTTATGGATTCTTATTGCTTCTGGCTTGGTTATTATTTCTAGGTCTTTTTAGTGGACAAAGATAGGAAATTTTTTTAAGATAAAATATATCATGAGTTAATACTGATATTTTTAATTCAAAGTCAGGACTATAAGATTTTTACTTAATTTCATTGATCTTATATCCATACTTCCTTTCTTCTACATCAAAATATGTGTTCTTAAAAACACTAATATAATTAATTACTCATTTTTCTTATACTACACTAGACACAGTAGTCTGAGGTTAACCTTCCTAACAGTACTCACCCAAATATTATTAGTTCAAAATTTTTTAATTTTTTACAGTTCTTTATATAATTATGGTATATTTCAAAAGGAATGAACAGATGCATTATGATCTGTTAAAGTCAGTTGGAATAATTTCTTTCTGGTGATAATTTTTCTCTTCCCATCAGCTAGTATAGTGCATTATATTTTTAGATATACTAACATTGAGCTGTCTTTGAATTTCTAAAATAACCCCCCCTTATGAAGAATCTTACATAGGATTTTTACATCAATATTGAGTAGAATTGGTCTGTGCGACGTTATGGGGGCTGTATTTGTTGGTATTGCTATCAGTGTTCTGATAGCATAACACTGGAATTTGGAAATTGGAAGTTCTCCTTTTTTCTATGCTTAGAAACAATTTAACATCTGAAAGAGGTGCAAAGACAATTCAGTGGAAACAAGACAGTCTTTTTAATAAATGGTGCTAGAAAAAAAATTAAGCATCAACATGCAAAAAAATGAACACATTGTTGATCACATTGACCACACCACTTATAAAAATGATCACGTAATGAATAAAAGAATTAAATGTAAAATCAGAATCCATAAGACTTCTAGAAGAAAACAGCAGAAAAGCTTAGTGAACTGGAATTAGGCAAAGATTTCTTAGAGGCAGCTGCAAAAGCGTGACCCACAAAAGATTAAAAATGATAAACTGGACTTCATTAAATTTCAAAACTTCCTCTTTTCAAGACACTGTTTAGAGAATGAAAAGAGAAGCCATAGCCTGGGAAAAAACATTTGTAAGACACATATCTGATAAAGAACTTGTTTCCACGGAATATTTACCCTATGACCCAGCATTTGCACTACAAGGTATTTATCCAAGGGATACAGGTATGCTGTTTCAAAGGGGCACATGCACCCCAATGTTTATAGCAACACTATCAACAATAGCCAATGTATGGAAAGGGCCCAAAAGTCCAATGGATGAATGGATAAAGAAGATGTGGTATATATATACAATGGAGTATTACTCAGCAATCAAAAAGAATGAAATCTTGCCATTTGCAACCATGTGGATGGAACTGGAGGGTATTATGTATGCTAAGTGAAATTAGTCAGAGAAAGATAAATATTATATGACTTCACTCATATGAAGACTTTAAGATACAAAACAGATGAACATAAGGGAAGGGAAGAAAAATAATGTAAAAACGAGGGGGACAAAACATAAGAGACTCTTAAATATGGAGAATAAACAGAGGGTTACTGGAGGGGTTGTTGGGGAGAAGATGGGCTAAATGGGTAAGGGGCATTAAGGAATCTACTCCTGAAAGCATCGTTGCATATATGCTAACTAACTTGGAAGTAAATTTAAAAAATAAATAAAATGGAAAAAAAAGATTCACAAAGCCCATTGGCATATCAAATAAAGGCTTAGAAAACCTGCAGTAAAGAAAACTTATACCTACTTTTAAACTAGTGTTTCCTAAAAGAATTGTACTTCAGGAACCTTTTTTCTCACAACATTTATAACACCTGGTGGAGAAATGGCTTGTGGCAGTTTTGTCTGAGGCCTGCAACCATTGGAATATTCTCTTGGCATTTTTCTACATCCGCATTTGACTTCCCGGCTTTGGCCTTATTTCCCCCTATGTCATGATTGGAGATTTCAGTTCTCTAATTTCTTGCCTCTCTCCTGCCCTGTTCCTCATGGTTTCTTACGAGACCCAGTGGAGGTCTGTGGAGCAAGCATGAGCTCCACTCATATTTACGGTTCCTAGAGACTCTGTACTCTTAAGCTAGTTCACACTTCCTGGCCTTTATCTCCCTTCTCTTTACCCTCTTGGCTGATTCCTGGGGTATACTTCTTTCCCATGCTCTGCTGCAGCTGAGCCAGTGCTCCTGTATTTACTGACTGTAGTTGTTTTTAATCAATCAAAAAGCTACAGTTGTTGTTTCCAAGAAAGCATTTATGGTTTGTCTTTTCAGTTGTTTTTATTTCATACAAAGAAAGTTTCTTGATTAGAATTACCTGCATCAATGTCAGTATTATCACATTTATATCTCATTTGTTTTGGAAATCTTTGAGCTAGAATAACTTTCTTAGAATCAATGTTTTTCTTGCTGACTGTCATATTATTTTACCTTTTGGGGAATATGAAAGTATAGAAGAACACTTTTTAAATGGATGTTCCTTTGTTTGATTTGAAATTCAAATACAGTATAATCTTTCAGTAGAGAAGATTTTTGCTTAGCATAAGATTTTTGAAATAAACACATAATTGTATATTAATGTTACTGTGAAGAATTGATTCTAATTTCAGATTTTTTTTAATACCCAAGTAATGACTTCTCCCTCCCTTCCTGCCTTACTCAGCTCTGCTGAGTAGAGCTTCCAGAACCATGGTCTCTATAGCCCTTCTTCTCTAGTCAGCTCTTGTTTTGTTTTGTTTTGTTTTGTTTTGTTTTAATTTCTCTTTCTTCCTGAGTTCTAACATTTACATTCAGTTTCATCCTTGAGACTTTGCATCTTCATCTTGTGCTATTGTTGTATAGAGCATCTAGCCTCTTTGAGATTTTAATTTTGGCCAACGTTCCAGACACCATTTTCATCCTATTCTGTGACAAAGTTTTATTGAGTTATTTTTCTTTGCTATTGTTTTATTCTTTTCTTTAGCCCCCTTCCTCTTTCTACCATTTCTACTTAGGTCCTATTCAAGTTCTCTTTGATATTATCACTCATCTTAATTATGAAGACTCTTCTGTATTAGCTATTTGTCAGAGACATGCTTAAGGGGAGTTCCTGGGATATTTTCCAGGCATGTAAGAATTACCCTGTGGGGAAGGTTAAGTTGAGAGTTCTTTGCCTGTAACTCCTCTCAGCCAGCTGAGACTGGTATTGCTGGGCTGCTCATTGAGTTTTTCTCCTTCAACTCACATCATCAACAATTTATGTCTGCAAATATAGCTTACTTGGACCCTCCTTTCCCTGCTTTCTGAGACCTTGGGGCTGCACCTGTCTCAGGAAAACCCTGATACCACTCTGCACACCCACTCTTGTGTTCTCAGCAAGGGCTTGCGATACAGGGTATGCTGTCTACTTTGGAGAAATGGCCTGTGGCAGTTTTGTCTGAGGCCTGCAACCATCAGAATGTTCTCTTGGCATTTTTCTACATCTGCATTTCTCTTTCCCAGCTTTAGCCTTATTTTCCCCTATATCATAATTAGAGATGTCAGTTCTCTAATTTCATTGAAAATGGATTTGTGTTTCACTTTCCTATTTTCCTATTGCTTCTAGGTGATTTCTTACATTTTTAAAACTAGAATTTCTCTTTTCCTCCTCTTATTCTACCTCAACATTGTCTTTTTAATACAACTTGTTCTTTTTAATAATCCAGGATATGGAATATCTTATAATGTTGTCATTTTTCTTAAATAAACAACTTTTCATACTTGATAAGTTAAATTCCTAGAAAGTTGTTACCAATTAGATCATGATAAAATCCCCAGATTGTCTTACTGCAACTATTTTATGAATGGGGAGTTTATTCTTTACCAAGCTCTTGCTTGTAGCTTTTAGTGAAAATGTTCTTAGATTTGACCAACTGTGAATAATAATACCTTGTATATATAGATAGATGGCTATATAACAATAACAACCACAACCACAAAGAAACCAGTTAGAAATGCAAATGACATGACTAAGGATATGATAATGACTCAGTTTAATATGTTTTGAGTGGATATATAAGTGAAGGAATGGATGAGTTTGTAAGAAACTTGCCATTGGAGTTGATTGCTATCAAGGCCAAACTAATCAGCTGGCCAATGTATTTGATCAGTAGCTAGCAAGTGTCAGTGTATTTGAACAGTAGCCACTTAACCAGTAACTGATTCCACAAAAATCTCTACAATAACAGAGGAGGCTGGCGCAGTGTACCAGAAGGAGGTGCGGGTGCAGCTGTGGTTGAGGTGCAGAATGTGGTCTAGCATTCCTGTCTCCTGTGAGTGAGCACCATACCCACCCACTAGTTATTGTAGCAGTTCCCCCCAGTTGTTGGTGGCAGCTTCACCTTCTGCCCCTCCCCTCCTCCTGCTCCAGTAGCACCTGTCTGCACTCCTCAAACTAGCCAAACTCTTGTCCAGCTCAGGAGCTTTACACATGTTGTCCCCTCTGCCTGGTATGTTCTTCTTCTGCTCCTTCTTATCAACTTCCATTCCTTTCTAAAATGCTCCCACTTCAATATAGCCTGCCTTCAGTATTCCATGGAACTTTTATTTGCCTTGCCAGTCTACTTTGAGTACACCTATGTCTCTCAATCCAGTGCAAGTTCCCTAAGGCAAGGACCATGTCTTGGTTCTCTTCATATATGTTTATTATGCATTTATTTAATTTTAATTAATCTGCCTACCTAAATGTTCTTTTTAAAGAAAGCATTAGATTCCTTAGAAATCCCCATAAGTAATGTGTTGTGGTTAAAATAAAGATAAAAGAAAGGTCATACATCAGACAGAATAGGTGAGAATAATTGTAGCAGTTATGAGATAATTCCTGAAAATGAATTATTTACCCTTGTCTCCTGTACAGCATCAGCATAGGGTCTTACACCAGTTGAACTGTAATTAATAAGACTTTAACTGGGTTGCCCATCTCTAAAAGCCAACTAAAAATAACCAACTCAGCAGCACAGATGGCTAGATGTTGTGAAATCTCTACCTCTTTTAGTTTCCTGATTTTTTTGTCTTTTGACTTCTCATCTAAAAGCTGCTTCTAAGACAAATGTAAGAAAGCTATGGTAGAAGAATGACCTGGGGCTATGGTAAAAAAAAGGCTACCTGGGGCTGCCTGGTTCTAGAACTCCCCACACCAGGCACACAGGTGCAGTATGGGGGTTCTGCAGAGCTTCCTTTCCTGCCTCTCTGAGGGCTGCCAGCCAGCCCAGCCTCCTGCTGGTCTCAGTGAAGGACAACCTGTTCTCTCCAAGTCATGCCACCTTGCTACCCACCTCTAATGTCATGGCCTTTCTACATTTCCTATCAGTACCATCATGAGATCAGTGCCTTTTCCTTTTATCTGCCACTTTTAAGTATTTTAAAAGATTGAATGCAGTCCTTTTTCTCTTACTCTGCCATCTATTTCTATCCTTTCCTTTAACACAGGCTTTTTTCCCACCCACTATTGTCTGCTTCTTGCCCAGCAGGTGATCCAGTCAGAAAAGGCAATGACAATGCTACCTGCATAGGTATGGTCACCTGTGGAAAGCTGAAACTTTCTAAACTGCCTCCTTGTCCACTTGTAGCATATGACAAGTATGATAAAGGAAAGCTTATAAGGAGAAAAAACAATATGTAAAATTATTTCTGGAGCACCTGGTTGGCTCAGTCACTTGAGCATCTGACTTCAGCTCAGGTCTTGATCTCTCAGTTTGTGAGTTTGAGCTCCGCTTTGGCTCACTGCTGTCAGCACAGAGCCCACTCTGCATACTCTGTCCCCTCTCACTGCTCTTCCCCCACCTGTACTCTCTCAAAAATAAATAAAAACCATTAAAAAATAAAATTATTTCTAATCTCCATGCATCATGGGGTAGGGTGTTTCCTGGTAATAGCTGAGCCCTTTGTAAGTTAAATGCCCTCAACAATGGAGGATACAAGTTCAGAGGTAGAGGAGCTGGGACAGGGTTACATGGTTCTGCATGATAAGGGGATATGAGTTAATGACATAGGAATAGAGAGATCCAGGAGGAAGGAGACAGGGACAACCAGGGCCAGACCCTGAGATGTTGGGGGATAAGAAAGAAGAGAGTATAAAGTTCTTCCCTCCCTAATGCTTCCCCCAGCAGAGACATAAGTGAAGGGCATTTTTGTTTTTATAGTTAAATGCCATGTACTATGCAATCATATTCTGGGAATTTTCATTAAAATTATTGAAAGCACAATATGTTTGTAGAGTTACATTTCTTTTTTTTTTAAATGTTTATTTATTATTTTTGTGAGAGAGAGCGCACGAGGAGCAGAGGGGCAGAGAGAGAGGGAGACACAGAATCTGAAGCAGGCTCCAGGCTCTGAGCTATCAGCACAGAACCTGATTTGGGGCTTGAACCCATGAACTGTGAGATCATGACCTGAGCCAAAGTTGGACACTTAACGAACTGAGCCACCCAGGCTCCCCTGTAGAGTTGCATTTCTTGTGGAAGATAGTGGTGAAGAGCATAGATTTTGTGGCATGTTGGGAGGATGGGACATAGCAAAATCAGCTTGTTCAAACCTTGATTCTGACTTTGACTAATGATGCTTATGCATGATGTTTACTCCAACCACCTCCCCATGTATCCATGATGATTAACCTACACAGTGAAGAACTGAAGTCCCCAATCCAAGATGCCTTTACTTTGGCATTTTCCAGAACTTCTATAGCTAAAAGCCAAAAGAGTGAAAATTATTTGTTTCAATTGAAAATGTAAGATAATTAACAACAATTACTACATTCTTTTATAGCACTAAGGTCAGATTACTTGTTTATGAATAGTATATATTACAAGTTTTATATGCTTAAAACTTGCAATGTTAATAAAATTATAATACTTATAATCACAAATTTGTTTATTAAGCCAGTTTATTCCAAATGTATTTATTAGAGTTAATTTTTGTTTGAAATGAAACTACAAGTGCTGAGTTCAAATAAATGTAGCATCTCTTTATTTTTTTTCCAGTTTGTATAAATCACTGTAACAAGTATGGGAAGTTATTACGGTTTTTAAGACTGTTTTTTCCATGATTTTCAGCAGGTGACATAAAAAATTAGCCTTTTTGGGTTTAGACAACTTCTTTTAGTTTCTCAACAGAGAATACTATTGAAATTCTAGGACTGCACAGCAAAGACTTTAGCAAAAGTCCAGGAACCCCTGAGGCTTCTCCAAAGCAGAATTTACTTCATATCTATGGTAGGGAATGTTCATGCCAGTTGTCCGTGAGAGGGATTTAAGATGGAATTAAGGAAATATCTTTTGGGGAAAGCAAATTACTTTGTCTCTAAGTGACTCAGAATATATTCTCCATCATATCAAAAAGTAGATATCATGTCAAGGCCCCATAAAACCAGATGATGATGCTCCAAATTCACGAGGAGAGAAAATATAGGAAGACCAAAGAACACTCAAAGTGACAGGGCCCCATATTCTGCAGATTTTAGTGTCTGTGATTTTCTTCCAGAGCCTAGAAGATGGAAACCAGTCCTTTTCTTGTCTTGTGTTGCAGGGCCTATGAAAAAATGTGATCATTATACATTGTAAAGTAGGATCATTATGTTATATCTGGCATCAGTATAATAACAGAGAGAAAGTTTGTGATAGAAACAATTGGATCATCTTTAAAGGAAGATAGAACTTCATTAAAATAGAACTCTGCTTAACCTCTGAGGGAGACATGATGCTTTTACAATATTTAGATATACAGGTTTGGGTCTGGAGAAGGGTTGGGGAAGGGGTGTAACT
Source organism: Leopardus geoffroyi (assembly GCF_018350155.1). NCBI lineage: Eukaryota > Metazoa > Chordata > Mammalia > Carnivora > Felidae > Leopardus > Leopardus geoffroyi. Next base: position 125,833,174 of record NC_059333.1, read on the forward strand.
GGATTAGATCATCCTGACAATTAATTAATTCTTGCATTTTAAAAAACATGATACTTATTTTAAAATTTATATATGTGGATTTGAAGAATGAGCTGGATATGGGTAGGCAGATATTGGGAAAGGGGAGGGCTGATATTCCCAGGAAGGAAAGCAAAATGGGCAAAAAGGGAGGGGTGGAAATGGGTGTGATGTTGGAGAAAACAGGATATAATTTTGGAGCAAGAAGGCAGACACTCTTTAGGTGGTTCTTGGGCTTAAAGTCAGAAGGATGAGCTAAAAGGCAGAGCAAAAGGACTGGGTAGAGCCAGACAGCACCACAAAGAAGCCTTTTCAATGGAGGCCTGAGGTGGTACAAGCTTGGCTAGGCTGCCAACAGTGGGAGTGGAGAGTAAGGGTACATCCCAGGAACATTTCAGAAAAGGAATGGTGTGATTTTGTGGCAACTCAGTCATAGAGGCTGAGGGAGAAGACTAAAATGAAAGATGTCTTCAAATTTTCTCAACTGGGAGACCAGATGAGTTCCTTGAGAAAAATGGTAAAGTTGGAAGGAAATTCATTTAGAAAAAAAAATGAAGGAAAGGGATAAGGCTGTGTTTTGGTCCCACTGAATTTGGTGTGACAGCTGAGTATCCAAGTGGAAAGTATTAAGAGGTCTTAAAATGGGGGTGTGCTGTGAAGTTGAGAGGTTAGGGTAGAAGCTGTAGATATAAAAGTCGTCAGCATAGAATCCATACAGATAGAAGTAGATGAAATCTTGGAGTGAAAATAAAGGCATAAGTTCTGACTCTAAGAATTGGGAATTGGTGCTACATGAGTTTTTTATGTAGTTACTTTTGGCAGCCAATACTACATTTCATTCAATTGATGATAACAGTAAGATTGGGGAAACATATTTCCTGTTTTTTCTATAGGTTTTCCATTATTTCTCTAGTCAAATTTATCTATTACCATCAAGAAGCTCTATTTGTTTTAGTGATGAACTTTCCTCTGGCAAGCATTAAAAAGGAGTCCTGTCTGGCTGCAGGTTTTTTTAAATGACACAAACATAACCCATTTTTCCCCTTAATTTTCGATTCTGAGCTTTCTGACGATGAACTGCACTGTGGTAGAAGAGAGAGGAGGAAGGCAGTGGGTAGAGACAGATCTTTTTATAAAGATCAGCAATTCTCCGTGCTTTTATCCCAGGCGAAGATTACATTTAACACCCAGGGGTCTCAGCTGCCTCAGATCCTTTTCAGAACGAGTAGCTGTGGCACTGCAGATAGTTTGGGGTGTCCTTTCATTTTTTGACAGTATTAAATATATACCCCAGTGAGCCATAAATCAATGATTTATCTAAGAATAAATCATATCTCTAATAAGGGACCCCTTCTTTTAAATTGGACAGTGCATTATATTAAACAGATGAACTTTCTCAAAAATACAAACTGTCAGGCAGCCATTTTTAATGAATATAAGTTAAAATTCCTCTTTCTTTAGGAGAAAGTGATTTCTCTTCAAAAGGGAAAAACTGGGGGATTTTCTGAGTTTTGTTGGCCATTGTGTGTATTTTATTTAATCTTTTGGCTGTGGGGAGAGTTAAGGTTCCTCCCAGAGTTTTCACTATCAAGGTTGCTTATTGGGGAAGGGACAAGAGAGAAATACAGGGAAGAACACTCAGGAGCTGAACTTGGTAGAAGTACAGCAGGACAGGGCCCCATGTGGACTGATTTTGTTTGTATGTCTGTTAGTGTTTCACACTAAACATATTCAGTGTCATCTTGGGGTTGGATAGTTTTCATTTGCTATTATTCTTGGTACTTAGTATAGTATCTAAAATGCCCAGTAGGTACTTAGCAACTATCTCCTGAATAAATATATGTTGTGTGCTGAAATGATAATGATTTTTTAAGTGTTAAGATTCCATTTTTGGCTTTTCTGATTTACTCAGAGAGGAGTGATCTGTTCCTTTACCACTATTAGCCTAGAAGAAGAGCTATAAAAGAAAAAGGATTACAAAGATGCATTCATTTTTTCATCCATAGCATAAGGTATTTTAGAAGCATTTACACCTCTATGTTCTGTTTAGACTCACTAGTTAACAGATTTCATTGGTGGGCAGTGAAAAGAAGGGTGTGGACAGGGGCAGGAAGAAAGTGGATTCCTTTAAAGGGCTGTCATCTGAGACACTTGACTATCCTAAAAGTGAATAAGTGCATCAATTGTATACAGATGTGAAATCTGAACAATAACTGAAGATATAAACATGATGGACACATCTGTTTCTGGCAATATAGAAAGCTAAAATATTCAGAAACCCCTCTCATGCAAAATACCTGAAAACACTGGATAAAATGTTTAAATACATATTGGCTTAATCTGTAGCTAAGATGGAAAAATGGAAGGAAAATACTTAGGGCTAAAAAGAATAATAAGAGAGTAATCCAGAAAGGTAATTAGGCAAAGAGCCCATGGCTGCCTGGGATATCTGCTTATTTAAAACAAATGAGAGCTTCAATTTTCAAGGGCTGATCTGGAAACACAGACAAAACTTAAGGTCAGCACAAGGTGGGAAGCCAGATCAGAGCTCTCTGCCTAAATCTGTGTCTCCCAAAGAATGGCACTCAGGGAAAAGAAATTTTGGTGTGGGGGTAACTTGCCCTACCAATGGAGATGGAAAGAAACTTTCCTTAGTTCCAAATGAAGAGAAAATGAGGTCTTCCTTGACCATAAACTGACCCTTTCATGGGCCAAAATGTACATTACATGTGTGAGCCAAAAATCCAAACTAAGCGTTTAATTGAAAGTACTCTCTGGCTGGTAGTGCTTTAAGACATTCTGTTGAAGAACTCACCTTAAACCCAAACCTCAAATAATTCCCCACATAAAATCAAATAAATGCAAACAATTAAAAATAAAACTCTTAGGAAAAAAAAACAAGCAAAGTGAGTGAGAGGTTCCTCCCTCAATCTGAAAATATCAGAATCAAGACCACAAAGACCAGATTTCCTAATTATTAGGCACAAAATATAGAAAATAAACATGCCTAAATATTTGAAGAAATGAAAGAGGAAATTTAACTTGTGCCTATCAGAGAAAATACCAAGAAAGAGTGAGGTTTTAAAGAGAACCAAATAAAACCTCCAGAAATAGAAACATAACAATTGAGGTTAAAAAATAATGAATGCCTTACAAAGCCAATTAGACAAAGTTGGATAAAGAATTGATGAATTGGAGGTTGAATCTGAAAAATTATTCAGAATACAGTGCAGAGAAGCAAAGAGGTGAGGTAACATGTGTTAAATCAGAGTCCCAGAAGGAGAGGACCGAGCTAATGGAGAAGCACCAATATTCAAGAGATAATAGATGAGAATTTTCCTGCATTGATGAGACACAAGAATTATGATATTCAGAATTAATAAAAATAAATCTATGTTTAGGCACATTATGGAGAAACTGCAGAATTCCTAAGAAGAGAGAATCTTTAATACAGCCAGAGAGAAAAGAACACTTACAAAGAAGTGGCATTTAGACTGGGCTTGCACTTAGGTGAGACAGTGAAGTGCCTAGGGTGTAATATTTAACAAGATATTCACTATCCAGTTCAATAGCATAATGCCTCAAAAGTACTTAATGGGAGAGGAGTGGCTTTCTCCTTTAAGAAAAGGAAATTACTCCTTTTTAACTTTAAAATGACATTTATGGCAACTGATGTTGCCAGAGAGCTGTAATATACTGTCTCTTATGGTTTCTGCCGAGTTGTGCTTAAGGAAAAGGGGCTAAAACCCTCTAGGGAAGTATTTTGTAGTTGTAGGAATGAAAAGATGAGACATATAGCAACCAATATGAAGGAGGCTAGGTTTGTAGATCTAAATTTAGCACAAAATTTGTTAGATATCCCTGAATCAGAAAAATTTCAGCAAGTCACAAAAAAGAAAGTCTCAAAGTAAAACAGATATATTCTACTCAAATCCAGAAGTAAAATGAGGGCTATTCAAAAGCAAAGATAGCAAATACCTAACACATATGTTGACATGTTCAAGTCTTCTGTCCATGCCAGATGCCATGAATTAACTGCAGCACTCTATTTCTCAGATCAGACTCTGTTTCAAAAGCTCAGAGGAGTTTCCAAAAGAATCAGGATTCACTGGTGTATATTTAGTACCTAGGATAGTACCTGGAGCCTTCTTTGTGCTCAGTAAATATTTGTTGGCAGATGAGTGAATTGGAGTTGACAAACATGATTAAACCTATTTGTCATCACTATCAGGGTAGTGATTAATAATAATGAATAGTGATATCTAGAAAGATAACTTTTTTGTCCAATTCACCTCTCCAGAATAGATGAGTTCTGAGAAGTTAAGACCTCCTGGTCTGGGAATGTGATATCCCCACTGGGACAAGCTGAGCATAGAGGAATGGCCTGGTGTGTTTGCGGGTTATGTATGAAACTGAGAGGTAATTTTTGAAGGTTATATCTGTAGATCGTTTTGGCTGGCCTCTCTTCCTAACTCCATTTGTCCACCAGTATCCTCCTTTGGGAATCAGGGCCAGCAGATACATGAATTCTGGCGGACGTGAATCAGTTCAGGTTCTAACTACCAGGCTAATTGCCTGCGTAACAAAAGTTACACAAAAAGTGTAACAAAAGTGGTCTTTTTATGTTCTAGGCTTAATAAGGGTCTGAGAATTAATGATGAAGGAGTCATGAGTTGAGAATCAGAAAAGAGCTCTAACCCTTAGAAATTTGTATATCCTCTCAAGGAAGGGCAGCACCCACTTTCTGGAAGGACCTACCCATCTCCCTGGCAAAGGTGGCTGAGGGATCCCTGAAGATGAGAAACTCAAATCTTCGAGCTGAGTTGATCAGGGAGAAGAAAGTTCTCATTCTGGTACTTCAGCCAGGGACTGACCACTTGCTTTGTGCTATTCTGCTAGTCTATTAGTCTTGAGATCGCTGTGACTTAAGATCACCAGCTGTATCTGAGTTCCAAAGAGTAGATAAAGAAAGCTAACAATACATTTAGGAAGACTCAGTAAATAGAGGGGTCAAAGACAAGCCAAAAATAAAAAACTGGAAGTCCTAGTTAAATAGTACTGTTGCGTGAGTCACAGGACACCTGTTCCCCAAATATACAGCAATTAAAGAGGTTTGATTACAACAGTGAAATGAATTTCTAGGAGTAAGATATTAATTAAAAGTAGTAAGATGAACTGAGTTGAGAGTGTGCTCATACAGATAACCACATCAGTAGTCTAGAAGATAAAGTAGCAGGAATATCTCATACAGAGCAAACATGCAGAAAGGGAGAAGATAAGGGCTTAGAGTACAGAACCAGAAGACCTACCATGAAAACAATGAGTTCCAGAAGGAGAAAAAAGAACACATAGAGAAGTAATAGTTAAGTAAATAATAGGAAAAGGTTGCCCATAAGCCACAGACTGAATCTAGAAATCCAAGTTTCAGACCAAATTGATGAGGAAGGATAGATACAATCAGGAACATGCTGGGAAAAGTCCTGAACTTCAAGGATAATGAGAAAATCTTATAAATTTCTAAACAGAGCAAATTTCTTATAATGGACAAAGAATCTGAAAGAATCAGACTGGAAGACAGAGAATATCTGTAGGTTATGAGAATGACTGCAATCCAGGGATTCTAATTTACATGGTGATTTGTTTTAATTCTATTTTAACATGGTAATTTACCTATCAGGGTGAAAAGAAAATATTTGCCCAAATTTGAGCATTCTGAGTGTACCCCACCTGCATACCAGGGAAATGTCAAATCTTAATAAGAACAAAAATCTGATTGGACTGAGACGTTCCTAGATGAGAAGACCTTACTATCAGCCCAAAATACTAATTTAACTATTTATTTTTGTTTTTAAAGTGGGGTGGTATAGAGATCATATTAACATTTTTATGGAAGAATAAATATATGAAAATGGCTAATATTATGACAGTTGTCCCATATTGATAAATGTATTTTTAAAGCAAACAAATCATTGAGAGATTATTAAGAGCCCAGAAATAGATCTTGATATGTGAGAGAATTAAATATATAAAAACAGTTGCTTTCTAGTCTAGTGGAAAAAGGATGGTCTTTAATAAACAGTGCTGTCACAACTGGCAATCCATTTAAGAAAAAAAGTAAAGTTGGACTTCTTTATATAATATAAAAACGTCAAATGGGTAAAAAACAAATGTAAAAAATAAAATTAAAAACTCCTATAATATAGGAAATTACATGTATACCCTTGGTTTGAGCTACCATTTTAACCAAGACAGTAATCACAGAAATTATTTAAAAACTAAACATTTTATTGTATAAAGAATTTTTTAAATTATGGCAAAAATATAATATAAATCAATAATGCTTAAATATTTACATATATTTACACAAACTATGTTAGTAGATAAACAGTAAATAGAGAAAAGCAAAAAAGCAATCATTTTAATAATGACCTAAGAAACTCTAATATGTTTTTGTCTGAATTTGATTATATACGTATTTTATATGTATACAGAAAGTTCTAAAAAAATGCATAAGCAGTTGTTCCATTGGTTATGTGGGAGGATAGAGAGAGATTGAAGAGGAGTTAATACAAAAGTGAAAGATTACATAAGATGTGGTCATGACAAAAAATAGAACATAGGATACCCAATTTATTAAAATTATATATTTCTTTTTAAAATTTTATTTATTTAAATTCAAGTTAGTTAACATACAGTATAGTATTGGTTTCAGGAGTAGAAGCCAGCGATTCATCACTTACATATAACACCCAGTGCTCATCTCTACAAGTGCCCCCTTAATTCCCATCACCCATTTAGCCCAATTACCCACCCAACACCCCCTCTAGCAACTCTCAGTTTATTATCTCTATTTAAGAGTCTCTTATAGTTTGCCTCCCTCTCTTTTTATCTTATTTTTCCTTCCTTTCCCCCATGTTCATCTGTTGTGTTTCTTAAATTGCACATATGAGTGAAATTATGTATTTGTCTTTTTCTGACTGACTTATTTTGCTTAGCATAATACACTCTAGTTCTATCCACATTGTTGCAAAGGGCAAGATTTCATTCTTTTTTGTAAAAAATTTTTTAATGTTTATTTTTGAGAGAGACAGAGTTCGAGTGGGGGAGGGGCAGAGAGAAAGAGGGACACACAGAATCTGAAGCAGGCTCCAGGCTGCAAGCTGTCAGCACAGAGCCTGATGCAGGGCTCAGACCCATGAACCATGAGATCTTGACCTGAGCTGAAGTTGGATGCTTAACTGACTAAGCCACCCAGGCACCACAAGACTTCATTCTTTTTGATCACTGAGTAATGTTCCATTGTGTATATATACCACATCTTCTTTATCCATTCATCAGTTGATGGCCATTTGGGCTCTTTCCATAATTTGGCTGTTGTTGATAGTGCTGCTATAAATGTTGGGATGCATGTTCCCCCTTCAAATCAGCGTTTTTGCATTGGATAAATACAAATTTTTGTATTTGGATAAATACCTAGTAGTGCAATTTCTGGGTCATAGGGGAGTTCTATGTGTAATTTTTTGAGGAATCTCCATACTGTTCTCCAGAATGGCTATACCAGTTTGCATTCCCACCAGCAGTGCAAAAGTGTTCCGCTTTCTCCATCTCCTCACCAACATCTTTTGTTTCCTGAGTTGTTAATTTTAACCATTCTGACAGGTATGAGGTGGTATCTCATTGTAATTTTGATTTGTATTTCTCTGATGATGAGTGATGTTGAGCATCTTTTCATTTATCTGTTAGCCATCTGGATGTCTTCTTTGGGGAAGTGTCTATTCATGTCTTCTGTCCATTTCTTCACTGGGTTATTTGTTTTTTGGGTGTTGAGTTTGATAAATTCTTTATAGATTTTAGATACTAGCCCTTTATCTGATATGTCATTTGCAAATATCTTCTCCCATTCCATTGGTTACCCTTTAGTTTTGTTGATTGTTTCCTTCACTATGCAGAAGCTTTTTATCTTGATGAGGTCCTAATAGCTCATGTTTATTTTTGTTTCCCTTGCCTGTGGAGACATGTCTAATAAGAAGTTGCTGTGGCCGAGGTCAAAGAAGTTTTTGCCCGTTATCTCCCCTAGGATTTTGATGGTTTTCTGTCTCACATTTAGATCTTTCATCCATTTTGAATTTATTTTTGTGTATGGTGTAAAAAAGTGGTCCAGTTTCATTCTTCTGCGTGTTGCTGTCCAGTTTTACCAACACCATTTGCTGAAGAGACTGTCTTTTTCCATTGGCTGTTCTTTCCTGCTTTGTCAAAGAGGAGCTGGCCATACGTTTGTGGGTTCATTTCTGGGTTCTCTCTTCTGTTCCGTTGATCTATGTGTCTGGTTTTGTGATAATACCATACTGTCTTGATGATTACAGCTTCGTAACACAGTTTGAAGTCCAGAATTGTGATTCCTGTGGCTTTTTTTTCAACATTAATTTGGCTATTTGTGGTCTTTACTGGTTCCACACAAATTTTAGAATTCTTTGTTCTAGCTCTGTTAAGAATGCTGGTGTTATTTTGATACGGATTGCTTTGAGTGTGTAGATTGCTTTGGGTAGTTTAAACCTTTTAACAATATTTGTTCTCCCAATCCATGAGCATGGAGTGTTTTTGAATTCTTTGTGTCTTCTTAATTTTCTTTCATAAGCTTTCTATAGTTTTCAGCATACAGATCTTTTACCTCTTTGGTTAGGTTTATTCCTAAGTATCTTACGGTTTTTGGTGCAACTGTAAGTGGGATGAATTCCTTGATTTCTCTTTATATTGCTACATTATTGGCATATAGAAATTCCTATGACTTTGCTAAATCCATGTATCAGTTCTAGACATTTTTTGGTGGAGTCTTTCAGGTTTTCCACATAGAGTGTCATGTCATCTGCAAAGACTGAAAGTTTGACTTTTTCCTTGCCAGTTTATATGCCTTTTATTTATTTATTTTTCTTATTTCTTTCTTTCTTTATTTCTCTCTTTCTTTTCTTTTCTTTTCTTTTCTTTCTTTCTTTCTTTCTTTCTTTCTTTCTTTCTTTCTTTCTTTCTTTCTTTCTTTCTTTCTTTCTTTCTTTCTTTCTTTCTTTTTGTCTGATTGCTGAGGCTAGGATTTCCAGTACTATGTTGAACAACAGTGGTGAGAGTGGACATCTGTATTGTATGCCTGACCTTAGAGGGCAAGCTCTCAGTTTTTCCCCATTGAAGTTGATATTAACTATAGGTCTTTCATATATGTCCTCTATGATGTTGAGGTATGTTCTTCCTATCCCTACTTTCTTGAGGCTTTTTTGAAGAAAGGATGCTGTATTTTGTCAAATGCTTTTTTTTTTTGTATCAATTGACAGGATCATATGGTTCTTATCCATTGTTAATGTGGTGTATCACACTGATTCATTTGCAAATATTGAACCAGCCCTGCAGCCCAGGAATAGTCCCACTTGAACATGGTGAATAATTCTTTTAATGTACTGTTTAATTCACTTTGTTAGTATCTTGTTGAGAATTTTTGCATCCAGTTTCATTAGGGATATTGGTCTGTAATTCTCCTTTTTAGTGGGATGTTTATCTGGTTTTGGAATCAAGGTAATGCTGACTCACAGAATAAGTTTGGAAGCTTTCTTTCTATTTCTATTTTTTGGAACAGTTTGAGAATAGATATTGACTCTTCTTTAAATGTTTGATAGAATTCCCCTGGGAAGCTATCTGGCCCAGTACTCTTGTTTGTGGGGAGATTTTTGATAGCTGATTCAATTCCATTGCTGGTTATGGGTCTGTTCAAATTTTCTATGTCTTCCTGTTTCAGTTTTGGTACTGTTGTGAAGTTTCTAGGAGTTTGTCCATTTCTTCCAGATTATCCAGTTCTACAGGTAACACGAAGGCAGTAAGTTCATATTTCTCATTAATCACTATAAATGTAAATGGACTAAATGCTCCAATCAAAAGACATAGGGTATGAGAATAGATTAAAAAAAAAAAAAAAAAGAAGATCCATCTACATGCTGCCTACAAGAGATTCATTTTAGACCTAAAGACACCTGCAGATTGAAAGTGAGGGGATATAGAACCATTTATCATGCTAATGGATGTCAAAAGAAAGCTGGAGTAGCCATACTTATATCAGACAAACTAGATGTTAAAATAAAGACTGTAACAAGAGCTGAAGAGCATTATATCATAATTAAGAGGTCTATCCTTCAAGAAGATCTAACAATTTTAAATACATATGCCCCCAACTTGAAAGCACCCAAATATATAAATCAATTAATAACAAGCATAAACTCACTGATAATAATACCATAACAGTAGGGGACCTTAATACCCCACATACAACAATCAATAGATCATCTAAGCAGAAAATCAACAAGAAAACAATGGCTTTGAAAGACACCCTGGACCAGATGGACTTAACAGATTCAGAACATTTCATCCTAAAGCAGCAGGATACACATTCTTCATGAGTGCACATGGAACATTCTCCAGAACACATCACATAGTGGGTCACAAATCAGCCCTCAACATGTACAGAAAGATTGAGATCATACCATGCGTATTTTCAGGCCACAACACTATGAAACTCAAAATCAACCACAAGAAAAAATTTGGAAAATACATGGAGGTTAAAGAATGAATAGGTTAACCAGGAAATTAAAGAAGAAATAAAAAAAATCCATGGAAGCAAATGAAAGTGAAAGCATGACAGTCTATACCCTTTGGGATGCAGTAAAGACAGTCCTAAGAGCAAAGTACGTTGTAATCCAGGCCTATCTCAAGAAGCAAGAAAGTTCTCAAATACAAAACCTAACCTTACACATAAAGGAGCTATAAAAGAAGCAGAAAATAAAGCCTAAAGTCAGAATAAGGGAAATAATAAATATTAGAACAGAAATAATATAGAAACAAACAAAAAATAGTAGAACAGATCAGTGAAGCTAAATGCTGATTCTTTGAAAGAACAAACAAAATTGATGAACTCCTAGCCAGCCTTATCAAAAAGAGAGAGGACTCAAATGGATAAAATCACAAATGAAAGAGGAGAGATCACAACCAACACCACAGATATAGTAACAATTATAAGAGAATATTGTGAAAAATTATATGCCAATAAAATTATATATTTGTATGTAAATGCATAAATGTATGTATTAAGAGAAAGTCACTAAAATTTTGTTAATAATGGATACCTCCATAGTTGGGATTTTGTGTGATGTTTTTCACCTACTTCCTCATACTTTTGGATATTGCTCTCTTTTCATAATGAAGATGTACTATCTATTTAATCAGAAATATAAAGCAGCTTCACTGTGAGAAATAAAAACAAAGCAAAATGTATTCACCAATCCACAGGAATTTATCCCACAATTTGAAATCCATATGAGAAGACAGAGACTTGAGTTGCTGAATGTAGAGAAGACTCAAAGGAAATGGTGGGAGAAGGGCCCAGAACAATTCCTGAGCCAAAAAAAAAAAAAAAAAAAAGACACACCAAGAATGGACCAAGAAGCAGTGAAAAACAATTTTTGTTTTAGTCTTAGTTTGGCATTAGGGTCCAGGCAAATGCTATGAGTGGGGAAACTGTTCTCTAAGACCCAAATTAGACTTCAGATATTGTTTGATTTTTCTATCTTCAACAGAAGAAAAACAAAGTCCAAATGTTCCACTTCTGGAGCTGAAGATTTAGGAAACATTTTAAAAAGCAAAAATTTTCAATTTACTCTTCAGTTTTTATATAAAATGTGATTCAAAAGGAGAAACCAGAAGACAGAATGTTTTCTCTCCATTGAAGGGGAAAAGAAAGGGTTAAACTAGTTATCAACCTGTTACAGAATGAAATAACCAATTTCAGACTCTGTTTTTCCAGTAGGACCAGTGCCATCAGTGAGAAAGACTTGCTCAGTCCCTCAGAGAATGTGTCAAAGCAAAGTTCTGCAAGCATTGTTGCACTGAGATGATTTCAAAGAAATTCACAAGAAAGGAAAATTACAGCATTCTGTTCTCCAGGTGATAAAGACCTGCATCCCAGCCTGAACCCTGGCTGTGGAATCTGGTACTCAGAAAGCACAATTTTTATCTGAACCTATTTTCACTTATCAAGTTCACTTATGCAAGCCTTTTCATTCTCTGACTCTTAGTTTTTTCATCTATAAAATGGGATTTCCAATAATAATGGAATGTAGAAAAGAATACTTACTTGATTTATTTTATGTCAGTAGCATAATTCAAATGCAAGCATTATCATGAAAATGTTAATTTGAATAGGTACAGCACACGAATGCCACAACCAAAGTAGCTTAAATAAACATGGTGGGTGTTTTTTTTTTTTTTTTTTTTTTTTTCTGGTCCTCCACAGCCATAATTGTAAGCTACTTGGCATCACTGAGGAGTCCTGTTAGAGTAAATAGCAGAGATTTTAAACTTGGAGTCTTCAATCATGAAAAACAGAGTAATGTCAAAGGTCATCTAGTCCAATGTGCTTGTTCTGGCTGAGACAACTAAGGGTCCAAGTGGTGAAGTGAGTAAATCAAAGTTGCATAGTATCAGTGATAGTTTGGGGAAAAAATTCCCTTGACTCTCCACCTAGTGTTGTGCTCACAATGAGAGAGGACTCATTTTATAGTAGAGGCACTCACTTGCAAGATGTTAGGTTATCTTTCTTAAGCTTTCTTAACTACTCCCAGCTACCTCACTATACATGGAAATCACCTAATCCTGCTTGTAGCTGTATACTCCTTTAACAGTCTACCACAAAGATTGTGTCGCTTTGGTCTGTCTTTCCTATTAATCAGATAGTTCTTTAAGGGCAGGAGCCATATGTTTTCTCCTTTTTTCTTTTCTTTTCTTTTTTCTTTTCTTTTCTTTTCTTTTCTTTTCTTGTGCTTTCTTTCTTTCTTTTTCCTTCTTTCTTTTCCTTTTTTCCTTTTTTCTTTCTTTCATCTTACCTTCTCTCAGGATACCTCAATCTTTGCTCTTAAGACCTTTCACTGATTGGATGAGACCACCCATATTATGGAGGATAATCTACTTTACTCAATGTCTACTTATTTAAATGTTAATGACATCCAAAAAATATTTTCACAGCAACATCTAGACTGCTTGACCAAACAGCTGGGCACCATAATCTCACCAAATTGATACATAGAATTAACCATCACAAACAATGATCAAAGGAGATGAGATTGTGGTCAGAAAGTCAGATACTTGCATTAGTGAGTTTGGAGGTAAAACAATCTGACAGAGTGCAGTGATTATGGATGTAGATGACTAGGGTGGAAGGGAGAAGAACATTGGAGATGTGAAGATCAAGGAATTGAGAGTCCAGCATAATTACTGGATTCATCTACTAAGACAGTGAAGTCATCTAGGATCTTATCAGATGAGATAGAAAGGAATAATTTGAACCATGAGCTAAAGTAATTTCTGAACGGTGGGTAATGATCAGGAGGGAGAAAGATGACCAAGAGAGGGGACAAAGGGTGATATAGTCAAATGGCATGAGCCTCAGTGAAAAGAATTTGAACCCTCATCTCTGCCATTGGGTGGCCTTAAGAAAATTACTTAATCCTTGTGTGCCTTTTTTGTTTCTCAAGCAAATTTTTAAAAAATTTTTACATTCAAGGACTGCTATAGGAATCAAGTATGATGGTAAATGGAAAAGCTAAAAGACTGCATAACTGAGAGAGAAGATAGGTAGGATTTTTTGATAATGATAGTAATGAAGCACCAGAATATGTTTCCAAGCAAAGTTAAGGAATGCCTGGTTTTGATTCAAAAGAATTGTGGGAGCCTTCAGGGTGACCTTAAATAATCCCCACCTCCTGGCATTCACACTCCTGTGTAGAACACTGCCACATTTGGTAGGACTGACTTGTATAATGCATATAAGTGATGGCACTTCCATCTCTTTAATTGTAATCCAGGTTGGCTTTCACCTCTCAGATTACTTGTTCTGGCAGAAGCCGACTTCCATGTCATGAGTTATGACAGCTCTATGTAGGGGTCGATGTACAAGAAACCAAGGCCTCCTGCCAGTGGCCATGTCAGTGAGTTATCCTGGAAGCAAATCTTCTAGTTCCAGTTAAGCTTTCAAAAGTGCAGCCCCAGCCAACATCCTGACTGAAAGATGAGATACCTGGAGCCAGGAACACCCACCTAAGATGCTCTTGAATTCCTGACCAAGAGAAATTGTAAGCGAAAATGTTTATTGTTTTAAGCTACTAAGCTTTAAAGTAATTTGTTATGCAATGGTAAATAAGTAATATAAAAGGTATTTGTTTCAGCTGCTTCCTATCTGTGTGTAGAAATGAAAGTAGATATTTAAAAATGCATACTCATAGAAGTTAGGAGGCATTTCTTTCTGTTGTGAGGAATTCTGCTCTTTAGACTCTGGTTTACCCAGGTGTAAAATGGATGGTTGCCTGACACTCTCCAGGCCCTGTGTAGCTGCCAATCCTGTGAGCAACCTCTTGAATAAGATAGTTGGCTTACAAAATGCATGATCTTTCTATGATGCCAAATTAAAATTCAACAGACCAACTTCATTGACTGAATTTTTACAAAACTATTCTTCAACGAGAAGGTAGACGAAAGCAAGGCCAAAGAAATATAGCCAGAGCTCCAGAGGCACAAAGAATGGCAAAAACAGTTTAAACAAACAAACAAACAAAAAACCAAGAAAACACCAACCCTCCCCCTCCCCAATAAACAAACAAAACCAAACAAGCCTGGAGACAATGTAGGCAATTCTAAGTTCAATCTTTCTAAAGAGGTTTCTCATGATACACACCAAAAATATGATGGGGCGCCTGGGTGGCGCAGTCGGTTAAGCGTCCGACTTCAGCCAGGTCACGATCTCGCGGTCCGTGAGTTCGAGCCCCGCATCGGGCTCTGGGCTGATGGCTCAGAGCCTGGAGCCTATTTCCGATTCTGTGTCTCCCTCTCTCTCTGCCCCTCCCCCGTTCATGCTCTGTCTCTCTCTGTCCCAAAAATAAATAAACGTTGAAAAAAAAAAAAAATTAAAAAAAAAAAAAGTTAAAAAAAAAAAAATATGTTGCATACGGTTCTTCCTTAGTAATATATCTGGTTATATATTTATATGTTTCTGTTCCTTCTAGATTTTTTTTTGCTTTATAAAAGATATTACATTTTGCTAAATTAAATTTTTGGAGTTTCTTCTATGACTATGTCTCTCTGATAACTAAATGCTTTGAAAATTGAAAAAAATATATAGCAGAGTAAGTTTATCCAGTATTTTAGATATCTATAATATTTACACAGTGATTTTTTTCAGCCGTGATTAAAATCCGTCAACTTGCTCTATTTTCATCTTTTAAAAAGTAGGAGATTCAGTCATATTTAAGAACCATTAAATTGGCCTGATTGTTTTTGAATCCTCTGACCTGGGCTCCCAAACTCTCCCACTAGCTTTAACTTTTGTGAGACATGCTTGTAGTCAAAATTGACCTGGTTAGGGTAATGTCATTTAGCTAATTGGTGTTCCTGAAAGTACCCAGTCTGTATCATGCTCTATTATACTTTCTTAGTTACAGTTTTGGTGGTTCTTCTCCAGTGCATCTTTCACTCCTCCCCCTATCACAGAAAATATGTAATGTTCTGTGTTCATTAATCTACACAATTTATCCCAAACTTAGAGGAAATAGGGCTTCTGTCTCATTTGTTTAGAAGGTTGTGTAAGCATGTGCTCTTAATAAATATTGCTCTTTACTGATTACATCAGACAGATCTTCTATGCCTCCTCTCTCCCCTCAGCATTTCCACCTCCAGACCCTTAGTCATTGCTTTGCCTCTTGCCTACCAACCTCACCTAGCCTCCACATTTCCCACTGCCTCAGCCAACCAGTTTGCTTGGGGATGCTGAGCCCTCCCCTTTGGCAGCTGCTGTGCAGCCAGGCTAACCAAGTACAGATCTGGTCTCTTGTCTCCTATCTCATCTAGACTTTAATGAGTTGTGACACCACAGACATGGAAACTGAACAAGGGAGCCTGGTTTCATAACCTGGAAGTCCCAGGTGTGGGAGGATGGGTGGTGGTGAGTAGTGATGGTTATTTACCTTCAGGATGAAATTTGACCAACGGGAAACATGTGATGGCAGGGAGCCCACCAATAAACTTTCCTTTCATTTCCTTCCCATGGACTGGGCCAGCCACAGCTTCTGCCTTACAGATATCCCTACAAGGTTACCTGCTTGTCTCTTCCAGGCCTCATATGAGGCAGTGACCAGAGAAGTCATGCATCAACTTGTCCTGCTTCTGCTCCTCCTTGCCTCACTTCCCTTTGTGTTCTCTTTGTCCTGGGATTTTATCTCCCAGATAAAGGCTCAGCTGTTAATCCTGGCCCTCAGACTTTGTTTTCTAGGGAACCTGAGCTAAAACACTGACTAGCTATTCTAGTATTGTTGTTTGTAGTAACACATGTCTACCCCTTTCCTATCTTTCTGCTCAAAATACATGTATGGACTTTGGGGATCTGCCTGCCTATGTGAGTCTAAGTTAAACTTTTACCATTGTTCATATATAATATATGCATACGTACTTAGAAGATATAATTTCCCTTCTATGATTTAGAGGTAAATGAGCTACACTGACCTCCTTGCTGTTTTTTTTAACATTTCAGGCACATTCCCACCTTTATACTTGATTTTCTTTTTGCCTGGACTACTCTTGACCTAGATGTCCACATTCCTTCGCCTCCTCCCAGTCTGTGCTTAGTGAGTTTTCCCTGATCATCATATTTAAAAGTGTAACACTATCCCCTCTTCTACCAACTCCCTATATTCTCTTCTGCTTTTTTTTTTCTGTATAGTGCATTGCCATCTAACATATATTTTACCTATTTACCTTGTTTATCTGCATCCCCCAACTAGAGTATGGGCAACACAATAAAGGCACAGGTTTTTTTGTTTGTTTGTTCATTTTAGTATGTTTTCTTTGATGCTCTCTCAGTGCCTATAACAGTGTCTGGCACATAAAAGTACTCAATGTTTGTTAAATATATGAATGGATTAATAAGTTGATTGATAATATATATTAGGTAGCAACTTCCTAGTGTGTCAGCATTGACTCATTTAGTTCAATTTTGAGGAAGATCTAGGATAATCCCTAGAAGATGTAAATTGAGTTTACATGGTAACTGAGTGCATACAGAAAACAGTCAAATTCATAGGGAAAATCCAGAGCTTTATCATTAAGTAGGCACTGAGAATCTACTGTGCACTTATCCCATATGAGATTCTGGTGAGATACAATTATAAGACATGGTTGTTCTCTTTGCAAAGTTTATCAATTTGCTTAGGAAAATAGATGTTGTCATGAAATAATTAAAGAACTTTAAATTATTTAACCATATAGGTTTTAACTAAGTGCATTTGCAGTTGAGGAACAAGAGAGGAAGCAGATGAACCCTACCTTTTGCTTTCCCACTCAAGAGTCCTTGACCTTTGACAACTGAGTTAATTTTTTCCTAATCCCAGACCTTACCTAGAAGTTGGGATAGTCTCTTAAGGATAACCAAGAGTATTAAATGATATAATGTAAGTAAATTGCTTAGCACAGTGGAATCATTCAAAAATATTCACAATTATAATGTTTCATTATTACAGTTTTTAAGAAGCTACATATAGTTTCGTAGAGAAAGTGGGGCTTGAAAATAAGTAGAACTGGGAGGGGGTAGAAAAAAGTAGAGGTGGAGGAAAGGAGGGAAAAACAAGTGCAGAAACAGAGACAGGAGTGCACATGGCATGTTGAAGGGAGCAGGGTCCCCAGGTGATGGAGTGGGAAAGAAAGTAGAGCAGGCAGAGATATGTAGCTAGATTATGTCAGAGGAAGTTGGATTTTAAATATAGCTCTCATCACTGGGTTTTGAAGATCTTGGGAATGAAGAAGAGAGGGGGAGAGAAGACAGGTCGAATAAAGGGAAGGAAGAAGGAAAGATGGAAAAACGTTGAGAAGCAAAGCTAAAGCCTGACCATTGGCCAGAAATAGCCTTCTCATGTGTAATATTCTCTTAGAATTTATTTAAAGCATTAAGATGAGAGGACAGTTCAGAGCACTGGATTAATTCCCTTTTCTCTCTCTCCCTCTCTTTCTCTCGCCCTTTTATTAAGAAAATAAAAGAGACTTTGAAATATTAAGCGATAGTGGGATTAGAACCTTCTCCTGCCGGCCCCAGTCTTTCCTCTCCTATTAATTTCCACTTGATTAGAATTCTTTTTGAAGTATTTAAATATGGACAATAGGAAATAGAAGGGTGAGTTATTGAATATCAGTTAGACAGTATTAATATAATCGCAGCTCCCGTTTTTTACATAGACACTTCATCTATATGTATAGTTTCCGTTAGGAATAAAGTAGACACCCCCTCTCCCCTACCTCAAGTAATTATGATTTTTTTAAACTATAATGAAACTCTTAAAAGTTAATAGCTGATTTGTAAATCCTCAGCTTAAAATTTTAATATAAAAATTAAGTTTTAGAACTCTAGAAAACTGAGAATTATTTTTTCTTGCTTGCTTTTTTTTTAAAGACATGAGAGACTTTCCTAACACAGCACTCTTTTCAAAAATTTTATTGAGGTATAATCAACATATAATATTATACTAGTTTCAAGTAACATTTTTATACATTATGAAATGGCCATCACAATAAGTCTACTTACCATCTGTCACCTTACAGATTTAATACAATTTATTGGTTCTCCATGCTGTACATTACGTACCCATGAATTATATATTTCATAACTGGGAGTTTGTACTTTTTAATCCTATTCACCTATTTTGTCTCTCTCCCCCAACCTCCCTTTCCTCTGGCCACCACCAGTTTGTTCTCTGTATTGATGAGTCTGGATTTTGGTTTGTTGTTTGTTTTGTGTTTTTCAGATTCCACATATAAATGAAATCATGTGGTATTTGTCTTCCTCCAACTTATTTCACTTAGCATAATTCCCTCAAGGTCTGTCCGTGTTGTCACAAATGGCAAAATATTCTTTTTTATGGCTGAATAATATTCCATTGTGTATGTGTGTATGTATATGTATATGTATATGTATATGTGTATATGTATATATATCAATATACATATCAATATATATATGGATATCAATATACATATATGGATGAAGATGTCATACATATACATGCATATATATCGATGAACAATTAGGTTGTTTCCATATATTGGCTTTTGTAAATAATGCTGCAGTGAACATAAGGGTACATAAATCTTTTCAAATTAGTCTTTTCATATTCTTGGGCAGATACCCAGTAGTGGAATTGCTGGATCATATGGTAGTTCTATTTTTAATTTTTTTATGGAAACTCCATACTCTTTTCTATAATGGCTGCACCAATTTGCATTCCCACCAACAGTGTACAAGCATTCCGTCTTGTCCACATCCTTACCAACACTTGTTATTTCTTGTCTTTTTTATATTAGCCATTCTGATTAGTGTGAAGTGACATCTCCTTGTGGTTTTGATTTGCATTTCCCTGATGGTTAGTGATGTTGAGCATCTTTTCATGTGCCTGATGGCCATCTGTATGTTTTATTTGGAAAAAAAATGTCTATTTGGATCCACTGCCTTTTTTTGAATTGGATTATTTTGTGTTATTAAGTTGTATGCGTTCTTTCTATATTTTGTATATTAACCCCTTATTGGATATATGATTTGAAAATGCCTTCTACCATTCAGTAGGTTGCATTTTCATTTTGTTGATAGTTTCATTCACTGTTCAGAAGCTTTTTAAAAAGAAAATTACATGGGCATCTGGGTAGCTTGGTGGGTTGAGTGTCCAATATTGGCTCAGGTCATGATTTCATGGTTCATGAGTTCGAGCCCTGTATTGGGCTCTGTGCTAACAGCTCAGAGCCTGGAGCCTGCTTCAGATCCTCTCTCTCTCTCTCTCTCCCCCCCCCCCACTTCCCTGCTTTCTCTCTCTTTCTCTCTCTCTCTCTCTCTCTCAAAAATAAATAATAAATATTAAAAAATTAAGAAAAAAGAAAACTACAGGTCAATATCTCTGATGAACACAGATGCACAAAATCTCAACAAACTGTTAGCATACCAAATTTGACAATATATTAAAAGGATCATATACCATGAATAAGTTGGATTTATTCCAGGATGCAGGATGGCTTAATATCTGTGAATCAATCAGTGTGACATTCTACATTAATAGAACGAAAGACAAAAACCATATGATCAACACAATAGGTGCAGAAAAAGCATTTGACAAAATTCAACATCCATTTATGATAAAAACTCTCAACAAAGTGAGGATAGATAGAAAATAACTCAACATAATAAAGGCCATATATGGCAAACCCACAGCATAGATCATAGGCAATAGTGAAAAGTTGAAAGCTTTTCCTCTAAAATCAGGAACATGGCAAAGATTCCTTATCTCCTCATTTTTATTGTACACAGTATTGGATTCCTAGCCACAGCAGTTAGGTATGAAAATACAAATTGGAAAGGGGGAAGTAAAACTGTCATTATTTGCAGATGACATAATACTATATATAGAAAATCCTGAAGACTCCATGAAAAAAAAAAAACTGTTAGAAAACTAATAAATGAATTCAGTAAAGTTTCAGGATTTAAAATTGCTGTACAAAAATCTGTTGTGTTTCTATATATTAATAATGAACTATCAGAAAGAGAAATCAAGGAAATAATCCCATTTAAAATTTTGTCAAAAAGAATAAAATACCCAGGAATAAATTTAACCAAAAAAATGAAAGACCTATATACTGAAAACTATAAGACATAGATAAAAAAATTAAGACAAAAATAAATAGAAAGATATTCTGTGATTGTAGATTAGAATACTTAACATTGTTAAAATGTTCACACTACCCAAAACAATATACAGGTTCAATGCAATCCTTATCAAAATGCCAGTGACATTTTCCACAGAACTAGAACAAATAATTCTATAATTTGTATGGAAGTACAAAAGACTGAATAGCCAGCCTTAACATTTTGAGAAATAACAAAGCCAGAAGTATCACACTTCCTGATTTCAAACTATACTCCAAAGATATAGTAATCAAAACAATATGGCATTGGCATAAAACAGACACACAGATTGGTAGAACAGAATAGAGAGCCCAGAAATAAACCTTTGTCATATATATATATATATATATATATATATATATATATATATATTTATGCAAAGGAGGCAAGAATATGCAATGAGGAAAGGAGAGTCTTCAATAAATGGTGTTGGGAAAACTTGACAGTTACATGCCAAAGAATGAAATTGGACCATTATCTTATACGAATACAAAAATCAACTCAAAATGGATTAAAAACTTGAATATTAGGACTTGAAACCATAAAATTCCTAGAAAAAAACCAGAGATGGCCATCTCCTTAACCTTCAACATTGTTTTAACAATGATATTTTGGACCTAACATTAAACTCTAGAATCAGTGAGAGCTTTTAGCACATGCACACTTTTGAAAAGAGATATGGTTCTTCGAATGCAAGATGTAGAACTCTGAGAATTCATCTTCCCTTAGGGGCTCTGTGGAGAGAGATTGATATTGGTATTCAAAAGTTTCTCAGGAACACATAGAAAACGTCTCCATGGGGAAAACAGCTGCTTATTCTTTCTTCAATGGCTTTTACGCTGAACTTTTGATATGAAGACCCTTGAGCCATAAAAGAGAGATCTCAGAGTCTATTTAATCCATGGAGTTGGGGCTTTCTGAGATGATCATTATGGAATTCTTTGGGATTCCTAGCCTTAAGGATCTATGGATCTTTAAGTTCTTTGATAAATAGTAATTCATAAATCTTATTTTTTAAGATTAGCATTAACTACTCAAGATCCCAAAAGTTTAATGTATTTACAAGTAAAATGTTCTTTACAAATCCTTCCACCTAAATGCAAACTATGTCAATGAAGTATATTAATTTAAACATACTGACTTGTTTATTTCCTTTGGTGCATATGAAAACTGAGTCCCTGTTAACAATATGGGAAAGGATGTAAATTCAGGGACTATATTGAAAGAGTTTAGACTCCTTAGGAATGTTAAAAAATAGACAATTCTGGACTTCAAGCTGTATTACAAAGCTGTAAGCATGAAGACAGCATGATACTGGCACAAAAACAGACACATAGATTATTGGAAGAGAATAGAGAACCCAGAAATGGACCCATAAATGTATGGACAACTCATCTTCAACAAAGCAGGAAAGAATATCCAATGGAAAAGAACAGTCTCTTCAGCAAATGGTGCTGGGAAAACTGGACAGCAACATGCAGAATGAACCTGGACCACTTTCTTACACCATACACAAAGATAAATTGAAAATGGATGAAAGACCTAAAGGTGAGACAGGAAACCATAAAAATCCTAAAGGAGAAAACAGGCAGCAACCTCTTTAACCTCTGCCACAGAATTTCTTATTAGACATGTCTCCAGAGGCAAGGGAAACAAAAGCAAAAATGAACTATTAGGACCTCATCAAGATGAAAAGCTTCTGCACCAGTGAGGCTAAACCATCAACTAAAAGACAAACTAAAAGCAACTGAAAGAATGGGAATGATATTTGCAAATGACATATCAGATAAAGGGTTAGTATCCAAAATCTATAAAGAACTTATCAAAGTCAACACCTAAAAAACAAATAATCCAGTGAAGAAATGAGCAGAAGGCATGAACAAAAATACTTTTTCCAAAGAAGACATCCAAATGGCTAACAAACACATGAAAAGATGCTCAACATCACTCATCATCAGGGAAATACAAATCAAAACCACAATGAGAGGGGTGCCTGGGTGGCTCAGTTGGTTGAACCTCTGATTCTTGATTTTGGCTCGGGTCATGATCTCATGGTTTGTGAGATCAAGCCCCATGTTTGGCTCTGTGCTGATAGTACATAACATGCTTAGAATTCTCTCATTCCCTCTCTTCCTGCCCCTCCCTGATGCACACACACATTCTCTTTCTCTAAAAAAAAAAAAAAAAAAAAAAGGAAACCACATTGAGATACCACCTCACACCTGTCAGAATGGCTAAAATTAACAACTCAGGAAACAAGAAATGTTGATGAGGATATGGAGAAAGGGGAGCACTTTTGCACTGTTGGTGGGAATGCAAACTGGTGCAGCCACTCTGGAAAATAGTATGGAGGTTCCTCAAGAAATTAAACATACAACTACCCTGTGACCCAGCATTTGCACTACTAGGTATTTATCCAAAGGATACAAAACTGCTGATTCAAAGGGGTACATGCACCCCATTGTTGATAGCAGCACTATCAACAATAGCCAAATTATGGAAAAAGCCCATATGTCCATCAACTGATAGGGTATTTCATATACTTACATATATACATGTATGTATACATGTATATACACACATATATGACTTTTATTTTTATTTTATTTGTATATGTATATATATATTTAATATAGTGAAATATGACTCAGCAATCAAAAAGAATGAAATCTTGGGGCACCTGGGTGGCGCAGTCGGTTAAGCGTCCGACTTCAGCCAGGTCACGATCTCGCGGTCCATGAGTTCGAGCCCCGCGTCAGGCTCTGGGCTGATGGCTCAGAGCCTGGAGCCTGTTTCCGATTCTGTGTCTCCCTCTCTCTCTGCCCCTCCCCCGTTCATACTCTGTCTCTCTCTGTCCCAAAAATAAATAAACGTTGAAAAAAAAAAAAAAAGAATGAAATCTTGCCATTTACAACAATGTGGATAGAGCTAGAAGGTATTATGCTAAACGAAATAAGTCAGTCAAAGAAAGACAAATATCATATGATTTCACTCATAGGGCAATTAAGAAACACAACAGGTGAACATAAGGGAAGGGAAGGAAAAACAAGATAAAAAGAGAGAGGGAGGCAAACCTTAAGAGACTCTTAAATACAGAGAACAGGGGTGGCCGGGGTGGCTCAGTCAGTTAAGTGTCCGTCTTCGGCTCAGGTCATGATCTCACAGTTCGTGGGTTCGAGCCCCACGTTGGGCTCTGTGCTGACAGCTCAGAGCCTGGAACCTGCTTCGATTCTGTGTCTCCCTCTCTCTTTGCCCCTCCCCTGCTCACACTCTGTCTCTCTCTCTCTCTCTCTCTCAAAAATAAATAAACATTAAAAAATTTTTAAAAACAGAGAACAAACTGAGGGTTGCTGGAGAGGAGGTGGGTGGGGAGATGGGCTAAATGGGTAATGGGCATTAAGGAGGACACTTGTTGGGATAAAAGCATTGGGTATTATATGTAAGTGATGAATTGCTGGGTTCTACTCCTGAAACCAATACTACACTATATGTTAACTAACATGAATTTAAAATTTTTTAAAAAATGAAACATAAGAGAAAAAAAATAGTGGGAAAATATAATCCAGATGGTAAGATGGGAAATCAGGACATAAAAATAGGTAGAAAAGGAGAAATTCAAGGAAAGATTTCTGTGTAAGACTAATTATGAGATTACCAGTCTGAATTAGTCCAAAGTTTGACTCACATTCATCCCTTAATATTTTAGAGGAATAAATTTTAAGTCCCTCGTTAATTCCTCATCTTGTGAATACTATTGCACCATAGAATTAGTCTTGTGAATTATATAGGTAACCACAAATGCAAAGATCCAAAGCCACAATGAAAGGCATATGTGAACAAGTGGCCAATATAAGTACTTGGCTCTCCACCCCTGCCTGCAGCCTTGAGTCAAAATTCTGTCTCGGCAAAAAGTTCAATTAAAACACTTTAAGCATATTTGGGTCACTGTTTAAATTATCAAATTCTGGGAAAAGTAAGCCTTAAAAGGTCACAGGTCCAGTTTATAAACTATTGTTAAGGCAGTCCATGTTGTTGTCCAAATACATAAAGTTGCATCTCTTGATGAGTGACAAAGTATCCCAAAGGAGAGGTACTTCTGGGCCCACTTTGATGAATGGATGAGCATCATCATTCCTTGAAGATCAGGGGAATATCCTCAGCACCCCCTTGCATCTTCTAGTATAACACAGAATAGCAATCTAATAAATAGTTTTTGTATTGAAATAAAGGGAACAAAAATTAGTGAACATATTTTGTATGTTTAATGTCTGTGATTTCTGAGTAAGAAAATAACAACAAAAAGATAGTGAAACATAGACAGTGGGCAGTAATACTAGAGAATGCTTGAGATTATAATCACCTAGAAAATTTCAGTCTTATACTCACCCTGTGTGTGGAACTCAGTCAATCGGATATTGTGCTGGGCTCATTTCACAAAGTAAGCAAAGTGGCCTGTCTGGACCTTCTTCTTTCTGCTAGACCAATAGCCAGGACTTTCACCTTCTCCATGAGAAGTCCCCAGCAGAGCCAACCCCATGGGGGCGCAACCTCTACAGTAGCACGGGGCCCACCATGAGCGCCTCATGCTTGGTTTAATGTTCTGCTGTTACCAATTGATGTTCTTAATGATTTTTGAACAAAGGACTCCACATCTTCATTTTACACAGGGCCCCACAAATTATGTAGCGGGTCCATGCCCCAGGTCTACCACACGAGGGGCTGATTTTTCTGAAATGAGTTAAAGCTGTAGATTGTTCTTTTCCTAATTCACCTAGGATTTCTTATGTGCTGCCCCAGACTCCTGAGTTTAAATTTTTTTAATGTTTAGTTTTGAGAGAGACAGAAACAGAGAAGAGACACAGAGCCCAAGTGGGAAGGGGCGGAGAGAGATGGAGACACAGGATCTGAAGCAGGCTCCAGGCTCCCAGCTGTCAGCACAGAGCCCAATGCGGGGATCAAACTCATGAGCTGTGAGATCATGACCTGGGCCGAAGTCAGATGCCCACCAGACTGGCTACCCAGGTGCCCCATCCTGAGTTTAAATCATAGGGATTCTATTCTCAGACTCTATCCCCATATTTTCCCCTTAAGTGAGGCTATCTTTGACAGGACAGCACTTACTGTGATAATGCCAAAACCTCTCCCTTAGGATCCCCTTTGTTCTTTTCTGTGACTAGAAATCTCTAATCCTAGATGCCTGCTTGGCTATTACCTACTGGTTGCACCAGAAATGTGGGTTTAAAAATCCTGCCAGATCTTTGTACAACTCAGGAGGGAATGTTTGCAATGGCCAACTGTCCACACCATACACTGTTGCAAGGCAAATAAGCATGGCTGGCCTTCTGGACATGGCCATCAGCATCCTGAGGGCTGCAGCCCAAAAGGACCCTATGATCTGTCTCATCAAATTTTCAGAATAGATGAGAAAGTAGAAGTTTGGGAACAGGAAAGGGTTAATCATAGGTTGACGCTGGTGATTTACAGACAAGGAGAACTGGCATTGGCTTCTAGGTCTCATCTAATTTCCTGTGCTTCCTCATCACCCATGTTGGAGCCTTAGGTGTATACAGCAGGTCTGATGATACTCCTGCTAATGGGGAGTGGGTCAGAAACCATCAGTACTGAAGGAGTGTCAGATCCAATGCCTTATATTCTGAGCAAGTATTCATGGAGATTCAAAATGAGACCTGGAAGCTGGAGTCATAGAAACATGTATGTTCACCTTCCCATGCAGCAGGCTCCAGGCATTACATAATCATGGAGACTGTCCATAATGGAGGACTTCTGTTAAATAGCTTCTCTATGAAAGCCCAGGGTCAAGAAGAGGTCTTTTAATCCTTCAAGGCCCACATAAATTCCACTTTGGTCTCAGTGATGGCCCTGAGCCCTCACTACTATGGGTTCCACCAGCATTTGGTATCTATACCACATGGCCCAGAACTTGACTCTTATACTCTTGTGTTATTAATCCGTTATTTATCTGCCTGTGCTAATTTTTACCCAAGCTTATGTTCTTTGAGG
Source organism: Leopardus geoffroyi (assembly GCF_018350155.1). Taxonomy (NCBI): domain Eukaryota; kingdom Metazoa; phylum Chordata; class Mammalia; order Carnivora; family Felidae; genus Leopardus; species Leopardus geoffroyi. The sequence continues at coordinate 125,859,998 of NC_059333.1, forward strand.
TCAGCAAGCAATCCTTATATGTCTTCTGGATCTGAGCAAGTATTCTTGTTAACTGATTCACTCATAGAAATGGCTTCAAACAATGGATAAGAAAAAGGGTGTGAGTGAAAAACAGCCTGGGTCTACTGATGCTGCTCCCCACTTCAGCATCCCCTCAAACCCACACACAGAAGCATGCATACACACACACTTGCAAGGAATTAGGCCTCTGATTCACAGTCAGAGCTCTTAAGCCTTACCTGTGTTCTATCTCCTGGAGTCCAAAAGTGAAACAGAAAAGAATGGGGGAATTACAAGTGTGTTGTTACAGCCCCTAAGCCATTCCTTTGTACCTGTTCTGGTTCTGCTTCAACCAGGCAGGAAATATAGACTGCTGGCCACACTGAGCAAAGCAAACTAATAAAATCTCTCCCATATCCCTATTCCCTGTTGTCTTCAGGTTGCTTTAAGAACACTTGTCTTTTGGACTGAATTCACATATCTTGTCTTTTAAATTGAGATTGTTGAAATGGACTGAGCTTCTAAATGTAGTTAACTCTGGAAGTTCACTTTCATTAAATCCTAATAGAGAAAGAGAGAGAGATCCCAAAGACAACAGATCACCAACAGGAAAATGAAAAGAAAAAAAAGAAAATACCATGAAAGAATGGCTGTGGGTTTTCTTATTTTTGTAAGAGATTTTGAAAGCCAAAGAATAAGATAAGGTAGAATATTCTAAGGAACAACCACGCAGCTGGAAAAAAGGAAGGCACAAAATGCAGTTATTCCCTCTTTGGTTTTGTCAATTCAGAACAGAAAAAAAAAGTGAATGAGAAAAGCAGAATTATTCTCAAAACCTCTCATGATACAAAATCAGTTGTGAGGAGTATTACTAGCTTGGAGCTAGGAAAAAAAATGATTTCTGAAGTGCATGTTTAGAGAGTGGTTTTTTAATGCAATAAAAATGGAAAAGAATTTGGGGGTGGGGCAGGGGGAGGCCTTCCTGCAGGAGCAGCGCTTCTGTCTCCAGGCTCTGGGCAAAGAGGCCTCATCCCATCCTTACTGCAACCCATTACCAGGCTGCTCTCCTTCACATTATTCTCCAGCAACCTTATCAGACACAAGCATCGCCTCAGATGCTGCGACTGGAGTTAGAGCTCAATAGCACCTTGAACCATCAGAGCAATCTCAGCTTTTAAGGAAAGGTCTCCACAAGGAGATGCGTGAGAGAATTTGCCTGTGGCTATGCGAGTTCTTTAATAGGAGCTCTCCTCTGCCAGCCCTCACTGCAGAGCCAGTGGAGAGATGAGAAGTCTCTTTATTTATCACAGGGCTCTTCTGAGTGCCTGTTAGGCAATGATCATATTATTTATTACCAGGTATGCAGTGATGGTGGGGGCAGGGTGGGAAATGATTTCTTTAATGGGCCTTCAGCAGACGCAGAGCTTGGGAAATCGAGGTGGGGAAGAGGAGGAAGAAAGTGGGAGCACTGGAAGGAGTTTGCTGTGCTGCTTAAGGGTGATGCATAATAGCCTGCCTGTACTAATAGAAAAATAGTGTTTATAGCAAATATGTGTTATACACAATTAATTATGTTAATTCAGGAGTAAGGGGAAAAGGAATGTGTTCTTCAAGTATCTGCAGTAACATGACCTAGATCTTGTAGAAAATTTGAGAAAGGCTTTTAACTTTTAGCATCTCTACTCTGTTTCCCCCCTCACCCCTCAGTCCCACAAAAGCAGGGCTTTTCCTGCTGGAGAACTGGCAGGACTAGATTGAGGGCAAGAGAACTAAATTCCCAAAAGTTGAGAAGACCCAGATCTTGGGACACAATCTAGAATACCAGGCTCTTGGGATGCCTGGGTGGCTCAGCAGGTTAAGGAACTGATTCTTGATTTCGGCTCAGGTCATGATCTCACAGTCCTGAGATGGAAACTGCTAGCTGTGGAGGCTGCTTAAGATTATCTCTCTTTCCCTTTCCTTCTGACCCTCCCATGTGTTCATCCTCTCTCTCTCTCTCTCTCTCTCTCTCTCTCTCTCTCTCTCTCTCTCTCAAAAACAAAACAAACAACAACAGAAATGAGGCTTTCAGGGTGCCTGGGTGGCTCAGTTGGCTAAGCAACTGACTTCACCTCAGGTCATGATCTCATGGTTCTTGAGTTTGAGCCCCATATTGGGCTCTGCACTGATAGTGTGAAGACTACCTTGGGTTCTCTCTCTCCTTTTCTCTCTGCCCCTCTCCAATTTGCATGTGCTCTCTCTCTCTCTCAAAAGTAAATAAATAAACTTAAAAAAATCAGGCTCCCAAAAGCTCACACTCTCCAAACCAGTTTTTATTTTAAAGAAATCAGTCACTATTTTTTTCTCTCAATACATAAATAAGAGACTGATTATGTGACACGGACTTTGGAGTCTTGGAGAAAACACTTTGTCAGAATCTCTTCAGAGTGGGAAAGTTCATCAGGCTTGCTGAGAGCTGGGGTCAGCAGATCCAGGGGTCCCTGGATCAGCAGACTTCTCGGGGCAGGCCAAGAGGAGGGCAGCAGGGCAGTGTTGAATTCTGGATGGATCTGCCTGAGCAGTGTCTGCTTCTGCTTATTCTATGCTGGTTGTGCGGTCCTCCAGACATTGTTTTCTCCCAAATTCCCACCTCCTCCCAGTCCCCTAGCTGAAGAGGACAACTGAGTTAAGGAAGTCATCTCTAACTGAGGGTTATGGGAGGGGTTGTGGGAGAAGGGATGGGCTAAATGGGTAAGGGGCACTAAGGAATCTACTCCTGAAATCATTGTTGCACTATATGCTAACTAATTTGGATGTAAGTTTTAAAAAAATAAAAAATAAAACAAGTTAAAAATAAAAATAAATAAATAAACATTAAAAAATCTTTAAATTAAAAAAAATCTTTTTACTCATCTGTGGTGACTAAAGGCAACAGATCCCCTAAAGAGACTCTTCCTCCATCCTACCCCTACCATAAGTGATCCAGCTGGAAGAGATGTGCACTAATCAGGATTAGAGCCAGCAACAAAATACTGATGATGCCCAACTATAGTGACTTGGATAAAGAGTGAGTCTCTCATGTGAAACCTGTAGGTTGGCATCTAGGACTGTTGTTGCTAGTTCTCTGAAATCCTTAGAGCATGATTTCCTTCCTTGGGGTTGCCTCATGCCTCATGGTTGCAAAATTATCACTGTAGGTCTGGCAGTCACATCAGAGTTATAGGCAGGAAGCAAGACGAAGGAAGAAGAAGGAGTAAAGGGAAAAGGAGGAGACTGAAGGAAAAGGTTAATAGGTAAATAAGGGCATGTAGAAAGGCATATGCCCAGAAGATCAACCTCCTTTTGAGGCTCTTGCCCAAGAGCACACTACTCAGCAGCTTCCAGTGCGCAGGGAGTCTTCCCCCATTAACTTTAGCTTATACTTCACTCAACAGAACATCATAAGGCTATGCCTATTCATTAAGGGACTTGGAAATGGGTTTGGTTTGGTTTTTAGCCAGGCATACCATCAGCCCCAACAAAATCAGAGTTTGCTGGTAAGTTAGAAGGTAAGCATGGATATTAGGTAACAATGAGCCATTGGCCACAAGACAGAGATCCTAGCCCTGCGCAACAAGCCTAGGACAATGCAATCTGGAAACCAAAGACTCCTGTCTGAATGAGAATCATCTCTTCCAGGAGATCTAGAGCATCTTTGGCTACCCCAGGACTGAGGTCCCTGGAGGAAGGTCCACCATGGGTAAGGCTAGAGCTCCATGACAGAAACAAAACCTGTCCTTCTTGATACCAACCAGACCATGGGGACCCTACCTTGCCATCTCTGTGACAAGTCTAATTTAACTTGTCCAGCCTTATCTCACTTTGTTATCCTGGCACTGACCATCCAGCCACTGTAGGGCTACACTACACTAGCCCAGGCTTATGCTGTGTGCTACGCTAGCCCTGCTACACTAGCCCAGGCTTATGCTGTGTGACCATTTCTCTGGAACCAAGTGATGCTTGAGAATCTACCTTTAGGCAAATTATCCTCCCAGCTATCTTTCACCTGTTCCCCCCTAAGGCCGAAGCCTGGTTTTTTCTCTTTACCTATCAGGCTTCAGCAGTTTCCTAGATTTCATAGCCTCATGGGACTTGATACTGTTTACATCCTGTCCTGAAATCCAGGTTCCAGGAATGTAGCTCTAATCTTGTTTTGTGTGTCTGAATTCTCACCTGGTACTCGAAGGCACTAATCTATTCCATGGTGCCTAGTCTTTGTCTGAGCTTTCTTCCCAATGCCTACCTCATACTCCAGTCCAGTCATGCTCAGTCTTTTGGGTGGGAGTTGTCTGGCATCAGAACATGAATGTCACACCTTCCCAATGGCACCACTTGGAACTCCCTGATGTTGCTCCTATATGGAAGACCTGCTACCAGCCTTTGGGCTCCCCTAATACTATACTCTTGTCAAATGCTTTTATATTACTTCCTGAAGGACTCTTTATACCTGCCTTCCCCATCGTGATGTGCTTAAGAGGTCTCCAGGACCTGGTACATTCCAGCCTGGTGACTTACTTCTAATGGAGAATCAGGTTTTGCTGGTGGGGTTTGATCTCCTGAGATAGGACAGTGACTGATAATCTGGGCCTTTTTTAGCTGCAGCCACTTCCAGCCAGCTGTGCCTGTAAAGTCCTGTTAATTAAGGGCCCTTGCTGCCCACAGATCCTCTAGTATTTAGTTTGTAGTGTTTTGTACCATTCAGAATGGTATTAAGTAAGGGGCTGCTCACTTTGGGCTCCTTGGAAGGGAGTCAGTTCTGATGTGATGAGTATCTGGCTTAGCACCCTCTCAGAAGACTATTATGTGAAAACTACTTAATGGACTCAAAAACTGATAAATGGTAAGATATAAGCATGCACATGAAAAATGCTCAGAGAAATAGCATTACATATATAACATAATTTTGCATTTCTGTCAATAATAATAGAAGTCATTTTTCCCCAAGCCCATCATCCCTATATTATAGGGATGAATGAAAAAAAAAAGTCTCCACCACATCTGAGATTTTGTATGATTACACCTGACTTAAGCTCTCTATAAGAAGTTAATACTTTTTTTTTTTTTTTTTTTTTTTTAATTTTTTTTTTCAACGTTTATTTATTTTTGGGACAGAAAGAGACAGAGTATGAACGGGGGAGGGGCAGAGAGAGAGGGAGACACAGAATCGGAAACAGGCTCCAGGCTCTGAGCCATCAGCCCAGAGCCTGACGCGGGGCTCGAACTCACGGACCGCGAGATCGTGACCTGGCTGAAGTCGGACGCTTAACCGACTGCGCCACCCAGGCGCCCCGAAGTTAATACTTTAGACAAGTCTTTGAACTTGAAATATCCAAATTGTGCCTTTATATCTGTTTCATTGTTCACTAAATTTCCTGAGGAGACCAAGATTCTCTATTGGCTGACAAAGTAGATAACATAGAATTGAGGATTAACTTGTCTAACACAGAAATCTGGAAAATGCTGAGAAAACTTAAGTATCAAATAACATTGTTATCTTCATGTAAAATTAGTTATTAAGCACTTACTTAAATATAATACCTTGCATGTGTGTGGTACTTTACAAGACTCCTTTCCATCCATTATCTTACAGCAAAACTCTAAAACACCAGTCAGTCACATTAAGCTCCATCTCTTCACAGAGGAGGAAGCTGAGACTCCAGGAGGTTATAAGTCACGTGTTTAAAGTTGGGAATCAGCAGAAGTTAGGGACCAAGCTGTGGAGAGGTACAGAGGGAGTATGTTAGGAACCCCCAGACCCTCCTCTTAACTCTGCGTATCTCCCTTATACTCCAATGGAATCTAGGGTACTATCAGACCAGTGTGGTCAAGATATAGAACTGTCATCTTAACTTGCTTGCTCATCTGTGCTTTCAAATCATGAGGCATACAGATTCTGAAGGTGAGGACAACCATCCTGTTTTTATTGGTGACTATGTTTTTCAGGTTTCACTGGTTACTGTGAAGGTCTAACTGGTGTGACCCCAATGTCCTCTTTCTACCATGAAAACATTCAATAAAGATTCAGCAGTATAGACCCCATGATTATTCTTCCTCTGTGACTTGACAATGATGTATTCTAATTCACAGTTGAGGGTGCAGTGTATCACTGATTTGGGAAAGCCTCTAGCACCTCCTTCAACTGCTTTCTTTTTTCAGCTTTTATTGATTTATTTTTGTTGAAGAATAATTAACACACAATATTGTGTTAGTTTCAGGTATACAACATAGTGACTTGATTTTTATACACATTAGAAAAGGGTCACCACTATACATCTAGTTACCACCTGTCGCCATAGAATATGGTGACATAGAATTATTATAATATTACTGATTATATTACTTGTGCTGTATGTTACATCCCTATGACTTCTTTATTTCAAATCTGGAGTATTGTACCTTTTAATCCCCTTCACCTGTTTCATCCATCCTTTCATACTCCTCCCTCTGGCAACCAGCAGCTTGCTTTCTTTATGAGTCTGTTCTTGTTTTTTTTTTCTCCTTATCTATAATTATTTATTTTTTATTGAAGTATAGTTGATATACCATATTATATTAGTTTCAAGTATACAACATATTGATTCAACAATTCCGTACATTATTCATTGCTCCCCACAATAAATGTAACCACAATATCTGTTACCATATGATGTTATTACAATATTATTGACTATATACTCAATTGCTTTCTTATGAAAGTGGTCCCCACACAATTTGAGCATTGTGACATGAAGGTAGAAGCACATTAACAGAAAGACAGCTCCTTGCATCCTGACATGGCACTTCTTTGACAAATGCTCAAGGTGTTCGTGTGTTCAAATGTGCAAAGTTGCAAATAGTGGGCCTTGAAAATGGAACCACGTAATCCCATTGAACACGGAGAGTCTCAGTGGTTGCTACCCAAGAATACAAGCTCTCAGAATGCCTGCTCTTGGAAATTAAGAGGGTGTAAATCTTGATAGAGGGCTGAGTCCATCCATAGCATCAGCTCTATCTGACTGATAGAGTCTAGCTACAGCTACTGGAAAAACATTGCAACCCTAGAACCAGTCCCAAGAATGCATGTTGCCCCAGCTTAGTTGAGGGGCCTAAAGTGGAATGGTGGTGATTCTGTCTTGTTAAAATCCATCCTGGTACAGTTTACTAGTCAGAGATTATGGGTTTATGGGTGTGTCCAAGCTCTGTGCCTATCACAGCTCTTGCTCTCTCAGGGTTGAGGGCTACCATGAAAATACCCTCTACTTGCTCCCTCCCCTCTAGCTTAGCCCCTTTCCATGGTGGATTATGTGCCTTGTTTTCATTTCAATTTCACCCCAGACACAGTCTCTCAGATTACCATTGGCTCCATGCCCACAGCAAAAACCATGTAATCCCTGCCCAACCCAGGCCCCCAAGGCTCAAGACCCCAGCCTCCTGTACTGAGGGAAGAGTTTAAGCAGAGTACAACTTCAAAGCAGACAACCCAAGTCAGAAACTAAAATTGGAAAGTGAAAGAAGTCTCAGAACAAAGGCAGATTAGGTAAACTGGAAACCAAAGTCACGAGGCACCGAATGAATGTAGGTGGCAGTGGACATCCTAGCATCAGGTGGGTGTGGCCCAGCCACAACTGCAATGGCGAGAGCCATGGGCTCTCAAAGGGAATCACTGGTAGCATGTTGAGAGCTGGCTGGAAGCAGATGCAGGCCATCCGCCTGTCTTCTCTTCCCATTCCCTACGGTTAATGGACCTGACACCCCTTTGGTGGTACCTGTACTTCCTACCTGGCCCTCTAGCACCTGAGTCCCTACTGTCGTTGAGCACCATTGCAGTCTCTAACAGTATCGGTGGGATTCCTATTCTCTTCCACCCCTGTTCCATGGACTCAGGGTCACCTCTACCTATCAGATACCCACCTCGGGTCAGAGGACTGATTGGTGGAGGCTATTACAGACCTCCTGATTCCTGACTCCAGGATCCACCCTCTCTTCACAAAGGAGACCTGCCACCTCTTCATTTAGCGTCTCTCTTGCTTGGAGCAAGGCACCTTCCATCTCTACTGGATTCATGCTAGGCCCACATTCTGAAGCACAACTTTCTGAAAAATCAAGCAAAGACTGAATGTAATACCAAGTTCTTGGGAGCCCTAGAAGAAATAATTCAGTGGCCCACACTGTAGCTCAGAATAAACTTGGATTTCTGAACAGTTGAAGGTAATCACATATAGTTCAGATAAAATAATCAGTTCTTACAAATAATATTGACACTTATTTGAAAGAGACAGAACAAACATTTACTGGGCTTCCAGAAAGTTCCAGGCATTATGCTGGACACACTAGTTAGAGTTTATCAATTAATCCTTATAAGTATCCTATGTCTTTGGACAGTGCTCTTCCATCTCACACATGAGAAAACTGAGGCTTAGGTTAAATAATTTGCATCATCTCACAAAGTTAGGAAGTAGCTAGAATCCAAACCAAGTTCAACCTAACTTAAAAACCTATGTCTGTTCCATGATTCTCTGTATTCTGTGATGACTATGTATCAATGCACTGCTAATGCTATGCCAGTGACACCCACCCATGTTTGTCTGCCTACCTGTCTCAAGCGTTAGCTTATAAACCTTTGGAGGGCAGGGGTCTATCTCATTTGCCTCTTGACAATCTACGTCTAAGATATAGATAGCTGTCTGATGCCAGTGAAGCTTTGTAAGCATTGATTGATGCATGACTATCCTCTGGAGACCACATCTATGTCCAGGAGATGATGCATTTTTTTTTCATACTCAAGAAACCCAATATCAGATCCAGAGCAGGTCCAAAAGGAGCTTAGCAATTGCAGTTTAATCCCAAAAATCTGTGAAAGCCACCGTGGAAAACATCTTTGGAAAGAATTGATTCTTTTTGTGCAAATGGCTTGTTTTTGAAAGATAATGACTCTTGTGTGCTAATGGTGGTTACCAAAACACTTCTTTCCCTTTTGTTAAATTCATGAAAGATAAAAATCTGAGATTCCAGAGCAATGCTTCTAAGAATTTTGCAGATTAAAACAGAGTAAGCACAGTCAGCATTTAAGAACTCTCTGCTTGCCTCAAGAACAGAAATACAGATATTTTGAATCTTCTCACTTTTCAAAGGAAAAAAATTCTTATGTTCTGCTTTAGAAACTGAGATGTGGCTTTCATCTTGGCTTCTTGGACAAAGAATCTTCTTTTCTATAATAATGTCACCCTCTACTGAAAGTTTAGGATGTTGCTGCTTCTGTCTCTTAAAGTCAAAGTTTTTTGGGACTGAGAAAATGCAATTAGTAGCATTCATGTTCAGGAACACTTTTCTCTCTGTTTTTCTTAATCTCTCTCTACTGGGCTTAAAATAGGGCTGTGCTAATGGTTTATGTTTCTAAAATGTAGTTTGCTGGTTAATTCAGGCAACTCTGTGTCTGCAGGAAAACTGTTGCCTGGCCCATAAATGTGCATATCACAGCCTTTGCGTTCTTTGCAGACCCAGCACCCTTTGTTCTGCCATAGAATTCAGAGAGTAGAAGCATATCTGTCTTTTCTTCCACTCTGTATGCCTAATGCCTAGAACAGCGCCTGGCATCCAGGAGACCTCTCTTGAATGTTTGTGAAGCAAGTTTATAAGTAAATGGAAAATCAGGTTTAAAGTATAGAATAATTTTCCTAAAATGAAATTATTTCCATCTATATTAGTCAGCACGGACTGCCATAACAAAATACTGTGATAGGCAAGCATCCCAGGGGGGGTTTCAGGCAAAATGAGTTCTTAATATTTTTTTTTTCCTCTGCAGTCACTGGCCGCCTCTCTATTTGGTTTGGGGCTGAAATAAGACAGCTTGTAAGTAACTGGAGAGGGTGTTTACCCAGTGAATTAGTTCGGCTTTCATTGTGCAAGGGATTAGCGTTGAGCAGTGGATGAGGCTCCGTTTCAGGTTAGAGGGGCTCGCTGTTGGCTAGCTCCAGGCCAGGACTAATTATCATAGGACTGAGGCCATTAAAGGGCTTAACTACCAGTGCCCCCTTCCAGGACTGGATTAGCTGTTCGCCTGCAGCTCTTGGCCGATAACCATTCCCAGGTCTGTCTGCTCTCCGCCGTGATGTGAGCTGGAAAATGCGGCCGACTCACAGCTCAGAAATGTCAGGCACGTGGGTGCCCAGCCTGGAAAGCTCTGTGACTTTGAGGGGCCAAGAGTATATTTATTTACCTTTGGGAAGAACTGGAGACCACCGGAGGTCACTCTCATAACGGGATGTTTCTGGGAAGATGGACTGAAGAGCCTGGGCGAGGAGAAGGCTGGGAATGTGGCTCCTGCCCAGTTTCTGAAGAGCCCAGGCGCTGTCCCGGGTCTTGAGAACCCTGCGGGACTGAACGGGCCTGGGCCAGCATGGTGGGGGGGCTGGCCCTTCCACTGCAGACTCTCAGAACACCTGACATGTGGATCTGCATGTTTACATGCACAGCCTAGCACCACTGCAGCCTTTTTCTTTCAGAGCCACAGGTGGAGTCTGCACATTGTGGGAAGGACAGGGCTTTTTTTTTGTTTTTGTTTGCTCTCTGGGATGAGGCAAGTAAGTTACCTTATTTCCCTAAATCTTGGTTCTTCATCTGTAAAATCAGAGTAAAGCAGTGCCTAGTCAAAGGGCTGTTGTGTGGGTTATAGCATAGGAAGGGCTGGTTTATTTCAGGGCTCAGTATGGGAGAGCTCCTATGCTGATGAGTACTATACAAGGAAGAAAAAATCTAGTTCTTTGCTTAAATCTGCAGGAAGGAAGGAGGGAATCCTAAAGATTTTGTAGTTTTCTACTTCCTAAATTTCCCAGGATGAGGGCCAATTTTAATGTCAGCAATACTTGTAACATTCATCGAAAGATAAAATAAAAATAAATATGGACCTCACCAAAAAATATATATATGTGTGAGGTGTTGACTATGTTAATTAGCTAGATGGGAGGAATTCTTTCACAGTGTATATGAATATCAAATCATCTCAATGTATGCTTTAAGTATCATACAGTTTTATTTGTCAATTTTACGTTAATAAAACTAAAAAAAAAATCTGTTAAAGGTGAGACCATCTATATGAAAGTAGTAATAAAACTGGTGAGTGTGAAAAACGTGTATATGTATGAATCAGAAGACCCTCACAGTCATGGCATAGGTCCCCAAGGATCCAAAGTCCATAGGTCTAGAAGGGCTTATGTGTCCAACTCTCCACCTAAAGCCTAGACAGAGAGGTCAGCTGCTGCTCACACACCTCCAAAGATGGGATACCCCAACTTCCCATATAGCGCAATACATTTTAGGATTGTTTTAAAGAGAGAAAATTATTTTCTTAAAATAGTACTTATAAGATAGTCCCTAAAATAACAGTGATTCTTTCCAGTTTACAGGACTATGAGTGACTTTTTAAAACTTTTTCCCCCTTCATGCTCAAAGTTCTATATTTACTATTAGAAATAAGCCCATGAGCATAAGTAAATTTTTGGTAATTATATAATTTATAATAATTAAATATTTTGTAAAATATTAAACCAAAAACTGTATCTGTGTAACTTCCACTGATTTGGTTTTCATTTTAGCCCTTGGTCTGCATAGACAAGTCTAATATTGCCCATGACAACTGCACAGGTATGTGAAGTCAGCAGCCAGGTAAGAGCCTCACAGAGAATACCAGTGAAAAAAAAATTGAATCAGAGGTAACTGCATTCTTCAGATGTACATTGCTACTTCAGTTCTCAGTAGGGGCATCTAGACCGCTTGCAAAGATACATTGGTAACTAACAGTCAAATCTACCCAAGCCACTCGGCCATAATCATTCCCAAATATATTGGTTGAGGTTTTTTGAAAAATCCATTTCAGTAATTATTCAGATACCAAATACATACCAAGAGTATTTTCAGTTGGTTAATTATTACTTTTTTAATTTTTAAAATGTTTGAATGTCATTAAGATTTGGAAGGAATTTCACGGGGCACCTGGATGGCTCAGTTGGTTAAGTGTCCACATCTTGATTTCAGCTCAGGTCATGATCTCCACAGTCATGGGATCAAGCCCCAGATCAGTTTCTGTGCTGAGCATGGAGACTGCTTAAGATTCTCTCTCCCTCTTTCTTTGTCCTTCTCCCCGACTCATGCTCTCTCTCTCTCTCAAAATAAATAAATAAACATTTTTTTTAAAAAAGAAGAAATTTTAGGGGCGCCTGGGTGGCGCAGTTGGTTAAGCGTTCGACTTCAGCCAGGTCACGATCTCGCGGTCCGTGAGTTCGAGCCCCGCGTCGGGCTCTGGGCTGATGGCTCAGAGCCTGGAGCCTGTTTCTGATTCTGTGTCTCCCTCTCTCTCTGCCCCTCCCCCGTTCATGCTCTGTCTCTCTCTGTCCCAAAAATAAATAAACGTTGAAAAAAAAAATTAAAAAAAAAAAAGAAGAAATTTTATATAGGAAAATTTGGATTTAGGTTTTAGCAGAACAGAACCATGGCAATATGGTTTAATTTGTGGTTTTAAATAAGATTTCTCAGACCCTACATTCAGCCTGGGATTAGTTATGAATTAGAAGCCTTCTCTGGCTATTTGCTGAGTGATAAACCCATTATCATAAAGTTTTCTAAGACACACTTTGGATTCTGGTAAATGAATCTAGGAACTAAGAGTAATTCAACTCAATTCATTAAATATTAATTGAGTGCCTACTACATAGCACACGGTGCCAAGGGCTGATAAAGTAAGAAATTTCCAGGAATCACAGTGAGCAAGTGAAAGCTCATCATGGGAAAGTTAGAGCATTTTTAAGTCAACAATCTCCAGAAATTCACCAGACTCTGCTTGCCTCTCACCACTAGGTTTTGTGAAGAGTTAGGTTGATTGATTGAGTTCAATGCAACCAAAAAAGGCAAAGCAACTATTGGTATACTTGGAAAGATGCTAAGCTCTGGGATTTGTTTTTATAGAGTGTGTATTGTTTTAAAAAAAAATTAGAAACTGAGAGAATGGAATGTTCTCAGGCTATTATTTCAAAAAGCTAACTGTAATAATCAGGTCTTGATAAAAATGAAAACTGGAATAAGAGTTAGTGTTCAATATTGAACATTTGGATCACTGCAACAAATATTTGTTGAGCAAATTCCATATACAAAGAATGATGCCATAAGGGACCCAAAGAAATGAGTAAGTAAGAGGGACACAAGGGTCTCATGATTTGGGGAGGGGAGGGGCAAATAAATAATTTTAATAGAAAGTACACTGTGAAAAAAAAAGAAAGACTATGTCAAATACTGAACTATCAGTAAGTTGCTATGGGAGTTTGAAGGAAGGAGAGAAACAAGGAAATCAGAGCTTTCATGGATGTGGAATGATTTTAACTGCATCTTAAAAATTTGTTAGTACAACTTTATAAATCTAGGCTAATATATGTTTCTATAGCATAGTCATTTATACCCCAGTTCTCCATGTTCTGGGAGGTACATACAGGGTAAAATAAATGACATCAGAATTTCTCACTAATCACCTGACAAAAACTATTATTTGACCCAGAAAAATTGGCAAGGGATAATTTCTGAAGCTACAATGAAGACAGATTCAAAATGTATGTCATTTTATTAAGAGCTAATTCAATTACAGTTAGGTTATGGTAAGAAGATTGAATCAGAGGTTTAACAAGAGAAATGGAAATTCTGCCAAACCATTTGAATACCCAAGAGGTACATGAACACTGTAGTGGTGACTCAGCAAGAGTCATCCTCATTTGTCCCTGGAACATTCTCAGAGATTCCTAAGAACTCAGATACTTACTTCTATCCTAACCTAGAAAATGCGGGAGTCCCAGGTAATCTTAAATGCACCTCCAGGGCATATGATTGTATAGCCTGTTTGAGGCTATTGGAAGGTGGTGGTCAAAATGTTCTTGACTCTGATGCAAATATAGTTCTCTCACTTACTGATGTGTAAATTTGAACATGTTACTTAGCTTCTTTGAAGCTCAGTTTGCTTTCTTTAAAATGCCTACCTTGCAAGCTGTTTGCTAAGGATCAAGGGAGAGCATGTTTATTTAAAGCACCTAGTACAGTACCTTGTATATACTACACACTCAACAAATTATAGCAATTTGTTATTGTATCTTGCTGACATTCATTGTACCTTTGATATTGGTTGAGTACCATCAAAGTGCAAGGCCCTTTACTAGGAAAGAAAGAGACTGAGATACTGATACTGGGAAGTTGAATCTGTTTCTACCCACTCATTTGGATCTCTACTCAGCTGAGTAACAGGTGATAATGCTTAGATCAGTTAGGGATATACGTATAGTCTATTTTCATTACATACTCAAGTGGTAGTGGATTCAGAGTTTGATTGTGTGAGGATTAAATGAAGACTTAAATAGAGTTGTATGTTAAGTAGGACTGTGTAAGGATGTAGTGAAATAATGTATTTAAAATGCTTAGTGTGGTGTCTGTCAACAGTAAGTACCAAACAAATGTCAGCTATAACTACCATATGTATATAACTTTACATTTGTTGTTTGTATACATCTGTATATATTTTCTTGGGAAGCACTCATTTTTTTGGATTATTTTGGTTTAATTAAAAAATGGTATTGACTTCTAGTTATAGCAAAAATACATATTACCATATTTTATTAATTCTAAGAGGCATATTTTTCACATTTCACATTGACATCTGAAAATGATGGTATTCTCATTGCCTGTGCATGTACAAACTTGGTGGATATTCCTGATGACAGGACTAGATAACTGTATCCTCTTAACATTTTAATTAGCAAGTGATTTAAGAACATTTGAAGAAGTAAAATGAGTCCTTGTTGTCATCAGAAAACCTTACTTTAACACATTACGGTAATATCAAGAAGACATTAGCATCAAACTTTGCACAATGGACAACAGCAACTTTGAATACAAAACACAAGTAATAATAAAGTACTTTCTAAAAACTGGCACATTACCAGCTCTCCTAATCAAAGAAAATAATGTCGTGGGGAAAAATACAAACATCAGTGTTTCTGAGTCAAAAGTTAGTTTAGAAGCACCAAACTCTGAATGTGAAGCAGTTTTAAGACTATTTTGACTGATTTTATTTCACTTATTTTTCTTTTTTTTCCCCTTTTTATGTATGTACGTGAGTGACGATAAAATTCTGTATCTAAAAAAATCTAAATATAAAAAAATTTCTAAGTGATAAGATAACTTTGTGTTATAGTTTAATTGACAGTGTTATTATTACTACCCTGTCCCCATGGTGGCAAGAAAAATAAGTGTGGCTTATAATCAGTGGCAATTTGTTTTGTTTACATTTTTTAATTTCTTTTTTAAATTTATATCCAAGTTAGTTAGCATATAGTGAAGCAATGATTTCAGGAATAGATTCCTTAATGCCTCTTACCCACTTAGCCCATCCATCCTCCCACAACCTCTCCAGTAACTGTCTATTTTCCATATTTAAGAGTCTCTTATATTTTGTCCGCTTCCCTGTTTTTACATTATTTTTGCTTCACTTCCCTTTTATTCATCTGTTTAGTGTCTTAAAGTCCTCATACGAGTGAAGTCATATGATATTTGTCTTTCTCTAATTTTGCTTAGCATAATACTCTCTAGTTCCATCCATGTAGTGAAAATGGCAAGATTTCATTCTTTTTGATTGCCAAGTAATACTACATTGTGTGTGTGTGTGTGTGTATATACATACATACATACATATATATATATATATATATATATATATATATATATATATATATATATATATATACATACCATATCTTCTTTATCCATTCATCCATTGATGGACATTTGGGATCTTTCTGGGATGTTTCCATACTTTGGCTATTGTTGATAGTGCTGCTATAAACATGGGGGGGGGTGCATGTGCCCCTTTGAAACAGCACACCTGTATCCCTTGGATAACTACCTAGTAGTGCAATTGCTGGGTCGTAGGGTAGTTCTGTTTTTAATTTTTGAGGAACCTCTATACTGTTTTCCAGAGTGGCTATACCAGTTTGCATTCCCACCAGCAGTGCAAAAGAGATCCTCTTTCTCCACATCCTTGCCAACATCTATTGTTGCCTGAGTTGTTAATTTAGCCATTCTGACAGGTGTGAAGTGGTATCTCATTGTGGTTTTGATTTGCATTTCCCTGATGATGAGTGATGTTCAGCATTTTTTCATGTGTCTGTTGGCCATCTGGATGTCTTCTTTGGAGAAATGTCTATTCATGGCTTTTGCCCATTTATTCACTGGATTGTTTGTTTTTTGGGTTGTTCAGTTTGATAAGTTCTTTATAGATTTTGGGTACTACCCCTTTTTCTGATATGTCATTTGCAAATATCTTTTCCCATCCTGTTGGTTGCCTTTTAGTTTTGCTGATTGTTTCTTTCACTGTGCAGAGGTTATTTTGATGAGGTCCCAATAGTTCATTTTTGCTTTTGTTTCCCTTGCTTCCAGAGACGTGTTGAGTAAGAAGCTGCTGCGGCCAAGATCAAAGAGGTTTTTGTCTGCTTTCTCCTCAAGGATTTTGATGGCTTCCTGTCTCAGATTAGGTCTTTCACCCATTTTGAGTTTATTTTTGTGTATGGTATAAGAAAGTGATCCAGGTTCCTTTTGCTGCATGTCTCTGTCCAGTTTTCCCAGCACCACTTGCTGAAGAGACTGTCTTTATTCCATTGGATATTCTTTCCTGCTTTGTCAAAGATTAGTTGGCCATATGTTTGTGGGTCCATTTCTGGGTTCTCTATTCTGTTCCATTGATATGAGTGTCTGTTCTTGTGCCAGTACCATACTGTCTTGATGATTGCAGCTTTGTAGTATAGCTTGAAGTCCGGGATTGTAATGCCTCCTGCTTTGGTTTTCTTTTTCAAGTTTGCTTTGGCTATTCGGGGTCTTTTCTGGTTGCATATAAATTTTAGATTTGTTTATTCTAGCTCTGTGAAGGATGTTAGTGTTATTTTGATAGGTATTGCATTGAATAAGTAGATTGCTTTGGGTAGTATCGACATTTTAACAATATTTGTTCTTCCTATCCAGAAACATGGAATATTTTTCCATTTTTTTTTGTATCTTCTTCAATTTCTTTCATAAGCTTTCTGTAGTTTTCAGTGTATAGATTTTTCACCTTTTTGGTTAGATTTATTCCTAGGTATTTTATGGTTTTTGGTGCAATTGTAAATGGGATCAATTTCTTGATTTTTTCCTTCTGTTGCTTCGTTATTGGTATATAGGAATGCACCGATTTCTGTGCATTGATTTTATATCCTGCCACTTTGCTGAATTCATGGATCAGTTGTAGCAGTTTTTTGGTGGAATCTTTTGGGTTTTCCATATACAGTATCATGTCATCTGTGAAGAGTGAAAGTTTGACCTCCTCCTGGCCGATTTGGATACCTATTATTCCTTTGTGTTGTCTGATTGCAGAGGCTAAGACTTCCAATACTATGTTGAATAACAGTGGCAAGTGAACATCCCTATCTTGTTCCTGACCTTAGGGGGAAAGTTCTGAGCTTTTCTCCATTGAGGATGATATTAGTGTTGGCTCTTTCACAAATGGCTTATATGATCTCAAGGTATGAACCTTCTATACCTACTTTCTTGAGGGTTGTTATCAAGAAAGAATGCTGTATTTTCCCAAATGTTTTCTCTGCTTCTACTGAGAGGATCATGTGGTTTTTGTCCTTTATTTTATTGATGTGATTAATCACACTGATTGCAGATATTGAACCAGCCCTGCCTCCCAGTTGGTCATGGTGAATAATTTTTTTAATGTATTGTTGGATCCAGTTGGCTAATATCTTGTTGAGGATTTTTGCATCCATGTTCTTCAGGGAAATTGGTCTATAATTCTCCTTTTTAGTGGGGTCTCTGGTTTTGGAATCAAGGTAATGCTGGCTTCCTAGAAAGAGTTTGGAAGTTTTCCTTCCATTTCTGTTTTTTGAAACAGCTTCAAGAGAATAGGTGTTAACTGTTCCTTAAATGTTTGGTAGAATTCCCCTAGAAAGCCATCTGGCCCGAACTCTTGTTTTTTGGGAGATTTTTTTTATTACTAATTAGATTCCTTTACTGCTTATGGGTCTGTTCAAATTTTCTATTTCTTCCTGTTTCAGTTTTGGTAGTTTATATTTTTCCAGGAATTTGTCCATTTCTTCCAGATTGCCCATTTTATTGGTGTGTAATTGCTCATAATAATCTCTTATTATTGTTTGTATTTCTGCTGTGTTGGTTGTGTTCTCTCCTTTTTCATTCTTGATTTTATTTATTTGGGTCCTTTCCTTTTTCTTTTCGATCACACTGGCTAGTGGTTTATCAATTTTGTTAATTCTTTCAAAGAGCCAACTCCTGGTGTCATTGATATGTTCTACTGTGGGGTTTTGTTGTTTGTTTGTTTTGATAGCATTAATTTCTGCTCCAATCTTTATTATTTCCTGTCTTCTGCTGGTCTTGTGTTTGTTTGCTATTCTTTTTCCAGCTCTTTGAGGTGTAAGATTAGGTTGTGTATCTGACACCTTTCTTCTTTAGGAAGGCTTGGATTGCTATGTACCTCCATCTTATAACTGCCTTTGCTGCATCCCAGAGGATTTGGGCTGTGGTGTTATCATTTTCATTGGCATCCATGTACTTTTTAATTTTCTCTTTAACTTCTTGGTTAGCCTATTCATTCTTTGGTAGGATGTTCTTTAGTCTCCAAGTATTTGTCATCTTTCCACATTTTTTCTTGTGGTTGATTTCGAGTTTCATAGTGTTGTGGTCTGAAAATATGCACGGTATGATCTTGATCTTTTTGTATTTGTTAAAGGGTGGTTTATGTCCCAGTATGTGTTCTTTTCTGGAGAATGTTCCATGTGCACTGGAGAAGAGTATATATTCCGCTGCTTTAGGATGAAAGATGAAATGTTATGAATATATCTGTGAAGTCCACTGGGTCCAGTGTGTCATTAAAAGCCATTGTTTCCTTGTTGATTTTCTGTTTAGATGGTGTGTCCATTGTTGTAAGTGGGGTGTTTATGTCCCCTACTATTATGGTATTATTATCAATGAGTTTCTTTATGTTTGTGATTAATTGATTTATATATTTGGGCCATGCCACATTTGGAGCATAAATGTTTATAATTATTAGGTCTTCTTGGTGGAGAGACCCCTTAATTATGATATAATGCCCTTCTTCATCTCTTGTTACAGTCTTTATTTTAAAATCTAGATTGTCTGATATAAGTATGACTACTTTGGCTTTTGTGTGCCATTAGCATGATAGATGGTTCTCCATCCCCTCTGTTTCAATCTGAAGGTGTCTTTAGGTCTAAAGTGGGTAAACAGAATATAGATGTATTGTTGGTGTGTATTGTATTGTGTTGTGTTGTGTTGTATTGTTGTTGCTCTTGTAAACAGCATATAGATGGATCTTGTTTTCTTATCCATTCTGTTACCCTATGTCTTTTGCTTGGAGCATTTAGTCCACTGACATTTAGAGTGAGTACTGAAAGGTATGAGTTTATTGCCATTATGTTGCTTGTGCATTTGGAGTTTCTGGTGGTGTTCTCTGGTCCTTTCTAGTCTTTGTTGCTTTTGGTCTGTGTGTGTGTGTGTGTGTGTGTGTGTGTGTGTGTGTGTGTGTGTCTTTTCTCCCCTCAGAGAGTCCCCCTTAACATTTCTTGCAGGGCTAGTTTAGTGGTCACAAACTCCTTTAATTTTTATTTGTCTGGGAATCTTTTTATCTCTCCTTCATTTTTGAATGACAACCTTGCTGGATAAAGAATTCTTGGCTGCATGTTTTTCTGATTCAGCACATTGAATATATCCTGCCACTCCTTTCTGGCCTGCCAAGTTTTTGTGGATATGTCTGATGTGAACTTGATCTGTCTTCCTTTGTAGGTTGACTTTTTTTCCCTTGCTGCTTTCATGATTCTTTCCTTGCCTTAGTATTTTGTGAATTTGACTATGATATGCCTTGTTGATGGTTGGTTTTTATTGAATCTAATGGGAGTCCTCTGTGCTTCCTGGATTTTGATGTCTGTGTCTTTCCCCAGGTTAGGAGAGTTTTCTGCTATGAATTGCTTATGTAACCCTTCTACCCCTTTTTCTCTCTCTTCATCTTGTGGGACCCCTATGATTCTGATGTTCCTTTTTAGTGAGTCTCTGATTTCTCTGATTCTTAAATCGTGCTCTTTTGCCTTATTCTCATTCTTTTTTCTGCTTCATTATTCTCCAGAAGTTTGTCCTCTATATCACTGATTCACTGCTCTGCCTCATCTGTTCTTGCCGCCGGGGCATCCATTCTAGATTGTAGCTTAGCTACAACATTTTTTATTTCACCTGACTTGTTTTTACTTCTTTTATCTCTGCAGAAAAGGATTCTAAAATATTTTCAACCCCAGCTAGTATTATTTTTATTGTGATTCTAAATTCTGGTTCAGACATCTTGTTTATATCTGTGTTGATTAAATCCCTGCCTGTCATTTCTTCTCTTTCTTTTGGGGTAACTTCCTTCATTTTGTCATTTTGAAGGAAGAAAATGAATTAATAAGGTAAAAAAATTAAAATTAAAAAATTAAAAGCACACACACACTCAAAAATCAAATAAATGATGCTAGATCCTGGGTGTGTTTTGGTCTGGTTGTTGAAAGGAGCTTGATAGATTAGAGAAAAAAGGATGAGGGGAGAAAAAGAAAAAAAGAATATAAGGAAAACATTTGAAAATTTGAAAAAATGAATACAATGAAATAAAATAAAATGAATTGATGGAAGTAAAATAGAATTTGAAAAATTTACAAAAAAGTAAAATATAAAGTAGGAAAATATTAAAGAAAAATATTTTAATAACAATTGAAACTAAAAATAATCTTTTTCTCTTTCTGTATTCAAGAAAAAGAAAAGGAACAAAAAAAAAAAGAAAATCGAATAGATGGACCAGCAAACAGATTGAAATACGATTGAAATTGCATAGTTTTCCTATAGAAGTCAAACTCTGAAGCCCTTATAGTCCTTAAACTAAGCAGGCAGAGAGACCTGTGGTGTTTCTGAAGAGCGAGGTTGGCCCAGTTGGTCGGGACTTAGTGTAACAGCTCCGTTCTTCACTAGATGGCGCTGCTTAGCTCACTGAGGCTGATTGTTGTGGCGCTTGTAGGTGTGTATGTGCGTGCGCGGGAGGAGTGAAAATGGCATCACCCAGCTACCCAGTCTCTAGTATAGGAACTCTGTTCTCCCCAATCAGCAATCCCACACCCATCCTTTGTCTCCGGCTTCCATCCACTCCCTGCTTTTACACTGTCTGTGACCAAGCCATCAGTTTGCCTGGCGGCACCTCCCTCCTGAGTTTTATCTCGATGTGGCTGTTTCCCAACCCCTCAGTTCTGAGGGACTGTGGCTCTGACCCACTCAGACCTTCTAGGGGAGGGTCTCACCAAGCAATGGCCAGGTCTTTGCTGCATCCAGGAACATTCACTGGACCATACTGCTGCTGATGCCCAGAGACTGTAGCTGGGTGTCACCCACCCCACCCAGACTGTAGCTGGGTGTCACACTATCGTGTAGCAGCAGCATTTCAGGGATTATGGAAAATCACAATACACATCTGGCACCAGGTTTTACCCTTAACAACCTTGTTCCAGCACCACTGAATGTGGTTGTTCTCTGGGGTCTGCTGGGACCTTTGCCTGTGGGTGGCTGCATAGCCTCTACCAAATGTCCTTCCAGCAGGGGAACTGCCTCTCCCTGTGTGGCCTGAAGACCTCCTAGACCTCACTCTCCTCCTAGGGAATTGCCCTTCCTACCAGAGCACCACCAGGTATCAAGCTGAGGAGTTTCAGACTCTGCACTCCCCCTGTTTATAGAGTTTTAATGGAATTTTAAACCCTCTCCTTTCTTCTTTTTTCTCTTTTAGTTCAGTCCCTGTGGCTGTTACCACTTTTCCACTTTCTCTCCAGCTGCTTTTGCTGGGGGTGCTTTTCCTGTACTCTCCCCCCCACATCTCCATCCTCTCTCCACAAGCAAAAACAGCTCCCTGCCCTCCAAGGCTTATCTCTTCCCCATTTCACCTCTCCGCCCCATGTATCTGCTGAGTCTGTTCTTCAGGTTGTGCAGATTGTTGTGTTAATCTTCAATCAGTTTTCTAGGTGTTCAGGATGATTTAGTGTTAATCTGGCTGTATTTCATGGACGTGAGACGCAAAGAGAACTTCCATGCTCTTCCACCATCTTGGCTCCTCCTAATCAGTGGTAATTTGAATTCAATGAAAACCTTTCTATGACAAACATCAAGAAATGGTGGATACAATATTTACTTCATTGTGAAAATGAGTTTTCAATAAAGAAAGAGAAATAGATAAATGTAAGAAACCACAAAGAAACTTGAGATGATCAGCAAGTGAGTTTATGTTGAGTTTGCCTAAATTTAAGGATGGAAGGTGTTGTTCTTATGAACCTTGGCTCTTGAATTTTACCCAAAAAGGGAACATGAAATGAAACTCTGGTGTTGTTTCAGGTAGAGAGTTAGACCTAAAAAACCCCCATATATTCAGGATTCATGAAGGGTTATATTCTAATGAAATGAGGAAAATAATTCACCCAGTGGCACAGGAAGATGATAAAGATTTTCTTTTCCTATTTCAGCTCATGTAGGAAGTCAGGGACATGAAAATTCCAAAGCCAGTGCTTAACTTCATCTTGTTGTGGGATTTGAATTTACACTGTCAGCATTTTCTTAAAACTAAACTTAGAAACTGACATATAAATTGGTTTTCTGGAACCCTTGAAAAAAGCAAATGCACAATTACTCTGAAGGAAAGTTCCCAGAATGCAAGCCACATAGATTTCTCACAGAAAAAGAGGGTTTCAGTGTTATAAGTTGTTATTGTTTTCACTTCTTCCTCCCTCCCTGTATTTCCCCCCATTGAAGTGTGACTCTGCAGTCCCTCCCGTAAGAAATGGAATGTAATTCTTCACCTCATTGATGCTGAATTTGACCATATGGCTTGCTTTGGCCAATGGATTATTGATAGACATGAATCAAGCTAAGACTTTAAATGTATTTGATCAGCTCAGATTGCCCTATTGCCCTTCTTTTTTTTTAAATTTTTTTTAATGTTTATTTATTTTTGAGACAGAGAGAGACAGAGCATGAATGGGGGAGGGTCAGAGAGAGAGGGAGATGCAGAATCTGAAGCAGGCTCCAGGCTGTGAGCTGTCAGCACGGAGCCCGACGCGGGGTTTGAACTCACGGACCGTGAGATCATGACCTGAGCCGAAGTCGGACGCTTAACTGACTGAGCCACCCAGGCGCCCCTCTGCCCTATTGCCCTTCTTACATCGCCATGAGGAAACCATCCCTTGCCACTTCAGCTTTGGCTTCAAAATAACATGTGTAGAACTGACCTGAGTCTAATCTGCAGTTATAGCCTGAAGTATATTAGGACCCAAGCTATACCTCAAAGTCATAACTAGTAAGAGTCCAGCCCAGATTAGCCAACCCTCAGAAGACCCACAGGTGTGTGAGCAAAAATAAATGCTTAATAATTATCATTAAGTCTGCTTTGGACTGAATATGAAAATAGTTTATTATGAAGCATTACTGTGACAATACCTAACTGATTTTAATCCAATAATAAGTAAATTTACAATTTAAAACAGTTGAGTACATAAGCAATCTACCATGAGTAAGAATCTGCAGGAACAACACATAAAATGATTAGAATACAATAATCTGAAATAAGGGAGCAATCTGAAAAACTACTGTAAAGTAAGTATGCTTAAATGATTAAATATTTAAATAATGACTTTATAAAACCATATCAAGTTGCTATGAAAAAAGTCAGATAAATTTGAAAGAGGACCAAATACAAATTTTAGAAATGTCATAGAATGTTGAAAATAAATTAGGCACAGATGAAGAGAAAGTTAGACTAAGAAAGTAGATCTGAGGAAATTACTTAGAATTTAGTACTAAGAGACAAAAAGAGATAGAAATAGGAGACAAGAAACAGATTAAGATATTTGTATTTTTTCTTGATAAATCTCTATACTGTATTCCACAGTAGCTGCACCAGCTTTCATTCCCACCAACAGTGCATGAGGGTTCCTTTTTCTCCCCATTCTTGCTAACACTTGTTTCTTGTATTTTTGCTCTGGGTCATTCTGACAGGTTTGGGGTGATATCTCATTGTGGTTTTGGTTTGCATTTCCCTGATGATCAGTGATATTGAGCATCTCTTCAGGTGTCTGTTAGCCATCTATATGTTTTTAGAAAAATGTCTACTCACGTCTTCTGCCATTTTTAACTAGATTATTTGTGTGTTGAGTTGTATAAGTTCTTTATATATTTTGCATAGTAACCCCTTATTGATATATCATTTGCAAATATTTTTTCCCATTCAGTTGGTTGTCGTTTTGTTTTGTTGATGGTTTCCTCAGCTGTACGAAAGCTTTTTATTCAAAAAGATATATGCACTCCTATGTTTAGTGCATCATTATTTTCAGCAGCCAAGAAATGGAAGCAACCCAATATCCCATCCATAAATGACTGGATAAATGAGATGTTATACAATGGAATATTATTCAGCAAAAAAGGAAAAAAAAAGAATGAAATCTTGCCATTTGCAACAACATGAATGGATCTAGAGGGCATAATCCTGAGTGAAATAAGTCAGTCAGAGAATGACAAATACCATATTATTTCACTTGTATGTGGAATTTAAGAAACACAACAAATGAACAAAGAAAAATAGAGACAAAACACACACACACACACACACACACACACACACACACACACACATAAAAAAAGACTTTTAAATATGGACAACAAAGTGATGGCTACCAGAGCGGAGGTAGGTAGGGGATGGGTGAAATAGGTAAAGAAGATTGAGAGTACACTTACCATGATGAGCAATGAGTAATGCATAGAATTGTCAAATCATTATATTTTACACCTGGAACTAATATAACACTGTATGTTAAGTATACTTGAATTAAAACATAGAAAAGATACATGTAGGATATAACAGATATTCATATATGAACAGATAGGTTCTTCACTGTCAAGGAATAATATAAAGGGAATAGGAAGAAGCAATATTTTAACATAATGGGAAGACAAGGATGAAATTTTCCAGAATTTGTGAAAGACCTACATCCTCTATTAAAGAAATATTGTGTGGGAATGCAAGCTGGTGCAGCCACTCTGGAAAACAGTATGGAAGTTCCTCAAAAGACTAAAAATAGAACTACCCTACGACCCAGCAATTGCACTACTAGGCATTTATCCACAGGATCCAGGTATGCTCTTTCGAAGGGACACATACACCCCAATGTTTATAGCATCACTATCAACAACAGCCAAAGGATAGAAAGATCCCAAATGTCCATCGATGGATAAATGGACAAAGATGTGGTATATATATACAATGGAGTATTACTCGGCAATCAAAAAGAATGACATCTTGCCATTTGCAAGTACGTGGATGGAACTGGAGGGTATTGTGCCAAGTGAAATGAGTCAGAGAAAGACAAAAAATCATATGACTTCACTCATATGAGGACTTTAAGAGACAAAACAGATGAACATAATGGAAGGGAAACAAAAAAAATATAAAAACAAGGAAGGGGACAAAACAGAAATAAATATGGAGAACAAACTGAGGGTTACTGGAGGGGTTGTGGAAGGGGGATGGGCTGAATGGGGAAGGGGCATTAAGGAATCTACTCCTGAAATCATTGTTGCACTATATGCTAACTAATTTGGGTGTAAATTTTAAGAAATAAAAAATAAAATAATAAAAAAAGAAATATTGTGATTCCCAATCAGGATAAATACAAAGAAATCCCACCTAGGTAAATGGTGGTGAAGTTTCAGAACATTGTATATAAAGAGAAAATTAGCCACCAAAGTAAAATACAAAATATCAGAAGAGGTATAACCATTAGACTGTAATGAGCATGCCACAAAAATGAGAGCTTGAATAAAAGAAAACAATTTTATAGCAATAATATTATACCCGGATAAATTATTATTCAATAGTGAGGCCAAATTGAAGAAATACTATAGAAAAACAAAGATGGAGAGACTCTCTCACTCCTAAGCTCTCTCTGAAAGAATGAGTAAAGGATGTATTTCAGGAAGAAGGAACCTAAAACCAGAAGGAATGTGTGATGCAGGAAGCAATGATGTTTTGAGGAAATGGTAAATATTTGGGCAAGTCTAAACTGTACTGACTAAATAAAATGATCATGATTATAAAGACTAACTTGGGGATTTTACAAAAAAAATATGGAACTAAAATACTAGATAATATTAATAGAGTGGAGAACATTTAAATTAATGCATTTTTAGTAGATTTGTATTACTTAGCTTTTGTCTTCGTTAATAAGTTTACAGTAAAAGAACAGGAATAGACATGAAAACTTTAAAAATAGTAGAAAGAAA
This sequence comes from Leopardus geoffroyi, assembly GCF_018350155.1. Classification (NCBI taxonomy): domain Eukaryota; kingdom Metazoa; phylum Chordata; class Mammalia; order Carnivora; family Felidae; genus Leopardus; species Leopardus geoffroyi. Next base: position 125,886,413 of record NC_059333.1, read on the forward strand.
AGGAAGTTAAAGAACTCAATTTAGGAAAGTAGAAAAAACACAAAGGAAATAAAGTAAATATAAAAGACAAAATAAAGTTGTAAAATGGTCATGTATTTTGAGTAAATAAATTTATATAAACTAGATACACTACTTAAAGAGAGAGACTCAGATTGGATGTTTTTAAGTCCATATGTGCAGTTTCAAAAGACACCTTAAAATATAGTGACATAAATGTTGAGTATATCAGGGTAGAGATAGTAGATATTCCTTGTCAAATTCTGGACAAATGAAAACTGATAAAATTTTATAAATGTCAGCAAAATAGACTTTGACGGGAAAAAGAGAGAAAGATTCATTACAAAATTATAAAAGGAACAATTTACTATGAAGATAAAAGAATCCTGAACCTTCATTCAACTAACATAGCCTCAAATGTACAAAGCAAATTAATATAATTAAAAGGAGAATTAAAAATCTACACCATTATAGCTCTCTCAGTAATGAATAGATCAACTGAACAAAAGAAAGTAGCAAAGATATTGAAGAGTTAATAATACAAGCAAAAGCCTGATTTAATTGATATATAGAGTTTTATTTCCAACAGTTGGAAAATATATTTTCATGCACACATGGAACACCTATAAAAATTGGACTACACATAGGCTACAAAGTAAATTGCAATACATTTCAAATAATCAATATTATATAGAAAACATGCTTTGACCAAAGTGTAGTAAGAAATCAATAAGGAAGATATCATCAAAGCTGAAATATTTTGAAGTTTATATAAAGTTAAAAATAATGGGCAAATGAATATAATAAAGTCTAAAAAAATTTTTCTTTCAACGTTTATTTATTTTTGGGACAGAGACAGAGCATGAACGGGGGAGGGGCAGAGAGAGAGGGGGAGACAGAATCGGAAACAGGCTCCAGGCTCTGAGCCATCAGCCCAGAGCCTGACGCGGGGCTCGAACTCACCGGCCGCGAGATCGTGACCTGGCTGAAGTCGGACGCTTAACCGACTGTGCCACCCAGGCGCCCCAATAAAGTTTTAAAATATTTAGAAGTGATCATAAAAATACTGCATCTTGAAACTTATGAGATGTAGCTAAAGATATATTTAGAGGCAGACTTATAGCCTTAAATACATGTATTTTATAATAAGAGTTAAAAGTAGTTAAAAATTTCTGGACAATAATAGTGGGTTGAACATTACACTCTCTCTAAAACATCACTAAATCTGATGCATGAGATCAAAGAGGAAAAGAAAACAACAAAAAGCAATATAAGGTTATAAGCTAGAAAGTTAGATGAGGAAGTAATAATGACTTAGCAAATCCAAGAGATTAATATCATAAGCTTTCATGAAGAAAACAGAGAAGAAGACTTATTTATCCCACAGATTCACAGAAAGCTCAGGGATAGGAAGAACAAGCACCTCTGGAAATGGGGTTGAAGGTGAGATTAAAACAGAACTATTTGTAAGTGGGTTTAATAAATAGTTTGAGATTGACAGAGGTTTTTACTATAGGAAAGGCAGACAAAAATGGATTAGCTAGTTTTGGACCATCCCTTCCATATAGAAAAAAAACAGAAATGCTAGAGTATCTGTCTCTATACCTACCTACCTGTCATCTATCCATCTGTCATCTATCTAATCGGTTTGAAAGCATGATAAATCTCCAAAGTCAGTAAGACACTCAAGACTTGTGGGGCCAATACCTTAAAGTAAAAAAAAAGTCCAGGAAGGTGAGCCTTACTTTTGGCACTGCTTTTTCCCTTATAACATTCGCTTTTTTGAAAATGGTAGCTGGAAGATTGAAAAGATAAACAGAGGTAAGTAGCTGAGAAGCTGAGAAGTTGAGTAAAGCTTGTGGCAGTTTGATGGCATCACAAGAGACAAAAACTGTAGTCAACAAAGATGAGGGACCCTAGTAAACACTCTAAATTATCTGTTGGAATATGAAGGGTTACTCCTTAGGAGTAAGGATGAATCAAAATATATAAGTCCTTATACGAACTGAACACAAAGGACAAATGCTTCAAAGTTCTGAAGGAAAATTATTTTTTTATAACCTATATGAGGTTAGGGTGAAAATATTTTTAGTTATTCAAGGTTTCAAAATTTTTACCTACCTGCCTCTTAATGGAAGATGTACTCCACTGAAATGGGAATCCTGAAATCAGGGAACAGAAGTCATACAGGATTGTGGCAACAGAGAGTCCTCTGGGGAATGGTAAAGAATGCTCCTGAGAAGCAAGGTCAACCTGTTCAGGTTAGAAGAGGTTGGAAGTCCCTGGGAAATATTTACTCAAGAAGTGAAACTAGTATCTAGTGTGTCTGCATGTGTAAAGAATACAGTTTTTAGATAATTCTTTGGGAGTATGAATAAATGATAAGTAATAGACAATTGAGCAGATAAAAACCCAAGAAAACCATAAAATCTAGATTTTACTTTTTTTTCTTTGTTTTTCCTATTGTGGTTTGACGTTGGTACTATCCATTTTTTAAAAATGAAGATTTTAAAGAATAAATTGAAATGTTTTAACTCCTTCATATTTCAGGTTAAATCTACTTTTTCCCCCCTTTTTAAAATTTTTAATTATTTTTTTTCAACGTTTATTTATTTTTGGGACACAGAGAGACAGAGCATGAATGGGGGAGGGGCAGAGAGAGAGGGAGACACAGAATCGGAAACAGGCTCCAGGCTCTGAGCCATCAGCCCAGAGCCCGACGCGGGGCTCGAACTCATGGACCGCGAGATCGTGACCTGACTGAAGTCGGACGCTTAACCGACTGCGCCACCCAGGCGCCCCAATTATTTTTTATTTAAATCCAACTTAGTTAACATGTAGTGAAATAATGGTTTCAGGAATAGAATTTAGTGATTCATCACTTACATATAACACCCAGTGCTCATCCCAACAAGCGCCCTTCTTAATGCCCATCACTCACTTAGCTTATCTCCCCACCCAACACCTCTCCAGCAACCCTCAGTTTGTTCTCTGTATTTGAGAGTCTCTTATGGTTTGACTCCGTCTCTTTTTATCTTATTTTTCCTTCCCTTTCCCTATGTTCATCTGCTGTGTTTCTTAAGTTGAACATATGAGTGAAATCATGTATTTGTTTTTCTCTGACTGACATATTTTGCTTAGCATAATTCATTCTAGTTCCATCCACGTTGTTTCAAATGCAAGATTTCATTCTTTTTGATTGCTGAGTAATGTTCCAGTGTGTGTGTGTGTGTGTGTGTGTGTGTGTGTGTGTGTGTGTGTACAACATCTCTTGTTTCCTGTGTTGTTAATTTTAGCCATTCTGACAAGTGTGAAGTGGTATCTCATTGTGGTTTTGATTTGTATTTCCAGGTGATGAGTGATGTTGAACATCTTTGCATGTGTCTGTTAGCCATCTGGAGGTCTTTGAAACAGTGTCTGTTCATGTGTTTTTTTAGGTGTTGAATTTGATATGTTCTTTATACATTTTGGATACTAACCCTTTATCTGATATGTCATTTGCAAATATCTTCTCCCCTTCCATTTTTTTGCCTTTTAGTTTTGTTCATTGTTTCCTTCACTGTGAAGAAGTTTTTTATGTTGATGAGTTCCCAATAGTTCATGTTTGCTTTTGTTTCCCTTGTCTTCAGAGACATGTTTAATAAGAAGCTGCTGCAGCCATGGTTCAAGAGATTGTTACTTGTTTTCTCCTCTAGGAGTTTGATGGTTTCCTGTCTCACATTTAGGTCTTTCATTCATTTTGAATTTATTTTTGTATGTGATGTAAGAAAGTGGTCCAGTTTCATTCTTTTGCATGTCACTGTCCAGTTTTTCCAACACCATTTGCTGAAGAGACTGTCTTTATTCCATTGGATATTCTTTCCTGCTTTGTCAAAGATTAGTTGGCCATACATCTGTGGGTCTATTTATGGGTTCTCTATTCTGTTCCATTGATCTAAGTGTCTGTTTTTGTGCCAGTACCATACTGCCTTGATGATTACAGCTTTATAATCCGGAATTATGATTGAAGTCCGGGATCGTGATGCCTCCAGCTTTGGTTTTCTTTTTCAACATTAGTTTGGCTAATCAAGGTCTTTTGTGGTTCCATACAAATTTTAGGATTGTTTGTTCCAGTTCTGTGAAGAATGCTGGTGTTATTTTGACAGGGATTGCATTGAATGTGTATATTTCTTTGTATAATATAGACATTTCAACCATATTCCTTGAATCCATGAGCATGGAATGTTTTTTCCATTTATTTGTATCTTCTTCAGTTTCTTTCATAAGCTTTCTATAGTTTTCAGCATACAGGTCTTTTATCTCTTTGGTTACGTTTATTCCTAGGTATTTTGTGGCACTTGGTACAATTATAAATGGGATCAATTCCTTGATTTCTCTTTGTGCTGCTCCATTTTATTGGTGTGTAGAAATGCAATGGATTTCTCTACATTGATTTTATATCCTTTGACTTTGATGAATTCATGTATCAGTTCTAGCAGTTTTTTAGTGGGGTCTTTCAGGTTTTCCACATACAGTATCATATCCTCTGTGAAGAGGGAAAGTTTCACTTTTTCCTTGCTTATGTGGATGCCTTTGATTTCTTTTTCTTATCTGATTGCTGAGGCTATGACTTCTAGTACTATGTTGAAACAAATCCCGATTTTAAACAGTTTTGGAAGAAAAATTCATCTTGGTACACTACGAAATAAATTATTGGTTCATTTAATAAGAAAGTTGGGATCATCTTAAAATGCAAACATTGAATAATGATTTAGCCAAATTAAAATAGAACTATAAATGGAGGATTGGGTGTGGAAGGCAGGAAACGATGTGTATTTGAAAATAATAAACCCTGAATTTTCATATAAGGAAGTCATAGGTAATGTCTAAAATTTTTTAAATCAAAAGTAGCAATATATAGACATGTCATTTAGAGAAACGGAAGTAAAAGCAAGCAAACAACAACAACAAAAAACCCCAAACACCTAAAAAACCTAAAAGGGAAGAAAACATGGATATACTTGATGTTTTTCTTATAATGACTTCTAAGAAAAAAATTGATTCTTTTAACAATGTGCATTTTTACTTGATAAAAATTTAAGAGTATAATACCAAGTATAACTTTACAAAAATTAGGTAAACATACCACTAAATGAATTAGAAAATTAAGTTTCATAAAACCACAGAAAGTAGAATGAAAGCAATAATAAAAATAAGGGCAAAAGTTAAACTAAAAACAAAAAAAAAATAGACACCATTACTAAAACTGCAAGCAGATTCTTCAAAAAGTCTATAAAACATTCTATAGTAATTTTGATAAATTGGGGAGTAGAGAAAGAAATAATATATTGCATTTGAAATAACTATGTGTGGGAGATAAGCTTAGGAATTCCCTGGGCTTACACCAATGGGTTAAGAAGGCACAAAGAAATACAAAGTCAATAAAATGCTCACACCTGAGTTTGGGTAAACCAGAGTGGCACTCCAAGGATAGGGGGGGTGCAAAGGTGCCAGGAATAGGGAGGTGCAAAGCCACCCCAAAATCGGGAGGGGGTGCTGAGCCCCCCAAAATAGAGGCAAAGGCCTGAAATAGTATCGGTGCAAAGGTGCCCAATACATAGGAATAACAAAACTAGATATTCAGGGTGAAAGCACCCCAAATTTAGTACTATAGCGGAAAGCTGCTTTCATAGGAGAATAGGGCCAGGTTAGGTAAATTGGTGAATTGGACTTTGGACTGCTGCGCTGCAGGCAAAGCTGCCCAGAGTGGGGATGATTAACAAAAGAAAAGGTGCCTTATTAACCCTCAGGTTATTCCCCCTATCTTTCTCATCCCCTAGGCTGGCAAAGATAAACAGGCACAGTGCCTCGTGTCTGCTGTTAATAACCAACCACCCATCTGCCTGGCACCTGGATTTTGTTTTATATTAACCCAAACCCCAAACACTGTATATCTTCACAATCCCCTTTTCCCCCTCACGTCCCCAAGTTAATGTTCCTAGTTTCTTTGTCTCTTTGTACATGCCAATCACGTTTGCAAGCCTTCTGATCTGAATAAATACGGGGCAAGGACCCTTTTTCAGGGCTCTTGTCTTTTTCCTGGGTATTAGCCATCTCTTGTTTTAATCCTGCATCTGCTCTTTAGCTGGCCAAAAGATAACTTTAGACTTAGAGTCTACAACAACTATGGGTACAGAACCACAGCTACTTCAACCTCATACTGTTCTTTTATGAATTTAAAAATTATTAACTTCAGGGGCACCTGGGTGGCTCAGTCAGTTCAGTGTCCAGCTCTTGATTTTGGCTCTGGTCATGGTCTCATGGTTCATGGGTCGAGTCCCACATTGGGCTTAACACTATCAGGATTATTTCTCCCTCTCGCTCTGCCCCTCCTCCACTCATACTGTCTCTCTGTCAAAATAAATATTTTTTAAAAAAATTTTTTAACGTTTATTTATTTTTGAGACAGAGAGAGACAGAGCATGAACAGGGGAGGGGCAGAGAGAGAGGGAGACACAGAATCGGAAGCAGGCTCCAGGCTCTGAGTCATCAGCCCAGAGCCTGACGTGGGGCTCGAACTCATAGACCACGAGATCGTGACCTGAGCTGAAGTCGGACGCTTAACCAACTGAGCCACCCAGGCGCCCCAATAAACATTTTTAAAAAGTAAAATTATGAACTTTACACCAATAAATTTGAAAATGGGTAATTTTAATGGTGATTAAATAAAATGGGTAAATCTAGAAAAATATGACAACAAAACTGACTCAGGAAGAACTAGAAATCATTAAAAAACTAAATCTGTCTGAAGAAACACACACAGACCAAACCTAAATATAATTACAAATATACTGATAGCAGACAAAATCTAGTATTGTGCATAAAAATCATAAAATGTGCACAAGCAGGAAAGAAAGAAATAATAGTTTAATATTAGAAAATGTACTCATTTAATTCATTATATAACAGAATAAAGGAGGAAAAACCATATGATCATCACAATAGATATAGAGAAAGCATTCAAAGGAATTCAGTAGTCATGTATGAAATTTTTAAAAATAAAAACTTTTTAGTAAACTAGGAGTAGAAGGATGCCTTCTTAATCTATTAAAGCATCTATGCTACGGTAGACTGAAAAGTGGCCCCTTAAAGATAATCATCAGATCCTAATTCCAGGCACCCATAAGTGTTACTTATTTGGAAAAGGGCGTTTTGCAGATGTGATTAAGTTAAGGATCTCATGCTGGGGAGATAATCCTGGGTTATTGATGTTGGCCCTAAATCTCAAGTGCCTTTATAAGACAGGGTCAGAGGGAGAGTGCACATACGTGCACACACACACACACACTCACACAAGAAGGTGAGGTGTAGATAGAGGCAGAGATTCGAGTGATGAGGCCATAAGCCAAGGGAAAGATTCTCTCCTAGATCTTTTGGAGGGATTATGTCCCTGCTGAATCTTGATTTCAGCCCAGTGATGATGATTATGTATTTCTGGCCTTCAGAACTGTGGGAGGATAAATTTCTGTTGTTTTAAGTCATCTAGTTTGTGGTCATTTACTATAGCAGCCTCAGGAAACTAATACATCTACCAAAAAATTTAAAGCAAGCATTATGTATTAAAAAAATTTTTTTTACGTTTATTTATTTTTGAGAGACAGAGCACTAGTGGGGGAGGGACAGAGAGAGAGAAGGAGACACAGAATCCAAAGTAGGCTCCAGGCTCCCAGCCATCAGCACAGAGCTGACGTGGGGCCTGAACCCGCAAACCGTGAGACCATAACCCGAGCCGAAGTCGGATGCTTAACCGACTGAGCCACCCAGGCTCCCCGTAAGCATTATATTTAATGATAAAATGTTAAAAGCATTCCTTTAGTGAGCAAGACAAAGATGTCCTCTTTTTCAATATTCTTCTGGAGATTTTGAACAAGATAATAAGGCAAGAAAAGAAAGGACATAAGAACCAGAAAGAAAGAATTCATTATTCATAGGAAAAATGGTTGTCCATGTAGAAAATCTGAGAGTATCTGCGAACTGTTAGAACCAGTAAAGAGGACAGAAAGTTTGATGAATTCAAGAACAGCAATATTGTTATACAGTGTCCATTTATATCAGCATCAAAACCTGTGGAGTGCCCAGAGATAGACCTAATCAGTATGTATAAGATCTATATGGAGATAGTTATAAACTTTTATTGAAGCCTATAAAAGAAGACCTTAGTAAATGAAAGCATTTACCATGTTCATAAATGGGAAGATTTAATATTATAGAGATGGCACCTCTCCCAAATTAATCTACAGTCAAAATCCTAACAGGATTCTGTGCAGACCTCTTCTAAAGCATGTATTTCTATTTGACAAACTTAGAGAGCACTATATATAGTGCTTATTATGTGTCATGCAGTTTTAAACAATTTACAAATATTTATTTAATCCTTAAAACAACCATATGAGATAAGAACTGTTATTATCTATAATAGTTATTTTATGTCAACCTGACTGAGCTAAGAGATGCTCAGGTAGCTGGTAAACATTTCTGAATGCATCTGTGGGAATGTTTCCAGAAGAGATTAGCATTTGAATCAGCAGACGGAGTAAATAAAACCAATTTGAGTAAAGAAGGCCTCTCAACAATGTGAGAAGATATCATCCAGTCTGTTGAGAGCCAGATTAGAACAAAAAGGCAGAGGAAAAGTGAATTTGCCCTGCACTCTTGAGCTGGGACGTCCATCTTCCCTGGTCCTTGGTCCAGAATTCATAGGAATTCATAGCATCTGCTCCCCTGTTTCTCAGGCTGTTGGGCTCAGACTGAATTATACCACCAGCTTCCTGGTTCTCCAGCTTGCAGATGGCAGATTGTGGAACTTCTTGGGCTTTATAACTAATCACATGAGCCAATTCCTATAATAAAGATACATCCTTTTGCTTCTGTTTCCTTGGAGAACCTAATACATTAATAATCCTCATTTTGTTGATGAGGTAAAGGAGGCTGAGCGGTTAAGTAATACAAGGCCGTGTATTTAGTAAGTGATGGAGGTGGGATTCAGATTCAGTCTGCTTCAAGAGATCATGCTCTTAACTATTGCACCATATGGAGCCCATGATAAAATTTTCTCATACATAGAATTTCAAGATATGACAAAAGTAGCAAGCCAAATAAATGAGGCTAAGAAATTTGACTATTCATCTGAGAGAGATAAAAATTAGATCTTTACCTCATACTACACACAAATTCCAGATGGATTATAGACATGTGAGTAAAAAATGAAATTGTAAACTTTCAGAAGAAAAATGGAAGAATATCTTCATGATTTTCAGAAAAGAAGGATATCTTACACAGGACAACAAAACATAAACCATAAAGATAATTTTTGATAAATTTGAATATCTGAAAATAAATAACCTCTGCGTGGTAAAAGAAACACAAAAGTTTTACAAAACATGTCATCAACTAGGAGAAGAGCTCTACCACCGATATAAAAATAAGTTTCCAGAACATAAAAAGATCTCTTACAAATCAATATGTAGAAGAAGAAAAAAACAATAGGAAGGGTGAGTAGCATAAATAGGTAATTAAGAGAGGGGAAGAAACTCAAAGAGCTAAGAAATAATGTTCAACTTTATTAGTAATCAGATAGATGCAATGTAAAACAGTGATAATTTACTACACATATATAATATGTATAAAGATATATGATAATATATGTTTAAATGTGTATACTTAAATCACATGAATACAGCAGACTCTATGTATCTTTATCTTCCATTTCTCTCTTAATAAAACTTACGTACTGTTGCTTATTAGCACATACATTGTTTTTCATGGCTGAATAGCATTCTATTGTAGAGATTTGCCATACTTTTTATACTAGTCATGTAGTAATGAACATTTCAATTGTTGCCTTTTGTTATTTTGGTTTTACTGACAATGCTGAAATAAACATTCTTGTACATGCAAAAAAGTCAAACACCTCTGAAAGTTAAATTCTTACACATGGAATTGCTGGGTTAAAATTACCGAACTTCCCTGTAAAAACTTTGAATTAATTTATAATCTCACCAATAGGCCTGAAATATCTATTTTTCAACTATACTGTATACTTAAAGTTTTTTATCTGATAGGCAAGACCTACTATTTGGTTTCATTTCAATGCATATTTTCACAATTATCAGTGAGGTTGCACAAGTGTTACAAACAAATTTCCTCATGTTTATTATTTTTTTATGATTTTATTTAATGTTTACATTTTTGATGCAAGTAAATCACTTTTTATGTAATAAATAAGATACTGATCAAGGTTTATTTTGTTCCAAATGGCTAGCCAGTTGCCACAACATCATTTGCTCACTAATCCATCATTTTCCCACTGAATGGTAATGCCACATTCTGTGAATTAAATCCCCATATGGGCTTGGATCCATTTCTGAACTCTCTTTCCAATGGCCTGTTTATTTATGTGCCAATACCAGATTGTTTTAACTACTGTAAGTTTATCATATGTTTTACTACTTGGTCTGGTGCCCTTCATAATTCTTTCACAAATTTGTTCTGGCTATCCTCAAATATTTATTTTTCATATGAAATTTGGAATACTCTTATCTGAAAGAAAATTTCTTTTGCGTTTTTATTGGTTTTTATTGAAATTATAGATTAATTTAGAAAGAATTAACATTTTTATCACAGTCCTTCTAAGTCAACAACACAGTAGATCTTCTCATTTAATCTAGTCTTCTGTGCCTTTCAGCAAAACTTAAAAGTTTTCTTCCTATAAGAATGGCATATTTTTCAGAGTTTTTCTTTAGTACTTCATATTGCCTACTGCTATTTTAAATAACATTTTCCCATCATCGTTTGGAGCTTGCTTGTCTACTGAAAAGCTGTGTTTTGACATTAATATTGTAACAAGGCAAATTTTGAATTCTCTGCTTTCTTTAAAATATTTTTTCCATGGGTCCTCTTGGATTTTCCAGAGTAAAAATCATATCATATGCTAAAAATAATTATTTTGCCTCCTGTTTTCTAAACGTTATACCATTTATTCCTTCTTTTGCTAAATTACATTAGCCTGAATTTCCAGAGCAATGTTAAGTAAAAGTGTTGATGGATACATCCTTCTTTTGTTTCTTATTCTAATGTAGATAGTTCTAGTATAATTTGCCATAACATTGTATATACAAAATGAGCCATACACTTATATACATACAATTTTAAGAATATTTCTATTAATTTTATTATAGTAAGACATTTCAAATCTGGAGTGTACATTATGTTTTGTCTAAAAAATCCTTTGATCATCTCAAACTTTCTCTCTTTGTCTACTAGTGTAAATAATTCTATTAAAATGTTTCCTAGTACCAAAATATCCTTCTTTTGTGGTAGATTCTACTTTTATTGTGCTGCTGAACTATATTTGAAAGAAGGCAAATAATATTTTATTTATGGTTTTTACAGTGATAGGGTAAATTGACATGTACTTTTCTATTTTTGTGTTGTCTTGGTTGAGCTCTATTATCAAAATTATTCTCATTTTATAGACAGAATTTTTAAGAGTTATTTCTCTTCTTGTGGCTTAGGACAGTTTGTAGTATTGGAATTTTATTTGTCTTGATTATTTGATTGCATTCACCTCTGGAACCATTTCAGTTATACATTTCTTTTTCTTTCAGGCAGATTTTGGGAATGGATGTTTTCATAGGAAAGCCATCATTTCATTCACATGTCTTATTTATTTGCATAGCATCAAAGAAGTGTATGTTATATGTCATTGAATTCCTTCATTATTGAGGTTGGTTCCTCACCCTCATTTTTGCTGCCTCCAGTTTACCTGATTACACTATGTAGCTTCATCTATTTTATAGCTCTTTTTAAAAGATTGGCTTCTAGATATAATCTTAGTTTGGGTAAAAGTTAATCTGACATAACAAAAAGGGCCCAAAGTGGTTTAACACAGAGTGAAGTTGAGTTCTCGGTCACAGAGCAGTCCAGCTGCCCTGGGGTGGCCAGAGCTCTGTTTCACAAAGTCATTTAAGAAGTGAGTTTCCTCCCTTGCAGTTCTTTCCACCCAACAATCTGTTAGCTGAAGCGGGATCTTCATCTGTTTGGCTGAAGTGGGATCACTGTCAAGTCTGTGTTCCATAACGGGGAATGGAAAAGGGAGGAAACCCAAAGCAAGACATTTCCTTTAAAACTAATAGCATAGATGGGGCACCCATCATTTCTCCTAGCATCTATTAGTGAGAGTTTAATCACATGACTCACAGAGCTATGGGTGAGTCTGGAAGTTTGGTCTTTGCAGGGCTGTCATGTACCCAACTAAATGCTCTTGCTAGGAAAGAAGGAGAAATCAGATTTGAGGGAGATTTGGAGTCTGTAATAGACATGTGTATTTATTTCTCTTGTGTTATTAATTGATCATATCAGTCTGCCTTGCTTAATTTTTGTTATTGTTACTCTTTTGCTAACTTCTGGAGTTGAATTCTGCCTGTAGCATTAAAATGTTTAAATGTTTAAGTGTTCCTTGTGAGCTCATGGTAGAATTACATCTCTCCATAGCCATCCAAATTAAGTATGAAAATCCTATTTGCTTTACATGATGAAATGTGAATGGAAGTGATGTGCCTTGCTTTTTGGGATGGGGGTAGTTTAAGGGCCATTGCATACTTTTCATGTCTTCATCTCTCTCTCTAGTGATCATACCCTTATCATTGTGCCACCTCCCAGAATTTTCATGTGTTCATCAACCTGGAAGCTCCCTGAACCCTGTAATTGTGGGATTTTTATGGAGGCTTCTTCAGAGAAGCATAATCAATCATTAACTCAATTTCCAACCCCTCTGCCCTTCTCAGACAATGGAGGTGGAGCTGAAATTTCCAAGCTTCTAATCATGGCTTTGTCTTTCTGGTGGCCAGCCCCCCTCCTGAAGCAGTTCAAGAGCCTACCAACAGTTGCCTCATTAGAACAAAAGACACTCCTGTTTCCCAGGAAATTCCAAAGGACTTAGGAGCCCTCTGCCAGGAACTGGAGTCAGAGATCAATATATGTATTTTCTGTTATTTCATACTCATATTTTAGAATGAGATCCTTATTCTTAAGGTGTGAACTTTCTACAGTTTCAGTGTAAATCCCAAGATAATTAACCTCATGGGAATGGTGGGTGGCTGCCAAAATCTCTGCTCAGTTTTTTACATCACCCATCTGTCACTCTTTGCTGGACTCCTTGCTTGCTCGCTTGCCCTGTATGTGTGCATTTCAGGAGTCATGCAAATATTTGGGGAATATTTATATGAAGATTTTTGAGTTCACCCACTTTTCTGGGATGTCCCACCTCAATTTTCAATCATTTTACCCTACAAATTCTGATTCCTCAGCCCAGCAAGACTCCTGCTTTCTTTAGCGCTCTCTCTGATCCCTTTACTGTATGAACTGGGTAGCGCCATCGTGGGGAGGAGGTACTGAATAAACGTAGATCTCAACTAGTTTTGTTTCTTTCAGGGGTCATATTTCCTCTAGTTTCTATCTACTTTTTATTATTTTCCAGTATCTTTAAATAGCGTTTTAAGTAATAGAAAATTTTTTTCCAGAGTGTATTATTTTTATCTGCCGAGGGTTTAAGTTCTGCTTGATTAAGTTAAGCAGGGAATTTATGATTTTCTTTTGATGTTTCTTTTCATTCAAGAAGGTTTTGGTTTGCTATCTTAGAGTATTTTTCCTATTACATGACTTTATCCTATTTGTGTTTATTGATGTAATAGGTATAATTGGTCTTGTTTCTTTTGTCTAATATTCTATTTTCTGCTTTTAATGATCCCTCCATTTCGTTTTTTGCTGTAGTTGTTTGGTGGCATTTGTGTGATGGTGTTTATATTTACTTGCTGTAACGTTTGTGTGCAAAGAACACAGCTTTATTTATTGTCCATGGCTGATTTCATTGTGCCTTCATTCCTCCATTCCTAATCATATGAGGCAAACAAAAGTTTTGTCAATTAGATATGATTCTGTCTTTTTCAGTTAACTAATCACAGGATTCTAGAGTTAAGCTCAGTCAATTGGGAAATTCTTCTGCCTTCTCCTTCCCTTCTTTCCAGAGTTGATATAGGTCCTGTGGCTGTGTGATAAGGGAGAAGGTGTGGAGAGTGCCTTTTACCCTCCTGCCATATTTTGATCACCCTGCTGCCTAAGTGTTCCCAGGTAGTGTGCCTTATGGTCTTTTCTGCTGACAAAGTAAAGTCCAGTGCTGCCCATTTGTTCACATGGACTTCAAGGCAGCTCTCAGTCTGTTGATCTTCTGAGAAATGGTCAGGAGTCTCAATTGATTATTGGCTTGGGTTGTCTCATGCTAGCTCATATTTTGCAACACCATTATTTACCCTGGTGGCATCACCAATCAATACTTTTAGTTATCCCACCCACCAGGCAGGGAACTTCCAGATCATCTACCTAACTTTCTAAGGCTTTGACAGAAGGGCTAAGTGAGGAGTAAGTGTATTGTCTTAAGCCCGTGTCCCTTGCATTTCCTTTAACGGTTCTATTATCGCTCAGTACAAGGTATATAAAGAACCATGAAGAGTGTGGTGATTCTCTGAGAAGCCCACCATCTTCCAGGTCATACCAAGAAATACATCATTTACACCAAGTAAATACATCATTGTCTTAGAGATTAGCATCAGATATCTCTCTAGATATTTTTATAAGTTCTTATTTTAGAAAGACCACAGTTCTTTTGTTGAATTGTTTTTCGTTTTGTTTGTATTTTACTTTCATGAGAAAATATCTATATCTGATTTTTGTTTGCTTTTGGTATGATTTTTTGGTGAAAATTATTTTTTTATGTTTTATTGGTCATTTTCCCTTTCTTTTTTTTCTGGAGAGAATTTAAAATTGGGACCTGATATTTACTGAAGAACAGTGTGAAGGAGGGTCAGGAGCATGACCTGGGGCAGTGGCAATGTGCATTTCCTTCTTTTGTCTTGGGACAAGTCTGCCTGGTTCAAGTGAAATTCTGAATATGAAAAATTCTGTGAGAAGTGGTTCTCAAATTTGAGTTGCGTCAGAACATTGGTGGGCCTATGAAAGCACAGATTATAATGGCTTCGCTCTTCTGATTCAGTAGGCCTAAGGCAGGGCCCAAGGATTTGTAGTTGCAATAAGTTCCCAGGTGATGTGGGTGATGTTGGTCTGGGAACACAGTTGGGAATCACGGATTTAAACTTTCTTTTCAGGTGAATGAGATCAACCCCTATAACATCAACATCATCTGCCACCCTTTCTGCATGCTTCCTCCAAGTGCAGTGTGTCTGTGCTTCCTTGTTGAGTCATTACTGCCCAACCCATGCATCAGACGGGGTCTAGAGATGCCACTGTAGACTGCCTGCACACTTGAGCTTGTTGTTCCAAGGAAAGGAGAGGATTTTGGTTCCATGGGATGAGCCACCTCTTTTATTTTTTTTTAATTTTTAATTTTAATTTTTATTTTTTAATATGAAATTTATTGTCAAATTGGTTTCCATATAACACCCAGTGCTCATTCCAACAGGTGCCCTCCTCAATTGGGTCACCTCTCTTAAAGAGCACCAAGCATTTCCTGAGACCAGCAAAGTCATGTTGTTTATTTTCCTCTACCCAGGTCTCAAATTTTAAGATAGTTGGCAGCCACTTATTATGGATTTCCTTCAGAGTTGCTTTATGAGTTTCATCTAATTTTGAAGGTTTTTCTGTTTTGTTTTGTTTTTAATTATTCCCTGTGTTATTTTCAACTGACTTCATACAGAAGAGCAAGCCAGAAATACTTTTTCTAATAGGAAATGAAGCCCTGAGTATCTTGTTCCCAAGGCCTATTTTAGTTACAAATAGATTTTTCTGTTTAAATATTTCAAACATTTGGCTCTGCTAATGTATCAGTCAGCATTGGTTAGGGTATACACAGTAACAAATACTCCTCCCAAATCTCAGTGACTTAAAACAACAGAGACCCAGATTTATGGAGCAGCTACAGTTTTTAAAATTGTTGTTTACCATGCCAGATGGAAAAGCAGAAGCACACACTGATTCTTAACACTTCTGCTCACATCTCACTCAGAAAAGCAAATCTCTTGGCCACAGCTAACTTCGTGTGGCTAAGGAAATACAGTCCTATCATAGCTCTAATGATTTCCATATGCAGATTTCCCTAAGATAGACATTGGGTTCACAGCCTGGGTTCATACCTCTTTCCATTCTGGAGTTTTTTTTTATCCCTTCTCTCCTTGCTTCCAGGTTCTCAAGAAGTCCCACACATTTCCACAGTTCTGTTCTATCCCACCTCTGACCCCAGCCCACACTGACAGAATGATAGCCACATCCCTAAGACTTATTCTTTTTTCAGACAAAACCTTTTCTTTAGAACTGAATCTAAGTGGTTGTTACATGGTAAGCAGAGAAGCTTTTAGCAGCTTTAAAACCATTCTTTCAGGTCTTCTGCGTTTTGCTGCTTCTTGGGAAAGTTTAAGAGCATGTCATATGCTCTGGTCTTGCTTGGATAGATCTAGAAAATGTGAATTTACATCAAAGTAAAAAATATTCTGAATTCAGATTTCTTGAAAATGACTCTATGATGGGGGGATGTGAGTGGAGTGGTCTTGTGTCCCAAGTGTGAATAAAGTCTTATCTGAAGGAGACTATCATCAGGAAATGGTTTATCATGTATGTGGCTGCCTCTGGGATAGATTTGCCAGTCTAGATCATAACTGGGAGATGTTTCAGTCAGATAAAGTCAGTCTTAGATTCCTTATCCTCCACTATTCAAAATATATTCTCACCCTGGTTTTATTTTCCATTCACATTTAACTTTGTTACATGTAGGCTCTTGTGTTGCAAATACTCAGTAAACTTAAATATGATGCCTATAAATCCCATTTCATCTTCTGCACGAATGCCCTGATTCAAATGCCGGCTTCCCCTTAAAGTCTAGGATAAGTCCACTGTAGAGGTTCTGTGTGATCGACTTTATAAAGGGATGAAAATCAGGCCAATAAAGCTGTCTACACGTCTCTTAACTTGAGGCCAGTTCAAGAGTATAAATTAATCCTGATCTTGGGTGAAGCCATATTTCAGCTGAGACTAAAGTTGCTTCTCATCAATGCATTTATGGATCTAAGCATTCTTGGCTATTAAAAAAGTGAGTCCTTAGCATTATTGGGGTGAAAAAGCATCATGCAGACCTGGGAAGCTTACTGGAGAATGTGGATCTTCACAATCCTAGAAATCCTTGTGGCAGCAGAGAAGATGTTGCTGTGTCTTTGATATATTCACCTGGACTGTGGGGGCTTGTTTAGGGTCAGAAGAACGCCACTCAGCACCCGTGGGCCTTTCCCAGTCCCTGTGGTCAGGCATCACAGTGATCAGTCTGACCCATACTATGTCAGAACAATTATTTGAGCCATGCTACCAATGATGGAGAAACTGTCTCAGGTTCCTCTTATTAATGGAAAATAAACTAAGAATTTATATCAAAACTCAACTTTGAGGGGCGCCTGGGTGGCGCAGTCGGTTAAGCGTCCGACTTCAGCCAGGTCACGATCTCGCGGTTCGTGAGTTCGAGCCCCGCGTCGGGCTCTGAGCTGATGGCTCAGAGCCTGGAGCCTGTTTCCAATTCTGTGTCTCCCTCTCTCTCTGCCCCTCCCCCGTTCATGCTCTGTCTCTCTCTGTCCCAAAAATAAATAAACGTTGAAAAAAAAAAAAACTCAACTTTGAGAATATTAGGTTCTTTAAATTGCAATATTTTCTAATAGAAAAGCCAAAGAAAACTTTAGATAGAAGGGAAAATGTTCATTTTCAGGATTTTAAGAGTTGGTATTGTGCAGTGGTCATAAACATAGGCTCTGAACCAGATTGCCTGGGTTCAATTCCCAGCTGTGCCCTATAATCTTGGGAAATTTACTTAACATTCTCTGCTTTAGTTTTCTCATCTGTAAAATGAATGTAATAATCCTACTATCTCATAAGATTGTCATGAGAATTAAATGAGTTAATACAGAGAAAACACTTAAAATAGTGCCTGACACAGAATGTTTAATACATAGGAGCCATCACGCTGTTATTTTTATTATTACCACAGCTACTATGATTTCCCACATGTGGGACAAGAAGCGGACTAATGATAGTTTACAGTTTACTTTCTTTCTGGGCATACCTCTAGTTCATTTTATTTAATTCTCTCAACAATACCCTGATGTAAGTAGTGTTCATGTGCTCATTTATCCTCACTTGTTTATTTCAGTCCCCTATTCAGTCCGTATTTATTGAGTGTCCATTATATGGCCAGGCACTGCTCTGGGTGCTGAGAAAGAAGCAGTAAAGAAAACAGGGAAGCAAGTGGCTCTGTCTTCATGGAGCTTACATTCAAGGAGAGGGATACAGAGACTAACTAAAAACGAACCAGGTAAAATATAGAGTATGTCAGATCATAGCAGGAGCTATGAAGAGTAGCTACACAGGGAGGTAAATCAGAAGAGCTCAGGAAGAGAGTGTTACGGTTTCCAGCAGAATGTAAGTGAGGACCTCACTGGAAGGTAAGGTTTGAGCAGAGGCCTGACAGATATGAGGGCAGCAGGTCTGCATCTGTCAGTAGTCCTGGCATCCTGGCCAGCCAGAATGCAGAAATCAGAGTGATAGGTGGATTGGAGTACTTGAGAAAAAACACCAAAGTCAGCGTTGCTGGCGTGAAGTAACATACCCATAATAGGGACACAGAAGGAACAACAGATTTTGTATGGCCTTGCAAAGCTTTATAAAGACTTCGGCTTTTGTTCTGAGTGGCTAGAAAACCATTGCCTTTTTTTAAGGGACTAGATTTGTTCTGATGAAGATTTAAATACGTTGCGTAAAAAAGTTTATCAGTTATGGAACTATCATTTCATACATTTTATCTGTTGTGTTTTTTGGTTTGGGTTTTTTTTTTTTAATTTTTTTTTTAACGTTTATTTATTTTTGAGACAGAGAGAAACAGAGCATGAAGGGGGGAGGGGCAGAGAGAGAGGGAGACACAGAACTGGAAGCAGGCTCCAGGCTCTGAGCCATCAGCCCAGAGCCTGACACGGGGCTCGAACTCACTGACTGTGAGATCGTGACCTGAGCTGAAGTCGGATGCTCAACCGACTGAGCCACCCAGGCGCCCCTGGTTTGGGTTTTTTAAAATTATTTTAGGCGAGAAAGTAGATCTGTAACTTACTGCTCTCTCTTGGTTGGAAGCAGACATCTGCCATTATAGTTTTGCCTTTTCTAATAGTTCATGTAAATGAAATCACATATTTTGCTATTTTGCTTCTTTCATTCAGCATAATGCTTTTGTGATTCATCCGTGTTGTTGTGAGTATCAGTAGCTTGTTCCTTGTTACTGCTGAGTATAATTCCATTGTTTGGATGCACCACGGTCTTTTAATTAAACAATTTTTTAATTTATTGTTTTATTTTAATTCTAGCACCACAGTTTTTTAAATTGATTCTGAGTGATCATTATTTTTAAATTTTAAAAGCTTTACTGAAGTATAATTAATACTCAATAAATTGCTCACAACTAAAGTTAAAAATTTAATAAGATTTGACATACATACATACCTGTGAAATCATCACCACAATCAAGATGATAAACATCTTACCCCTAGAAGTTTCCTTATGCCTCTTTGTAATCTCTCCTTTCCTCCCCTTTCCACCTCTATCCTCAGGCAACTATCTGTTGGCTTTCTGCATTTTTTAGAATTTTACATAATGCAATCATACAATATGATTGTCCTTTTTTGTCTGGCTTCTTTCACTTAGAATGACAGCATATGTATTCATTCAAAGACATGTATGTGAATTTTCATGGTTGCTAAATCTGCATCAGGCAAAGACTAGAAACAACCCAAATGCCCCCCAACATGCGAATGGATAAACCAATTGTGATATGTCCATATAAAAGAATATTACTCAATAAGAAAAAAGAACAAACTATTAAAACACTTAAAACATGGATGAATCTCAAAATAATTATGCTGAGTAAAAGCCAGATAAAAAACAGCCTATACTTTATGATTTCATTTCTATAAAATTGAAAACTATAGAAAATGCAAACTGTGTTACAAAAGCAAACTATATTACAGTTGTTTCAGGATAGGGAGTGGTGAGGAGGGTGGGAAGGAATGATTACAAAAGGGTATAAGGAATCTTTCAGGAGTGATATGTTCACTATCTTGTTTACAATGATAGTTTAATGGGTGTATACATGTGTTAAAACTTAACTAAGTTGTACATTTTACTTATATGTATGTCAATTATATCTCAATAAATCTGTTAAAAACCAACTACAGAGCATTTACCGAATAAAATTGTTTGAATGAAGAGAACTACTAAAATATTTCAAAATTACACTGAGAAATTTTATACACACACACACACACACACACACACACACACACACACACACAGTGTATGATCCATGATTGCCAGTGGCCAGGGTGAGGAGTGGGGTTAACTGTAGAAGGGCATGACGGAAGTTTGGGATGATGGAAATGTTCCACATCATGACTGTGGTAATGGTTACATGACTACACACATTTGTCAAAACTCACTGAACTGTACACTTAACATAGGTAAATTATTTTTTTAAGTTTATTTATTTATTTTGAGAGAGAGAGAGAGAGAGAGAGTGGGGGAAGGACAGAGAGAGAGAGAGAGAGAGAGAGAGAGAGAGAATCCCAAGCAGGCTCCACACTGTCAGTGTGGAGCTCATCGTGAGGCTCAAATTCACAAACTGAGATCATGACCAAAGCTGAATTCAAGAATTGGACACTTAATGACTGAGCCACCTAAGTGCCCCCATAGGTGAATTTTTTGTATGTGAGTTGTTCCCCCTAAAAAAAGGCTGCCTAAAAAGCAATTAAATCACTCTAGTCGCTGGGGACAGAGTCAACTTATGTCCAGAAGTATAAACTCAGTGGAGGAGGCAAATCATAAACATGTAAACAAGGTGGAGGGGGGTGAAATAGGCAAAGGGGATTAAGAGTACACTTATCATGATGAGCACTGAATAATGTATAGAATTGCTGAATCACTATATTGTTTACCTGACACAAATATAACATCATACATTAACTAGACTGGAATTAAAAGTAAAAAATATAAATATGTAGGGTTGCCTGGGTGACTCAGTTGGTTAAACGTCTGACTTTGGCTCAGGTCATCATCTTACAGTTCATGGGTTTGAGCCCCATGTCAGGCTCTGTGCTAAGAGCACAGAGCCTGGAGCCAGCTTCGGATTCTGTATCTACCTCTCTCTCTCTGCCCCTCCCCACCCCTTGCTTTGTCTCTGTCTCTGTCTCTCTCAAAAATAAATAATAGACACTAAAAAAACTTTAAAAAATGTGAACATGTAAACAATGAAGATCAAGTCATTTCACCAAGAGGTAGACTAAAACTGATGTGTGTGTGCACACATGCATACAAAGTCTACTGCAGCCTGAGAGTCCAGGGAAGGCTTCTCTGAGGAAGACATATTGGAGCTGACACCTGAGTGACATGAAAGGACAACATGTTAAGAACAGGACAGAGCCTTCTAGACAGAGGAAGCAGGTTGTATAAAGGGTCTCAGGAACTGTTATCACATTCAAGGAACAGGAAGAAGGCCACTGAGGTTGGAGCAAGTGATAATGGGGAAAGGCTGGTTGTGTTGCAATCATGCAGGGTCTTGAGGTCCTGCAAGGAAGGACAGAAGGCTCTGTGGTCCTTTCCTCTTCCAAGGTTCTACTCCATTCATTTCATCATTAAATATTTTATAAAATGTTTGAGGTCAGTGTCCATGGCTTTTTCTTTTGTTTTAGATCCCAGCTCAGTTCATATTGGATGCTTGGTTTAGTGCTTGTTAATTTATTTGCTTATCATGTGAATTATACCTATAATATACTGGGTTCACTCTCCTTGAAAACTATTCTATGTTCTTTCTTAAATCAAACTCCTTATTCCTCTCCATCACAATAAGAGATCTTTTGACTTTAAGGGTTTGATGTTCCCTGCATCACTGCTACTCTTGATTTCTCGAAGTTTTGCTTTTGACTGGCAGAATAATGCTTAGAAAGGAAAGCTGAAGCTTGCTGCAAAAGATTCCCTTGGATAACAAGACCCCTAGAAAATATATCACTCGTCCCATTGAAATTCACCAGCCATATATTGGGTGCCTGCTGTGTGCCAAGTCCTATGCTAAGTTTGGCTGGCATCACAGTGTTGAGTCACAAGCATAGACCTTGGAATTATACTGTTGGGGTTCAGGTCCTAGCTCTTCCAATTATAAGCTGCAGGACTGGGAACAAGTTAACTAATCAGTCTTATCTTTCATTTTCTTTTCTGTAAAATGGGGATAATAATAAAACCTGTTTTATAAGCAGTGGTGAGGGTCAGAAACAGATGATGTATATAAAGCCTAAAATATTTTTGCATAGGTACTCAAAAATTTGGCTATGGGCCTAAACATTTGGCATATCTGTGTTTAACTCAAGGATCCTACATAACGGTTGCAGCCCTCCAAAAGGCAAGGGATTGTCCACGGTGGATGTGCTCTGAGGCCCAGGGGCAGGAGGCGGGCAGGCTTTGCAGAATGTCAGCATGAGCTACAGCTGCACAGAAACATCCCTGCACGTTGGGACATCTTGAAGTGGTATTGACCTCGGCCCTCATTACTTGCCCATCTTTTCATTTGACATTCGATTAAAATCATGGCAGGAAAGAACCAGAGGTTAGGGTTTGTGTCAGTCCTTACTTCTCTATCATTGCATTATACTAGCACCCTGGGACTAGAGCAATAGAAAGACAATTTTTATAAGACCAGTAAATAACCTTCAAGCAGATAAAGAATTATTACATAAGGAATGGTGTATCGTTAATTATTCTCCAGTTCTACAGGGGACAGACAGTGGAAGTAGGTTTGGCATTCCACAGGAGAGAGAAGTTGGCTAATGGGACGAACTTCCTGACAAGGGGGTTATTAAATACCGCAATGTGTTATTAAGGATAGTGGAGAATTCTCTTACTAGAAAACATTTTAAAAGAGCAGAGGTAGTCGCCTACCTGGAATGATTAAGTTAGTCCCACTTGGTGGCAGTGAATGAACAAAGGAAGATTTCCAGCAGCCTGTGGATGCAGTGAAATGCACAGTGGTACTGAACACTGTTTCCTGAGCTCTCATTCTGTGCCAAAAGTGCTGGTACTGGGGATAGAGAGCTGAACCAGAAATGGGCCCTGCCCTCAGTGAGGTCAGGGTGTGGAGCCAAGTATCCTGGGGGACTGGTGGGTGCATGGAGGTTGACGACCATGGAGAACCATGGTGACTGACCACATGTCTCCTATACCAGACCTTGGACACCTGGTAGATATGCGCCAATGCTGGGAGCCTATGCACGAATCTTCCCATTCAGCATACCCAGGTGATTGAGGCAAATCCTCCTGGTTCCTGTTGAATAGATGGCCATGAGGGTAACCCATAGGCTGGTCAGCTTTGGTTCCTGGCCTGTGGACTTAGAACTGCAGTCCTGTCCAGGAAGTTCTCTCTCTCCCTTCTATAGCTCACAGTTATTGTCTAAGATCTAAGATTTTCCACTCCCGCCCTTTCATCCCTGTGAGAGTTTAATGGACCTAAGAAAGACTGATTGCAAAGAAGGGATGATTGGGAAGCCTGAGTGGCTCAGTCAGTTAAGCGTCTGACTCTTGATTTCGGCTCAGGTTGTGATTTCATGGTTCTCGAGATTGAGTCTCACGTTGGGCTCTGTGCTAACAGCACAGAGCCTGCTTGGGATTCTCATTCTCTCTCTCTCTCTCTCTCTCTCTCTCTCTCTCTCTCTCTCTCTGCCCCTCCTCTGCTTGCATGCATGTATGTGTGCACTTATTCTCTTTCTGAAAATAAGTAAGCTTGAAAAAAAAGAAAAGAATGGATTATCTACTTGGCTTTGAGAATGAACTGTCCTGAAGACATCAGCCCCTCATCTTACTGGGATGATACAGTCCTTGTTAGGAGCACAGGCTTAGGAAACAGGCAGAAGGATTGACTCTTTTTCTTTCTTTCTTTCTTTCTTTTTTTTTTTTTTGAGAGAGATCACGAGTGGGGGTGGCACAGAAGGAGAGGGAAAGAGAGAGAAAGAGAGAGAGAGAGAGAGAGAGAGAGAGAGAGAGAGAGAGAAAATCTTAAGCAGGCTCAGTGCAGAGCCCCACTCAGGGCTCAATCTCACAACCATGAGATCATGACCTGAGCCAAAATCAAGAGTCTGATGCTTAGCTGACTGAGTCACCCAGGCGCCCCAGGACTGTCACTTTCTAACTGAGTGCCTGGGCCTATTTATTTAACTCTTCCACAAATCAGTTTCTGCATCTGTAAGGAAATGAGGTAGTATGTGATGGTGCTTATTATAGAACCTGGAAATAATAAGATCTCAATAAATTGAACTTATGCTTCTATTATTATCAGTGTTCCATTGGCAAATGGAGTAAGGCCCATGGAATCCTTCCTTCCCTCTGATTTGTCTGTGGTGTCTCCTGATTCACTGTTGCTGTGGGAGGAGTATGACCAACTACCTTTAATTTGCCGTGGGACACAGGATCCATTTTATCCATATCCTCTAAAAAACAGGAGGTTTGTGGGTACATCCCTAAGTTGCCTGATCTGTGGGTAAATGAACCCACACAATGGAAGAGCCAGTGAGTGACTGGAAGGAGAGAAAAAAGTATGGAGTCCTAGTGATGCCAATATTTTATGAACAAGTTTGATAATTACAAAAAGATGTTTCTTTGTGTTGATTTGTGCCTTGCTAATAATATTTAGTACTAATTAGGTTTTAAAATCTGTATTATAAACCCTGTAATCATTGGGGCGCCTGGGTGGCTCAGTCGGTTGAGCGTCCGACTTCGGCTCAGGTCATGATCTCTCGGTTTATGAGTTCGAGCCCCGCGTCAGGCTCCGTGCTGACAGCTCAGAGCCTGGAGCTGGCTTCAGATTCTGTGTCCCCCTCTCTCTCAGCCCCACTCCTGCTTGTGCTCTGTCTCTCTTTGTCTTTCAAAAATGAATAAACATGAAAAAATTTATATAAACCCTGTAATTATTAAAAATACTTCACACCACCAGTCGTGTGTGTGTGTGTGTGTGTGTGTGTGTGTGTGTGTGTGTGTGTGTGTGTATGTGTGTGTATACCCTTTGACTATTTAGGGATGTTTTGCTAAGGATGCATCTAGAACATGGAACAGTGTTTGAAATACTAAATGTAAGTTTTGGACTCCCACGGTAGTTATTATCTGTTTTTTCTTAATGTCATTCCTTTCTTTTTTTAACATTATTTATTTACTTAAGTAATCTCTATATCCAAGGTGGGGCTTGAACTCATGACCCGGAGATCAAGAGTTGCATGTTCTTCTAACTGAGCTAGCCAGGCACCCCAGTTATCTGTTGTTTGCCCTAGGTGTACATAAAACTTTTCAGACAGACACTCCTCTGGGAATAGCCTATTTGATTCCAGCATTTCTTTAAAACTACTTGCAACTGCTGAAATGTTTTCCCACTTTCCCTCTGGAGATCTCACCAGTTTCCTCCTCTCCTCCTTTCTCCATATTCAGACTCCTCTCCTGTTATCTCAGTCCCCCCCCCCCGCCTCTGTGTGTGTGTGTGTGTGTGTGTGTGTGTGTGTGTGTCTTTCTCTCACACACACACATATCCCTGTCAATCCTGCAGCTACATATGGCCAGCATGTCTGTCATCAGTTTTTTCCTGTTTCCCACCAGTTCTTGTGCTTGGGACCCTGCAAATGAGTGGTTTGGGTGGAGCGTGCACAGTCAGGAATATTTCATCCCAGGATATGTGTGTGTGGAGGGTGTGGGAAGGAGGTGGGGTGTGACATTCAGGAGAGCGGCACCACCCAGGTAGCAGCCTTTGCTTCCTATGCTCACCACAGATGGGGCGACGGGTGTTTTGTTCTCTATCCAGCTGCCCCTTCCGGTAACATGTGGAACAAATGTCTCTTTTGGACCATGATGAGGTAGCGTAGATGGGTCTGTAGCGTCGTTGCATTTGGACTCTCAGCTGGTTTTATTTCCTATTGAACCTTTAATGGAAACGCATACACAGCAAGTCAAGGCCTGTCCCCTTTCCCTTTTTTCTTTTTTTTTTCTTTCCTTTTTTTTTTTTTTATTTCTTCCAGGAGTGCTGATGATAAGGAAAGCGATGTCTAAATCTTCTTAATGGTGTTTATGCAAGCAGTTTTGCTTAGCCGCAGACTGCACAGCCCCCTCCCCAGCCCCCTCCCCTCCCATCGCCCTGCTAATATTGCTGCTTCATTCCCTTCCCTGTTGGCTATTACTATGGACTACAGCAAATCTAAAACTAAATAATCCCCTTAGTGTCAAGTTTTCGGGGCTGAGCAAATAAATCTAACGAAATGCATTATCTAGGCGGAGGAGGCTGTTGTAAGGGGGGAAAGATGAAAGCTATTTTATTTTAAGGCAGAGAATAAACTGTCCATCGTTTGGGGCTCAATTGTAATTTTAACTATTGTTATTTTATTTTACTTAACTACTGTACATGCCCTTTTTTGATTGTAATTAAAAACCCCTGCAAAGCTTCTAAAGGCTAGAATTAAAGGGAGGAAGAGGGAATGATGATCTAGGGAGGGAGTTATGCAAATTCCCTCCAGTCCAGGTAGTTCTCATATTCTGAGCAGGCCAGGGGTGCTGTGAATGAACAATGGCTTCTTCTTTTCTTCTCTTTTGCACACTCTCACATCTAGGATGGGGACAGGAGTGAGAGCAAAGACACCGGCAGAAGAGAGAAATGGGAAGTTGATTTATTTAGGAGAAGAAATCTCAGTCTGTGTATTGTCTGTGAGTGAAGCAGCTTTCCATAGAAAGAAAGGAGGAGTTTCTGTTCCCTTTCTAGCCATGTTCAAGGCCAGTTTCAAGGTCTAGGAAGGCCAGGAAGGAGACCCTCGGTAGCTGGGCTGAGGTCTTGCTTACCAGGTTGCTCCTGGTTCCTTCTTCTATTGGCTCTTCCTAGCTTGGCTTTTTCCTAAGCACCTCAGAGAGGCGCAGTTCAGTGAAGCTTGGTCTTTGAGCTTTACAACTCTGGAATCAGAGTTGTAGCCAGGATGGGTGGAAATAGTCACCAAATGCCCTCTATTTATTTGCTCACTTAGTAATACATTTACTTATGAATTAATTCTTTAAAAAAATGTGATTGAGCACTTACCAAGTTCCAGACATTCATTCTTCTGGGCACAGAGGTTATATAGCAATGAACAAAACAAAATCATTGTCCTCATGGAAAGGGGAGACAGACAGCAAACAAAAAAATAGCAGGTAAATATGGAGATTGTCAACAGTGGTGAAAGTATTAGGAAGAAAAACTGAATAAGAGTGATAGGAAGAGACAAGGAGATCAGAAAAGGCCTCCTGTCTCATTCATTCATTCATCAAATGTTAATTGAGCCCCTAGTAGAACCAGGCTCTGTTCTGGGCCCTGGGGATGCAGCAATGAACAAAGCACGCACATTTTATGCCCTCATTGAGTTTATATTCTGCTTAGAGAAAGTATCAATAAACAAGGCAAATAAAATGTGTGCTAAGAAAAAAACCAAAGTCTGAAGAGATAGGGGATAGGGCTTTGGGAAGTTGAGATTTTAGCTCTGCTCTTTGAGCAGAGACTTGAAGCGAGGGAGTGAACTGCATGAATACCTGGCAGTAGAATGTTCCAGACAGAATAGCCAGTACAAAGATCCTGAGGTGGTGCCCAAGCTCAGCATGTTGGAAGAAGAACAGAGAGGCCAGTGTGGCTGCAGCAGACCGAGGGCAAGAAAGTGGGCTCTAGTATGGTGTTCAGCAAAGTGAGGCTCTCCAACCTGTGTCCCAAAGACCTCTGTGCTTTCTTCTGTTCCTGTGGCCATCACTGTCCTGGAGTGTTTACACATGTTTCTCTGTGTCACAGGAAGAGACATCTTTTGACCCTCTGAATCCTCAGCACTTGGCACATTTAGATGAAAAGTGAAATGAGTAAATGACATCTGGCCTTTTTTCCTGCTTCAAATTTTTAATCTATTTTTTTATGAGAAAAATCCTTCTCGGCAACCCACCTGAAAATCTCACTATACAGAGAAGCTTCAATTTCAGTCTCCCTCCCTGCAAGGAAAGGCCCCTCCTCAAAGAAAGAAACCTGGTAAGAGATAAACTAAGTCTTAACTGCCCTACTGCAGCAGTAGGGAATAATACATACAGGAGATTCTGAAACAATGTATCATTAGAAAATTCGGTGCACAATTAAAAATTTTTGTTAATATTTTTATTTATTTTTGAGAGAGTGGGAGACAGAACACAAACTGAGGAGGGGAAGAAAGAGAGGGAGACACAGACTCCGGAGCAGGCTCCAGGCTCTGAGCTGTCAGCACAGGGCCTGAGGCGGGGTTCATACTCATGAACCACGAGATCATGACCTGAGCTGAAGTCAGACGCTCAACCAACTGAGCCACCCAGCTGCCCCTGGCACAATTTTTACTGCTTATGGGTTGGGCTTGGAAGTTTTTAATGTGGGATATGAGAAGAGGGTGAGTCTTTGGGTTAGTTGTGTTTCTTAAGATGAGGGATGATGCCAACAAAGTGAGCAAAGAAGGAAGAGTTCTAAGAGTCACAGAATTCTGCAGTTGTGATAGCATAACTGATGGGGGTGGGTATGCTGGTTCTCATCCCTTTTACAAGGTAATTGACCCCCAATTGCTTTAGATTTTTCTCATCTCTGTTTAGTATTCCTTTAGGCAGAGCCACTGAGAGCGGTGCAGAGAAGTCTCAGAAATTCTCTTCAAGCTCTCAGCGCAGGGTTCTGAGATGGACACAGACCTGGTAGAAATGTAAAGACCTGCATTTCCTACATGATGGCAATGCCATGCCAAGACTTCTGGGAGATGTAAATAGAGCCACACACAACTGCCTCTGACAGTTTTCCATGAGAAAGATTGTGTTCCGCTGATGCAGCCTCAGAGACAAAAGAGAAGAAGGCATAGAGAAAAAGACTGGTTTGGTTTTTTTATTCTGAAATAATTTTAGACTTACAGAGGAGCTGCAAAAAGTAGTTCAGAGAATTCAATTATATCCTTCATCCAGCCTAACATTAACAATTAATACAACCATCACACAATTATCAAAACTAGGAAATTCACATTGGTGTTGACATTTCATGTTCGTATTGGTATCACATCATTAACTGAAGTACAGACCTTATTTGAAGGAAATTTCTTTTCAAGGCAGATTTTAGCCTCCCTCTGATAAGTGTTAAACTCTGGTAACAGCAAAATTCAGTATCATAGTAAAGTTGTATCACCACTATCTGTTGCTCTATAACAAACTACTAGAAATGTAGTAAATTAAAACAACAGTTCTTTATTGTTACACCCCATGATTCTCTGGAGAAGAAATTTGAACAAGATGTAATGGGGACAGCATCTCTCTGCTCCATGATTTCAGACTCTCAGCTGTAAGACTCAAATGGCAGGGGCTGAAGCAAATGGGGACTGTCCGGGGATCAGCTTCTCTATTTCCACATGGCTAGCTTGGGCTTCCTCACAACATGGTGGTCTTGGGGTAGTGGAGCTTCTTTCATGGTGGCTCAGGGCACAAAGTAAGGAAACAAACCCAACAGTCCTCTTAGAAGTTGGGCTCGGGACAGGCACAGTGTCACTTCTGCCATAGTCTGTGGGTCAAAGCAAACAAAGTGAACCTGGATTCAAGTGGAGTGTAGATACTTCCCCTCATGATCAGAGGAGTGTCAAAGAATTTGCTGTCAATTTTACTGTGCTACAGGAAACTGTTGTATCAGCTAATTTCATGTTTCGGAGAGGAGCAAGTTACCCTAAAGCAAATTCCCTTTGTTCTGATAAGAGTCACTCGGGAAGCCTTTACCCCTTACTCTGTAGGGAGAAGAAATGTAAAGAAGGTCTTTGTTCCTCCACATGGTTTAGCAAAATCTATCCTACTGTTGATAACCAGAACTCTGAAGGACCAGGCAAATCTATATAATGGATGGTAGTGATTCTGATCAAAGTCTATGGACAGAAAAAGACACTAAGACCATCTATAGATGAAAGGATAAAGATGTGGTATGTATACACAATGGAGTGTGAGTCATAAAAAAATGAATGAAATCTTGCCATTTGTAACAACATAGAGGGACCTAGAGGATATTATGCTAAGTGAAATAAGTAAGAAAGAGAAAGACAAATACCATATGATTTTACTTATGTATGGAATCTAAAAAACAAATGAACAAATGACAAAAATAAAAACAGACTCATAAATACAAAGAACCAACTTGATTGCCAGAGGTGGGGAGGAGGAGGTGAGCAAAATAGGTGAAAGGGATAAAGAGGTACAAACAAAATAAGTCACGGGAATGATAAGTACAACATAAGGAATATAGTCAGTAATAGAATAACTTTGGTAACAGGTGGTACCTACACTTATCATGGTAAGCACTTCATAATGTTTATAATTGTTAAATCACTATGCTGTACACCTGAAACTAATATTATATGTGAAACATATAATCAAATAAATAATTTTAATTAAAAATAAAAAATAGACGTGCCTGGGTGGCTCAGTCAGATTAAGCATCTGACTTGATTTCAGCTTAGGTCGTGATATCATGGTTCATGGGTTTGAGCCCCATGTTTAGGATTCTTTCTCTCTGCACCCCACACTTCACTCTCAAAAATACATAAATAAAACCTTAAGCAAATAAACAAACTAGGAAAAGAAAAGAACACTACGATCCCTAGGGACAAACTAACTGATAGGAAGAGCAGGCCATACATGATCCTATAGGTTTCGGGGAAAGAGGTGGTTCTGGCAGCCCCTCTGGACCCAGCCATCCTGGCATAACAGCTTTGCTCTGAAAATAAAAGGTTAACCATGTGCTTGTGCCACAGAGAGGGCACTGTCCTGGCCTGTGTGGTATCTGCACTAGTAAGAGAACCAAGGCAGCAATAGACAAGGACCCACCAGGGACAGAAGCAATGGACAGACTACCAAGTTTCTTTCTATTAGAGATTAGAAGTAAGATTTACTTCTCAGAGTTGCTGGACAGTTCTGGGGAAGGGAGAACAGTGGACTTCCTGCTCACAAGAGCCACATGGGTCACATGGTCTCTATCACAACTACTCAACCATGTATGCAGGGCAGCATGAAAGCAGCCACAGAAAATACATAAATGAATGTGTTCCAATAAAATTTTATTTATGGACGCTGAAATACAAATTTTATATAGTTTTCACATGTTGCAAAATATTATTCTTTTTAATTTTTCTCATTTAGGCATGTAAAAACCATTCTTAGTTCACAAGCCATATAAAAATGAGGAGTGGACCAGATTTGGCCTCTGGGTCAGTTTGCCAACCCCTGAGTGATAGCAATAACTTACTATTCATTTGGATTTTGTTTTTTTACTTAACAGAGTGTTAAGCAGTATATTATTAACTGATTCAAGAAGTTAAAAGGTAGATAATTCCTGGGTTCAGAAACATGAGGATTCAGCCTCTGCATCACTCAGTGCAGCCTTTACAACTGGGGTCATAGGTCAAGGAGACTGCTGTCGCTCCAGACGTCACTCCTTACCAGTGGCTCTCAAATGTCAGCATGTATCAGAATCATCTGAGGGAATTGTTAAAATACTGTAGCTGGGTCCCATCTTCAGAATTTCTGTTTTAGTAGTCTGGGATGGGACCTGAGAAGTGATTTTTTTTTCATATTCATGGCTAAGATTTATTACAGCAAAAGGAGACAAAGCAAAATTAGCAAAGAGGAAAGACACATGGGGTAAAGTCTAGAGGAAATCACATGCAAGCTTCCAAGAGCTGTCCCATTGGAGTCACACAGGATGCATTCAGTTCCTCCAGCAATGAGTCATGATAATGCATTTTCTAAAATGGTGTCTACCAGAGAAATTCATTAGAGACTCAGTGCCCAGGGTTTTTCATTGAAGGATAGTCACATAAGCATTCTCTCTGCCTAGCGTGTACCAAAATTCCAGAAACAGGGGTTTAATATAAATGACATTATTTACAGTTTAGGCACAATGGACCATCCTGAGCAGGGGGTGACAGGAGCCTTCCTGAAATCCAGTTTTCAGACGTCAGCAAGGACCATCCTTGCAAGCAAGACTTTCTCCCATCCAGGTACTAACCAGGCCCAACCCTGCCTAGCTTCCGAGGTCAGATGAGATCGGGCACGTTCAGGGTGGTATGGCCATAGACTGAAGCAACACTTTCTAAGAAAACCAGTCATCAAACCTGTTGTGTTACCTTTTGAGAATTTATATTTTTAACAAGTTTCCAAGCGGTACTAATGTCACTGTTTGGGGACCACACTTTGAGAACTACTGGTTCATTATAAGACCACAGTCAGGAAGCTGGTTGGTGCAGGGCCAGGGCTTTTTCCTGGTGGCTTTTCACTTCTTACAGGGGAGTGATATCTTTCTCAAAGGAGGGAAATCTTCTCTTTATGTTCACTGGCTCACTTCAAAACTAATCACTGGCTTTGCCAACCATGAGTTATTCCTTGAAGCTGGACAAATGGCAGTCCAACCAAAATTAAATTTCTGTCACAGAATCAATACATAGGGTTTCTAGCCCCAGCACTTTGCCAACTATGTCTTCTCTCTTTAACCTCACAACATGTGAGGTAAGTAAAAGCAGGAATCTTTAGGTTGAGAGACCTTTCCAGTGCCAGCTGTGATCACCTGAGATGTGGCAAAGTACTCTTCCCTGATTTCATCACTCCTTGAAGTCAGCTGGCCTTGTTGTACCACCTGGGGTAGAAGGGGGAGGAAATCAGCTCTGAACAGTATGAGCAATTTGATCAGCCTTTCTTTAATATTTTGTCTAAAGGACCTGATTTAATTATGGAGATTTTAACCGGGTTTTATTTTCTAGAAAGTTTTCTGTGAACACATAGGCAAAGTTAAATATTTGATCTCTCCAAATATTAAA
Organism: Leopardus geoffroyi; assembly: GCF_018350155.1. Taxonomy (NCBI): domain Eukaryota; kingdom Metazoa; phylum Chordata; class Mammalia; order Carnivora; family Felidae; genus Leopardus; species Leopardus geoffroyi. The sequence continues at coordinate 125,919,391 of NC_059333.1, forward strand.
ATTGGAATCAGTCCAGTCCAAGAACCTCAGCTTCCAAATAAGAGAGAATCTTTAGTGACTTAGTATCTCGTTCTGGTATTTTTATTTTTCTTCAACAGGCTCTAAGTGACTCACTAACATTTTTGTTAATATTCTTCATATCCGGAATCCTGGGTGGCTCAGTCAGTTAAGCATCCGACTTCAGCTCAGGTCATGATCTCACAGTTTGTGAGTTTGAGCCCTGCTTTCGAGCCCCAGAATCCTCTGTGTCCCTCTCTTTGCTCCTCCCCACTCACATTCTCATTCTCTCTCTCTCAAAAATAAATAAAAACAAAAAACAAACAAAAATATTTTTCATATCCTCTCTCAGTTGCATTATATTGAGTCTAGTATGATTGGGTAATTTCCTCAAGGCCACACAATGAAGCAAGAGTCATGAAGTGTTAAGAACGGTGACCCAAGAAATATTCTATAGGGAATAAACTGTGTCATTACCCGAAGAATCTCAAGTTCACTTTCCTAGGAATATCCACTCTATAAATTAAGAATCAATACCACAGTAGCTCTAGCCTTTATGCTGTGATTCCCAATGTGAACTGAACTTCAAAGAAATAACCCAGAAATAGTATAAAACCCTAGAAAGGCCGACCCTACTAAATTACCTTGGCTGCCCTTGCAGTCTCATTCTCTTGGCCTCCTTGAACTTGAAGACAAACATTATCCTTATCTCTAGTAAACTAGACTTGGGAAGATGAATTTTAAAATGTCAAAGATTATGCTATGATTTCTGTCAAAGACAAAGAGATTAAAGAAATAGCCTGCAAGGGAGGTAATGATGACTGCTCAAATTTTGAAAAATAGTTCTGGCTGTACTGTATTATAATACAACAGGTACAAATTAATCCCTGACACCTCTGGAAAAGAGGAAGACTATATGGTCACACACTCAGATAAAGGTTTAGATACCTGGGAAGATGCTTTGGTTACTAAAGATGTACCTCTTTTCAAGGATAATCTGAGTATTCCTTTAAAACTCTAGCTTAGAACAAGATATCACAATGATCAATTTAGAGGTGTAAGCAAGAATAAGGATACAATTTGCTTTTCTTTTACTTGAACTTCCAACTATACAACTGAAGGCTGGGTTGGTGTTCACTCTGTCCTCACAGTGATGTAGCCAACTCATTTCATCAAAGGAATTCTTCTAATACAGAGAAACTTTTCTCGAAGGTAGGAAGTTGCATCTGCTAAGGAAAACCTGCTTCAATACCCCAAGACCCTAAACCCATTATTTTTTCAGTGAAAACTGAGATCTTTCTGATGTCGCCTCAGCAGAAGGACCCAAAGTTAAAATTATGGTAAAGTGAGGTCACAGGCCTGGCTGTGACCTAAGCCATGCTGACAAATACATGGTAACATGCTGTGGGTGCTCTCCTAAAATTTATCCATTGTAGACACTGCTGACTGACCAAGGAAACTCACAGTCCTTTTCAACACAAGTCTCTAGACATGAATGTGCTGTTGAGTTTTGTAGCCACTAGCTACATGTGGCCATTGAGCACTTGGAATGTGGCTAGTCTGCCCTTGCATGTGCTTACATGTAAAAAAAACACCACATTTTGAAAACTTCATTAAAAATATATAAGATATTTAATAATTTTATATATTGAAGACTTCAGATATATTGAGTTAAACTACACACACACACACACACACACACACACACACACAGATAATTGATTAATCCTAACTGTATCTATCTTTTTTAAAAATATGACTTCTAGGAAATTTAAAATTGCATTTGAGAAATAAATCCTCAGCCTTATGGTCAAAAGATCTTTGAAAAGGGTACTAAGGCTGTACAGTGGGGAAAAGGATAATCTTTTTAACAAATGGTGCTGGGAAAACTGAATAGCCACATGTAGAAGAATGAAATTGGACCCTTACCCTATACCTATCCAAAAACTAACTCAAAATGGAGTAAAGACATAAATATAAGACCTGAAACTGTAAAACTCCTAGAAGAAAACAGAGGGGAAAAGAGCTTCACGACACTGGATTTTCCAATGATTTCTTTGATATGGTACCAAAAGTACAGGCGCCAAAAGCAAAAATAGGCAAATGAGACTACATAAAACTTAAAATTTTCTGCAAAGCAAAAAAATTGAGTTAAAAGGCAACCTATAGAATGAGAGAAAATATTTGCAGGTTATATATCTGAAAAATGTTTAATGTCTAGAATATATAAAAAGCCCGTGCAAGTCAACACCACAAAACAAATAGTCCAATTAAGAAATGGGCAAAGGACTTGATTAGATATTTCTCTAAAGAAGACATGCAAATGGCCAACAAGCATGTAACAGATGCTTAAATTCTCTAATCATCAGGGAAATATGGATCAAAACCACAGTGAGATATCACCTCACACTAGTTAGGGTGGCTACTATCAAAAAAAAAAAACCCAAAAACATAAAATAACAAATATTAAAGATGATCTGGAGAAATTCGAACCCTTGTGCACTCTTAGTGGGACTGTGAAATAGTATACACACAGTGGAAAACAATATGGAAGTTAAATTAAAAATAGAATTACCATATGATCCCATAATTGTACTTCTGAGTATATATCCAAAAGAATTGAAAGCAGGATCTTGAAGAAATATTTGCATACCGATGTTCCCTGCAGCATTATTCACAACAGCCAACATGTGGAAGCAACCCAAATGCTTATCCAGGGATGAATGGATAAAGAAAATGTGTTATATACATTAAAATAGAATAATATGCAGCTCTAAAAAAGAAGGAAACCTGTCACCCACTACAACACACATAGACATTGAGGACATTATGCTAAGTGAAATAAGCCAGTCACAAAGGGACAAATACTGACTCCACACATGGGACACCTGAAATACTGCAATAGTCAAAAATCATAGAATCAGAAAGTGGAAAAGAGGCTGCTGAGGACTAGAGGAGGGGGAACAGGGAAATACTGTTTAATGGGCATAAGTTTTAGTTTTTCAAGATGAAGTTCTAGAGAACCATTGCATAACAAGGTGCATATAATTAACCCTGCTGCGCACTTAAAATGGTTAAGATGGTACATTTTATGTCATGTGTTTTTAGCACATTTTTTTAAATTACCAATGTGGCTCACTTTTATGTCTCCCATATTTCTATCAGACAGCACTGCTCCAGATAGTCACTGCCTGTCACTCCGAGTTGGCACACAAGACAAAACCTATTGGCCATGACAGGCCTGAGCAATAGTGTCATGTTTTTCCCAGATACGGAGCTAAATTGAGATTTTCCACTTTTTAAAGAATATTTATTAGAGTGGTTGGTTGCAAAGCATTTTTAAAATCTAAAATTGAAGGGTAATAACTATACATAGTTATGTATGATATGTAATAATATATGTCACATATATCAAATAACTAATTTGGGGATCAAATTATAGATTATGAGGACAATAAAAGGGATTTTAAGGACAGTTTGGGAGAGACCTCATACTTTCTCAACTAGAGAGCTTGTGCCCTGACAGTGAGAAGCATTCCTAAAGTCACAAAGAGCTCTTGGAACCCACAATCCACCCCCACCCCACTTCTCCCCACCGCAGCCCCAGCAGTGCCTCATTGGTCTGACTCATTCTAATTCCTCATGTTACTTACAGACTGTGACCAGGTGGTTTTGTGACATCCTGTGCTTTTCCCAACTTACAGCCAGAAGTCCTTCCCTGGTCTTTGTTTAATCTTCCTGCTTCCCTTTCATTCTCTGCTTTCTTCCCAAGGACCAGAAAACAGATGCCGTTTCTCTCTCTCACCATCTCTTTACCCTTCTCTTCCCCTGGTCAGAGCAAGAGAATGAAGTTCACATTGGTGTGTCCCTCTCCAGGCTCAGAATGTGAACCACCAGGACCGATTTCCCATTGCACGTTTTCCTGCAAGTAAGCCATCCTAAACTCACCTTAAACAAAAGGAGAAATACACATCTCATTCCATTGCTTCTATCCAGATCACTTTCCACCCTGGAAACTAAGGATGGCTGCAGTGTTTCCAGTGGTTCCCTTGGCAACAACTCGGTTTAAAACTTTCTCCAAACACAAACTTCTTTCTATTAAAGAAGAAAGGACACTATTAAAGTGTCCATTTCTACTAGGAAGAAATTTTATAGTTACATTTTAAACTGTTTATAACAGGTCTGTGACCCTGTTGTTTTGTTTTGTGGTTGTGTTGTTGTTGTTTTTTAAGTTGGTTTCATTTCATTTATTTTTTCAAGACCTGGACACCTGAAGATCTGTATTCCTTAGAGGAATAAAGACATTTCTCTCACCTTGTTTTCCTTTGGACTAATTATCTAGGAGGTTCCCTCTCTGTGCTGAAGAAGGCTCGATAGGTTTGGCAGGAGACACTTGTGACAGTGTCATCTGGGGCTCAGAAATGGAGTTAGGAGTAAGGGGCAAATTTTTTTTTAAAGGAACAAAGCTTAGGTATTTTTTAAGATGCTGATTTAGTGGGTTATTGAAAATGCTGCCCACATAGCCTTTTAACCCTCAAAGATATCAGATAACTTTTTTCTTGCAGTGAGATGAAGTGGCTGTCATTATCTCCGAAGGTCTGTATCATATTGGAATCTGTCAGTGCAGGTCAGGGAGTCTGCGGTGCTCTGGGCCCAGCTCGGGGACTGAATTACATTTCCCCGGCACAATGGCTGCAGAATGGGTGGGTGCTTTGTCATTTAAACTGCATAAAGAGGCAGAAATTGATTTTTATTGTGGATCTTCATATCTAATAAAGCTCCAAGGGGCTCTTTTCTTCTCCGATTGAATAGCCATTGAATGCTTTCAATCTAGTTCTGTGTTTCATGCCTAAACTGAATAGCGGGAAGGCAGAAAATAGATGGGGGAAAAGAGGCCAAGTCACTTTCCAGATTGAAAAGGATATGGCAGAGAAATAAATAAAAAAAAATAAAATAAAATAAGACTATTTGGAAAAGCATTTAAGTGGAAAGGGGAACTTTCTTGATGCTCTGGGGGGAAAATTGCTTTCTGAGGTGTGTATGTGTGCGTGTGAGCGTGTGTGTGTCTATATACACATGCACACACGTGCAAATCCACTCGTAGGTGAGTGTGGGCAACTGGAGTACGTTATGTGCACTGCAAAAATCTATTTATGGTCAACTGGCCCGGGGCCAAAGTGCTAATCACAAACTTACCTCTCAAAGCCCACCCCTCCCCACACTCTCTGTCTTCAAGGCTCTGACCCAAAGAAATCTCAGCTAGAAGAAGCTCCTGGAGTGGAGGCTCTGGGTTGGGGTGGGGAGGAATGTGCTGTTCCTTTTGCAGAGGCCCTGGAAGATCCTGGGTCCCGGATTCTTGTCCAACACATGCAGAAGTCCAGTAACCTCTCAATTTAATAATGCAGAAGAGAATTACAATTCTTCTGGATACCTCCACCTGCTAAATCCTGACGTCCCTCCCTTGAATGGGGTTTCCTAGTTATCAGGGCTTTTGAATTTTTTCATCCCAATCTTCTAAAAGCAGCATTGAATCTTAAGAGCTCTATGAATGCTTGTGCTTTCAACCACAGACCCCGGATGTCCAGCTCACCACATGTGTAACTCAACACCTCCCCTATACACAGCCCTACACTAATGATAGAACCCTCTCTGGTGTGGACATCCAGACTTTTCAGTATTCGTCTCCCCAGTATCCAATTTACCTTCTTCTGGCAGTAGCCCTCAGTATGCACTCAGAAATCCTCCTCCCCCTCTCTCAGGCCAGTGATCTGAATGGGATCCTCCCCTGTCTCCAACTCTTAGCAAATTAGTCATTTTCCTTTGGCCACCTTGACTGGTCCAGGGAAGGCAAGGGACCTAAACTCATCAGAATAATACTTGCAAGAACTAGGAGAAAAAGAGACTCTTTTATCCTGGATTGGAACCTGGAAGACTAGGAGGCTGGAGCTGCTGCCACCAATTGGACCCCCTCCCGAGGAAGCTTCCTTGAGAATGGAACCATTACACAGAGCAGAGAAGACCCCGGCCAAGAGCTGGAGCAAAATCAGGAATCCTTGGATCCAGCTGTACCTGAAGCTAGATCTTTCTCTAAACTTCCTATTTAAATAAGGTGATATGTTCCCTTTGCACTCAATTCAGTTTGCTTTAGGTTTTGCCCCTTGCAAAGAAAACAGACTTTACTTATATATTCGATAACTATTATTTGTAAAAAGATTTTTAAGATTCAGTTCAGAAAGTCCTTTTCACATACACAAGCTCATTTAATATAATCACATAAACACCTTCATGAAGTATAATCTTTATATATCATAAGCCTCAAAAAACAATCTTTTTTCAGATAAAAATGCCACATTTCAGAAATGATGAAACTAAGATCTAGGGAGAGTGACCTCCCAAACTGGAGCACCAAAACTCAACATTTAAAAAATCAGATTCAGTCCCCCCTCAAACTGGTTCTTGCTCCTATGAGCTCCGTCTCAGATTGGCATGTCCATCCACCGAAGGGACTGAAGCGACACTCCTTCCTTTGCACATCCAACAGTTCACCAAATTCCTGGGTTCCACCTCCTTACAGTCCTGGAATCTGTCCTTCCCCTCTGTTTTCACCATCACACAGATGCTCTCCTGCTTCTTCAAATTCCATGCTGACCCACTAACTGCTGCCCTCTCTCTGCCTCACTTCACCCTGGTCCATGCTTCTCACCTATTGGAGGAAGGTTTCTGCAAGTGAACCCTAGTCAGGTGTTCCTGCACTTAAAATTCTTCCCTGGCATTCTAGCAGGTTTAGGATTTATTTAAAACTCACTCCCTGGTACATTGTTTTCCTAACTATTTTGCTTAGTTTCACATCCTGACCCAGCACGCATACATGTGTATGTGCACATGTGTGTGTGTGTGTGTGCGTGCGTGCACACACACACACAGAGTCATTGAAACAAAGTGTTCAATGTTATACCCCTTCCTATGTAAGATATTTTCTTATATTGTCCATTTTATTAGATTCTGCTCTATTCCCTACTTTTTTTTAAAATATTGGATGTGACTATCTCAGTCCAGGGTTCTTAACACAGGGTCAATGGGTATTTCCATGGGCTGTAAATATATTTCAGAGGGTTTGTAAATTTTGATGGAAAAACTTACATCTTCATTTTCACTAGCTGAAACTGAAATTTAATGTCTCCTTCTATTATTAATGTAAACAACAAACTCCAGTAGTATCAGCAGTACCTGTGACTTTCTCACCCATAGAACCCAAAGATATTTAGACCATTGAGTATATCCTGAGATAGTGTTCATGCTCATCACTTCTTAAGCCTTATGCCCCAATCTTCCCAGAGAATTCTTCCTTCCCTCTTTACCTATTGCATTTCCCCTTGGCCTTGTTCTATCCCAGCCTCCATGTTCTATGTATTTCTGGACTGTGACATATCTGTATGCACACACAGACTCACACACAAACACATGATGAAGATCATACATATATGTAAGTTTTGAGCACATCATCATATACATGGATTCATATTTTCAAGGTCACATATGCACACTGATTCACACATAGCCACACACCCACTAGTAAGTGTCAGTACATATCCATAAATACATCCAAACTTAAATATACATACAATTTCCTAGATGTGCTTCTTGAGAAAGAATCCTCAGCTAGTTCTCTCCTTGACATGCTCCAGGGACTTGGATCCTTCCCAAAGTCATTTCTCCTTTGAGGCCTTGTTAGGGGTCAAGAGCCTCAATAATGAATGATCCAGAGAGATATATGATAAGGTCAGAGGGAAGGGACCTTAGTCCCAAACAGCCAGATCAGCTGAACCAACTCTCATTTTTTTTTTTAATTTTTAATGTTTTTATTTATTTTTGAGACAGAGAGAGATAGAGTATGAGCAGGAGGGGGGCAGAGAGAGATGGAGACACAGAATCTGAAGCAGGCTTCAGGCTCTGAGCTGCCAGCACAGAGCCTGATGAGGGGCTTGAACCCACAAACTGTGAGATCATGACCTGAGCTGAAATAGGGTGCTTAACCGACTGAGCTACCCAGGTGTCCCCCAACTCTCATTTTTAATGCTCAGTTCTAATTTACTATAACTCTTATGTTATAGACATCTTTGTAAATAATCTTAATTTTTTGGAACAAGGTGGGTTGTAAACATGTACAGTTTACTAAGTCATTAACCCTTTTGGAACATGGACTATTTTTAGAATCTAATGAAAGTTATTAACTGTCTCCTCAAGAAAAAAAAAAAAAAGAAAAAAGAAAATCCTCTCAGTCATGTAAGATTTTGCATGCAATTTCAGGGTGTTCTGAGCCTCCTAAAGCTATACCTCAATTCTAGGAAATTATTTTCCACATCATGTCAAGATTTGTGGATTTGACATTCATGAATAGGAAAGCTGGCATTCCCAAAGATCCATGGCATCTAGTCAAATCTGAGATACTCTCTGTATCAGTGCATGCTGTTCTGTGTATCTATGGCCTTGCCAGTTATATATGCCTAGATTTGTAAAGATCACAAAAACAAATGCCCACAGGGTCCAGGCAAGTGCCATAAATGAATGAGGCATGCTGACAAAGGGTGTAGCCCTTGTGGTCTCTCGTTTCTCCTAAGAGAGACACAGGAACAAAAAAGAGTCAATTTCCTCTTTGTAAGATGAAGAACAGCACAAGCAGAATAAGCAATGAATGGCAGGGATGGTCACCCTCTGTGAAGAGTGGTACCTAAGTATGGTGTGGCAGGTGGTGAGCGGTGTGTGCACCCACCTAACCTAATGGGAATGGCTGTCCCTGCTGTCCTGAGGATTGTCACAGGTGGAATGGATTCCAGAGTCACGGCACCTCTCAAATTTTCCACAAGCCAGGAATGTGGCTGTGATGTGAAGTGTACTCTTTCCTGCCCAGCAATGTATGAGCTAAGTCTTTGCTGAGCAAAGAAAACATACATGTAAGCTGGATCCCACCTATGGACGGCTGGGGGCAGTGATTTCTCTGGACCCTTTTCACCTTCGAATCAGTCCCAAGGGAAGAGAGGGTCCAGGCACATCCCTGAAAAGGAGGGGCTATGTACAACAGTCTGAAGCAAGGCTAACACAAACATGCACAAGTTTGCACAGAAAGTGTGTTCAGAAAGTGATTCATTCTTACAGACTGGTGCTACTCATGTGTCCCCTCCCAAAGGTTCAGGGAAGTAGGGACACCTTGTACCCTGACTGTGCCATCTTAGCACACCAGCAGCCCCAATTCTAGAAATGAGAAAAGAGGCAGCCACCTATGGCATCTCCCGGAGCACAGACTGGTTAGAGACCCAGGCTCAGCACAGTCTGATGGGGGTGTTCCCTTCAGGGTTTCACAGATTCCCCAGGTATGTGATGCACTGTTTGGCTGAGTCCTACGTGCAGAGCTGATGGGTCAGGACAGCTCTTTCTCCTTGAGTTGCATAGCTGATGCAGCTATCCCTTAGGGAGAATCTGGGCTAGCACAGCTGTGTCTGAGCTCGACACACACTACATGCATCTCAACAAACTCACGGTTACCCTCAACACCAGCACTCTTTGGGGTCATCATTTTTATTGGATTAGCCTGTTAGGTAAACATGGAAACTATTATCTTAAACCACTCTCTTCTCTCTTCCCATCCTTCTTTGTGTTTTCCAGCAGTCACATTATCATTGGGACTTTTAATTTCCCTGAACCCTTTATTCAAAAGTGCAGGGAATTTAAAATATACCTCATCTGTGTGTGTGTTTTTAAAACCATAAAATATATGTAATAGAAGTTGAAGATAATTGCAAACTATTCTTGATTTTACTAGTGTTTTATTAACAAATCTGCCTTAATCCAGGATTAAAACTGAGTGAGATTAGAGGATTTCTCTCATCTGCAGCTTGGAGCAAGAGACTTGGTAATAGATGTGCCTCCTTGCTTGCCATAAAGCTGTCCTATTATAGTCACAGCAGTGCTCAGTGCAAACCGGGGCCCTCCTGCCCCTATGATGTGCAGTGACAGGCAAGAGGAACACCCAGCCTGGTTAAAGACCTGTGCCCCTCAAAAAGGTGTCAGGATGAAGTCCACATTGTCTTAACACCTATGTTGTAAGTTGCTTTTTCCTACCATATGGACCCTTCCTCTGAATTTAACATTTAATTTCAGCATTTACATCACAGGGCATGTTATTCCAGGAAAACAGTCAATGAGTATAAAGTATAAAGCACCCTCTGCAGGGTAAGACTTGTTTGCTCCATTGATTAGAGCACCATTAACAAGGCAAAGGTCACAGGACCTCCTTTCTCATGGGAGCCATTCAGTTTCCTTCTACGCGAAGGTGTCAGGCTTACCCATAGTCAGGACCAGCTGCTGCTGTGAAAATGTCATCATCCAAAGGAGGTAAGGACTCAGAGGGCTTTGCTTGTAGGCAATGGGTACTGGTTATATATCCATAGACATGGGATGTCACTTTATCTATTGAAAGTCACCATTGCAGGAAGTAGGTCATGCCAATCAGAGGTAATTGAAGATAAAGCAGGTCTCAGTCATCTCACAACCCAATGACTATGCACATAGTTTCTTTCCTCTCATCTCAATCTGAATCTTTTTGGGAAGATGCATCCTTCCTTTTGTTCATTTAAACCACCCATGTAACCTCCTCTGTCACTTTTGATGTTGTGTTTTCTGTTTTAATGTCAATAACTACTAGTAGGTGAATGGTGTGTATGCACATGTGTGCACAGGTTTATTTAACAGGCAGATCTGTGTGTAACTGTACTCATTCTTTCTCCCCTTCCCCTAGGGGGAACCTAGAAATATTTCCACCATCCAGTAGTTTACCCAAATAGGCACACTGGCTGTCACTTTCTTTACTACTTTCTGTTCTCAGTCCTTTATATACAGTTGATCTCAAAATCTTGTCAAATGTCCCATTAAAAAGTCTCCCAACTCTCTCTTCTTTTCCCTTTCCACTATTCCATTTCAGACTGCAGCCATGTCTCTCCCAAATATTCCCAACAGTTTCCTATTGGTCTCCATGTGTATTTTTTTATTAAAAAAATGTATTTAATGTTTATTCATTTTTGAGAGAGAGAGAGAGAGGCAGAGAGAGAGAGAGAGACACAGAATCTGAAGCAGGCTCCAGGCTCTGAACTGTCAGCACAGAGCCCGATGAGGGGCTCAAACTCACGAACTGTGAGATCATGATCTGAGCTGAAGTTACACACTCAACCAACGGAGCCACCCAGGTGCCCCTGGTCTCCCTACTTTGAAATGTCCCCACCTCAGGGCACTTGGGTGGCTCAGTCGGTTAAGTGTCAGGCTTCAGCTCAGGTCATGATTTCATGGTTCCAGGAGTTCGGGCCCTGTGTTGGGCTCTGTGCTGACATCTCAGAGCCTGGAGCCTGGAGCCTGCTTCAGATTCTGTGACTCCCTCTCTCCCTGCCCCTCCCCTGCTTGCATTCTTTCTTTTTCTCTCAAAATTAAATAAACATAAAAAATATATATATGAAATGCCCCCTCCTCTGTCTACTCTCACTATTGCATCCTCACTGATCTACCGAAACGTAAAACACTGCTGCTTTCTTACACAAAAGCCTTCAGCAGCTGCCACTGCCCTCAGAAGAGAATCTGAATTCCTCAGCATGGAACATAAGAACCATTGAGATCTGGCCATTGCCACCACACTGGCCTCTGCTCCTGCTTCCATGACCAAGCATTCTGTGCTTAGTCCTATCAGACAATTTGCCATTCTCAGAACATCCCAAGATCTCTCAAGTCTCCAGAAGGTTACATGTATGTCCTCATCTAAAGGGACCCTTCCTGTCTTGTCCACAGAGTGGACTTCTAATCCTCCTCTGAGACCTCTCTCCATGACCTAAGAAGAGACAGCCAGGCCTGCCTCTCTGAGGCATGGGTTATAGCGTTTACAAGCCTGCCACCCGGACTCAACCAGAAGACTGGGACTCACTCATGTCTGCATTTCCAATTACCACTAGCATGTGGTAAGGACTCATTCACTCATTCTCTAATTATTTATTATCTCTACCATGTGCTAAGAACCATTGGAGAAGCCAATAATACAGTATCAATGAAAGAGAGGTCTGGTCCCCATTGTGGTACTAAATCATGAGTTAGTGATTTTTAAATGAATAAGGATATGTGTGTTTTGTCTGTGTAGTGAGTGAGAGTTAAACTTTAGATAGAAGAGAAATAGCAATCACCAAGAAAGAAAACAAAGGGGGTCACCTGGGTGGCTTAGTTGGTTAAGCATCAGACTCTTGATTTGGCTTAGGTCATGATCTCACTGTTCATGGGATCAAGCCCCATGTCTGGTTCTGAGCTGACAGAACAGAGCCTGTTTAGGATTCTTTCTCTCTCCCTCTCTGCCCTTCTCCTTCTCACACATGTGCGCGCTCGCTCTCTCTCTCTCTCCCAAAATTAATAAATAAACATTTTTAAAAAAGAAGAAAGAAAGAAAATAAAGTTTCCATTTCCAATGCCCTGATTTTCAGCTTATAATTTAGCAGGTGAAATATCCTTTAATGAAAAGGGATTTATTCATTTTTAATGAGGACCTCTGGTTTATAGAATAAAAATAGTAATAATAATGAGGAGGATAGTAACTGACAGTTTTGGAATATTTATTAGGTTCTAGGCCCCATTCTTTACATGTATCAGTTCATTCTTTCCTTACATCCATCTCAGGAGGTAGGTATTATTATTATCCTCATTTTTTTCTACTTTTCTAAAAAATGTAATTCCAGTGTGGCTTACATATTGTTATGTTAGTTTCAGGTGTACAATACAGTGATCCAGTAGCCCCATGTATTACTCAGTGCTCATCAAGATTAGTGTATTTTTAATTCCCATCACCTGTTTCACCCATCATCCCACCCACCTCGCCTCTGGTAATGATCAGTTTGTTGTCTGTAGTTCAGAGTCTGTGTTTGGTTTGTCTCTCTTTTTTCTTTGTTTGTTTTGTTTCTTAAATTCCACATATGAGTGAAATAATATGGTATTTGTCCTTCTCTGAATTATTTCACTTAGCATAATACACTCTAACTCCACCCATGTTGTTGTAAATGGCAAGATTTCATTCTTTTTGATGGCAGAGTAGTATTCCATTGTGTATATACAACAAATGTCAGTGGACATTTGGGCTCTCTCTACAGTTTGGCTATTGTTGATAATGCTGCTATAAACAATGCTATAAATACAAATCTGTATTTTTGTATCCTTTGGATAAATGCCTAGTAGTGCAATTACTGGATACAGTATTTCCATTTTTAACTTTTTGAGGAACCTCCATACTGTTCTCTTGAGTTTTTGATTGTAGCCATTATGACAGTTGTGAGGTAATAGCTCATTGTGTGTGTTTTTTAAAATTTAATTCCGTATAGTTAACATACAGTGTTATATTAGTTTCAGGGTACAATACAGTGATTCATCAATTCCCTATGTCACCCAGTGCTCATCACCACAAGTGCACTCCTTAATACTCATCACCTATTTTACCCATCCTCCTTCCCACCTCCCCTCTGGTAACCAAGAGTTTGTTCTCTGTAGTTAACAATCTGTTCCTCTTTCTCTTTTTCTTTGCTCTTTTGTTTCTTAAATTCCACATATGAGGGGGAATATATGGTATTTGTCTTTCTCCGACTAACTTATTTCGCTTAGCATTATACTCCTGGCTCCATCCATGTAGTTGCAAATGGCAAGATTTCCTTCTTTATTATGCCTGAATAATACTCCATTGTATGTGTGTGTGTGTGTGTGTGTGTGTGCGTGTGTGTGTGTGTATGTATGTATGTATGTATGTATATCACCTCTTCTTTGTCCATTCGTCTGTCAGTGGACCCTTGGGCAGCTTCTGTAATTTGGCTATTTAAATAATGCTGCTATAAACATAGGGGTGATTGTATCCCTTTGATTTAGTGTATTTTGTATTTTGGAAGCAAATACCCAGTGAGGCCATTACTGGATGGTAGAGCAGTTCTATTTTTAATTTTTTGAGGAATCTCCATACTGTTTTCCACAGTGGCTACACCAGTTTGATTTCCCACTAACAGTACAAGAGGATTCTTCTTTCTCCACATCCTCACCAACACTTGTTTCTTATGTTTTTTATTTTAGCCATTCTGACAGGTGTGAGGTGATATCTCATTGTATTTCCAATTTGCATTTCCCTAATGATAAGTAATGAACATTTTTTCATGTGTCTGTTGGACATCTGGATATCTTCTTTGGAGAAATGTCCATTCATGTCTTCTGCCCATTTTTAAATTGGATTCTTTGTTTTGGGGGTGTTGAGTTGTATAAGTTCTTCATATATTTTGGATACTAACCCTTTATTGGATATATCATTTGCAAATATCTTCTCTCATCCTATAGATTGCCATTTAGTTTTGTTGTTTTTTCCTTTGCTGTGCAGAAGATTTTTTTGTTGATGTAATCCCAATAGTTTATTTTTGCCTTTATTTCCGATGCCTCAGGAGACCTATCTAGAAAAACACTGCCATGGCTAATGTTAGAGACATTACTGCCTGTGCTCTCTTTTGGTATTTTTATGGTTTTAGGTCTCACATTTAGGGTTCAATCCATTTTGTTTTTTGTGTTTAGTGGACTAAAGTGGTCCTATTTCATTCTTTTGCATATAGCTATCCAGTTTTCTCAAAGCCATTTGTTGAAGAGACTGTATTTTTCTTCTTATTCTTGCTTCCTTTGTTGAAGATTAATTGACCATATAATCATGGGTTTATTTCTGGCATCTCTCTGCTGTTCCATTGCTCTATGCATCTATTTTTGTGCCAGTACCATACTATTTTGATTACTACAAATTTGTAATATAACTTGAAGTCTGGGATTGTGATACCTCCAGTTTTGTTCTTCTTTTTCAAGATTGCTTTAGCTATTTGGGGTCTTTTGTGGTTCCATAAAATTTGGGGGATTATTCTAATTCTGTGGAAAATGTGGTTGGTATTTTGATAGAGATTGCATTAAATGTGCAGATTACTTTGAGTAGTATAGATATTTTAACAATATTTATTCTTCCTTTCCATGAGCATGGAATGTCTTTCCATTTCATTGTGTCATCTTCAATTTCTTTCATAAATATTTTATACTTTACAGGGTACAGGTCTTTCACCTTAACCTCTTAGTTAAGTTTATTCCTAGGTATTTTATTATTTTTGGTGCAGTTTTAAATGGGATTCTTTTACTTTAAAAAAAATTATTTATTTATTTTGAGAGAGGGAGAGTAGGGAGAGAGGGACAGAGAGAATCCCAAGCAGGCTCTACGCTGCCAAGACACAACCCAATGAGAGGCTCAATCTCACAAACCGTGAGATCATGACCTGAGCCAATAGCAGAAGTCAGACACTTAACCAACTGAGACACCAAGGTGCCCCTGAATGGGATTATTTTCTTAATTTCTCTTTCTGCTGCTTCATTTTTAGTGTATAGAATGCAATAAATTTCTGTACATTAATTTTGTATCCTGAAACCTTACTGAATTCATTTATTCTAGTAATTGGGGGTAGAGTCTTTAGGGTTATCTATTTTTTTTTTAAATTTTTTTTTTTCAACGTTTATTTATTTTTGGGACAGAGAGAGACAGAGTATGAACGGGGGAGGGGCAGAGAGAGAGGGAGACACAGAATCAGAAACAGGCTCCAGGCTCTGAGCCATCAGCCCAGAGCCTGACGCGGGGCTCGAACTCATGGACCGCGAGATCGTGACCTGGCTGAAGTCAGACGCTTAACCGACTGCGCCACCCAGGCGCCTAGGGTTATCTATTAATAGTATCATGTCATGTGCAAATAGTGAAAGCTTTACTTCTTCCTTACCCATTTGGATGCCTTTAATGTCTTTTTGTTTTCTTACTGCTGTGGCTAGGACTTCCAATACTATGTTAAATAGAAGTGGTAAGAGTGGATATATTTGTCTTGTTCCTGACCTTAGGGGAAAAACTCTCCATTTTCTCCCACTGAGTATGATTTTAGCTTCTGAGTTTTTCATATAATGCTTTTATTATGTTGAGGTACATTCCATCTAAGCCTACTTTGTTGAGAGTTTTTATCATGAATGGATGTTGTACTTTGTCAAATGTTTTTTCTGCATCTATTGAAATGATCATACGTTTTGTTATTCTTTCTCTTGTTGATGTGATGTGTCACATTGATTGATTTGTGAATATGGAACAAGGCTTGCATCCTTGGAATAAATCCCATTTGATCATGGTGAATGATTTTTTAATGTGTTGTTGGATTCAGTTTGCTAATGTTTTGCTGAGGATTTTTGCATCTATATTCATCAGAAATACTAGCCTGTAGTTCTCTCTCTCTCTCTCTCTCTCTTTTTGTGGTGTCTTTACCTGCTTTTGGTATCCAAGTAATGATGGCCTTATAGAATGAATTTGGAAGTTTTCCTTTCTCTTCTGTTTTTTGGAGAAGAATAGGTATTGACTCTTCTTTAAATGTTTGGTAGAATTCACCGTGAAGCCTTCTGCTCCTGGACTTTTGTTTGTTGGGAGCTTTGGATTGATTTTGCTGGGGTGCTCTCTGTGCCTCCTGGATCTGAATATGAGATTCCTTCCTCAAATTAAGCAAGTTTTCAGCTATTAATTCTTCAAATAAATTTTCTGTCCCTTTATCTCTTCTTCTGGGATCCATTAATGCAAAAGTTATTATGCTTGATGGAGTCACTGAGTTCCCTAAAATTATTATTAATTACTTTCCATTACTCTGTCTTCCAGGTCACTAATTCATTCCTCTGCTTCCTCTAGTCAGCTATTTATTCCATATGGTGTATTTAATTTCATTTATTATGTACTACATCTCTGACTGGTTCTTTTTTATCCCTTTGTTAAGGGTCTCACTGATGTCCTCTACTCTTTTCTCAATTCCAGTGAGTATCTATATGATCATTACTTTAAATTCTCTATCAGGCATATTACTTCTATCTGTTTCACTTAGGTCTCTTGCTGTGATTTTGTCCTGTTTCTTTATTTGGACTATATTCCTGTCTCCTCATTTTGTCTAACTCTCTCTCCCTCTCTCTCTCTGCCCCTCCCCTACTCTCTGTGTTTCTTTGTGTTAGGAAAGTCATCTTTGACTCTGCTCTTGAAAGTAATGGCCTTGTGAAGAAGAGGTCCTGTAGTGCCCTGTAGTGCAGTGTCCCCTGTTCACCAGAACTTGGTACTTCAAGGGTGTTGCCCATGTGTGTTGTATGTACCCAATTGTTTTTTCCTTCAGGCCAGTCATCTGCAATGGCTCTCTTTACCTGTTGTGGGGCAGTGTTTGGTCTTTGTTGTGTTAGTGGATCAGTCTAGGCCACCTTGGGCTTCAGTTTAGTAAGACCAGGCGTTTGTGAAAGATGCAGTAGTACCAAACTGCTGGGTGCTTTCCCTCTGTTGTCCCCTGAGAAGCTTTTGTTCTTGTGAAGACCAGCTGTCTGCTCCCAGGCCACCGTCTGACTGGTATATGTGATTTTTATCCCCTCAGCCCAGCATAGAAGTTACTTTGGAGTATTGCTGGCCCCTGTCAGGCCTGCTTGCACATTGCCAGCATTGTGGCCCCAGTTTGAATGAGCTCTGGCCAAGAGCATACTAAAGGGGTCATGGTGCCACCACAGGGACCAGGCCAGCCAGGTTGGGTGGGGCACACAGTTTTAATAAGACATGTGTCAGCCTTCCATGGGGCCTGCCACCACCACCAATGGGACTGAAGCCCCACAAAGCCTACAGGTTTGGAGATGCATTGTTGGCAAGGTTTGCGCCAGTCTTCTAGGAGAGGGGACCCTCAGTTCAGGACTGAGGCAAGTGTGACTGGAGGGGGTGGATCCCTGAAGCCCAGGGGGCAGGGCTTGGTGTTAGCAACTTAGTAGCAAATGTTGGCACAGAGCTGGCTCCTACAGGTGGCTACGTGTCTAGAATGGGGGATGGGGCTGGGAAATGGTGTTCCTCGAGAAGTCTCCCAAAGATCTCTGCCCTATCAGCACATGGTCTGAGATTAGTAAATAACTCTCTCTCCTGTACGCCCCAGGCATTTTTCAAACTGCTGCCTCTGTGCTATAACTTCACCAGGCTGTTGTGCTGTCTCTTTAAGTGTGGGGACTCAGTTTCTTCTCCAGGCTCTCCCAGAGCTCTCCCACTAATTTTTAAAGTTCCAGGCTTTAAGTCCCACTGGTTGTAAGAACTCAGAAAATTCAGCCCCTCTAGTTTTCAAAGCCAGATGTTATGGGAATTCATCTTCCTTACATGGGCTCCCCAGTGTGAGGGTCTATTTCTCTATCATCTCTGAACCCACAGCTTCCTCTCTCCTATAGACAGTCTGCAGTCCTTTTAGCTCCCCACAATGTCTCTGTCCTTCCTACCATTTTCAATGTGGTCTCTTCTCTACCGTTAGTTGTGGAGTTTGTTCTGCCAGGTGTCAGGTCATTTTCTGAATTATTTACACTGATGTGAGTGTTATCTAGTTGTATCTGTGGATGAGGTGAGCTTAGGGTCCTCCTACTCTGCCATCTCCCCAGCTTCTTCAATTATCCCCATTTCAGAGGAAAGGAAACCAAGGCACTGAAATGTTTAGTAACTTAATTGCAGCCTCACAGGTAATAAGCACGGGAGCTGGGTATGTGCTCCAGCAGGCTAACTCTGCGACCCACGTCGTGCTCCATCACTTTACTACTGTGGATGGCGTAGCAACTTGCACATGCAGTATTGAGAGGGTGTGATCTGTGATACATTTAAGCCTGCATAATAAGGAGCTACCTGAATTTTAAAATAAATTAGACAAACATTTTTTTAAGTGTCTGTAAAACCACAGGGATAGAAAACAAATCAGTAGTTTCCATATTGGAGGAGAGGGAAGGTATGACCACAAAGGGCCACACAGGGGCATTTTGACTGTGTAGTACTGGGGTGATGGGTGCATTTGTCCGAACTTATAAAACTGTGTATCACGAAACATGAACTTCACTGTGTGCTAATTAAAACACAATAAACGACCTGTTGGGGGATCCTAGGGTAGCATGCTGACTGAGACAAAGGAATCTAACTGTGTGATCAGTGTTTGGCACTAGTTCACTAAAGGAGGTGGAGTAAAAAGGAGCTGACATAAGTAGCTTCAGAAATGGTGTCTGGACTGGATCCTAAGACTAGAGACAAAAACATAAAGTGCATAAACCTTGTACTCCAGTTGATAATTTATTTCTCATAGGTATATAGGTTAGCAGTCATGAAAATACATGTATTCTAGTAATGAACAAATAAAGAAAGGCATTGCCGACAATAGGAGCCAGTTTCCTCACTGTCATGGAAAGGAGTCATGGATAAGCAAGAAGGGAGGGCTAGAATAGATCCTGTGGTACTGGGTTAGAGGCAGAGATACTAGTGTGAACTCTTGTTTATTTTGAGAGAGATTAGTATACATACATATATTTCTTACTGTCCAGCTACTAGGTCTGGGAGGGAAAAAAAATGAGTAAAGGAAGGAGTCATGTCAAAAGGACCAAAGAGCCAACCAGAAAGAGCTCCCAATGGCCACACCTGGAACAACAAGCTTTACTTGTTACCTTGAGCAACAAAATTAATTACAGTAATATTGGATTACAACCCAAAGAATGAAATAATCTATGACTCCATATTTACATAGACAAATGATTGAATAAATAAATGGAGGATAGGGACGAACTTCCCTTACAAAAGAATTTCAAGGAATATGTGTAGGTAGTCCCCTCTCCTAGAGTTGGGGCTGGACTCAATGACACAGGTCCAAAGGATAGGGTACAGAAAGGGAAAAATAATAAGTTTACAGAAGGGAAATCTAGAAGGCAACAGACACTACCTTAACCAAGTGAACAATGTTAAATGATGTTATATTATGTGCCTCTAATATGATACAATGAGAATGGCACTTCATCTCTGGCAGTCTACCCCTAAGGCCCTGATCATACAAAATATCAGGCAAACCCCAACTGAGGAACATTCTACAAAATATCTAGCCAGTATTCTCCAAAACTGTCAAGGTCATGGCAAACAAGAAAATACTGAGAAACTGTCACAAATCAGAGGAACCTAAAGGGATACAGTAACTAAATATCAAGTAATATTCTGGATTGGATCTGAAGGAGACAAAAGGACATTAGTAGAAAAATGGATGAAATCTGAATAAAGTCTGTATTTAGCCAATAGCATTGTACCAATGTTAATTTCTTATTTTTGACAAAGGTACTGTGGCTATAGATGATGTTGATATTAGGGGAAGCTGGGTAAACGTTTTACAGGGACTTTACACTTTCTTTGCAACTCTTCCATAAATCTAAAATTATTCCAGAGGCTCCAGGGGTGGCTCAGTTGGTTAAGCATCCAACTTTGGCTCAGGCCATGATCTCGCAGTTCGTGAGTTCAAGCCCCACGTCGGGCTCTGTGCTGACAGCTCAGAGCCTGGAGCCTGCTTTGGATTCTGTGTCTCCCTCTCTCTCTGCCCCTTCCCCGCTCATGCTCTCTCTCTCAAAAATAAATAAACGTTAAAAAAATTAATTTAAAATTATTCCAAGACAACAAGTAAAAAATTTAAAAAAGGTACCTGAAATTATTATTGCTTCAGGTACGTACATATATTGTTTTGGTTTTTAAAACATGTAGAAATGTTACCTATTCAAAAAAATCAAGTTAAAGAATAAACAAGCACTACATTCATTATGGTATGCTTCTGCAAGTGGTAGGATTGCAAATTTGCTGCCTTTCTTATTTATTCTGCATTATTTTAAATGCATTGTTTTTGTTTCCATACTAATTCAGATTGAAATCTGGGAAAATGGGAAATTATTTGAGTTTCATACAGATGTTAAGTTTCCCTATTTCTCTTGTCTGGTTTAAGAGTTAAACTCCAATTGGGGTAGATTCAGAATTAATTGAAATTAATCCTCTTTAATTGAAATTCATTTGCAATGCCTCAGCTAGGGCCCCTCCCCTGGGTTTAACTGAGCCCAAAGGTTTACAGGTGGGCAGAAGAAAGAATAGAAACAGCCAGTGCCCCAACTAAATTTGCCACACAGAAACTTTTAGCTAAGGGGCCTGTTTTCATTGTGAAAGGTTGGTCAGAGAACTAATTTGGATATCTACCTCCTTCCAGATTTGTTTCATCCCCATTTCAACTGAAACATACAAATCACTGATGGCAGATAGAGGTGTGAGCTGCTCTGCCATAATAGGTAATTCTAGGTATATAATCAGGTGTTTTGTGGCTGTCACTTAAGCAGCCCCTGACAAACGTCATTGCCAATGAAGCCTGACACAAATATATGAGGCGCCTTCTGCCCATCTCTTGTGCCAACCCATTGGGTGAAACACATCATCTGTGACAGGGCAGCATTAAGCAAATTAATGTTCAGGAGTTGTAAAAATTATAATTTTTTTTAAAAAGCAAGGAATTTATTTTTCAGGCATGATTAGGGAGAAAAATTGTGGCAATCAAATGTGGGGATGGCTCTAAGCCACTGGAAAGGTTCCACAGAATTCGACTCACTCCTCGGAGCCATGTCTTCTATGTTCTGGAATAGCAGGAGGGATCTGGCGTATGAGTGCCATTTTTCCCTTGGAAATTCTGAGATGTGCAGTAGAAGGAAGACACACATCCCTTTGGTGAGCCCCCGACCCAAGGCGGGCCTTACCTGTGTGGATAGCCCAGTGAAGGCTAAGAAGAGTGGCTCTGAGGGGCAGAAAGGTGCAAACTATCCACACTTGTCTCTGGGCTCCCAGGGCCAGAGAAGAGGACATGAGACTGACACAGTTGTTTCTGGAAGGGTTTCCCTGCCTTTACCTTTGCAGACTATGGTCTCTTCTCAGAACAGCCAAATGATCTTTATAAAAATGTAAATAAAATCCATTACTCATTTGTTTAAAGATCCTCCAATAGCTTTTCATCACACTTGAGTTAAAATTTAAAACCCTAATCATGCCCTTCTAGGGCTCTTGTGGTCTGGCTCCCTCTACCCCTTGTGCACAGCCCCCCTCCCTTGCCTCACTCCACCCCAGCCCAGCTGGTTTTCCCAGCTGTCCGTCAGGCATATGACGTTCATTCCCACTTCCGGGTCTTTGCACTTGCTGTTCCCTCCTTCTCTTCCCTAAAATGTTCTTTCTCTAGATTTTGTGGCTCATTTCTTCACTGAAACTATCAGCTCAGATGTCACATTCTCAAAGAAGTGACCTGACCACCGTCTCTGACAAAGCTTCCTCTCCATATCACCTCCATCACTCTCTACTCTTCTGCTACTTCAATTTTTCATAGCTCTTAATTCTGCTTAAAATTATTCACAGATTCATTAACTGCCTGCTGTGCTAGAATAAAGGCTTTCCACAGTATCAGAGTGCCTGTAGAGTCTCATGGCTGTCATCAAGGGTGTTCACAGATCCTCCAATTCATGTCCTTCCAGATGCATTTGGTCATGTGATTTGCTTTAGCCAATGACATATAAGTAGAAGTGACATGTATCATTTCCAAAGAGAGCCATGAAGAGCCAGTGCACGATTAATCACATTTGTATCCCCCTGCTGTAGAGGCCAGGGAAGCACACATCAAGATGGAACCTGAGCAAAAGCCCTGACTACTCGTATTAAACATATATCAGAAAAAAAATGAATTTTTACTATTTTTAAAAAATGATTATTTATTCATTTTGAGAGAGAGGGTATGTGTTCAGGAGGGGCAGAGAAAGAAAGAGAAAAAATCCCAAGCAGGCTCCATGCTGTCAGCACAGAGCCCGACGCAGGGCTCAATCTCATGAACCATGAGATCATGACCTGAGCCAAAATCAAGAGTTGGATGCTTAACCAACTGAGCCACACAGGTACCCCGAATTTTTGCTATTTTAAATCCCTGAGCTTTGGGGAGTGGTTTATTTTTTATTTCAGCATAATCTAATCTATCGTGACTAGCCCAATGCCTGAATGAATAAATTAATTAATGAACAGTAAATAGTCAAATGACCTGCTGAGCCTGGCAGCACACCTCTCTGTAATCAGTAACCACAGGCCAACTCATACTTGTCCACACACAATAGGATAATAAGCACCGGCTCAAGGAGGGAGGATGCAGGGCAGAGTGCAGGTCTTAGCGACCATATTACAGGTCCAGCCTGACTCCACAGCCCAGGGTCACACACAGCATACTCCCTCTCCCTCTCCATTATTTTCTTAGAAAATAAATTCTCCTAACAGAGCCATGGTAGAAGGGTGTCTCTGGTTCAGGAGCCTAGTTGAGGCAATGTAAAGAAGGAAGCCCAGCACCTCCCTATTTCCTGTTAGCTCCCTTTGGTGATTCTAAAAGCACAGCCTTTGACGTCCACTGGGCTTGGGCTCAGATCCGTTACTCCTGAGCTCTCTGGCCTCCAGTACTTTACTTAACCTCTGTGAAATGAGAACAATAAAATTGCCTGTCTCATAGGGTGGTGAGACTTAAATAACAAAATGTATTTGTAACACTTGACTAAGTGGCACAGAGTATGTGCTCAGTAAGGGCTAGCTACTAATAGGAGTTACTTTCTGAAACTCTAGAAGTCTCTCAGGCAGGAACTATAGGACAAGTCCCAGAAAGGAGATGCTGCCACCATCTCAGAATGGATCAAACGTGGTAGAAACAAGTGAAAAAATATTCTCCTAAAACAACAAAAATGGCCCAGAGTCTTCAAATAATTTGAATTCCAGTGAAAGCCTGGAAGAACACAGAGAGAAGCCAGCCGCAACCACTCCACGTGAGTCAGCACGCCGTTAAGGAACATGCACATTGGTCATGTCTGTTGCTTTTAGTGTTATCATATTTTTGCACAGACCTTTTAATCTCAGAAATTAAATGACTACTCTAGAAGGTTACAGGACTTCTTACCCTCCCTCCCCCTGGTTGTATTTCCTTTTGAGACATTTTTAAAGTTTTCAGTAAAAAAAAAAAAAAAAAAAAAATGCTGTAAAAGGCTAGGTTGAATTATATGATACATTGAAATTAAAATGAAATTTTAAATTATCATGCAGTTCGGGATGATGTAGAATGAGTGATAATAAATAAAGGTTAAAAGGATGATGGCAGATTCTTTTTCATGGTTTTTATTTTTTTCCCTTTCTGTTGTTTATAAAAACCTTCTCAGAAGATTAAAAATAATATTTCTTTTCCTATTGATTTTTTCTTTTCCCATTTGGCAAACATTAATTTATTTCATGTGTTTCTAATGGAGCTGATATTAATATAGCTTTATTTATTTATTTCATCCCCTGGACATTGGTAATACTGATGATAGCATAGGCATGCCTGAGGACAGCAGCCAGACAGCTCTGGAGGTAATAGGGCATCCCTGGGGACAATAGTGCAGGAGCCTGTTCCCACCAGCCTCTTCCCAGAATCTGCATAGAAACGCCTATGGCTTCTACCATCTGAGACTCAAGGGACCTCTTGCCCCCGACTGCCCTGTGAAGGCTGTTCTGGAATTTATCTCAGGCCCAGCCCACATGGTTCCCTCTGTTTGGAATTCCTCTTCCTTGTCTCTTGCTTCCTTCAGGCTCCAACTCAGCTTCTGTCTTTGGGATGAAGATGGCCCTAATCTCTACGTGGGACACAAATCTCCAGCAGAATAAGTTTATAATGTACTCAGCACACCTTTGGGAGGCCAGACCCTGGGCCACATGCTGCAGATCCACCAGTGAGTAAGACATAGCTCCTACCCTTGAGAATATCCAGTCCATTTGGGGACACACAATAATGGTGCTATGGTACAGCACTCCTCTGTGGGAGCATGGAGGATGGGTAGGCCTTACCAAGGTACTTAACCCTGGCTGCAATCAGGGAAGACTTCCAAGAGGAAGTGACATCAGGATTCAGTCTTGAAAGAAACAAAGGAATTAAAAGAAGTTGAAGAATGGAGCACCAAGAACTTGCTTAAAGTAACACATCAAATTGGCAGAGCCAGGACTGAAACTGAGATTCCCAGATTGCTTGCTGGGCCCCATTTCCTCCCAGTTCACACCTAGCTTTCTCATATTGTGGACACTGCTTGTTAGTTAAACCATGCTTTGGGGTTTATTAGTCATGCTTTTTCATAATTTACATCCAATTTAACAGAGTCTTCTGGAATCAATGCTAAATCTCACAGGAACTACCCTAGAAGTGAAGATTTCCAACCTGTGGCAGAGAAAATTTTGAAGGCACAAATGCCTCATATTCAACATGGCTGTTACCTCCCTGTACACTCCCCTCAGCTCACCCTCACTAAGGCACCGAGGGTCTTTAGGGAGCCTGAAACTGTTTATACAAAAGTGAGGAGAATCCCACTCCTTACTCCAGATCATCAAGCTTTCTCCAAAGGCATGGAATTGGGCTGGGGTCTGGGTATCCAGAAGAGAACTGCTCTTCCTCAAGTCCTCCTCTCCTGCCGTCCTTTTCTGTAATTATAGAACCTTCTGTCAAAGTCTGCATGCAAATTGTCTCCTCAGAGGGCCTCTTCACCAGGTCACCAAGATCTTGGCAAAGATATTTGTATTCATTGAGGATATGATGATTGTTGTAATAATTGAACTAAAACAAGGAATGGCTCAAACATGTTAGAAGTTTGTGTATGTATGTGTGTGTGCACAAGAAAAGCCCAAAATGACTATTCCAGGTGGGTAAGTAGCTTTCCTCCATGCAATGATTTAAGGACAGAGGCTCATTCCATCTTGTGACTCTCCTGTCCTAACCACATGCCTTTCAAGGCCACCAATGCTCGTCTATGTTAGGTTTGTAGAAGAAGAAAGAACAGAGGATCAAACAGTCCATCCTGGATATGTTGCACATCACTTCCATTCTAATTTTAACACTTGAACTCAGTCATATGGCCACATATAACTGTATAGAGTCTGGTTATATGTCTGAGAAAAAGAGAAAAGAGCTATGTTAACAACTGGTCTCTACCAAAACATGACTTCCAGTCTTAGACCCCATAGGGACTCAGCAAAAAACAGCTCTTATTCTCTGGATACAACTGTAGGCTTTTGGAAGTTGCTAGGAGATGGTGTGCTCCATTTTCCACCTACAAAAAGCAGTGGGTTCACACAACAAAGAAATCATGGAATGGACCCTGTCTGATTCCAAAGCCATTGACTACCAGCAACATTCAAGATGGTAGATACTCGATCAGCTTGGGCCCTGAAGTAAGACGACATGTGGTAGAGTCCCTAGCCAACATTGGGCCCACAGAATGAACATGAAAAAGATATTTAATATTAGGAACCACTAATCTTCTGCTGTTTTTGTTACTGCTGCATAAACTAGCCTATTTTAATACACCCTTCCCTGGGAAATAGGACACCTCAAAATTTAAAAGTATTATCATTTATTTAGTAGAGCTCTTGGTTTAAAAGAAAAGAATCCTTTTAGGCAAATAAAGTATTCATAGACTTGTAGTAGAAGTTCAAATAGAGTCCATATTTATGAATTTACTCCTGAATGGGATGGTGGTCTCTCCTGCCATCTTATAGTCATCAGAGAACCCCAAAGCTTAAAATAATTCTGGTGATGTTCTGATCCGAGATGTTTAAAAGGCTAAGGAAGAAAAACAAACTGGCCTCTTTAAGCACTAGACAGTAGCAGACTGAAGAAACAGAAACACACATGGCTCAAAGCAGTAAGAACCCAATTCATGGGTTCCATAAAATCCATCCATAACTGCCACACTGTAAACAGATCAATTGAGGCAGCTCTTCCAAAAGGGATGAAAGGCCCAGAGGGGACTGTGTTCAGGAAAAGAGTTACAAAAACTCAACGTCCTGCCACATAACCAGGAGCGTCTCAATCAGAGACTTCTGCTCTTAGACCAGAGGCAGGCAGGTTGAAGTTTGAGTCCCATTATCATCAATGGTGGGCAGTTACTACAAAACCTAAGGGAAAGGCCCTATTAATCACTTTTAACCTTAGCATGTTTCTGCCTCTTTTTTGAGGAGGAAAGAAATGCTGTGCAGTATTGGATTTTGGAATCTCCTCTCCCTTAGTCAGAATCATGCTGTGCTGGTGAAACTGAGCCAATTTACCCACCTCTTTTGATCCTCAGTTTTCTTTTGTATAAAATGAGCGTAATTATATCTCCTAGTGTGATTACATGGGATGAAATAGAGTTCTTTTTTGTTTATCTGTAGAAATTTTACTGTTCAAAGAAAATTTATTTTTCAAATACCTTAGAATGATATCTTCCCATTCTACCTAACATGGGCAGGAAACCGGAGATTTGTTTCTTATGACTTGGGCAAAATTTAAAGGTGACAGAGAGAGAAAGAGAGAGAGAAAGGTGGGGGGAGAGAGACTCCTAATAGGAAAATTTTTAGTAAGCACACAGGGCTTATGGATGATATAAAACTACATGCTGTTAGTAAAATATCCTACGCAAATATATGCTTGCAGAGAATTGAAGCTGTGATAAAATCTGAGAAGTGCCAGGAAATTTTTATTTCTTTCAGAATTATTTCTTATTTTCTTACCTATCCACGGTATAACTTACGTTCTTTAGCTGACCCCTAAGAAGATCTGCATTTGGTTGACAGAGAAAGGAGAAGGAAGGGGTTTTTTTATTGCAGAAAATCCTAGGGGAGAAGACAGTAGGAAGGAGGGGCTGGGTGAATGGGCTGAGGTGTCATCTAATCTCTGGCTGGTCTGGAGGGTGGTGAGGGAAGGAAACTGAAGGAGCTGCATGTAGAAAATCTGTGCAAAACTGGACAGCCCCATGGTTCTGTACCTGGGCTTGGGCAAGCCAGTGAAGCCCAGAGCGGAGGCAGAGGGGACCCTGCTCTGCCACATTTGTATGCACTGAATGATAAACTTGAGTAATTTCAATTACAGACACAGCATACATAAATCTCCAGGACTTTGACTACTGTGGTATAAACTAGGTAATTATGCATTCTATTTCATTAAGTCCTCCTTCCAGAAGTATTCCTTTTGAAATTAGGGTGTGGTGTTTCATAAATAGATTTTAATTTCTTAAACATCATTTATATTTATCTATAAAATAAAGTATGAGTGGATTTTGAGGGCATCCCTAGCTACCTTCAGTTTTCTCCAACTGCAGCAATTCCAACAATAGAAAGCTTCTACCACACTATGATGTTTCCCAAAAGCCAGTCTATGTCTAGGCACGAGGCTGGCTGCCTAAGAATTACTGGAGAGCTTGTCAAACATGGAGATTTTCAAGCTGTACCTTGAGAAATTCAGATTCAACAGATTTAGAAGATCCCACAAGTGATTCTGATATGCATTCTGGCTTGAGAACCACTGTCTCAAGCAATTATGTTGTTCACTTACAGCAACCATAGAATTGCAGGCATAGATACATAAAGAGAGTCAAATCCTGAGGACATAATTTGCAAATCCAATCTATTTCAACAAAATAAAGGGCATAAATGAGAGTTCAAGTACATGAAAGAGGAAGAGTTGCCCATACATAGGTATTTTGTTGACTCGATCTTGTTTCTATCCTTCTGAGGCTTGTTGAACATAACAAAACCCAACAGTATGTAATGGTGTAAGTGTGAGCATTTGGAAATCACATGGATAATATATTCTTCTGGCAAGAAATTAGAAGCAACTTTATATAGAAGCAACTTTCTAAACTCCAAGGGTAATTTAAAGAAAAACTGTCATACAACAAGTTCCTGGCTCTTTCATAATTAATCAACTGACACATATTCTTTCAAAAATATTTACTGAGTGCCAATTATGTGCCAAATACTATTCTAAGTACTAGATATACAACAGCGAATGAGACAGACAAAATTCCCTACTCCCTGAGCTTACATTTCAGCGGAGGGAGACACACAATAAACAAGTAAAATACATAGTATATTAGGTAGTACTGAGTGATATAGAGAAAAATAAAGCAAGGAAGAACAATGGAACATTCTGAGGAGAGTGTTGCAATTTTCATTGAGGTGGTCAAAAATGGCCCATACTGAAAAGGTTACATATGAGCAAAATAAAACCTAAAGGAGGTCAGGGAGTAAGCTATTTGGGTATTTAGTGGGAGCTTGTCTAGAGTCTTTGAATAGGAAGGAGACCAGTGTGGCTAACAGGGAATATGTGAGAAGAAGAATAATAGAAGATAAAACCAGAGAGGGTAGAAGACAGATCATATAGGGCATAGTATGACATTGTGAGGACTTTGGCCTGTACTCTAAGATAGGAAGTCCTTGGAGTGTTTTGTGCAGATGTGGCATGATCCAATTTAGGTATTCACATGATTGCTTTGGCTGCTTTTTAGAAAATGGACTACATGGGAGGGAGGAGGAGGAGCAATATGGAAAACACTTTGGTAAGAGATTCCAACGATTTTGGTAAAAAGTAATGATGGTTTGGACTGGGTAGTAGAAAAGGTAAAAAGTGATCAGATTCTAGATATTTTAAAAGTAGGGTTGATGAGATGTGCTGATAGAGTATCCAAAAGGAGGAGACAAAGATGATTACAAGATGTCTGGCCTAACAAATTGGAAGGACTGGTGGTTAATAACTGAGATGGGAAAGAATGGAAAATAGAGTATGGTGTTTGGAAATGTCACTGAGTTCTCTATTATCATGGAAGTTAATCAAGAGTTTATTTCATTTTCTAAAAGGAATAAGGAAAATAAGTGTTAGTCATGTGTCCAGGGTTGTTGGAAAATATCTAAATTAGCAGTTATTAATAATCGTTTCTTGTGAAGAGTATAAAGAAGAGAGTTCAGAAAATTTTTTTACTTTTGTACCTCCTACATGTCTTACTATGAACATGTTTTAATTTGTAATTATGTATTAATGCTGCTCAGCAATTGAATAAAAGGAACAATTGATACTTGCAGGAACGTGGATGAATCCCCCAAAACATCATGTTAAGTGAAAGAAGTCAGACACACACAAAAAAATACACATCATTTGATTCTATTTATATGCATTTAAAGGACATAAAAAAGCTAATTTATGGTGATATAATTTGGAATGATGGTTGATTCTGCAAAACAGTGGTTGGGGACTGACTGGAAAGGGTAGAAAGGAATTTTAAACTGGACGTAAGTTAATTTTCTTTTTGTAGTTATAACCCAAGATTATATGCTTTTTTAATTTTTTAAGGTTTTATTTAAATCCCAGTTTGTTAACATACAGTATAATATTAGTTTCAAGTGTATAATATAGTGATTTGGCACTTCCACACATCACCCAGTGCTCATCACAAGTACACTCCTTAATCCCCATCACCTATTTAATCCATCCCCCACTTGCCTCCCCTCTGGTAACCATCAGATTGTTCTCTATGGTTAAGAGTCAAATTATGGAAGCAGCCTAAGTGTCTATCGATAGATGAATGGATAAAAACAATGTGGTATATGTGTGTGTTTGGTGTATATACATAAGTGTATGTGTTTTTATGTGTGTGTGTGTGTGTGTGTGTGTGTATATATGTCATATATTATATATAACGGAATATTATTCAGCAATAAAAAAGAATGAAATCTTCCCATTTCCAACATGGATGAAGCTAGAGAGTGTTAGGGTAAGCAAACTAACAAAAAGACAAATACCATATGATTTCACTCATGTGGAATTTAAGAAAGAAAACAAGCAAAGGGGGAAAAAAAAGAGAGACAAACCAAGTTAATTTGCTTAATCACTGCCTTTGAAATATTGCCTGGAAGTAACTTCATGGAGTGTAAATGCTCTTCATTCCACAAATCACTACATAACGTACATCACTTCTCTTAAAATCTGGTCACTACACTATTCACACACAGATAACAAAGTGTGTAGTTTTGTTGCCTCCTCTTGCCCCAATGATAAAACTATGAGATTTAACAAAAATGGAAAATCCAAAGGGGATTTTTTTAATGTATTGTTGGATTTGGTTTGCTAGTATTTTATTGAGAATTTTTGCATCCATGTTTGTTAGGGATATTAACCTGTAGTTCTCTTTTTTAGGAGTATTTATCTGGTTTTGGTAACAGGGTAATGCTGACCTCAGAATGAACTTAGAAGTTTTCCTTCCTTTTCTATTTTTTTGGAATAGTTTGAGAAGAATAAGCATGAACTCTTCTTTAAATGTTTGGTAGAATTTATGGGGCGCCTGGGTGGCGCAGTCGGTTAAGCGTCCGACTTCAGCCAGGTCACGATCTCGCGGTCCGTGAGTTCGAGCCCTGCGTCAGGCTCTGGGCTGATGGCTCAGAGGCTGGAGCCTGTTTCCGATTCTGTGTCTCCCTCTCTCTCTACCCCTCCCCCGTTCATGCTCTGTCTCTCTCTGTCCCAAAAATAAACGTTGAAAAAAAAATTTTTTTTTTATAAATAAATGTTGGGTAGAATTTGCCTGTGAAGCCATCCAGCCCTGAACGTTTGTTTTGGGGAGTTTTTTGATTACTGATTCAATTTCCTTGCTGGTTATTTGTTCAAGTTTTCTACTTCTTGTTTCAGTTTTGGTAGTTTATATGTTTCTAGGAATTTATCCATTTCTTCTAGGTTGTCCAATTTGTTGGTGTGTATTTTCTCAAAATATTCTCTTAAAATTGTTTATATTTCTGTGGTGTTGGTTGTTATTTATCCTCTCTCATTTGTGATTTTATTTATTTGGGTCCCTTCTCTTTTCTTTTTGATGTCTGGATAGATATTTATTGATTTTGTTAATTTTTTTCAGAGACTTAGGTCCTGGTTTCATTGATCTGTTCTATTGGTTTTTTGGGGGGTTATATATTATATTTTTGTTCTAATCTTTATTATTTCCTTCCTTCTGCTGGCTTTAGGCTTCATCTGTTGTTTCTTTCTAGCTCCTATAGTGTAAAGTTAGGTTGTTCATTTGATATTTTTCTTCTTAAGGTAGGCCTGTATTGCTTTGTACTTCCCTCTTAGAACCACTTTTGCTGCATTCCAAAGGTTTTGGACCATTGTGTTTTCATTTTCATTTGTTTCCATGTATTTGTAAATTTCTTCTTTGATTTCCTGGTTGACCCATTCATTGTTTAGAGTATGTTGTTTAATTTCCAAGTATTTGTGGTCTTTCCAAATTTTTTCTTGTGGTTGACTTCTAGTTTCATAACGTTGTGGTCAAAAAAAGGTGCATGGTATGATTTCAATCTTTTTGTAGTTGTTGAGGCCTGATTTGTGATCTAATAAGTGATCTATTCTGGAGAATGTTCCATGTGCACTTGAAAAAAATGTGTATTCTGCTGTTTAGGATGGAATGTTCTGAATATATCTGTTAAGTCTATCTGGTCCAGTGTGTCATTCAGAGCCATTATTTCCTTGCATATTTTCTGTTTAGATGACTTGTCCATTGATGTAAATAGGGTGTTAAAGTCTCCTACTATTATTGTATTATAGTTAATGAGTTCCTTTATGTTTGTTGTTTTATATATTTGGGTGCTCCATGGTGGGTGCATATGAATTTACAATTGTTACATCTTCTCGTTGGATTGTCCCCTTTGTTATGATATGGTGCCCTTCATCTTTGTTACACTCTTTGTTTTCAAGTCTACTTTGTCTAATAAAAATACTGCTACTCCAGCTTTCTTTTGACACCCATTTGCGTGATAAAATGTTTCTCCATTCCCTCACTTTCAATCTGTAGGTGTCCATAGGTCTCAAAAAAAAAAAAAAAAGAAAAGAAAAAAGTCCAAAGAGTAATTGACCAACAAAAACAAAAGTGAAACAAAGGAATGAAAAGTGGTAACATTGGAAATGAAATTCTAGTCAAATGAGAACAGTTACAGAAGAAATAGCTGACCATGGCAATGCTGACACTGCTGCCATTCAAGAGTCTAGATATGCTGCCTGCACAACTTAATGGAGGCAAACTTAAGGATATTAATGGGTGTTTGTGATGAAAAGGATGAAGATGTCCCAAAAGATCACAGCAAAAACTTCACATTAAAGAACTCTCAGAGATATTTCATGACATCAAAAGTGAAAAGG
The DNA here is from genome assembly GCF_018350155.1 of Leopardus geoffroyi. Classification (NCBI taxonomy): domain Eukaryota; kingdom Metazoa; phylum Chordata; class Mammalia; order Carnivora; family Felidae; genus Leopardus; species Leopardus geoffroyi. The sequence goes on from NC_059333.1 coordinate 125,952,306, forward strand.
ATAAAATGTTGGAAACTGATTCAACTTAAAAAGGAGCATGACATTTCTGTCAAGACATAGAAAACATTCTCACTTCATATTGTAAGCAGAAGGCGATCACTATTCAACTTCTCTTGACAATTTTTAAAAAAGTAAAACACTTTGCTTCTCAATGTTTCTAAAGTTTTAAATTGCAGTGCCTAAATAAATATTAGTTTTACCATTTTTTTATTTCCCTATACATTTATAAACAACAGTAAGAGTTTTTAAGGTTTTGATAAAAACTTTGAGAGGTCTTATACAAACATAATTTTTCCCATGGATAATTAAGTTCACTTTGCATGATTTCAGTTTGCATAGTCATTTTTTGGTCCCAAACTACCATGCAAAGTGAGAACTACCTGTACTTGCATAATTTTATTTTATTTTATTTTTATGAATATAATTTATTGTCATACTGGCTTACATACAACACCCAGTGCTCATCGCAACAAGTGCCCATCAACAAGTGCCGCAACGATGCCCATCACCCGTTTTCCCTCTCCCCCACCCCCTTCCACCCTTACTTTGTTCTCTGTACTTAATAGTCTCTTGTGGTTTGCCTCCCTCCTTCTCTGTTTTTATCTTTTTTTCCCCCTTCCCTTCCTCCGTGGTCTTCTGTTCCATTTCTCAAGATCCACATATGAGGGCAAACATAGGATATCTGTCCTTCTCTGACAGTTCCATCCACATTGCTGCAAATGTCATGATTCCATTCTTTCTCATTATACTTGCATAATTTTTAAAAAGATATACATTAAATTATATTTCTTATTTTATCAATTTTAGATAGTATCTCTTTTTTTAATTTCATTTTTTAGGAATGCATTTAATTTTACTGTGTATTACAGTTATTTAAACTATAGTTTTTTTTTTCATTCAAGCATAGTTGACACACAAGTTGTACACATTAATATCAAGTGAACAGCATAGTGGTTCAACAACTCTATATCTTATGCTATGCTCACCATAAGCGTAGCTACCATCTGTCACCATACAACACTTTTATGTTACCATTGACTATATTCCCTATGTTGTACCTTTCATCCCTGTGACTTACTTATTCTTCCCACAGCTGGAAGCCAATACCTCCCACTCCTTTTACCCACTTGGCCCATTCACCCCTGAACCCTGGCAACCATCAGTTTGTTTATTCTCTGTTATTTATGGGTCTGTTTCTGCTTTTGGTTTATTTTGTTTTTTTAGATTCCACATATAAGTGAAATCTTAGGGTATTTGTCTTTCCCCGTCTGATTTATTGCATTCAGCACTATACTCCCTAGGTCCTTCCATGTTGTTGCAAATGGCATGATCAAATTCTTTTTTATGGCTGAGTAATATTCCACTGTATATATAAACCACACCTCCTTTATCCATTTGTCTATTGATGGACACTTAGATTGCTTCCATATCTTGGGTATTGAAAATAATGCTGTGATAAACAGAGGGATATATAGATCTTTTCAAATTAGTGTTTTCATTTTCTTTGAATAAATACCAAATGATGAAATACTGGACCATATGGTGCTGTGCTTCTATTTTTTATTTTTTGAGTAAACTCCATACTGTCTTCCACAGTGGCTGTACTAATTTACATCCCCACCAACAATGCACAAGTGTTCCTTTTCCCCAACATCCTTGCCAATACTTGTTATTTCTTATCTTTTTAATTTTAGCCATTCTGACATGTGTGAGATAATATCTCATTGTGGTTTTGATTTGCATTTCCCTGATGATGAGTGATGTTGAGCATTGTTTTGTGTGTCTGTTGGCCATCTGTATGTTAGACAGTATCTCAATACCCCTTAGGTTGGCTGAGGAAATGAATGCTACTGCACTACCCTCAACCTGTATTCCCCCTTCCTTCCCTATTTTTTTTTTACCATTACTTCACAATTGTAAGACTAATAAAATGGTAGTTTGAATTTTGTCTTTAATAGATTCTAAAAATTGAAATCCAATAAATAATATTTAACTTGAGTTAATTGAGTTTCTCAACCTTGGTATTATTGAATTATTGAACCAGAAAATTCCTTGTGGAGTGCTGTTCCATGCATTATAGAATGTTTGGCATCATCGTTGGCCTTTCTCTACTAGATGCCAGTAGCACTTCCTCATTCATTGCTACTAAGATGTCTGCAGGCATTGCCAAATGCTCCCCAGGGAAAGAGGGAGTCAAAATCATCCAAGTTAAAAACTGGGCTTATAGTATACATCTTTAATATTTCAGCCTATCTTCACATGATGTTATACAATTACACATTAGTATAAGAAACTTATGAAAGTATACTTCCCTTTTTCCCTCCCAAATTTTGTCCTATTTTTTCACACATTTTACTTTTACAAATGTTATATTCCCACCACTTAATTTTTTGTTTAAATTATCAGTTATTTTTAAGGAGCTTTTAAATAATACAGAAACAACATATTATCCATATAGTTACCATTTCTGATTCCTTTGTGTAGATTCAGAATTTCATCTGACATCATCTTCTTTTGGCCTAAAAGAATTCAGCAGTTCTTATAATGCAAGTCTGCTATTGAGAAATTCTTTGAGCTTTTGTACATCTGAAAAAGTCATCATGCCATCATTTTAGAAACATATTTTGGCTAGGTAAAGAATTCTAGGTGCAGGAGAAACAGTAGCAAATAATACAATGTCCCCACCCTCATAAAACTTAAATTCTAACAGAGGTGGATATAAGAAAACATGAAAGAAAAAGTACATAAAGATACCAGCTAATGATAAGAAGTATGCCAAAAATTAAAATAGGGGTGGTTAAACAAAGTAATTGAGCAGATAGATGCTTTAGATGGATTGGTCAGGAAAGGTGCCATTTGGGCTGTAATCTGAGAGGAGGGGAGTTTGCTATAGGATAAATGACCAGAGGAAGCACATTGCAGCAGAGGGAATCATGAGAATTGCTTGTTTTTTTCTTATCAGTGGGTAGATCTTGATGCAATTAACAGTGTTAACCCTTTAACCCTGCCAGATGTTTGAAAAATGGTTTCCCCTTGCATTTAATTTTCTGTATGTTGTATTTTGCCCTTTACAATTTTTGTTACTCAAATAAATACTATTTCCTTTGTGGTGACTAGTATCCTCTCTCTTTCCCTCTCACTCTTCCACACAGCAGGAGGGTATGCCTATTGAGGGATGAGACTGGGAGTAGGTATTGCACATGCTCACTCAGCTCCTGAGGGTTACTCCCTCCTTTCTTGCCTGACTTCACTTTGAGACACATGGATTTTATGACAGATCATGTGCCACAGCTGCCTGTTCTTGCTTCTTTCTCCAGCCTAAATACCCACTCCTGACATCTACAGTGGAAAATCTCCCATATTGTTTAAAGACCTTCACTCATGGATCTAACTGAGTGACAGATGCTGCAACCAGACACTCTGGGAACAAAGTGCAGCCATTCATAACTCTGTAATTAAACATCCCGCTTTCTGCTCCTGGCTCCACTATCTCTGATCTGGAACTTTTTCTAAAAATATTCACTATTTTGGAAACCTTCTTCTCTTGCTTTCATTTGTAGATTCCTGTTGAGTATTGCCATCAATTTGAATTTTTTTGTTTTATGTTTTACAGTAATTTCTCAATTTCCCAGTGTGCTCTTGAAGTCTTGTGGGATTCTTTGTAGGATTTGTATAATTTCCCTGTTATTTCATTGGCGCATTGGCAGGAAAGAGAGGTCAATGCATCTGATTAGTTACCTCAACTAGAGTTCTCATATGAGCATTAGGACAATTTTTTATTAAAGTTATACCTAGATTAATTTGGGGAGAATTGACATTTTTCAAAAAAGAGTCCTTATACTGTATAACTTGTCATTTATTAAAATTATATTTTACCCCATTGCCCCCCATGCAATTTAACTGTGTTAAAAATAAAGCTGTGTCACATTTGCATCAAAATATATCCTGAATCCAATTACTTATCAATACCTTCTCTTGCTACTATCCTACCCACAGGTTGTTTTAAATTCTACCTTCACCTGATCATTGTTGAATTATAGGAAAGTTATTGATGTTTTTGTATGGCTTATAAATAAGAATTATGCAGAGAATTAAAGTTCAAAATGCCACTTTTCTGAATTTGTAATAGTTCTAACAGTTTATTTGATTCTTTGGGGTTTTCTAAAGAGACCATCATCCCCTGCAAATAATAAAAATTAGGCCTCTCCTTTCATTCTTATTGATTTATTAAGGTTTTCTACCTTTAATCAGAAGAATTGTAATCACTTAATAATGGATTAGAAAAGTATCCAATTTATTGTTTCAAATGTATATGTATCTATTGTTATAGTCCTCATTCATGATGTACATTTTTTTTCTTAAATTGACATTGGCATGTGATTTGTCAGATTGAGGCATTCTGAATGGCCTCAATGCCTATTTTATTTATTTATTTTTTCAACGTTTATTTATTTTTTGGGGGGACAGAGAGAGACAGAGCATGAACGGGGGAGGGGCAGAGATAGAGGGAGACACAGAATCGGAAACAGGCTCCAGGCTCTGAGCCATCAGCCCAGAGCCCGACGCGGGGCTCGAACTCACGGGGGGCTCGAACTCACGGAGAGATCGTGACCTGGCTGAAGTCGGACGCTTAACCGACTGCGCCACCCAGGCGCCCCACTCAATGCCTATTTTAAGTAATACTCTGTCATGTTAAGAAAAAAACTTCCTGATTTTTCTTAACTTTAATATAAAATTTATGTCAAGTTTTATTAAGTTCATCTTCAGCATCTTTTAAGATGACTGTGTAATTTTTTTTTTTTAATCCTCAAAAAACCCTTTGAGGGAGTTCCTATCTTTACTCCCATTTTAAGAGTCAAGACACTAAGGTCCAGATAGATTAAGTAATTTCCCCATGGTCCTATAATAAGCATGCCAAAACCATAATTCCAATTCAGATCTCTCTGACACTTTCCCTTCTTGACCACAACACTGCGTAGTAGTTTTGAATATGTATGCACACATACATGCATAAAACACATACACATGTATATGGTTTTTTTTACATTGTATCTCCATTTTGATGCAAAAGAGACTAGAGAGAGGAAGCGTTGAAGATTTAGGAAGTTGAGAGGATGGTGTCCACTTAAGAGGCTCTTGAGTGAGCAAAAAGAAATGGAACATAGAGTGATTGTTAAGTCTCTATTTGCCCCACCTCCACCAGGGGGCATGGAGTATCACTGGTGCTGCTTCCATGTTGGTAGAATTCAGATTCTTCTAAAATATCTCAATAGCAGTGTACTGGATTAAATGATGCTCCCACCCCAAACCTGTGAATGTAATATTATTTGGAAATAGGGTATTTGCAGATTTAATCAAGTTAAGATAAAATCATACTGGATTTGGTGGACCCCAGTCCAATGACTGGAAAGGAAGAGGAAGGAAAGGAAGGACTTGTCTCCAGAGCATTTGGAAAGAACATGGCCCTGCTGGCACCTTGATTTCAGATGTCCAGCCTCCAGAAGTGTGAGAGAATACATTTCTGCTGTTTAAGCCACCCAGTCTGTGATTTGTTAGGACACTAATACAAGCAGGAAGTCTCCCAGAACCATCTCCCAAATACCTTCCCTGACCCCCACACACCTAGCACAGTCACACAAACCACTTTTCTTTCTAAATATGGGCAAAAGGACAAACCTCCATTTTTATTTGGGGCTTACATGTGAAGTACTATTCTTCAGCCCTCAAAAAGAGACATGAAATGGGTAAGTGGAGAGATAACTACAGTTCAATAATTCTACATCTTGCTCTATACAGATTTTTCAAACCATGTGCATGTACCTGCATGAGCACACACACACACACTATTTCGAAGTCCTTTTCTTCTTCAAAATCTGAGAATTGAAGTAATCAAGTCACGCTTATTCCAACACCTTTAAATGTCAGTTCTCAGAATAAAAATACAAGTCACCTTGTCATTTCTTTCATTTTCTGTCTTGGTTATTTGTCTTTCTTAGAGGACTCTTCTTAAATGGAACTGTCTGGACCTTTGTGATTTGCATGATGGCATTTCATGTAATGAATCTGTTGTTTCAGGATGGTCTCTCCTGTTTAGTGCCCCTTTTATTTATTAATTTCTTCCATTTGCATGGTTTTCCACCTTTTTTCAGTGGATATTTAGATATCCTTGAGTTTCTGGGCTTCTGTACTTGATTTTGCTCTTAGCTTCCTGTGACCCTTTTTTTTTTTTTTTTTTTTTTTTGTGGAACAGTATTTCTACATTTTTTTTTTTTTTTGCAGTTCTTTTGTTTTGCAACTTGTTTCATTTTTGGCAATCATTACTTTTTTTCTTTTAAATTTTCCAACTCGTTCAAACGTCCATCAGGAGTTGATCCTTCTTCTCTAGTAGCTTCTTCAGGTGGTGTTGCAGAATTGCTTAATTGAATCAGGGCCACTGCATTTACTTAGATTTGTTCATTGTTTCCTAAGCCTACACTGAGAGGATACGGACTTTCTTTTATTAGACTATGCTATTGTTTTTCTGTTATAATAGCCAGGAAGCTGTTTTTAATCCACCAGCTTCCAAGAAGTACCGTATTATCTTTAAACGTTTTGTGCCAGTCAAAACTCTTGCTCTTGACACCTCTTCATTAAGTTCCTTTTCACATGCCAACTGTCTCACTTGAAGTTTAGCTTTGCATAAACGTTGCCATCAATTCTTTGTTCTAAACAAATCATCCAGTGTTATGCCAATACAAACAACGTATTTACTTCTTACAACAGCTACAAGATTGACTCCTCTACTTTTATCTCATGTTTTGAAACTTTCCTGATTGAAGTAGCATCTTTATTCAAGAAAATTTGGAAAACAATCTTGTATACACTTTTCTATCAGCATTATTATAAACATTTCTACATGTTATTACAGAGATGTGCATAAACACACTTTTTTTGGGCTGAATAACATTCCATCAAGAGGCAGCACCACAGCTAAACACTTAATTTGCAGAGTAGGTATGTATTGTTTTGATTTGCTACACATCCTTTCCTCTTTCTTCAGGTCATTACACTCTCTTCCCTACCTTACCTTTGGAGAACTGTCCTTCCCTTCCTTCCCTCATATGTGGTTCTGGTGAATCAGTCTCAGTACTTTGCCTCCAACAACCCCCTGCTTCCTGTCCCAGTGACGGCGGGGGGTGGGGTGAGGGGTGGGGAGGGGGCATATGTCTCATGCCTGGTTAATCCTAATTCCTGTGGTAGTTTGGACCCAGTCCCAAGAAGGCTCTTGTGACTCTAGTCTTTCCCAGGTTATATCACTTCAGATGCATTTGCTGCTGGAAATAGAAGACCTAACTAACAATGGCTTAAACCTTTGGAAGATTTATCATTTTACTTAAAAAGTCTAGGGACAGTGATGGTTATAGGTTTATGTGCATCCTCCCAAAAGCTATGTTCAAGTCCTAACACCCAGCACTGTGAATGTGGCCTTATTTGGAAATAGGGTCTTTACAGATGTAATCAAGTTAAGATGAGGTCATTCTGGTGGACTTTCATCTCAGTGCTGTTTTTATAAGAAGAGGAAACCACCATGTAAAGATACACAGGGAGAAGGCCATGTGACAAAAGAGGCAGACTGGTGAGATGCAGCCACCAGCGGGAAAAAAAAAAAAAAAAAAAGGTAAAGATCAACAGCCATTGTCAGAAACCAGGAAGACGCAAGGAAGGAATCCCTCCATGGGTTTTAGAGGAAGTATGGCCCTGCCCAACACCTTGATTTTGGACTTTTAGTCTCTGAAACTATGAGAGAATAAATTCCTCTTGTTTTAAGCCATCCAGTTTGTGATACTTTGTTATAATAGTCCTAGGAAACTAATACAGTGGTGCATTAAGATCCCAGGAGATAAATAAGAAATAGACAGAAAACCTGTGATTGTAAGTATAGAGACAAATTGGTCAGTGAAGTTGGAAGACATGTAAGCTAGAACTCTTGTATTCAAAAAGATATTTACTAAATTCTTACTGTGTGCCAAGAACTGCAAAGTGGCAAAAGGCAGCATGACTGAAATAATGCAGTGTACAAGCTTTGTTATAACTGCTATTATTATTGTGGCTTTTAATAAATGTATATATATAGAGAGAGATTTATTACATGCCCAGCCCTCTGTATGGTGCTTTTAAGACATTATCTCAATCATCTCAACAGCCCTGTGAAATAGTAGTTATCCTGATAGTCCCCATTTTGAACAATGACACAACTAAAGTTTTCAATGCATTTCATAGACTGTTGAGTTAGAGGTGCCCATGCAAAAGAATGTAGTGATAACCATCTGCATCTCAGCCTTTGGAAAAAGCCCAAATAGTTCTCCCAGTTCCAACTGCATCAAAGATTCACACCAAACTCACCTGGCTATCGTGGCCCTGGACTTTTGGCTTCTGCATGACCCCATGGTATGGCATCATAGACTCTGTCAAGTCAGTCTCTGACCATGGACTCTATAGCAAATGCCCTTTGGAGGTCAGCATCAGGACCCAGCCTCCACCACTGCCAGTCAATTGGTGTTGATGAGAGTCCCTAGTTTACACTGTCATTTATAATCAAGTCTGAAACTTTCCAGTCCTTAGAGACTGTATAACCCAATGGAGGTTGTGGTCAACATTGTTTTCTATAGAAAAGCAACAATTAGGGATGCGCTTTGAGGTGGAAAATGAGTCAAGCATGTATGTTTATGCTTAACAATTGAAGAATGGTTACCAAACTAAGGACAGGCACAGTATTATAAGAGATGTCATTTGGAACATCCCCAGAATGGGTTCCCTGTTTTAACAAATGAATAAATATGGAAGACAATGCAGGGTGCCTGGGTGGCTCAGTAGTTTGAACATCTGACTCTTGATATTGGCTCAGGTCATGATATTGTGGTCTTGAGATGGAGCTCCACATCAGGCTCGGCATTGAGCATGAGCCTGATTAGGATTCTCTCTTCCTCTGCCCTGCCCCTACTCACTGGTGCCGTGTATCTCTGTCTCTCTCTCTCTCTCTCAAAATAAATAAACATCTTAATAAAAATAAAATATTAAAAAAAATATGGGAAACAATGCATAATGGTGGCTCTGTAAAGTACTGCTTTCAAGAAACCATTTAAACAGCATTTTCACACTTGTTTGTCCTTGGATGCATTCCACCATCCTCCCCCCAATCTCCCTCCCTCCCTTCCTCTCTCTCTCAATCTCTCTCTCACACACCTATTAATGTCCTGTAGAACAGTGCATGTGGGATATCAGTTATGAAATCCTGAGTTAAAGTACATTGTAAAAGTGCTCCAGAGATGCTCACATGAAAGTGACGAAGAAAAGGATAATGGCATGGAGCATTGTAGAAAGGTTTCTAACCACACAATGCAAAGTCTGGTTAAGGCTCAATGGCAGGAGATTGGGTCCTTAATGATGTCAAACAGGTGTAAACATATTCTTTTTGTTACAGAATTGTAAACAAAGGGTGCCTGGGTGGCTCAGTCGATTGAGCGCACGACTTCAGCTCAGGTCATGATCTCATGGTCTGTGAGTTTGAGCCCTGCATCGGGCTCTGTGCTGACAGCTCAAAGCCTGGATTCTGCTTCTGATTCTGTGTCTCCCTCTCTCTCTGCTCTCCCCCTCTCATATTCTGTCTGTCTCTCTCTCTCTCTCTCAAAAATAAATAAATGTTAAAATTTTTTTAAAAAGAATTGTAAATAAAAACTACCTTGCATTGACATATTTTTTGGTAACTTCTCATCTGGAATTTTAACAAACTTTTCAAAAAATCTAAAAATTTTTGAAAAGACACCATTTATCTCTCAAAAAAAGAAATCCTAAATTAGGCATACCACCACCATCTGGTGCAGGTTTCTCACAGCCAGGAATTTCAAGTGATAAGGCATAAGCACTTTTTCCCCTTTAGAAATGAAGATGTGTTTTAATTAAAACAATTTAGCGAAAACCACTTCACTAGGCATTTTATCAAGCACAGTACTAGGTACCAGAAATAGAAGCAAAAACACAATGTCCACCCTTGAGGCACTCATAATTCTCTTGGGAAAGACAAAGTCATGGCCAGTGGATTGAGTGGGGTATTAAAGATACCCAGAAGGGATCAAACCCCACAGGAGGTTCCAGGAGATTCACTGAGTAGGTGTTAATGGAGCAGAGACTTGAAGAATGAGCAAGGTATGCCCCATAGGAGATGAGAAAAGAACATGTTCAAAGGTACAGAAGCCTGAAAGGTGACAGCAAGCTCAGAGACCAACAGCTCTGTGCAGCAGAGGCACAGAATGGAAAGTGTACCAGGTGGGGCAGAGAGTGAGAGTGAGGATGAAGGGGTAGGTTGAGGCAGGTTTACAAAGCCTAGTGTGGGATCCAGATCCACTAGTGAGTTGGCTATCTGACTTTTATTAATATGTCATCTGTCTCATATATCATACCTCATGTATTTCATTAAAAGCACAGTATCTAGAGGCAGATTCTCAGGCTTTAATACTGACTTGTCTGATAGTGGACAAGTTACTTAACTTCTCTTTGCTTCTGTTTCTATAGAGTAGTACCAACTTAAAAAAATAAAAAAAAAAAAAAACAATAGGGGTGCCTGGGTGGCTCGGTCAGTTAAGCATCCAATTCTTGGCTTCTGCTCAGGTCATGATCTCATGGTTTGTGAGATTGGGCTATGTGCTGATAAGCACACAGCCTCCTTGGGATTCTCTCTCCCTCTCTCTCTGCCCCTCCCCTGCTAGTGCACACACTGTCTCAAAAATAAATAAATAAACTTTTAAAAATAAATAAAATAGTACCAATTTTAAAGCGTTGCTGAAAAGATTACATGCAGTGATATGTTTGCTGGACACCAATGAACATATATCAGTGTTTGTGATTGTTGTTGCTGTTATTTGATGATGCCATTATCTTCATTGTCTGGGGAGATACGCTAAAATAATATATGTGAAAGTGCCTAGAGAACTGAAAACCAGGATAGTTATTATTACTGTGCCAACAATGTGCTCACTGCCCGAGCAGCACCATCTCTTCACCATACCTAGGGGGCGCCGTTCATTTAGCTCAGGGTTGAGAGCGATGTTCTAAGTGTTGCCTGGAGTACTGGTCACACAGATATAATACGTATGTCAAAGCCAAAAAACTATTCACTGAAGACCTGTGCATTTAAAAATATTTTTGAAAATCACAGCTCAGAGTCAACAGCCCTCCCTGGCAGTTCAGGCTTGTTTCAGATCAAAGCGGCTCATGCCTTGAGACTGCTCATGTTTCTGCTTCAGTCCTGGCAGAGTCATTGCAGCAGAGAATGTAGACTTCAAGTGACCTTTCTCTCTCCATTTCTACCAGTTCTCTGTCTCTTCAGGTAACGAAATGAGGCAGGAAAATCCACTCTTTGCCCTCAGGTATGGAGATGTTGGGCTCAATCCATTCCTCAGAAGCTCCCCTTCTCTCACAGCTGGCTGGAGGTGCTTAGCTTGGCTGACTTGCCTTAGGACAAATTTTAAGTTCCCAGACTTTCAGAATGCTTTTTTGAAAAGCGAGTTTCTCTTATACAAAACACCACCTTAGAAAATCCAAGCGATTTATTTTTAACAGATTCTTAAAGTGCTTTAAATCACCAAAACTTGCCGGCAGGGCACGATATAAGACGCGGCCATCATTATCAATCAAGGTACTGGGTCTGCAGTGAGCAGGGTGCTGAACAAAGCTAGAGGCACAAATTAAGGATGTTTTCTGAGCTAAGCCCCTGGTGGGCAGGGGGCCTGTCTGGCTAAATTGCTTTGTGCCACACAGAAGAGAAGAAACGAGCGTTTTTTTATATTAGTGATGGTTATGTGCTTGCTGTGGGCCTACAGAAGGAAGCAAAGGCCAGAGCTGTCTGGGGTGTTTGACAGAAGATTTTCTGGGGCGGGGGGGGTGGGGGGAACACAAGACCTAAATCCTCAGGCAGGTTGAAATCTCCTGGCAAAGGAATCATGGCAAAAAGACTAGAATTGCCTGTGAGCTCCAAATGCCTTACAGAACTCACATTGATTTGTTTATAATTCTTGAAAGACATGCCATCAACTACTAACAGTTCCAGAAAAACTGGGGAACAAGTGTCCGTTTCAGAGGGGTATGCATCAGCAGCTTCCTCCCCCAAAGCCCTGAGGAGCCCTGCCGTCCCTCTGCTCACCTTCCCAAGCCCCTTTCATCCAGACTGCATTTTCCTGACCATGCTCGAGTGTGTCTGAAGAGAGATCACCAAGCAAACCAGCTGTATAGGTCTTCCTTTCTCCTTCTTTTTCCTCTCTCCCTCTTCCCTTCTCCCTCCCTCTATCCTCTCTCCCTCTCCTCTTCTCTCTCTCTAAACCTTTTACACTGCAGTTGAACAAGCCCCTGGATAAAGACTTTATCCAAAAACCCCCTCTTTAAAGTTATTTCAAATTTCTCTGCAAGGCTTTCAGAAATCTGTTTGTTTGAGGGCAGAATTAGATGTGACCGGCGTTTTATTGTGACATAAAACCATATTTCTTCCCTGGAAGATTAAAAAATAAAATCGGTTAATAAGAAAAGCTGTCAGCAACAGAAAATGGCTGACATAATCCGTTTATCCTCCGAGCAATAAAGATATTGGTCCTTGGGAGTCTATCCTCTCTCTCATGTTATTTCGCCCAAAACATTATCTTCCCAGCATTCTGATGGATTAAGAAGTCATATGGGAGATAGCAGGGAAATGACAGATACAAAAAAATATATAATATCCTTTCATTTCCCCTCCTCCCTCCACACTCACTCATATTCCCCCTCTCTTTTTCTCCCTCCCCCTACCCAAAACACACACACACACACACACACACACACACACACACACACTTTATTTTCTCTCTTTTCCCTCTTCGTGACACCCTCCCATTTTTCTCACCCTTTGGAAAAGAAATAGATCTTCTTTTACCCACAACTCCAATACTCTGATAATCCTAATAGGGGTGATGATGCAAAGTGGCACCAAAGTCGGTGCCTGCTGTGTGTGTGTGTGTGTGTGTGTGCGCACACACACACATCTACACAGACACAGATCACCATATAGAGATGGACCCTTGATAAGGCTGTTGAACACCTAGAGAGAAAGAGAGTTAAGTGTATCTAGCCATACTAGATTTTTAATCTAGGATTTCTGACAATAGCATAAATTTCAGGAACAAGGCTGAAGGCAGCATAAGCTAAAGGAAACAATACATGGAGCTCTGGAGAAGCTATGATTAAAATACCGTTTGGATGTTAGGGGATTAATAAAACCACTTAAAAAAAAAAGAAAAAAGCACAGTGTAGCCAAATTTGGTGTTCCTCTTTTCTCAATTAATGGTACCAGTCAACCATGTTTTCTCATAGGCATGGAGACTGTTAAGGGGAAAAGATTCTGGAGATCACCCATCAGAACCCTGCCCTCAGGATACTTTTAAACTGCTTTACACATAATCCCCGGAACCCCTTCCTGGTACTTTAAGGACGGATAAGGGGAATGCAAATAGAAACTAAGCAACATCTCTAAAATGTGTTCTTCTGTTTGGAATGTTCTGCTCTTTTCTGTCTGGGTCTCACCATTCCCTTCTCTAACATAACGCTTCTCTCAAGATGTTTCACTTGAACTAGCTAGTGTTGGGACTAGCACTTTGGTCACTTCTAGGAATTTTGTTCAAACAGTTAAATATTGAGAGTCTTACTGACAGAGCCCTAGTTGCGTTTCATGGGAATCTGACCACGTGAGTTTACTGCTGACGTGTGTGCTCTCTTAGGTAAGATTGCGGGAAGCTGTAGAAGGAATCTTAAATACCAGTAGGAGGTGGTGAGCCCAAAAAGTGGTGGCAGAATGGAGGATGTCTGGAAATGATTTTCAGTGTGTCCATAAAAGTGGACAATTATGTATGCATATATGTATATGCATATATTTCAATATCTAAAGATCATCTAAAATATACCACTCAATTATTTTTTAAGTTTACCAGTGCATCCTCACCTAAGTTACCAGAAATGAAAAATAATACAATTTTCCACTTTCCTAGTCGCTATTATCAAGTATGTCTGTGACTACACTATCTTCACCTGGTATAGGGATGAGACTGGAACAGATTAAGGGCAAGAGAAAAGGTGAGATGAGGGAGGAGGAGGATATGGTTTGGGGATTTGACTCCATAAATTTAACTTGACAGTTTGCAAATGATAGAATAGAAATACCATCAGGGTTCCAAGGAGAAAATAATTTTGATTTCTTTCAATTCATATACTTCTGTCTACTCACATCTTCCTGCAGCAAATGTCTTTTGGGATTATAACTTTCTATACATTTTGAAAGCCAGTTGCTATTGAAGGCTTTAATTGCATTGTACATGATACACTCCTGTAAAAACTGATGTTACCCACTCAAAACAAACATACACATTTTATTATGGCAAAACCTCTTTATTCAAATGGCTATAAAACCAGATGTTGAGCAAATATCTACAGCAATTAAAAACAGGGAATAAATTCACAAACCACATTTACTAAAGCTAAATGTTTCACTGAAAAAGAGGCTGTTTCTCAATTAAAGGCCTTTAGTAAATAAAAGCTGCTTGAATTTTAAGTGTTTGGATCCTGTAGCATGAAGCTGAGCTCCTCAAATATTTCCATGTGATAGTAGTAATGATTAAAACAGAAATCCTGAATTAAATTAATTCCTAGTTTAACAATTGGCCATGCCTAAAACACAATTCATTTATTACTTCATTGAGTATGTTATTGTCATTGTGTTAAACCAGGCATCATAAATCATTCTAATGCAAGGTTTAATATGGCCATAAGCCACTGCTAGGAATTGACTAGGAATTAGCTTGGAGTTGATTACAATCCCTAGATTATACACTTTGCCTAACATTTGTTCATTCTTCTTTCAACAAACATTTACCGAGTGTTCACTGTGCACCAGGTGGTATGCCAGGCGCTAGGGATCTGTAGACAAACAAGACTAGGTCACTGCCCTCTGGAATTCCACAGTCTGGCAGGGGAGGCATACTGAAGATAAGCAGCAACACCTTGATGTTGTGGGTATTCTGACAGAGGAGGTGGAGGGCTGGGGGCACACTGGTCATCCCCCAGAGGCAGAGGCACCAGCATAGCTTGGGTGTAATGCCATAGCAGCTCCTTCTTCACACACCACTGACTTGCTCAGGTGCCCAACACCATCCTGACTCTGGGAGACAGATGCCAGTGTCTCATGCCCACAGGCCTCCCAGGACTTTGCTGCAGGGGAGTTTATGGGAGTCATGGAAGTGAACCCATACTGTACCTCCGTTGTGGGTTACCTGTCATTTACCTAATCTAGTGGCCCTGAAATAATCACAAACTGTAAAATGGAATGAGTTAATCATAAATAAGGTTTTCTTCAAAAACACTTTAAAATTTGAAGACTTACCAGGTTATCTTTATTACAAAAATTACAAAAGTCAAGAGATTTCTAATACATTGTCTCCCTCATAGCACTGATAACACTGTTTGGAAATTCTAAATGACCTGCCTGTTTCTCCCATGACATTGTGAGATCCTTGAGAACTGGGATGATTCATCATGAGTGGTCTATAAATGTCTGTCAAATCCAATCAAATGGAAATATTTTCCAGTTAATAGAAAATATGAGTCATCATTGCTAAAAATTACTCAGTTTGTCAATAACAAAGAGTTACATTTTTCTTATCCTAACAAGATTTCTAGACAGTTGGTCTATGTAAGTCTTGACCTGGTCATGGAATAGGTTGTTCTATTTAATGAAGGAATTTGTTTTTACAGATGATAACCCAAAATACTTTATTTGGGTTACAAATTTAGAAAGACATCTTTTTTTTTTTTTTCAACGTTTATTTATTTTTGGGACAGAGAGAGACAGAGCATGAACGGGGGAGGGGCAGAGAGAGAGGGAGACACAGAATTGGAAACAGGCTCCAGGCTCTGAGCCATCAGCCCAGAGCCTGACGCGGGGCTCGAACTCCCGGACTGCGAGATCGTGACCTGGCTGAAGTCGGACACTTAACCGACTGCGCCACCCAGGCGCCCCTAGAAAGACATCTTAAAATACAACATAATTCTCTTTACACTAAAACTAAATGGACAGGATTAAATAGTTGATGATTCAGGAAGCAGGTCATCACGAAGATAAAGTATCACTTACTTAGAGAGTGCAAATGCTAGTTAACAGCATTCTTTTAGTGAGTTATTACTACAGTAAGAGACTCTTTTAAAAAGAAACCCCAGATTGCCTCAGGTCCACCTGTACTCTTCTGGGAGCTGGTTGGCAAGTTCTTTTCTTATGGAATTTCCTGGTTGTATGAATTTGATTGAGCATACCTAGAGGTGTAGGGTATGTGTTTGTTTGTGTGACTTAAATTACTTTGTCTGGAAACCTTACTAAGCACTCATTTAGTCCTTGCAACAATGCTGTAAGCTAGGTACTATTATTATAGCTAATTTACAAATAAACTGTGACTTAGAGTTTACTTGCCCAAAGTATAAAACTAAGACTTCACAAAGCCAGAGGTGGAATACCTATCTGCCTGATTTCAATGTTCTTACTCTTAATTACTATTCTGTTACTGCCTCCACTGAGCTGATTTAAAGAAATACTAGGTAAACCATGTACAATTTAATAACTTCTTCCTGGTTAATAAAACTTGAGAGCAAAATGTAAATGAAATCTTCAGTCTTCTCTCTGTGGTTTGGCCTCAGTTTTTCCTCACCTGGATCCTTCAGTATTGTTGTCATCCACTTTCCTTGCTAACCTGCCAGTATTCTTTTTACTCCCTTGATGTGTATAAGTCTAAAGTCAGGCAAAGGTCAGTCCTCACCATTTAGTCAGTCACTAAGGGCCTGCCACAGGCTTAGCTCCATGGTAGGTGGTATTGGAAATAAATAGGAGTTTTTAGAAAAAATCTAAGTGAAGTACAGTTCTAGAAAAACTCCAAATCATGGATAGAGAGCTAAAATGAAAAAACAGGGAACTAGACTGGTTTCTAACCTTGAGGCCTGGCTTTATGTACATGCCTTCTCTTTTCTTCCCCTTCATTCATTCTTCCCCCAAATGAACAATGAATAGCTAGAAAAGGTCTACATTCTGCAAGATAAGCTCTTGAATATTCCCTTCTGCATCATTTGCGTTCTAACAAAACTGTTGAGTATCTCATATAGAAACAGTCTGTTGTATATAGATTTAAGTATTTAAAGAAAAAAATTCCAGGTTGGGAAGAGATGTGTAGGCAATGTAAAAGTCATCTCCTGATTGAGAAGAATAAAAGTTCTTCCTGCTGCTACACATATATCCATAAATATCCCAAATAATAATAAAAAAAAAAAAAACTCTTTTTCTGATTGAGAGGGACCACTTGGAGCATAGAAAAGCTTCTTGCAGAGAAAGTAGTTCCCTCATGTGCAAAGCAGGTACAGGATATATAAATCCCTCAGATTAGTTTAAGAAGCCTAAAGATAAGGCTTCTTTATAACAGCAATTAGAGGCCAACACATGGCCTCTAATTAATGTCAGCACATTAATGCTGACAGGGAAGAAAGTTGTCAACCTAAGACGACTTTGGACAAGTTTTTGATACCTAATATGTATATGAGAGGAAGAGATACTTGTTAAGTAGAACAAAAAATCTACAACTGGATGAATAAATTAGGATACTTTCAGTTGAAAATTGAGAAAAACTGTTATATATCTTTCTTTAAATCTTGCTCTGAATGGCATCTTCTTTAAATTTTGTGTGCAAAACCATTAATCAGAAATGGCTGAATAATTAGCAAAATTTTTCTTTTATTTATAACTTATATAATAGTATAGTATCTATTTGCAACATATAGACAATATCTTTTGTATGAGAGAACTCTTACAAACTAGAAAATCTCTGTAGAAATATGGACTAAGGATAAAAAATAGGCAATCCACAAGAGAAAAATCCAAATGGCCAAAAAAGATAGGCATATAACAGAATATTAAAGTTGAATGAGTGAAAAAGCAGGTACCAAGGTTCATCAGATTCCAAAACAATGCTAGTCATTCTGAATATTATAAAATCTATTCTGCCAGTTCATATGATCACCCACTTCCAGGCTGTAAAAAAAAAAAAAAGAACCTTAAAAGTCTGGTTGGAAAGAGTTGTTACTGTACTGTGCTGCTTCTCCCCACCCCCACCTCCCACCTCCTTTTTTCCAGTCTTTTCCCTCACCTCCAACCATTTGGGAGGGCCTTTGAAGGAATCTCTCAGAAAGCATTACATATGATTCCCTAAGTCTGCAGTAACATAAGGACTGGATTTATGTTGTCTGAGACTAGAGGTGGAGAGCTGTGTCCAGAGCTCACAGAGTGAAAAGACTTATATCAGGAACTAGTTTCTTCTAGCAATGGTGGCGTACGTCTATGTGTTAAATAAATACAAGAGAAGCAGGAGGTATTTTTGTAAAAGATCCATCCAAGTAGGTATCTTGCCAGAAACTGGACAACCTCAGCATGAAGAGGTTCTGGACACAGAGGGAGCTGGAGTACATAAGAGGCCAGATAATGATGTGGCACTGTCCATATGAAAGGAGTGCAGCAGTGCATCTCTGAGGACGCCAAAGAATTAGTACTCAGGTCATGTCCTACTTCTCTAGAGTTGTGTGGAAAGTAAGCTTAGAGAGACTACTTTTTCACTTCTTCAAAAGAGTTTTTTAAAGCTTATCTTTTTACTAAAAACTCTACTTTTAATTAATCCATTAATTTGTATAAGTTGGGAAACCAACCACTCCCTTCCCCTTATTGAAGACTTCCAGCCTAGAGCAATTCCAAAATGGGGGAGATGAAGTTTTAAAGTAGAAAGGAGTATAGAGTTATGTATGACACTGGACTGGATATTTTGATTTGTTGTATGAAACTGTTATTGGAACAAGAAGTGACAGAAGGACTATCTGAAAAGTTATACAGTCTGCTAGGGGAGTCTTCCAAGGTTCCTAGAAGAATGTGTCTGCAGTGGTTTGAATGGACAGTAGAGAAATGAATAAAATTGCTTTTACTTTACTCTGTTGGAGCTATTTGCTCAATAAACTGGTTGTACAGATAAAATTTTTCAACTTTGGAAGGAAGAAAAGAATAGAGAGAGGGAAAAAGAGAAGGAAGGAAAAAAGGGAGGAAATGAGTGGAAGGAGGAAAGGATGGAGGGAAGGAAAGAGAGGAGGAAAAATATATGCTGAGAGAAACAACCAGATATCCATTTTCATGTACCAATTTGGCAAAGATGTTTTCTAATTTTAAATTTTTTTTTTTTCAACGTTTATTTATTTTTGGGACAGAGAGAGACAGAGCATGAACGGGGGAGGGGCAGAGAGAGAGGGAGACACAGAATCGGAAACAGGCTCCAGGCTCTGAGCCATCAGCCCAGAGCCTGACGCGGGGCTCGAACTCCCGGACCGCGAGATCGTGACCTGGCTGAAGTCGGACGCTCAACCGACTGCGCCACCCAGGCGCCCCGGCAAAGATGTTTTCTAATAACCAGAGAGGGTGCAGTTGACAAGAACTAACCATTCCTATCTACTATTGGCAGGAGAGTTAATACAACTTTCTGGAGAGCTTTTTGGAAATATGTATCAAAAGCTTTTTAGAAACCTACTCTTTGATATAGATATAACTCTAGTACTAGGAATTTATTACAAGAAAATAATTGTGAATATGCACAAAGGTTTTACTATGGAGATATTCAGTGTGGTGTGCTATATAGTAATAAAAAATAGAATAGCAGGATAATGATCAATAAACTATATAATCCTACATAAATAATATATATACCATTGGAAATACATTTTAATTTTGAAAAGCACCTTATGGGAATGTCTACAGTATATAGGTAACATGTACATGTATACATGTATACATATATATATACACCTATACAAACATGTATATACACACATATGTATAATATATATATTTGATCTACATCAAAATATTAAAGTGGCTAAATTTTGGATGATTAAATTATGGATGGTTTTTATTTTATTCCTTTTGCGTAATTTTCTATGGTAAGCATGCATTACATTTATAAGAAAAGCAAATATTATGAGAGGGAGAAGAATATTACATAGGGAGAAGGTGGCCATCCTTAAGCCAGGAAGAGTTTCCTCAGCAGAAAATGAATTTCATGGCAACTTGATTTTGGACTTCCCAGCTTCCAGATATGTGAGTCACAAATTTCTGTTGTTTACACTATTGTTGTAACAGCCCAAGCTAATACATCATGCTTAATGGTGACAAGATTAACTGTGATTGAAAGTCAGTAGCGCACTGGGGACCTGAGAAAGAGAAAGTAAAGTCTAAGATTACCCAGTGAAGATGTTAAGGGTGATTCCAGGAGAAGGAAGAAGGCAAAGTTAGCCACTGCTGAATTCATGGAGGGATGTGGGTATGGCTTTTAAGTGTGGTTTAAAAAAAAAAAAAAAGACACTGTCTTTCTATACTACTCTTTGCTTCCTTCTACCATGTCCATCTTCCATTGTTACCCTTTTTGGTCCAATTGTTTCAACTCAGAGTGATTTCTAAAACCAGATAGAAGAACTGGCACTGGTAGAAAATTCGCTCTCCATTCCAAAACTAGAATGATATAAAAACATTTTAAGCTAGAGGTTCATTCACTTAACTGTCAAAATTTTAAGCTTGACATTACCAAATGTAAGAGAATATGGATCTATAGTATCTCTTTACATATTGCATGTGTGAGTATAATTTCATGCAGTCACCTTGGAAAACAGTTTGGCATTGCCTCCTAAAGTTGAGCATTCATATACCCTATGACCCAGTGATTCTCTTCCTAAACACAGTATAGGAGAAGGTTTTGCAGATTTACCCAGAAGAATTTCATAGCAACACTGTTCACAGTAGCAGAAACTTAGAAGTAATTTACATGCCATCAGTGAGAGAGTGGATGAATAAATAATAATATATACTTAAAATGTAGTATTATACAGTAGTCCAAACAAATGAACTACAGTAACCCAAAATGATTAAGGTGGATATTACCAGTATAACAGAAAATGAAAAGGTAGGTGCCAAAAAAATGTGCACACAAATGATATTCTTTTCATAAAGTTAAAAATAATTAAAATAAAAAATACTGTATATATATATATATATATAGATCCATTGAAACTATGTTAAAAAAGCAAGGGAATGATGAAGACAGGATTCAGGAATATATTTACCTCAGGTGAGTGGAAGCAAGGAGATGAGTTGGTGAGGGAGACTCTACTATTAGATACAGTTTACTATCAAATGTTTAGCTTTTGAGGGGTTGTGGGTTAGTAGGAAGGGGAGGAGAGAGGAAAGAAAAAAGGAAGAAGGAAAGAAAGGAGGGAGAAATGGAAAGAGAGGGAGGCTGGAAATACACATGTACACAGGCACACATGCACACACACACACACATACGCACACACACACACAAACACACATGTGTGCCAGGGAGGGAAGTGTGTCATGAATCAGGGACTATGATTAATGAAATTCTGTGCATCTGAGGTTTTAAAAAAAGAAATAAGTAGTTATGTTCAAAAATAACAGGAAAATCTTTGTAGACCCACAACCAAATAAATGTAACAAAAACTTTTCAAAATTAAGAAAACACTTGCAGACCAAAAGAATGAGCAAACTCTTAGCAAGTAAATGGCCACAGAAATGGCACACCCGTCACAAACAGAGGCTCTGATAGACCCACACACTCACCAGAAGTTTCCAGCTGAGATTTCCAGCAGCAGCTGCCTACCTACCCACAGCCAGTGGAAGGAGTACTGTATATGGACCAGGGTCCAGTACTGATTTATCCACACAGGACCAGGGCTCCAGCTCTAACATAAGACATAGTTCTGAGCCATGATTTCCAGGTCCCCTGAGTCATTTCCTAGTAGTTTTAATGCCACTGTATACTGTGAATCTCCAAGAGAGGGTCATAGAGAGTAGTTTTCCTCAAACTTATCTGACTGCAGAACTCTTGTGGGACTAGTATTTATTGGAACATGTTGGTTAATGCTGTTTTGTGTTGTTAGCCCATCAGAGGAGTTTTGGGAATGTGACTGGTTGTGAAGAAAAAGAGGGGTGAATCTGATGTGTGGTGTTCACCACTTTATCCTCGGTGCTTGGCATGTAAGAGGTCTTTAGTAAATATACATTGAATAAATTAATATAAAATGCATTAGTGATAAAAGGGAAGAGCTCAAGGGCTAAGAGAGAGAGACAGAGAGAGAGAGAGAGAGAGAGAGAGAGAGAAGAAAGAGATCCATGGTATATGAACTGAAATTATCCAGGAAATGTAGTTTGAATCTAGGCTCCACCATAGGCTAGATATATAATCTTGAGAAAATTTCTCAACCTTCTCATCTGTAAAATGGGGTTTCCTTACATTGCTGGGATATTGGGTAGCATACACTTAATAAAGTATATAAAACACAATTCCTAGAACATTGGGGGTGCCCAATGAAATTTATATTAAATTATTTCTGTTTGTTCAAAATTTTGATCTGTTGGAGAAGGAAGAATAGCATTGGCTAGAAAGTCATCTGCAAAATAAAGAGAAAGCCAGTGTTTTAGAGCCAGGAAGGAAGACTTTAGCAGCAGTTACTACCTGTAGATGCTCTGAAGAACTGGAAGCACTACATTTGTGGGACATGAGGATATTTTATATCTCTACTTAAGGGGTGCCTGGGTGGCTCAGTTGGTTAAGTGTCTGACTTTGGCTCAGGTCATGATCTTGCGGTTTGTGAGTTCAAGCCCCACATTGGGCTCTGTGCTGTCAGTTCAGAGCCTGGAGCTTGCTTTTGATTCTGTATCTCCCTCTCTCTCTGCCCCTCCCCCACTCATGCTCTGTCTTTCAAAAAAAATGAATAAATGTTAAAAAAAATTAAAAATTATATCTCTACTTAAAAGCTCAGCTAGGTTCTGTTCACTGTGATTTGAAAGTTATATTCTGGTACAAAGATGAGATTCTTTGGTAACCTTAACTCTCTTAACAGAGAATAGCTTCATGCCTCATCTTTTGAATGTAGGTAGTTGCCACAGAAAAAGGAAGGTGAAAAATGATGAGCAAACACCCAGCATGTACATTCCTGATATAAATTAGCTGCTTAGGAAAACAGTGTTGGTGGTGTGTCTGGAGCAGCACAAGATATTGTGCCTGGCTGTGCATTCTTCAACATTTTTTTTAGCAGCAAGGGCTTGTAATGACCTTTTAGACCCACCCTCACTCCAAGCCCGCAGTGTATGAATATCCTGAAGCCGGAAGCCCTACAGAAGGCTTTCCTCTACACCAGCTGGCTTGCTGAGGGAGCTCCTTAGCTGTGACCCGTCCTTGGGCCCATCTTGTGGGCATTGTTGCCTGGAGTCTTGTATGCTGCTGTGTTGCCCTATCAGTGATGCTCTGCCTCCTCCATCATGTTCACTTGACTTGTAAGTCACCTATCAGAGAGCTGCTCAGGGAATTTTGGTTCATCCTTAATTGGAAATAAATTAGTATTAGTGGATAAGAGCAGAATGAATTTAGGGCTGTAGGGGGTGTGGCTTTGAAGTACCAAGAAGGATTTTCTCATGTACAAACCTGGAATCATCAGTGGCTTTTTCTTCCCCAGACCTGGAGGAATCACACAATGAGAAGATCTGAGAGATGGAAAGGGGGAAAGCCCCACTGATACTGTCTGAGCCCTGGATCCCACTGAGTTAGGGAGAAGTGTATCTGTTGCATGAAACTTAAAAGGTCTAAAGTAGTAAGATTCTAGACATTTTTCTTATATGTACATGTATCAAATATGTAAAATAAACATGTACATACACATACAGGAATAATACTGTATTACTGAGTTTTTGTTTCTCATTTAGCTTGCAGATATTTCTATGTCAAAGTATACAGCTCTACTTCATTCTTTTTAAAGACCATATAATATTTCATAATAGGTGTAATAGTTAATTTTATATGTCAAATTGACTGGGTCATAAGGTGTCCAGATATTCTGAGTGTGTCTGTAAGGGTATTTCTGGGTAAGGTTAACATCTGAATCAGGAGACTGAGTAAAGAAGATTGCCCTCTTCAATGTAGATGGGCCTTATCCAATCAGTTGGAGCCTGAATAGAATAAAATGGCAGACTAAGAGAGAATTCCTTTCACCTGACTGCCTTCAAGCAGGGACATTGTTTGTCTGTTTGTTTGTTTACTGCATTTCTGAATCTTAAGCCTGCAAGCTTCCAGACTAGAACTACACCCCTAGATCTCCTGGTTCTCCAGCTTGCTAACTACAGATTTGGGGACTTGTCAGCCTCTTTAATCACATGGGTCAACTCCTTATAATAAATCTATATATAAATGTTATATGTAAAGAGATTTATATTGGCTTTCCCTCTGGAGAATTCTGACTAGTTCACTATGGATGAGCTATCACTTCTTTGACCATTCCCAATTATAGGTAATTTATATTGTTTTTAATTTGCCTATTTTAAATAATGCTAAATCTGTATTGCTGGAATTGGTTTGTTTCTGTAGGAGGGATTCCATGAGCACAATTGCTGGAACAAAGTATAAATCTTATAAATTTTAACTTTTGATTTATATTTCAGATTTCCATTCCAAAAAGGCTTTCCTAGCTTTTATTCTCACCAACAATAAATCACAGTGGCTATTTGTCAATACCCACATGCACACTTGATATTTCAAATATTTTTAATTTGAAAATCCAGAAACTAAAAATTACTTTATTTTTTTACAGTCAATATTTATTTATATTTACTTACATTTCATTTTCTACTGATCTTCACTCCTAATGCCATGTGTTTCCATACAGAATCATTCATATTCAGTCTGATGAACTCCCTGTAGTGTTTCTTAAAGTACAGTTTTGATGATTTTTTTTTAATTCCAGTACAATTAACATACAGTGTAATATTAGTTTTAGGTGTACAATGTAGTCAGTCAACACTCCAATACATCACCCAATGCTCATCACAAGTGCACTCCTAATCCCCATCACCTATTTCACCCATCCCCTCACCCACCTCTGCTCTGGTAACCATCAATTTGTTTTCTATAGTTAAGAGTCTGTTTCTTGGTTTCTCTCTCTCTCTCTCTCTCTCTCTCTCTCATTTTTCCTTTGCTCATTTGTTTCGTTCTTAAATTTCCCATGTGAGTGAAATCATACGGTATTTGTCTTTCTCTGACTTATTTTGCTTAGCATTATACTCTTTATCTCTACCCATGTCAAATAGCAAGATTTCATACAAGTGGCAAGACTTCATTCTTTATTATGGCTGAATAATATTACACTGTATTACACACCACCTCTTCTTTTCCAGTTCATCTATCAATGGACACTTGAGCCACTTCCATAATTTGGCTATTATAAATAACAAAGCTATAGACATAGGGGTGCATGTATCCCTTTGATTTAGTGTTTTTGTATTTTAGGAGTCAATACCCCATAGTGCAAGTACTGGATTATAAAGTAGTTCAATTTTTAACTTTTTTGAGGAACCCCCACCCTGTTTTCCACAGCAATTTCATGAGTTTGCATTCCCACCAACAGAACAAGAGGGTTCTTTTTTCTCCACATCCTCACCAACACTTGTTGTTTCTTGTGTTTTTTATTTTAGTCGTTCCAACAAGTATGAAGTGATATCTCATTGTACTTCTGATTTGCACTTTCCGGATGATGAGTGATGTTGACCATCTTTTCATGTGTCTGTGGGACATCTGGGTGTCTTTGGACATCTGTTCATGTCTTCTGCCCATTTTTTAATTGGATTATTTGCTTTAGGCTGTTGAGTTGTATAAGTTCTTTATATATTTTGGATACTAGCCCTTTCTCAGATAAGTTATTTGCAAATATCTTCTTCCATTCATTAGGTTGCCTTTTAGTTTTATTGACTGTTTCCTTCATTATGCAGAAGTTTTTATTTTTATGTAGTCCCAATAGTTTATTTTTGCTTTTATTTTTCTTGCCTCAGGTGACATATCTAGAAAAATATTGCCACAGCCAATGTCAGAAACATTACTCCCTGTGTTCTTTTCTAAGATTTTAATGGTTACAGGTGTAATATTCAGGTGTTTAATACATTTGAATCTATTTTTGTGTATGGTGTAAGAAAGTGGTCCAGTTTCATTCTTTTGCATGTTGCTATCCAGTTTTCCCAACACCATTATTTGAAGAGACTATCTTTATCTCATTGCATATTCTTGCCTCCTCTGTCACAGATTAACTGACCATGTAATCATGGGTTAATTTCTGGATTTTCTATTCTGTTCTGTTGATCTATATGTCTATTTTTGTCCCTATACCATACTGCTTTGATTGCTATAGATCTGTAATATAACTTAAGTCTGAAATTATGCTACCTTCAGCTTTGCTTTTCTTTTTCAAGATTGCTTTGGTTATTCGGGTCTTTTGTGGTCCCATATAAATTTTGGGATGGTTTGTTCTAGTTCTGTGAAAAATGCTGTTGGTATTTTGATAGGGATTGCATTAAATCTGTAGATTGCTTTGGGTAGTATAGACATTTTAACAATATTTATTCTTCCAATCCATGAGCATGGAATGCTTTTCCATTTCTTTGTGTCATTTTCAATTCCTTTCATTAATGTTTTATAGTTTTAACAATATATGTCCTTCAGCTCTTTGCTTAGATTTATTCCTAGGTTTTTATTATTTTTGATGCAATTGTAAATGTGATTCTTTTCTTAATCTTTCTGATACTTCATTATTAGTGTATACAAGTGCAATGGATTTCTGTATATTTATTTTGTATCCTGTGACCTCACCAAATTCATTTATCAGCTCTAGTAATTTTTGGATAGAGTCTTTAGGGTTATCTATAAGTATCATGTGCAAATAGTAAAAGTTTTATTTCTTTCTTACCAATTTGATGCCTTTTATATCTTTTTGTTTTCTTATTGCTGTGGCTAGCACTGTTAGTACTCTGTTGGATAAAAGTGATGAGAGTGAGCATCCTTGTCTTGTTCCTGACCTTAGGGGAAAGCTCCCAGTTTTTTCCCGTTGAGTATGATGTTAGCTATGGGTGTTTCATATATGGCCTTTATTATGTTGAGGTATGTTCCCTCTCAGCTTATTTTGTTGAGGGTTTTTATCATGAATGCATGTTGTACTTTGTCAAATGCTCATTCTGCATCTATTGATATGATCATATGGTTTTTATCCTTTCTTTTACTGATGTGATATATCACGTTAAATGATTTGCAAATATTGAACCACCCTTATATCCTGGGATAAATTCCCCTTACTGTGATGAGTGACTTTTTAAATGTATTGTTGAATTTGGTTTGCTAGTATTTTGTTTAGTATTTTTGCATCTATATTCATCAGAAATATTGGCTTGTAGCTCTATTTGTGTGTGTGTGTGTGTGTGTGTTGTCGTCCTTATCTGCTTTTGGTATCAGGGTAGCGTTGGCCTCACAGAATGAATTTGGAAGCTTCCTTCCTCTTCTATTTTTGAAATAGTTTGAGAAGAATAGGTATTAACTCTTCTTTTAATGTTTGGTAGAATTTGTCTTTGAAGCTGTCTGGTCCTGGACTTTTGTGTTGTGGGAGTTTTTTTATTACTGATCAATTTCATTCAATTGGTATATTCAGATTTTCTTTCTTCCTGCTACTCTTTGGTCTTTGATATGTTTCTAGGAATTTATTCATTTCTTCTAAGTTGTCTAATTTGTTGGCATATAGTTTTTCATAATATCCGCTTATAATCCTTTGTATTTCTGTAATATTGGTTTTTATATCTCCTCCTTCATTTGCAATTTTATTTGTCTCCTCTCTCTCTCTCTGATTAGTTTGGCTAGAGGTTTATCCATTTTGTTGATCTTTTCTATTGTTTTTTTAGTTTCTATGTCATTTATTTCTGCTCTAATATTCATTATTTCCTTCCTTATGCTGGTTTCGGATTTTGGTTCTTGTCCTTTTTTCTAGCTTATTTAGGTGTAACATGAGGTTGTTTATTTGACATTTGTCTTGCTTCATGATGCAGGCCTGTACTGCTACAAAATTCCCTCTTAGAACCACTTTTGCTGCATCCCTAAGGTTTTGAACTGCTGTGTTTTCATTTTCATTTGTTTCCATGTAGTTTTCGATTTCTTCTTAATTTCTCAGTTGAGTCATTCATTGTTTGTTAGTAGCCTGTTACTTAACCTCCATGTATAGTGCTTCTTCCAGATTTTTTCTTGTGGTTGATTTCTAGTTTCATAGTGTTGTGGCCAGAAAGTCATAGGTAGGGCAGTACCAGGGTTGGCTAATTCAGTGGTTCAACGATATCAACAAAAGCTTTCATTCTTTTGCCCCTTCCCCATTTTCACCGTGTTATATTGGTCTATAGGTAAGCTTCCCTTAAAGGCACAAGTCAGCGGTCACGCTTACAGCCATCACATCCAGATACAACATCCAGCTGACAAGGAGGTTTCTTCCTCCTCAAGAACTGAGGAAGCCTTTCTCAGAATTCTTCCCCTCATGTCTAATTTGCCAGAATTTGGTCACAAGCAATTTGTAATGAAGGGAATGGGATTAAATTATTGATGATTTAGGGATAAATTAGGACTTA
Organism: Leopardus geoffroyi; assembly: GCF_018350155.1. NCBI lineage: Eukaryota > Metazoa > Chordata > Mammalia > Carnivora > Felidae > Leopardus > Leopardus geoffroyi. The sequence goes on from NC_059333.1 coordinate 125,980,906, forward strand.
ACTCTGAAACAGGTGAAGGAGGAATCCACATGCAGTAAAATCAGCAATCAGCTAACATGTCACTATTAAGATTTCCTGCATTAAATAAAACATGGTTTTGGTTTTGGTTTTTTTAAAAAACAAGTTTGGTTCTCTCTCACATAAAGGATAGTCAGAGGCAGGCACTTCAGTACTGGTGCAGGGACTCTGTTCATTAGAGATTCAGGCTCTTTCTGTGTTCCTATTCTATTGTCCTTGGTTCTGACTTCTATCCTCAAAGTTGCCCCATGGTCTAGAAGGACTGCCTGAGCTCTAGTCCTCATGTTCATGTTGTACTCCAGAAGAAAGGGGAGGGAGAAGGAGAAAATGATGCCGTTTCCAATTGTTAATGTTTATTTTTGAGAGAGAGCGAGCATGAGCAGGGAAGGGACAGAGAAAGAGGAAGACACAGAATCTGAAGCAGGCTCCAGGCTCTGAGCTGTCAGCACAGAGCCCAATGGCGGGGCTCAGACTCACAAACCGTAAGATCATGACATGAGCTGAAGTCAGATGCTTGACCGACTGAGCCACCCAGGCGCCCCGTCCATGTCTCCATCTCTCTTACTGTCCTCCTGCCTTTTTATCTTTGGTTGTTCAGATGTCGTTCAGTTGTCAGTACTTCTTCAGGAGGAACTGTTCTATTAATATGTGTGACTGTGATTTGTTCTGTGTAGGAGATGAGTTAAAGGTCTTCCTACATCACCATCTTGGACCAGAACTCCTTCGGGTTTCTTTTCCTTTGTTATTTGTTAATAAATTTTTCCATATCTATGTATTAACCATTTTGTCCTCTTTATAGTGTGTCCTTCCTTTATTATAGAGAGTGAGAAGCTAAAAACTGCATTTCTTAAACTCCTCTGCAACTTGAATACCAGGAGTGATTTACATTCTGCCACTTAGAATGCCATTATAGAAGATTTGGAAACTGGGCTATCTAGTCATTACATTTATGAATATCAATAAATAGGCACAGGTATTAAAGCCAGTTTCCTTCACTATAGGTCACAACTGAGATGGTGAATTCCTGGAGTTGATTTCCCACTTTCTTCAGTGTGGTAGAGGTAGAAGTTTCCCTGGAGGACCAATTGTTGGTCCTGTTCTAGGAGAAACACCTTAGACCACACCTATCCAGCCCTTTTATAGGTTTTGGAAGCAACTAATTCTCTACATTAAATCCTTCCCTGCTTAAAATAACTAGCATGGTCTCCTTTTCTACAATGGAACCCTGTGCTATACAATTCAGAGATTATAAAAAATGTTTTCCTATATTTTTAAAACCTTAAGTTTTTGTTTTTGATATATATTTCTTTAGTCCAAGTAGAATCAATTGTGATTATTGTGTGAGGGAGTAATCTAACTTTAGAAATATAATCACCTGTCCCAACACCATTTATTAAGCAGTCTATCCTTTCTCCACTATTTTTAAGTGACATATTAATCATATACAAACTTCTCTTATAAAAATGATCTGATAAATTGAAGGAGTATTATTGTATTAGAATAAAAATTGCAGTAGTATATAGTGAATGTGTATGATTGCATTTCGATAAAAAGCCTTTCAGAAAGGAGAAACATTTTTTTGGACCAAGTTGCTTTCAATCACTCTGTGTAGTTGTCCTGGTATCAAGATACAGTTGACTGACAGAAATAAGATAAAGAAGGAGAAGACCATGTGATGTCATATACTTCCAAACACAGAAGACTAAGCCAAAGGAAGATACTATCTAGGGAAAATGTCTACTCTTAGGTACCCTGATTAGAGGCATCCTCCTTCATTTTAATTATAATATCACTAAAAATTTTAAAAAATACTAATGAAGGACAAATTTCCATGTAGTTGTCACTTTTCCCTTGGGGAAAGGACTCAACACATTTGGGTTGGACAGTAAATAAAGAAGTAATTTACAAGTAGATGGACTTGGGTAGTTTTTTAACATCTGGCATACTATACATACCTTCTATTTTCCCTCTGACTTAGTCAGGATTTTCAAATTCACATGATGCCACATCTATTCCCTCTACCAGCATATCCTCAAAAATGACGCGCTCTCCCTATAGTCTGTGTGCACTGGCCAGGGATTGTAGCAGTTGTAGCCTGCTTGAATTACTGTCTATTTTTTCCTGCTGAAAAGGGGGATTAAGTTCAATCCAAGGATTTTGAAAAGGGTAGAAAAGGCTGCTAATTACAGTGTCCCTTGGTTTGTTATTGTATTCTTTTATAACTTTTCTATTTTAGTACCAACACCAAAGGATTTAAATGACTTATGACATTATAAGATGTGTTAATATCTTGTAGGCAAAACTCCTTCATTGTTCTAATTAAAATTCTTTTCTTGGTTCCTTCATGTACATTTTCTCTGCTAAGTAAACTTCAGAATCATACTTTCAAGTTTCATAAAGTATCATTTAGGCTTTTGATTGACATTTATTTGCATTTACAAATTAAATTTCTGGTGAATTGCCATCCTTACAATTTTAAGTCTTTCCTTTCAAATCAGGGTGTATCTCTATTTAGCACTTACTTTAATTTTTTCAAGGAAGTTGTATTTTCTTTTATATGGATCTTATACATTTCTCATTAGGTCTATTGCTAAGTATTTTTTTTTCTACTTTGAGTGTCAATTTTTGCATTACATTTTCTATATGGTTATTGTTAATCTATAATAAGACTGCAGGGGTCTTTTTAACTAAGTGCCATGCCCAATATGGAGCCTGAACTAGAACCCTGAGATCAAGAGTCACATGCTCTACCAACTGAGCCAGTCAGGCACCCCAAAGTTGCTATATTTTATATGTTGATTTTGTATGTGGATGCCTTACTAAACTATTCTAATAGTTCTGATAATTTTTCTGTTGTTTTATTGGACTTTTTTAGGTATACAATCATTCTATTTCCAAATGACAGTTTTATCTCTTCTTTTTAAATAATTGTACCCATTTTTCATGTCTTATTGCCTTATCTAATACCTCTAGAATCATGTTGAAAGGTAGCAGTAATAATCCTGTCTTCTCTTGTTCTTACCTTAAAGAGAATGCCTTTAAATCTTTACCATTGAGTATATTTTCTATAGATATCTGTTAGCTATACCATAACAAATTTTTAAAATTCTGTTTACTACTATTGCCACTTTGGTGAGTAGTACACTGATTTATCTTCATTTTTCTTTAATAAGAAATATGTGCTGAATTTTTGTCCAACATCTGATGTCTACTGGAATGATCATATGGCTTTTGATTTCTTTTTTTAAGTTATTTTTTTAAATTTTGTTTATTTTGAGAGAGAAAGAGAGAGGGCATGAGTGGGAGAGGGGCAGAGAGAGAATAAGAAAGAGAATCCCAAGAAGGCTGCATGTTGTCAGCACAGAACCTGACATGGGACTCAATCTCATGAACCACAAGAACACAACCTGAGCTGAAATCAAAAGAGTTGGGATGCTTAACCTACTGAGCCACCCAGGTGCCCCAACTTTAATTTCTTAATGAAATGTTTATTAAAATTTCATAAAGAAAACTCAGACTTACATTTCTAGAACAAATCTACCTGCTCACAACTGATCATCTTGCAGAGTGACTGGTTTGGTTTGGATTTATGGATGTAGGGTTCTCTTAAATTTCTGTTAGAACACAGCATCAGGGACCTGTGTGATTATAACAACAATTTTAACATCTGTGTCATCAGAGTTCTAGAAGGAGAGGGGAAAGAGGGCCAAGTTAAAAAAAAAATACTTGAAAAAATAATGACTGAAAACTTCCCAAATTTGTCAAGGGATATAAACCTACAGATTCAAGAAGGTGAATGAACTCCCAACACAATAAATCCCAAAACATCTACACCAAGACATATCACAATTAAATTTCTGAAACAAAGTTTTGAAAGCATCCAGAAAGACACATTACCTAAAGTGAGGTAACACTTAGAATGACTATTTCTCATCAAAAATCATTAAAGTCAGAGGGAAGTAGCATAATACTTTTAAAGTGTTGTGGGGAGGGGAAACCCTGCCAACCCAGAATCCTATACCCAGTGAAAATACCTTGAAGAATGAAGGAAAAATCAAGACATTCTCAAAGGAAGGAAAACTAAAAGACTATCGTAAAGGAATGGTTAAACAAAATTCTCTAAACAGAAAGGAAATAATAAAATAAGGAACCTTGGGAGATCAGAAGGAAAGTAAGAACATGATAAGCAAAAATATGGGTAAGTGCAATAGGCCTTCCTTCTGCTCTTGAGCTTTCTAAATCATGTTTGAGTGTTGAAGCAAAAATTTTAACACTGACTGATGTAGTTCTAAATGTATTTAGAGGAAATATTTTAGACAATTATTTAATAACAGGGCATGGTAATGGGATGTAAAGTGAAATCACATTATTATATTTCACTTGAACTGGTGAAATGACACCACCAGTAGACTGTGAGGAGACAGACAGAGATAGAAATCAAATCCAATATGCAGAAAAGACAGTAAATAAAGCTACACACAGATATATTCAAGAATACTATCAATAAAGCAAAATGGAATTGTTTTTAAAAATGTTGAACTAATCCATGGAATGCAGGGAAAAGAAAACAGAAAAGCAAAAACAGAACACAAAACAAAAAGTAAAACTGCAGAACTTAAGCCCTAAGTTATCAATAACATTATATGTAAATGGTATTAATACATCAACTAAAAGAGATTGTCAGCATGGATTTAAAAACATAATCCAGCAATATACATCTGTAAGAAACTAAATACAGATATCATAATATAGGTAGGTTGAGAGTGAAAGGATATACAAAGATATATCATGGAAACAATAATGCAAGGAAAACAAGAGTATATAAATAAAATTGCCAGAGATAGAAAGGGACACAATTATTTTAAAAAGTCATTCATCTGAAATCTTGCCCTTTCCAACACATGGATGGAACTAGAGTTTATTATGCTTAGTGAAATAGAGAAAGACAAATACATGATTTCAGTCATATGTAAAATTCAAGAAACACAACAGATTAACATAGGGGAAGAGAAAGAAAAATAAGATAAAAACAGAGGCAAACCATGAGATTCTTACAGAGAACAAACTAAGGGTTGCTGAGGAGGAGAGGTAGGTGATAGGTATTAAGGGTGATAGGCATTAAGGAGGGCAGTTGTTGGGATGAGCACTGGGTATTATCTATAAGTGATAAATCACTGGGTTCTAATCCTGAAACCAATACTACACTGTATGTTAACTAAATTAAATTTAAATTGTTAATTAATTAATTAATCAATCATTCACCAAGAAAACAGCAATCCAAAATCTTTATGCACCAGACAGAGCTGAGATAAATAAGCAAGAATAAAAAAGAACACAATAACATCATCAACCAACAGGACCTAATTGACATTTATAGAACATTTCACTCAACAAGAGCAGAATACACATTTTTTCAAGTTCCTCCAGAACATAAACCAAGATATACCATATCCTGGGCCAAAATACAAATCTCAATAGATTTAAAAGAATTGGAACCATACAGAGGGTGTTCTCTAACACATGTAATTAAGTTTGAAGTCAAAAACAGAAAGATCTGTCTGAAGTCAAAAACAGTAAAATCTCCAAATACTTGGGAACTAAATAACATACTCCTAAATAATCTGTGGATCAGAGAAGACATCTCAAGAGAAATACAAAACCATACTGAACTGAATAAAAATGAAATAAGATATCAATAGTTGTGATATACAGTAAGAACAGTGCTGAGAGGAAAACTTATAGCACTAATTGCATACACTAGAAAATAGGACAAGTCTCAAATCAATAATCTAAGTTCTCACCTAAAGTAATTAAAAGAAAAAGCAAATTAAGCCAAAAGGAGAAGGAAAGAAATAATATCTATAAGAGCAGAAATCAGTGAAACTGAAAACAGAAAAAGTAATAGAAAAATCAATGAAATAAAAGGCTAGTTCTTTGAAAAGATTAATAAAATTCAAAAACTTTAGCAAGACTGTCAAAAGGAAAAAAATAGATGATACAAATCACTAACATCAGCAATGAAATAGGGATGTCACCCTAGACTCTACCAACACCAAAGGATAATAAGGGAATACTATCAACAACTTATACCCATAAATTTGACAACTTAGATCAAATAGACCACTTCTTCAAACATTAAAAACTACTATATAGAGACATAGATATAAATATATTTAGATATATATAAAGCAGAAAATTCACATACCATACAAACACCCAGTGGCTTTTAGTATATTCATAGACTTGTACATTCATTGTCAAAATCAATTTTTGTACATTATATCCCCAACCTACCCACCCCCCACGCTCACCTTAGTCATCACCTCACAATCTCCCAATCCCACCTAGCCCTAGGAAACCACTAATCTACTTTCTGTATCTATAGATTTGCCTATTGTAGACATTACATATAAATGAAAGAAATCACATAATATGTGGTCCTTTGTGACTGTCTTCTTTCACTTAGCATAATGTTTTCAGGGTTTATTAGTATTTCACTTCCTTTTATTAGTGAATAATACTTAATTCACACATGAGTTATGGACACTTGGGTTTTTTCTACTTTTGAGATATTAACAATTCTGCTATAAACATTCCCGCACAAGTTTTGTGTACACATATGCTTTCATTTCTTTTGGTTATATACTTGGGAGTAGAATTGCCAGATCAAATGGTAGTTCTGTATTTAACTATTTGAGGAATTGCCAAACTGTTTTCCAAAGCACCATTTTACATTCTCACCAACAGTGTATGAAGGTTCTAATTTCTCCACCACTTGTTATCTTATTTATTATAGCCATCCTAGTGTTTAGAGAGTGGAATTAGCCATTCTATAATGGCTAAATTATGTTACGCATTTGTCATGGATTTATTTGTATATCTTATTTGGAGAACTATCTATTCAGTTACTTTGCCTCTTTTTAATTTGGCTATTTGCTTTTTTTAAACAAAATAATTTATTGTCAAATTGGCTAATATACAGTGTGTACTGTGTGCTCTTGGTTTTGGGGATAGATTCCTGTGATTCATTGCTTACATACAGCACCCAGTGCTCATCCCAACAAGTGCCCTCCTCAATGCCCATCACCCATTTTCCCCTCTACCCCCCCCCCCCCATCAACCATTAGTTGGCTATTTGCTTTTTAAATGTCAAGTTGTAATACTTATTTATAGATTCTGGATACAAGAATCTTCTCAGATGTATGATTCGCATGTATTTTTTCCTATTTTGTGGGTTATTTTTTCATTTGCTTGATAGTCTTTTGAAAAACAAGTTTTCAGTTTTGATGAAGTCCAATGAATCTATTTTTATTAGGTTGCTTGTGCTTTTGGTGTCATGTCTAAGAAAGCATTGCCTAATCCAAGGTCACAAATATTTATGGTTTCTCCTAGGAGTTGTATAGTTTTAGCTCTTACGTTTAGGACTTTGATCTATTTTTAGTTAATTTTTGTATGTGGTATGAGGCAGTGGTCTAACTTTATTCCTTTGCATGTGTATATCTAGGTACCCAAGCAACATTTGTTCAAAGACTCTTTTCTTATTGAATTGTCTCAGCACTCTTGTTGAAAATCAATTGACCAACTGATTTGTGGTTGTTGTTTGTTTTTTTTTCAGACTTTCAATCCTTCCATTTAGCTTTATGTTTATTCTTATGCCAGTACCACATTGTCTTGATTATCTACTACAGCTTTGCAGTAAGTTTTGAAACCAGAAGTATGAGTCCTCCAACTTTATTTTTTCAATATTTTTGGCTAGAATGGGTCCCTTGAATTTCCATGTGATTTTTATAATCAGTTTATTTCTGCAAACAAGTTAGCTGGGATTTTGATAGAGACTGTATTGAATCTGTACATCAATGGGGATCATTAGCATCTTAACAATATTAAATCTTCTGATCCATAAACTGATTTATTTAGGTCATCTTTAATTTCTTGTAATAACATATTGTTGTTTTCAGAGTACAAGCTTTGTACTTCTTTTGTTAAATTTATTCCTAAGTATTTTATTCTTTTTAATGCTATTTCAAATGGAATTATTTTTGGTTTGCTCATTACTAATGTACAGAAATACAGTTGATTTATGTATATTGATCTTGTATTCTGCAACCTTACTGAACTTATTTATTAGTTATGGCAGTTTTTTGAGGATACTCTAAGGTTTTCTATATACAAGATGGTGTTATCTGCAAATGCAGATGTTTCTTCCTTTACAATCTGGATGCTGTTTGTTTCTTTTTCTTCAGCTAAAACCTCCAGTACAATATACCTCTTATCTGTTGGAAGAAGTATCCTTCTATTCCTCATTTATTGAGTGTGTGGGGTTTTTTTAATCATTAAGAGGTAGAAAATCTTTTCAAATGTTTATTCTGCATCTACTGTGATGAGCATGTGCTTTTTGTTTTTTGTTCTATTTATATAGTGTAAGACATTAATTGATTTTCAGATGTTAAACCAATTTTGTATTTCTGGAATAAATGCTACTTGGTTATGGGGTACAATCCTTTTTTACCTATTTCTGAATTAACTTGCTAGCATTTTGTTAAAGATACATTGGGGCGCCTGGGTGGCGCAGTCGGTTAGGCGTCCGACTTCAGCCAGGTCACGATCTCGCGGTCCGTGAGTTCGAGCCCCGCGTCAGGCTCTGGGCTGATGGCTCAGAGCCTGGAGCCTGTTTCCGATTCTGTGTCTCCCTCTCTCTCTGCCCCTCCCCCGTTCATGCTCTGTCTCTCTCTGTCCCAAAAATGAATAAACGTTGAAAAAAAAAAATTAAAAAAAAAAAAAAAAAAAAAAGATACATTGATGTGTTGATGTGTAGTTTTCTTCTTATTGTTGTTGTTGTTTTGGTTTCATTGTTGTATTAGAGCTATACTGACTTCATAGAATGAATCTTTTCTATTCTTTGGAAAGGTTATTAAAATTTGATACTAGTTCTTTAAATGTTTGGTATAATTCCTTCATGAAACCATCTGGTCTGGGATTTTCTTTGTTTAAGGCTTTTTTTTTTCTTTTTTAATTTTTTTTTTATATTTATTTATTTTTGAGAGACAGAGCACAAGTGGGGGAGGTGCAGAGAGAGAGGGAGACACAGAATCTGAAGCAGGCCCCAGGCTCTGAGCTGTCAGCACAGAGCTTGACATGGGGCTCAAACTCACAAACTGTGAGATCATGACCTAAGCCGAAATCTGATGCTTAACTGACTGAGCCACCCAGGTGCTCCTTCTTTGTGGTAGTCTATTGATTACTAATTCAATATTTTGTTATAGGTTTATTGAGATTTTTTATTTCTTCTTGAATTAGTTTCAGTAGTTTCTGTCTTTCTAGGAATTTGTCCATATCATCTAAGTAATTTATCTAATTTTTGTCAGTTCATAGTATTCTTATTCTTTTTATTTCTATAAGGTCATGTATATCCCCTTTTTTATTTTTGATTTTGGTGATTTGAGACTTATTTTTGAAAAAGGTTTTTTCCACCTTGGATAGTTTGGCTAAAATTTTGTCAATTTTCTTGATTTCTTCAAAGTCACTGAAGTCACTAGTGGCTTCACTCGTTTTGTTTATTTCTATTCCATTAATTTCTCCTCTAATCTTCATTATTTCTTTCCTTCTGCCTGCTTTGGGCTTACTTTTTTCTTCTTCCTGTGTCTTAAGGTGTAAAGTTAAATTGCTGATTTCAGATCTTTTTTAATGTAGCATATAATTTTAATTATAGTTTCATTTTTATTCATGTATTATTTAGAAATATACTTGCCTCATAAGTAGTAAAAGTAGACATTCTTAGGACAACCATGGATTTTCTGGTTACATTTTTTAAAAAAAATTTTAATGTATATTTGTGAGAGAGAGAGCATGAGCAGGGGAGGGGTAGAGAGAGAGGGGGACAGAGGATTTGAAACAGGATCTGTGCTGAAAGCAGACAGCCCAATGTGGGGCTGGAACTTACAAACCAGGAGATCATGACCTGAGCTAAAGTCAGACACTTAACTGATTGAGCCACCCAAGTGCCCCTAGTTACATTTTTATTATTAATTTTAATTCCACTGTCATCAGAAAACAAATTCTGTATGATTTCAATCCTTTGAAATTTGTTGAGGCTTGCTTTATGGCCCAGCACATAGTCAATTTTTACAAATATTCCATGGGCAATTTAAAAGAATATCTATCCCATACATAGATGGTGGGTAGAACATGCTCGTACATATTCATATTTCCTATAACTTCACTGACTTTTGGTTTTTTTTTAAGTCAGTCATTTGAAAATATGTCATAATTATCCATTGTGATCATGGACTTATCCATTTCTTATAGCTCTGCAAATTTTTGCATATTTTAATTCCACAAAGTAAGTCTATTTAAATTTAAATTTTTGATATATTCATTATCAGTTAAACACTTTATTATAAAGGGATCTTCTTTATCTCCAGTAGTACTTTCTTAAAGTCTGTTTTGTCTGGTATTACTATATCAGCCTTTTTTCAATTGATGTTTTCTTTTATCTTCAATTTTTATCCTTACATTTTACATGTGTATCTTATAAATGTAAAAGAGATGAATTTTAGTTTTTATTCAGTATAAAAATCTTTTTATGCAAGATTTAGTCTGTTTGACTTTAATGTAAGTACTATTTGTGTTGGATTTACCAAACCTATTCTATTTCCTTTTCTCTCCTTTTCTGCCTTTAGAAAGAAATGAGTGATGGGCATTGAGGAGGGCACTTGTTGGGATGAGCACTGAGTGTTGTATGTAAGCGATGAATCACAGGAATCTACCCCCAAAACCAAGAGCACGTTGTATATACACTGTATGTTGGCCAACTTGACAATAAATAATATTTTTTTAATTTTTTTATAATGCCTACTTATTTTTGAGAGAGACAGTGAAAGCTAGGGAGGAGGAGGAGAGAGAGAGACAGACAGACAGACAGACAGACAGACAGAATCTGAAACAGGCTCCAGGCTCTGAGCTGTCAGCACACAGCCTAATGCGGGGCTCAAACCCACGAATGGGAGATCATGACCTGAGCCGAAGTTGAATGCTTAGCTGACTGAGCCACCCAGGAGCCCCAATATTATTTTTTAATATAAATTAAAAAATAAAAAGTAGATTCTCAGTGTTTTTATGATTACTTTTCTCACTATTATCTTGGAAGTCATGTATCACTATACTGTTCTAATGATAACACTAAAAATTACCACATATATCCTTAATTTATAATTATCTAATATTAATTGGTATTCTACTCTTTACCTAGGCAGTCCAGAGAAGATCATTAGAACAACCTTTTGCTACATTTATCTGCCCTCCCTGAATTTTAAACCATTGATGTCATGCATTTTAATGTTCTATATACCTTTAAACCTAATAACACATTATGATTGTTTTCTTCAGTGTTCATTTGTATTCTCCTACACCATTTTCTTTTTTTTTCTTAATTATTTAAATTCAAATTAGTTAACATATAGTGTAGTCTTGGCTTCAGGAGTAGAACACAGTGATTGATCTCTTAGATATGCCACCCAGTGCTCATCCCAACAAGTTCCCTCCTTAATGCCCATCACCCGTTTAACCCATCCCCCCACCCCCCACCCCTCCAGCAACCGTCAGTTCTCTGTATTTAAGAGTCTCTTATGGTTTGTCTCCCTCTCTTTTTATCTTATTTTTCCTTCCTTTACCCTATGTTCATCTGTTGTATTTCTCAAATTCCACATATGAGTGAAATTATATGATCTTTCTCTGACTTATTTCACTCAGCATAATACCCTCTAGTTTCATTCATGTTGTTACAAATGGCAAAGTTCCATTCTTTTTCATCACCGAGTAGTATTCCATTGTATATATACATATACCATATCATCTTTATTTATTCATCATTTGATGGACATTTGGGCTCTTTCCATAATTTGGCTATTGTTGATAGTGCTGCTATAAATATTGGGGTTCATGTGCTCCTTCGAGTCATCATTTTTGTATCCTTTGGATAAATACCTAGTAATGCAATTGCTTGCTCATAGGGTAGTTCTATTTTTAATTTTTTGAGGAACTTCTCTACTGTTCTCCAGAGTAGCTGCACCAGTTTGCATTCCCACTAACAGTGCAAAAGTGTGCCCTTTTCAACATCTCTTGTTGCCTGAGTTGTTAATTTTAGCCATTCTGATTGGTGTGAGGTGGTATCTCATTGTGGTTTTGATTTGCATTTGCCTGATGATGAGTGACATTGAGCACTTTTTCATGTGTCTGCTAGCCATTTGGATGTCTTCTTTCGAAAAGTGTCTATTCATGTATTCTGCCCATTTCATCACTGGATTACTTGTTTTTAGGGTGTTGAGTTTGATGAGTTCTTTATAGATTTGGATACTGACCCTTTAGCTGATATGCCATTTGCAAATATCTTTTCCCATTCTTTCAGTTGCCTTTTAGTTTTGTTGATTGTTTCCTTTGCTCTGCAGAAGATTTGTATCTTGATGAGGTCCCAATAGTTCATTTTTCCTTTTATTTCCCTTGCCTCCAGAGGCATGTCATGTAAGAAATTGCTGTTGCCTACATCAAAGAGGTTGATGCCTGTTTTCTCTTGTAGGATTTTGATGGTTTCTGTCTTGCATTTAGGTCTTTCATTCATTTTGAATTCATTTTTGTGTATGGTGTAAGTTTCATTCTTCTGCATGTCACTGTCTAGTTCTCCCAGCACCATTTGCTGAAGAGACTGTCTTTTATCCATTAGATACTCTTTCCTGCTTTGTCAAAGATTAGTTTGCCATATATTTGTGGGTCTGTTCTATTCTATTCCATTGAACTGTGGGTTCTCTATTTTATTCCACTGAACTATGTGTCTGTTTTTTGCCAATACTATACTGTCTTGATGAATACAACTTTGTAATGCAGGTTAAAGTCCATAATTGTGATGCCTCCAGCTTTTTTTTTTTTTTCAACATTACTTTGGCTACTCACGGTCTTTTCTGGTTCCATACAAAGTTTAGGTTGTTCTAGCTCTGTGAAGAATGCTGGTGTTGATAGGGATTGCATTAAATGTGTAGATTGCTTTGGGTAATATCAACATTTTAACAATATTCATTCTTCTAATCCATAAGCATAGAATGTTTTTCCATTTCTTTGTGTCTTCTTCAGTTTCTATCATTTTCAGCATACAGATTTTTACTTCTTTGGTTAGGTTTATTCCTAGTTATCTTATGGTTTTGGTGCAACTGTAAGTGGGATAGATTCCTTGATATCTCTTTCTGTTGATTTTGGTGTATAGAAATGCAACCAATTTCTGTACGTGGATTTTATATCCTGCGAATTTGCTGAATTCATGTATTAGCTCTAGCAGTATTTTGGTGGAGTCAGGTTTTCCATGTAGAGTGTCATTTCATTTGTAAAGAGTGAAAGCTTGACCTCTTCCTTGCCAATTTGGATGCCTTTTATTTCTTTTTGTTGGCTTATTGCTGAGACTAGGACTTCTAGTACTATGTCGAATGACAGTGGCGAGAGCAGACATCCCTGTCGTGTTCCTGACCTTAGGGGGAAATTCTCAGTTTTTCCCCAGTGAGGATGATATTAGCTGTGGGTCTTTCATATATGGCTTTTAGGATGTTGAAGTATGTTCTTTCAATCGTTACTTTGAAGGATTTTATGAAGAAAGGATGCTGTATTTTGTCAAATGCTTTTTCTGTATCTATTGAAAGGATCATATGGTTCTTCCTCTTTCTTTTATTAATGTTATGTATCACATTGACTGATTTGCAAATATTGAATCAGCCCTGCAGCTCAGGAATGTATTGTTGAATTTTGTTGAGAATTTTTGCATCCCAGTTCATCAGGGATATTGCCCTGCAATTCTTTTTAGTGGAGTCTTTGGTTTTGGAATCAAGGTAGTGCTGGCTTCATCGAATGAGTTTGGGAGCTTTCCTTCCATTTCTTTTTTTTTTTTTTTTTTAACAGTTTGAAGAGAATATTAATAACTCTTCTTTAAATGTCTGGTATAATTCCCCTGGGAAGCCATCTGGCCCAGGACTCTTATCACCTACAGCATTTTCATTATACTTCATTTATCTCTGTGTTCCTACCCAGGATCATTTTCTTTCTGCCTGAAGAGCATCTTCACTGCTGGGTCTCCTTGTGACAAATTCTCCATTTTTGTTTGTGTGAAAATGTCTTTCTTCTCACTCTTGAAAGATATTCTTGCTAGATACAGAATTATACATTAGCATTTCTTTCCCATTTTGAATACTATTTCAAGGTCTTCTCATTTCAGTTGCTTTTATTAATGGGTAGCTGTCAGTCTAATGTTTCTTTCTCAAAAAAAACCCACTATTTTCCCCCTCAATAGCTTATGTATTTTTATTTTGGTTTTTAGTGGTTTTACTATGTGCCTATGTATGGATTTCTCTTTATTCCAGTTCAGGGTTTGCCGGGTATCTTAAATCTGTGGCTCAGTGTCATTCACCAATTTTTGGCTAGCTCTCCTCCATTATTTTTTATGACCTGTCTTTCTGAGACTCCAATTATACATATGTCAGAATCCTTGCCTATATGGTTTCCCCTATAATCATTTATATTTCCTATATTTTTGTCCCTCCAAGTTTCATTGGTGTTGATTTCTTCTGAACTATCTTCCAGTACACTGACTCTCTCTTACAGATGCATAGTCTGATATTAAATCTGTCCAAGGAGTTCTTTAAGTTTTTTGAGTTCTATAAATTTCATATGGTATAGGTTTTAATTCTTTGTAGAAAAAAAAATCCTAGTCTTGTTTTTTGTCTCCTTGGGCCTACTAAACAGTTACTTTTTTTTTTTTTTTTTGTAAGCCACAAGCTTTGGCTATGTTTATTTATCTTTTTTTAATATGAAATTTATTGTCAAATTGGTTTCCATATAACACCCACTGCTCATCCCAACAGGTGCCCTCTTCAATACCTCTCACCCACCTTCCCCTCCCTCCCACCCCCCCATCAACCCTCAGTTTGTCCTCAGTTTTTAAGAGTCTCTTATGTTTTGGCTCCCTCCCTCTCTAACCTTTTTTTTTTCCTTCCCCTACCCCATGGTATTGTTAAATTTCTCAGGATCCACATAGGAGTGAAAACATATGGTATCTGTCTTTCTCTATGTGACTTATTTCATTCTCCATAACACTCTCTAGTTCCATCCACATTGCTACAAAAGGCCATATTTCATTCTTTCTCATTGCCATGTAGTATTCCATTATGTATATAAACCACAATTTCTTTATCCATTCATCAGTTGATGGACATTTAGGCTCTTTCCATAATTTGGCTATTGTTGAAAGTGCTGCTATAAACATTGGGGTACAAGTGCCCCTATGCATCAGCACTCCTGTATCCGTTGGGTAAATTCCTAGCAGTTCAATTTCTGGGTCATCAGGTAGTTCTATTGTTAATTTTTGAGGAACCTCCACACTGTTTTCCAGAGTGGCTGCACCAGTTTGCATTCCCACCAACAGTCCAAGAGGGTTCCCATTTCTCCACATCCTCGCCAGCATCTGTAGTCTCCTGATTTGTTCATTCGAGGCACTTTGATTGGTGTGAGGTGGTATCTCAGTGTGGTTTTGATTTGTATTTCCCTGATGAGGAGCGACGTTGAGCATCTTTTCATGTGCCTGTTGGCCATCCGGATGTCTTCTTTAGAGAAGTGTCTATTCATGTTTTCTACCCGTTTCTTCACTGGATTATTTGTTTTTCGGGTGTGGAGTTTGATGAGTTCTTTATAGATTTTGGATACTAGCCCTTTGTCCGATATGTCATTTGCAAATATATTTTCCCATTCCATCGGTTGCCTTTTAGTTTTGTTGATTGTTTCCTCTGCAGTGCAGAAGCTTTTTATCTTCATGAGATCCCAATAGTTCATTTTTGCTTTTAATTCCCTTGCCTTTGGAGATGTGTCAAGTAAGAAATTGCTGCGGCTGAGGTCAGAGAGGTTTTTTCCTGCTTTCTCCTCTAGGGTCTTGATGGTTTCCTGTCTCATATTCAGGTCCTTTATCCATTTTGAGTTTGTTTTTGTGAATGGTGTAAGAAAATGGTCTGGTTTCATTCTTCTGCATGTTGCTGTCCAGTTCTCTCAGCACCATTTGTTAAAGAGACTGTCTTTTTTCCATTGGATATTCTTTCCTGCTTTGTCAAAGATTAGTTGGCCATACTTTTATGGGTCCAGTTCTGGAGTCTCTGTTCTATTCCCTTGGTCTATGTGTCTGTTTTTGGGCCAATACCATGCTGTCTTGATGATGACAGCTTTGTAGTAGAGGTTAAAGTCTGGGATTGTGATGCCTCCCACTTTGGTCTTCTTCAAAATTACTTTGGCTATTCGGGGCCTTTTGTGTTTCCATATGAATTTTAGAATTGCTTGTTCTAGCTTCCAGAAGAATGCTGGTGCAATTTTGATTGGGATTGCATTGAATGTGTAGATAGCTTTGGGTAGTATTGACATTTTAACAATATTTATTCTTCCAATCCATGAGCACGGAATGGTTTTCCATTTCTTTGTGTCTTCTTCAATTTCCTTCATAAGCTTTCTATAGTTTCAGCATACAGATCTTTTACATCTTTGATTAGGCTTATTCCTAGGTATTTTATGATTCTTGGTGCAATTGTCAATGGGATGAGTTTCTTCATTTGTCTTTCTGTTACTTCATTGCTAGTGTATAAGAATGCAACTGATTTCTGTACATTGATTTTGTATCCTGAGACTTTGCTGAATATCAGTTCTAGCAGACTTTTGGTGGAGTCTATCAGGTTTTCCATGTATAATATCATGTCATCTGCAAAAAGTGAAAACTTGACTTCATCTTTGCCAATTTTGATGCCTTTGATTTCCTTTTGTTGTATGATTGCTCTTGCTAGAACTTCCAACACTATGTTAAACAATAGCGGTGAGAGTGAACATCCCTGTTGTGCTCCTGATCTCAGGGGGAAAGCTCTCAGTTTTTCCCCATTGAGGATGACATTAGCTGTGGGCTTTTCATAAATGGCTTTTATGATGTTTATGTTCCTTCTATCCCAACTTTCTCAGGGGCTTTTATTAAGAAAGATGCTGAATTTTGTCAAATGTTTTTCTGCATCAATTGACAGGATCATATGGTTCTTATCTTTTCTTTTATTAATGTGATGTATCACACTGATTGATTTGCGAAGGGTGAACCAGCCCTGTAGCCCAGGAATGAATTCTACTTGATCATGGTGAATAATTCTTTTTATATGCTGTTGAATTCGATTTGCTAATATCTTGTTGAGAATTTTTGCATCCACATTCATCAGGGATATTGGCCTGTAGTTTTTTTTTGCTGGGTCTCTGTCTGGTTTAGGAAGCAAAGTAATACTGGCTTCATAGAATGAGTCTGGAAGTTTTCCTTCCCTTTCTATTTTTTGAACAGCTGGAGAAGGATAGGTTTTATCTCTGCTTTAAACGTCTGGTAGAATTCCCCAGGGAAGCCATCTGGTCCTGGACTCTTATTTGTTGGGAGATTTTTGATAACTGATTCAATTCCTTTGCTGATTATGGGTGTGTTCAAGTTTTCTATTTCTTCCTGTTTGAGTTTTGGAAGTGTGTGGTGCTTAGGAATTTGTCCATTTCTTCCAGGTTGTCCAGTTTGTTGGCATATATTTTTTCACAGTATTCCCTGATAATTGCTTGTATTTCTGAGGGACTGGTCGTAATAATTCCATTTTCATTCATGATTTTATCTATTTGGGTCATCTCCCTTTTCTTTTTGAGAAGCCTGGCTAGAGGTTTATCAATTTTGTCTGTTCTTTTTAAAAAACCAACTCTTGGTTCCATTGATCTGCTCCTCAGTTTTTTTAGATTCTGTATTGTTTATTTCTGCTCTGATCTTTATTATTTCTCTTCTTCTGCTGGGTTCAGGGTTCCTTTGCTGTTCTGCTTCTATTTCCTTTAGGTGTGCTGTTAAGATTTTGTATTTGGGGTTTTTTCTTGTTTCTTGAGATAGGCCTGGGTTGCAATGTATTTTCCTCTCAGGACTGCCTTTGCTGCATCCCAAAACGTTTGGATTGTTGTATTTTCATTTTTGTTTGTTTCCATATAGTTTTTAATTTCTTCTCTAATTGCCTGGTTGACCCATTCATTCTTTAGTAGGGTGTTCCTTAACCTCCATGCTTTTGGAGGTTTTCCAGACTTTTTCCTGTGGTTGATTTCAAGTTTCATCGCATTGTGGCCTGAAAGTGTGCATGGTATGATCTCAATTCTTTTATAGTTATGAATGGCTGTTTTGTGATCCAGTATGTGATCTGTCTTGTAGAATGTTCCATGTGCACTCGAGAAGAAAGTATATTCTGTTGCTTTGGGATGCAGAGTTCTAAATATATCTGTCAAGTCCATCTGTTCCAATGTGTCATTCAAGGCCCTTGTTTCTTTATTGACCATGTGTCTAGATGACCTATCCATTGCTGTAAGTGGAGTAAAGTCCCCTGAAATTTCCACATTCATATAAATAAGGTTGTTTATGTTTGTGATTGTTTTATATATTTGGGGGCTCCTGTATTCAGTGCATAGACATTTATAATTGTTAGCTCTTCTTGATGGATAGACCCTGTAATTATTATATAATGCCCTTCTTCATCTCTTGTTACAACCTTAATTTAAAGTCTAGTTTGTCTGATATAAGTATGGCTTTTGACTTCCACTAGCATGATAGATAGTTCTCCATCCCCTCACTTTCAATCTGAAGGTGTCCTCAGGTCTAAAATAAGTCTGTTGTAGACAGCAAATAGATGGGTCTTGTTTTTTTTATCCATTCTGATACCCTATGTCTTTTGGTTGGAGCATTTAGTCCATTTATATTCAGTGTTATTATTGAAAGATAAGGGTTTAGGGTCATTGTGATGTCTGTAGGTTTCATGCTTGTAGTGATATCTCTGGTATTTTGTGGTCCTTGCAACATTTCACTCACAGAATCCCACTTAGGATCTCTTGTAGGGCTGGTTTAATGGTGATGAATTCCTTCAGTTTTTGTTTGGGAAGACCTTTATCTCTCCTTCTATTTTAAATGACAGACTTGCTGGATAAAGGATTCTCCGCTGCATATTTTTTCTGTTCATCACATTGAAGATTTCCTGCCATTCCTTTCTGGCCTGCCAAGTTTCAGTAGAGAGATCGGTCACGAGTCTTATAGGTCTCCCTTTATATGTTAGAGCACGTTTATCCCTAGCTGCTTTCAGAATTTTCTCTTTATCCTTCTGTTTTGCCAGTTTCACTATGATATGTCGTGCAGAAGATCAATTCAAGTTACGTCTGAAGGGAGTTCTCTGTGCCTCTTGGATTTCAATGCCTTTTTCCTTCCCCAGATCAGGGAAGTTCTCAGCTATTATTTCTTCAAGTGCTCCTTCAGCCCCTTTCTCTCTTCTTCTTCTGGAATTCCTATGATACAGATATTGTTCCGTTTGCATCACTTAGTTCTCTAATTCTCCCCTCATACTGCTGGATTTTTTTTATCTTTTTCTCAGCTTCCTCTTTTTCCATAATTTTATCTTCTAATTCACCTATTCTCTCCTCTGCCTCTTCAATCCGAGCTGTGGTCGCCTCTATTTTATTTTGCACCCCATTTGTAGCATTTTTTAGCTCCTCATGACTATTTCTTAGTCCCCTGATCTCTGTAGCAATAGACTCTCTTCTGTCCTCTATACTTTTTTTCAAGCCCAGCGATTAATTTTATGACTATTATTCTAAATTCTTGTTCTGTTATATTGCTTAAATTGTTTTTGATCAATTCGTTAGCTGTCGCTACTTCCTGGAGTTTCTTTTGAGGAGAGTTCTTCCATTTCGTCATTTTGAGTAGTCCCTGGGGTGGCTCGGAACTGCAGGGCACTTACCCTATGCTGTCTGGAGTAACTTGTGTTGTTGAACAGGGTGCAGTCAGGCCTGATGTGTGTCCCCAGCCCACCGCTGGGGCCACAGACTGGTGTAATCATTATCTTCCTCTCTCCCAGGGGCAGGACTCACTGTGGAGTGGTGTGGCGCCTCTCTGGGCTACTTGCACACTGCCAGGCTTGTGGTGCTGCTTTGATGGGATCTGGCATATAAGCTGGGGTGGATCTATAAGGTGCACAGGGGCAGGAGGGGCAGGCTTAGCTCACTTTACCATCCGTGGTCCCCTGCGGGAGGGGCCCTACAGCACCAGGAGGGAGGCAGACCCCATCAGAGGGATGGATCCACAAAAGCACAGCATTGGGTATTTGCGTGGTGCAAGCAAGTTTGGTGACTGGAACTAGTTCCCTTTGGGATTTCAGCTGGGGGATGGGCGAGGGAGATGGTGCTGTCCAGCGCCTTTCTTCCCTGCCGAGCTGAGCTCTGTCCTCCAGGGCTCAACAACTCTCTCTCCCGGTGTCCTCTTGCCCTCCCCCTCTCCGAGCAGAGTTGTTGACTTTTAACATTCCAGATGTTAAGTCCCGCTGGCTGTCAGAACTCAGGGAGTTCTGCCCCTCTGCTTTTGCAAGGCAAACTTCGGGGGCTCTGCCTTGCTGGGCGGGCTGCCCCTCCACCTCCCCAGCTCCCTCCCGCCAGTCTATGTAGCACGCACCGCCTCTCCGCCCTTCCTACCCTCCTCCATAAGCCTCTTGTCTATGCTTGGCTCCGGAGAGTCCATTCTGCTAGTCTTCTGGCTCTTTCTGGGTTATTTAGGCAGGTGCGGTTGGAATCTAAGTCATCAGCAGGTCGAGGTGAGCCCAGCGCCCTCCTATGCCACCATCTTTCTAAACAGTTACTTTAAGGTCTATGTCTGGTAATTCCAATTTTGAGCTAGGTACTGTACCACATGTTTATAAACGTTACCTCACAACAACACTGATGGATTATTTTATATGGAAGGAAGTGGAGCTCACTAGTTTGACTGATTTTGCATTTTCATACTGGACTTCATATATATATTTAATATAGTTTATTTTCAATGGCTACAGTGTGCTCTTAGTTTTGGGGGCAGATTCCTGTGGTTCATCACTTGCATACAACACCCAGTGCTCATCCCAACAAGTGCCCTCCTCAATGCCCATCACCCATTTTCCCCTCTCCCCACATCTGCCCCTCCCCATCTACCCTCAGTTTGTTCTCTGTATTTAAAAGTCTCTTATGTTTTTTTGCTTCCCTCCCTCTCTGTTGGTAACTATTTTTTCCCCTTCCCCTCCCCCATGGTCTTCTGTTACGTTTCTCAAAATCCACAAATGAGTGAAAACATAGGATATCTGTCTTTCTCTAATTTTACTTAGCATAATACCTTCCAGTTCCATCCACATTGCTGCAAATGGCATGATTTCATTCTTTCTCATTGTCAAGTAGTATTCCATTGTATATAGAAACCACATCTTCTTTATCCATTCATCAGTTGATGGACATTTGGGCTCTTTCCATAATTTGGCTATTGTTGAAAGTGCTGCTATAAACATTGGGGTACATGTGCCCCTTTGAATGAGCACTCCTATATCCTTTGGATAAATTCCCAGTAGTGCTTTGCTGGGTCATAGGGTAGTTCTATTTTTAATTTTTTGAGGAACCTCCACACTGTTTTCCAGAGTGGCTGCACCAATTTGCATTCCCACCAACAGTGCAAGAGGGTTCTCATTTCTCCACATCCTCACTGTCATCTGTTGTTTCCTGAGCTGTTAATTTTAGCCACTCTGACCAATATGAGGTGGTATCTCAGTGTGGTTTTGATTTGTATTTCCCTGATGATGAGTGACATTGAGCATCTTTTCATGTGTCTGTTGGCCATCTGGATGTCTTCTTTGGAAAAATGTTTATTCCTGTCTTTCACCCATTTCTTCACTGGATTATCTGTTTTTTGGGTGTTGAGTTTGAGAAGTTCTTTACAGGGGCGCCTGGGTGGCGCAGTCGGTTAAGCGTCCGACTTCAGCCAGGTCACGATCTCGCGGTCCGTGAGTTCGAGCCCCGCGTCGGGCTCTGGGCTGATGGCTCAGAGCCTGGAGCCTGTTTCCGATTCTGTGTCTCCCTCTCTCTCTGCCCCTCCCCCGTTCATGCTCTGTCTCTCTCTGTCCCAAAAATAAATAAACGTTGAGAAGCTCTTTACAGATTTTGGATACTAACCCTTTATCTGATATGTCATTTGCAAATATATTTTCCCATTCCATCGGTTGCCTTTTAGTTTTGTTGATTGTTTCCTTTGCAGTGCAGAAGCCTTTTATCTTCATGAGGTCCCAATAGTTCATTTTTGCTTTAAATTCCCTTGCCTTTGGAGATATGTCAAGCAAGAAATTGCTGCAGCTAAGGTTAAAGAGTTTTGTTACCTGCTTTCTCCTCTAGGGTTTTGATAGTTTTTGTCTCACATTTAGGTCTTCCATCCATTTTGAGGTTATTTTTCATACACAGAGTTTCTAAATAGTGAAGCCAATAACCAAATTGAAGTCTTCCAAATATCAAAAGTCATGCTCTTAGCCATCTCATTATAAGATTAGGGAAGTTCCAAATATCTGACTAAACCAGAGTTTAAAACTTGTTAAGGTTAATTTATCTCCCTACCAGAGCAAAATTTCTCTGTCTTTGTAATTGGTTCCCCATCAATCCCCATCATAACATTCATTCTGAATTTTTTTCATATACCTATCCATATTTATTCATTCACTCATCACTCTATATTTTTTGAGCATCTATCACACTGTTCTAGCCCTTAAGTTTCATGGTAGTAAGGCAGACATGGTTTCTGTCTCATGGAACTTTATTGTGGGAGATAACAAAGAATAAACATGTAAGCAAATATGTAGTATCAGACAGTGATGAAGTTAATGAGCAAATAGTCTGATACAGTAAACTGGGATATTGAAGGTTGATTTTGGCTAAGTGGTAAAGATAGACCTTCAGAGATGACATTTGAGCTGCAACCTGAATGGGAAGACTATTCCAGCCCTAAGGAAGAATAAGTGCAAAGACCCCACATTTGAAGGTTGTTTGGTGTATTTAATGCAGAAAAAAGAATTGGGTTTTGGGTGGAGCCTCATGAAGAAGCTGAGTTTCAGAAAGGAGAGAGCTATTCAGTAAAAGAATTCCAGAAATCTCCAGAAGGTTCTTCTCTTAGAAACTGCATTTTTAACACCACCCCCCTGCACATACACACATAATTGATACTTGTGTGCACTAAAATTAGAAACCTAAGAAAGCAGAACACTGAAGAAACAGATGTAATATCCTCAAGGGAATAAGCTGTATTTCTTATGACTACCTGAGGTAGTGATGAATATCACCACTACAAATATACACTAACTTCTCTGTTTTAGCTGAAGATAAAAGGGGTCAGGTTGACTTATTAGTGAGAGTGAAGATTTCACAGTGTAGTACAGTGTGACAAAGCAGCTCTTCTGACTCTTCTTCCATTTTGGAAGCCATCACACTGACTTGGGTTCTCTTCTCAGCTTGGAATTTGTTCTTTGGGGTGGATTTTTGCATTTCCCAGGCATAGGTGTACATTTGTTTCGTTGTTGGTTAGATATGTGACTCAGTAAGTGAATGAACTAACTTACTGAGATCAGAATCTCAGAATAAGTAATTTCTATCCCCACTCTGGTAAGGTTGGGTGAGGAAGTTAGCCTTATCAACTCTGGTCTTTGGGAACTACCCAGGATTTCTTAATGGCTCATCACTCACTCCAGCCAGCTCTCATAAGGTAGGCAATGACCCTCCATTAATGCCACCTCTATGGCGGGGTACTGTCAGTACACCAGGAACCCAGCATCCTGTCAATGTTTGGGATCAAGTTTGGTTTTGAAAAGAGCACAGAGAACGACATAATTTAAAAATCAAAGAAATTCATTTTAGTAGTAAAAGGTTAACAGCCTTTAGGAGGAACAATTTTTAATCACCCTCGTCTAGACTCTATCACTGAAATCACCAGCCACCGAGTGAAATATGGCCCAACTGCCGCCACCAAACAGCTCCTAAAGACTGTTGTATTTAATCATGTCTGTGCACCACTTATGGATTTTCATTATGATTCCCGATGCTGTTGCGCTGGGTAAAATATTAATATCCATAGTAATGATGCATGAAGCTTGGAGTGTAATTTCTTCACTCTTCTTGTCTGATATTAAATTGTTACCACTTTATCATTTGTGTAGAACTGCACGTTTCAATTAATCTTTCCATATCAGCAGCCCTGATTAATATAGATCATGATTCATAAGCTTATCGTCACCATAGTTTTAACAGATCATTTATAAAGATCTTAAATTTCAGGGTCTGGGAGGTGCAGCTGCTGTGTCCAATGTGCCTCTTTATTCTCTGTTCCAACAGTGCTGCTATACACCGGCTGTCACCTCCTGTTGAATAATTAATTTCAGGAAACCAAATTTACCCAAAGGAAAAAAAAAAACTAACAGAATGAGGGGACTGGCAATTGGCAGGGTAATGGACAATGTTTGTTCACCTTTCCATGCCCAGCCCGGATGTTGCCTGCTCTTCATCGGTCAGAACTGCTGCTCTGGGGGATTAACCACAGGTGTGTATGGGCTTCTGTGGGCTGCAGGGGGCAATCCTAGCCAGCACAGCCATCCCAGGACAGTTGTTGAGGTTTGATGCAGCATTGGATAACTTCCCAGGCAGCTGCTGCTGCTCACATGAATCTACAGACCTCATCAGACCTGGCATGATGCCTGGGGGCTTACATTGGTCCTGGAATACACAGTTTAAGCTGTGTGCTCTGGGTAGGGTCTGGGTGAGCTGGGGAATTAGTGAGAGGTTTTCAAACATTTTTATCAACACCAGAACCTCTCCGGGCTTGAGCTCTTTCATCAGAAGAGGCTGTTGAGCCTCAGAGTTCTTTGGCCCACAGACACATGGCCCAGCATGGAGAGCCTAGGGAGCCATTGCAGGGACTTCTTCACTGACCAACTTGAGGCCATAACAGGCCCATGCAGAAGCCCTTAGAGAATAGCCCTCTTGTTTGAACAGAACAAAGGAGAGCAGGAAATAAAGCAGAGCTTACTGACTTTCTGGGGTCTGCATCCAAAGCTTAATTCTTATGGCTTGAACTTCTCAAAGGCTGCATGTACATAGGAAAACACCTGGAATTTAAAAACAAACAAGCAAAAACAGTTTTGGTTAACTGGTCTAGTAACTAAACTGGTAACATTTTGTTAAAATTTTGAATATTTTGTTTCAACCTCAATCAAATCATGTGACTAACCTATTCGGAGTAAACTTGTACTCTTTGTTTTGATCAGATTTGTACATGTTCTCTGTGAAAGGCATTGTGCCAGGTCCTAAGGCTTGGGCTTACATTGTATCTTGGGTTCTCCCTGAAGACTCCCCAACAAGAAATGAAGAGCAAGTCATGTATGTGGGACATGAGCCTAGGAAACATCATTAAGGGAGTAAGGAAGTGAAGGAGAGAAGGGGAGGCAGCCAGCAGTGGCTGCATTACTCAGGAAGTCACCACCTTGAGTAACAAATGGCAACCTCTGGGAGACTGGGAAGAACATGCCTCAGAGACAGCTCAGTGGTGGGGCAAGGAAGCCAATCATTTATTTTCCAAGTCCCTATCTGTTATTGGAAGGGCTGACTTCTGAGGTGTGTGAGCAAAGTGATTTCTGCAGCCAGAAATAAACACTCTCAGATGGAAAGTACGATGTATTCCTAGTAAGCAGGCTTCACAAGTATAGGTAAGAGCCAAAGAATATCACCAGAGCCAACAGCATTTTCTACAGCCATCCTCTAAGCCCACGCATTTGTTGACTCATTAACTCAAGAAGTGTTCAGAGATGTTTTCTTATCTACCACTCTCTAGACAAGGGATAGTGGTTACTGAAAAAGTCCACTAAAGCTGCGAAGCTTAAAAATCTTACATGTTTTACTTTGACTAAAGCATACAAATGTACATTTATTCATAATTAATTTGATGTTGGACCACGTTCTTTTAATGTACATGATCTACTGGTGCTCTACCTTCCCTTTCTTGTACAAGCCACCCATAGAAATTCATCGCCCCTGATTTCTAGTTTCTGTTAAGCACAGCAAGAACTTAAAGTCATTTTTGGAGCCGTCTAAGTACAGAAACTTTCTAGATGTTTTTGATTTTTCCCTAGTCTTTTATAATTTTTTTTCCCACATCTAATTCAACAGCTATTTTTCAGTGACTTACGCTTACTGAGTCCAAAGCATTCAATTTAATGTTCAAAGAAGCAGCAATTCTTCTTTTTACACTTATCATCAGTTTATGTAACATTTAATTTAATTTCATGGTTACAATATTAAGCACAACTGTCACACACAGATTTATGAACAAAGACAATTAACACTTGGTAAGGTACAGCTTGACTAGAGGATGCCCAAACACATGGGCCTCCTGTTGGTGAGCAATATTATTGCATGCCAGGCACATTTACATAATTAATTCATTTGATCCTCCTAATAACCTAGAGTGTGAGACTGTTATTACACCCCCTTTACAGAAGGTTCTGAGGCATAGTTGGCTCCAGGTTATACAACCAGTAGTAGGTGACAGATCTCAGTTTCTAACCCACAGAGTCTGACTCCAGAGCCCAAGCTCTTAACCACAGTACCACACTGCCCTGTTTAGAGAGTGGCCTTTAGTGGGTAGCCATGATTTATCCTCCATATGGTGACACTCTTGAAAGTGAGAGGGTCCCTTAATGATAGGGACACTAAAACCACAGAGATTAAACAGCACAGTCCTGAGTGAGCCAGGCTCACCTGGCTAAATATCCATGAGCTTATTCTGTCATGGGCACTGGCCAAAGGAAATTGTTAGTTCGGGAGGATTTCAGGGGGACTCGTTAAGGGAGTTTCAGTGGGTGGGGGTCAAAGGGAGCATAGACATATAAGCTTCATGAGACAGCTTCATCAGGCTTACAAATCAAGTGGAAATAAAGCATGTGTACCTTAGTTATAAGGTACTGTAAGTATCTGTAATAGGTGTCAAAATACATGTGAATTAAAGAGTTATAAGAGTTCAGAGGAGGGAGAGCATATTTCCAAATCACGAATCCGGGAAGTCTTTATAGAGAACATGGCATTTCAGCTGGCTATTGAATGTGGGTCGGATTTGGAGTTGTAAAGGACAGGACATTCCAGGTGGAAGGAAAAAGCAAAGGCAAAGAGATAAAAAGCCAAGGGTTTAAAAATGTTAAAGGATGCTAAGTAATTGTGTTTGCTTGCTGGAAAGGGAGTTATTGATCACTGTGGGTAGTAGGAGGCAGAACTAGAGGCTGCAACCAGGTTACAAGCTAAGTTTGGATTTACTTGGTAATGAATAGTGAACCGGGGTAAGTTTCTGAACTGGAGAATACAAGAGGCAGCAGATCCTGGCCTGGCCCCTAGGAGTGAGATTTTGGAGCCAGACTGCCTGGTTTCCCTTCCCTTTCCCTTTCCCCTATGACCTGAGACAAGTCACATCCCAAGTTCTCAAGTGTTGCATTTGTAATATGGAGATAATAATGGTACCTACCTCTTAGGGTCATGCAGAATAAATTAGTTTATAATCTGTAACTTGCTTAGAATGGTAGAGTAAGGGCTTTGTAAGTATTATCTATTAGTATGACTGAAGTTAAACATTAGGCAGTTTAAACTGGTGGCAGAGAGAAGAGTGGCTGGCAAAGGGAAGAGAGGGAAAAAAGCAATCAGAGTCTGAATGGGTGAGGAAGGCCAGAGAGATAGAAAATGTGTGCTGCTTACAACTGGTAGGGGATTTTGAACCTTCTTCCCCACAGCCACCCTTTCTGCTTGCTCAGCTTCTGGGCTCCCCTGCAGGCCTCCCAGCCAAGAATCTCACACATGGTACATCTCCCAACAGTGTACTCAGCCACCCTGCTGCGCATCTATGACCTCACCACTTCCGAGAAAATAAGAGTGAATGCTGCCATCCTTCTCAGTAAAGATCCTTCTTTCCCAGAGCCTCCACCAGAATTCAACACTGCCAAGAGGTTTCATCTCATAGTGTATTTTACAATTCACAACACATTTATCTATTGAATGTCAACTTTTCCCTATTCACTCTTATGTGTTCAGTGCTTAGTATGGTGCTTGGAAGAAAGGGGCTAGTCTGGGAATGTTTGTGAATGAACAAACAAAATAACTAGTGAATATATGTTATCTCTCTTCTCTGTCAAACAAAATGATCTAGTCCAAAGACTTAGAAAAAAGTCTGATACATCACAGTTATTCAGTAAATGGTAGCTAGAACTTATTACTCAATTCTACTATACCACTAATCACCGACTGCCTTGCCTAAAAGCTGGTGTGGGGATGGGGGAGGAGGGGAACTGCCTGGGGGTAGAGCCTGGATCCTCTTCCTGGGTGAGTCCCTGATCACTGCAGAGGAAGTACCTGATTCATGTCCATTCAATCAAACTGATTGAGCTTTTAAATACATCTGATCTGCATTCAATGTTGGTTAACAAATTTGATGATAATTGATGGCCCCATCTCTGCACTGAACCTTTTATTTCTTCATGAGATACCCCTACTTTTAATTCTGGCCTCACAGTGTGGAGTGTGACCAGATAGGCCCCAGCATTGGGCCACTCCTTCATCTGCCCCTAAGGATTAATTACCTGGACACACTCCTTTGCTATCACATCATAGCCTTCATTGGGTTAATGACGTTGTAGAGACAGCCTTATTGGTGATCTACGGTCTCATAGCAGAATGGCCATTATCTTGCAGATAACAGAACAGCATTAAGAACTGGTTTACCTATTTATAAAGTGGGAGAAATTATATCTAATTTATAGGCAATGGGAAATATGCTAATTAGTTACAAGTTTTTCTTGTTTTTTTTCCAAAAGTAAATATTCAAAAGTAACCTTAGTGCAATTATTATTTAAATTAACTTCCTAAAAAACTCTAGTCTCTCACCTCTTTGGCCACACTCCTTACAGTATGATATTGCAGTTTTCATTAATCCAAAATTGCCAAAGCATGAATGAGTAAAAATTCTGAATCCTAAGGTTTAAGAAGGAAGTATAGCATTTAAATGTAGTTTAAATGTAGACTAAAGGAGCTGGGGGAGAAGAGGGGTGCTAGAATAAGTGATGTAAGGTATGACTTGGGTTTGGGGAGACTTGGGGTCTTAGTTCTAGCCAACTCCTCTGGGCCTCAGTTTCTTCCTCATGTGAGAATAAGGGACTAGGTTATCTCTAGATTCTCCTTCCTCTGTGATAAGGAGAGTAATTCTTGCTTTGCAAGTATGTTGGAAAACTGGAAGGTTTTGTGTTTTTTTTTTAATCCTTGTTTCAATTGATTTTTTTCAGTAAAGTAAGCATTTGTCAGATTTGATTACACTATTGTTTGCTTGATAAATCCATTTTAGATTTATGGAGAAATATTTCTGGGCCTTAACCCAACCTGACACATCAGACACCATAAAACCCACAGCCCACTACTATGAAATGCAAATAGCTACTGATGTTCAAAGCCATGCTCCAGGACACTCATCCCTGTCCATACCTCTGTCCTCTTTGAACACTGCCTGGCTCCATATTTATACTTGCTCTCTCTTTTATGGATTAGAGATAAGATACTGGCTATATTCTGACATTCTGGCCAGAGTCCTAGGAACACTAAAATCCTGCCCTGCCTTTCCACCTTTGCCACAGGGACCGAACAGAAACCACAGTACCTCCTTATTACTAAGGAAGCACCAGTACTACTAAATCCAAGTCTCCTTTATGAAGCTCAGTTGAACTTTTTGGCTGAAAAAATGAGGAAGTAAGTAGGCAGCAAGCTTAAGATGGGCCTTGGATCCTCTGTCTAAACAACAGTTTAGATTCAAAGGATAGACTCACAAAGATGGCTGGCTTGCCCAAGGAGGCCCTGCTTGGATCTGAGGAAAGGCTGATGATAGGCATTGGCCTTTGAAGCACAGTAATCCCACCAACCAGGAACAGGGCCCAATCAGATATACTATCTCAGGTTGGCAACTTCTTCTCTTTGATGGAGAAGCTCATAACACAGTGAACCAAAGGGCAGAATGTAAAAGGGAGTTCAAGAGTCCTTCCCCACACATTACCCAATGTTTGCATTTGAGCCTCCACTTTCCTAAATGGATTTTAACTGGCTCTTACCTCTGACTCTCAGGGCCTCCTATCAGAGCCTCCTTCCTGGTTCCACTTCTCACTAGCCCCTTGATAGGTGCCCTGGTTGGGTCAACCCCATGCACTAAGGTTGTTTTAGCTTTTCATCGATCAGTCATGAGATATGTAACATAAGAGTGAATATTTCTTTGTGCCTAAGAACAGGATTTTAAGCGAGGTTTAATAGCTATATATGACTTTGGGAAAATTTAACCACAATTGAAAATTTGTGTATGCCTCTGTGTGAATGTATGTAAAGAGACTGAATATTTACTTTAAAAAAATGAGAGTATCACTTGACACAAATAAGAATACTATAGCAACTATAAAAGTTTCATGACTGAGAGAACAATTCTCATTTGTTTTCATGCCCTAGGATAAATCAGAACCAATTTATCTACATTCCAGGCAGGTCTGAATTTCTTCACCCTCTCTCCTCCTACTTAAAAGACACCCAACCTCAAGCCCATCAAACTCCAGACCATTTGGGTCTTTTAGAGTTATAATTTTGCTTCTTTATGTCTTTATTGCTCCTTTGATAGAGAAATTGAAAAAAAGAAAAAGATATGAAGGAGAACAACAAAAAGCTATAATTATGAAGATTCAATTTAATTTTAAAGCTTGTGGACAGAAAAGAAGAAGCCAGAAAAGAAGGAACCAAATTAATTTAGCAGGGAAGCATTGCATGAAATATTGTTGAAGTTTAATAACCATGCAAAGACAGATGATATGTGTGGAAAAATTAGTTGTAGGACCTCATAATAGTCTATTAATATTTCCTACAGGCGCAAAACCCTTTCCTGAATAATTGTGACAAAGTAATCTTTTGAAAAAGAGTGAGCTGAAAAAAAGAATCTTCAAAAGGAGACAGTGATGATGAAGGCGCTAGAAGGAGAAGGAGACTCTATGTCAGCCAGGGAATCTGAGGGTGTGTTTGCTATAACTCACCGTGGCCAGACAAGAGAGATAAAGCTCACAGATGAACAGAAGCCATGCGGAGGGCATACACACACAGGCACATCTGCACCATAAAGAGCTGGGAAAACAAATAGTGTGGTTCTTAGACATACCTGTCTTTTCATAAGTCTTAATATTCCTGCCCACAAGGTCAACATTACTGAGCTCCCAGTCAGGCAGATGACAAAAGTGAGATGCACAACAATGGATTGACTCGTTGCAGGGGCCCCCAGAAGATTCAGCAGAGAGGGAAAAGGGAGGCCTTGCCTCAGGCAGTGTGATGGGCCTGGCAGCCTCCTCATGGCCCAGAGAAATGGAATCTCCTCTGGCTTTGTCTTTGTAAAATCAGAAGCAGGGTTCAGCCTGTGTAGCAAACTCTGAGCTCCCCAAAGCAAAACACCTGAATTCCTTTATTCTGATCTAACAGAAAGTGTAATTATTCTGTATACTCAAATTCCAGAGATTACTATTCTAATTGGAATTCAGTAAATACTTGTTGACTGAATTGGAAAAGGAGAAAAGGAAAGGGACTAATATTTAAATTAGTATTTAATTAAGTGTTTAAACTAATAGCTTATATTTGTTAATAACCTGGAATATTCCAATGCATTAAAATGCATTAATTTCTCTAATCCTCTAAACAAACTTGCAAAGCAGTTGATATCATGCCCATTTTACAGAACAAAAGAGGCTTCCAGCTTTTCATGCACCTGGTAACTGGTAGAACAGAAGTCAAACCAAACATACTGCCTCTAGAAGGTCTTTGTGTAAGGACTGGTGAGGTTTGCTCCCATCCCTTCTCTGTAGAACTTTGTCCTGCCCTTCACTGACACACAGAGGCTACCTCTATTCCTGGAATCTTGGTCCCAGTTGTTAAATTTACCTCTGGCCAAGGAAATCGCTATTCCTGCCCTATTCCTGCCCTACTGAGCATATTCCTGCCTAATACAGATTCTGCTGCATAGCTACTAATGATCATGGTTATCTAGGACAAGGGCCACCATGATCATCAAGTTCATGCAAGTCTGTCTGTAGGACTGAGAACCCACTTTTTCCATAGTAACAAAATCATGGGACATCCAGGATATGAATACATGAGATGAAATAGCTGAATATCTGGCAGGAAGATTTTTGAAAGGCATAATGGATGGGGTTGGGGACCATTAGGTTATAGCTCCCATCTTTTAGATGGATACTTTGAGGGAACAAAACTGTTCTTCCAGGTTTCCATATGCAGGATAGGTTAATGTTCTATTCTGATTTAAACATACTAAACCAAAATATGCATGCATGGCTGGGACAGTGTACACATATCAGGGCATTATTGGGGGGGTGGGGGCACACAGTGATGATAGCTCACATAGTATGGGACTGTGGAAGGTGTTTTACAAAATATGGATTTGTTTGATGTGATCATAGCCAGCACAAAATTTTAGTTTTCACTTCTTTTGCTCCCTATGATGGGCCACACCAAGATCCACCCTGACAAACTTGAGTGCTTCCGTAAGTTATCTCAGTTCAAAACAGCAGAGAATGGTGGTCATCAGTACTAAGCTTGGAATAGAATAGGACTGTACTGGGGCACCTGGGTGGCACAGTCAGTTAAGCGTCCAACTTCAGCTCAGGTCATAATCTCACAGTTTGTGGGTTCGAGCCCCACATCGGGCTTTGTGCTGACTGCTCGGAGCCTGGAGCCTGGAGCCTGCAGCCTGCTTCTGATTCTGTGTCTCCCTCTCTCTCTCTCTGCCCCTCCCCTGCTCACATTCTGTCTCTCCCTCAAAAATAAATATTAAAAAAAATCAAATATAAAAACAATACTTGAAGTTCAAGAGTCACCAAAAGCTTCATTTGAGGCTCCTCTTCCCATTCCCCTCTTCTCAGAAATACTAAGGCCCTTGCTAAGAATATAGAAAACAAGGTGGGCCCCCATTTCAGAGGTGTTCCTACAAATCAAGAATCCACTGCTTTAGCTCAGGCAAAGACAATGAGCTCCCACTATGAATGAGGACTCCCAGAAGCCAGTTGAAATCCCCATGGTGTATGGGGGTGTAATAAAGCTTAAATCCTAGAAGCTTATGATAAAAGCTCAAGAATTTCTCCTAGTGATAAATTTCCCTATATTCTACTTCTTCATAAAAATTTTGGTCATACCGTATCACCATTGAGGAATAGCATATTTGACCAGACTGCTAGTTTCATTTACAGAAATATAGAATTCATTCATTCCACAAACACTGATTAAGCACCTGTATCCTGTGCCTGCTGAAGGTTAAAAAAAATGAGTAATGCACAGTTTCTGGGTTTCAGGGTTATTTACCTGAGGAGCTAAGACTATATTCAGAAAATTAGACCTAAGTAACTAAGATTTTCCAACCCTAAAATTCTTTGTGACCTTATAATACTGTAGAACAACACACATTAACTTATAAATATAATAAACCTTCCGCTTTTCCTTATTTTTCATTCATTAGTCAATTGGAAAATCCATGAACATTTTTAATTTTTTAATTTTTGTAAAATTGAAGGCCAGATAGTTTGGCATCTGTATTTTACAGACCCCCTACCTAAGTCATAGGTACACAGCCTACCAATATCTCAAGACTCACAAATTTCTGAAGGCACATAAGCACTTAGACTGTGCTCACCTTGATGTGCTAAGTCGCAACCAAGCTGTCATAAACTGATGACACCACCTGGTGGTTGGAGCAGGGAATGGTAACTCTGCACAATTTTAATTCTCTCTCTCTTCCCTACTTCCTCCCTCTTCTTACCCAATCTGGAGATTGTGCACATGCAGAATATACTCTTTTCTCTTTCACTGTTCCCTTGGGTTTTTTTGTTAGCTAGTTTGTTTATACATATTCTGATATAAAATATCAGGAAATATTTTTCACACATAGATACCAACATCTGCTTTAACAACATTCCTCATTCTGTTTCCCTATTGGAAAGACCTCCACCTCAATTCTTATCATCTTCTCCACTAATTTTCTCTTTCAATCTACTTTGACCTACATGAGATCCAAGAATCTTCCCCTTGTTATATAATTGTTTATATGAGACTGTTTCTGCTGATATATCTCTACCAAAAGAAACCCAAGAGTTATCCCTCAGGTACAAATCAAAGCAAGTGCAGTACTTTAATACCTTAGCTACCTCTGTTCCTCCCACCAGGAAAGCCCTCCCTCTCCTCCTTATTTCCCTAAACCTTTTTGTTTTGCAGCTTTACCTCTTCTAGGAAGCTCTGCTTTCTCCAGACCCTCTACTTCTCTGACACCCTATGGTTAATCAATGCATTCATTTCCTAGGACCGCCTTAACAAATTACTAGAAACTTAGTGGCTTCAAACAAAAGTTTATTTTCTCACAATTCTGGAGGCCTTAAATCCAAACTCAAGGTGTTGGCAATCCATGCTCTTGCTTTTTCTTTTTTTCCTTTGCTCATTTGTTTCTTTCTTAAATTCCACATTAGTGAAATCATATGGTATTTGTCTTTCACTGACTGGCTTATTTCTCTTAGCGTTACACTCTCTAGTTCCAACCATGTCATTGCAAATAGCAAGATTTCATTCCTTTTTATGGCTGAATAATATTCCAGTGTGTGTGTGTGTGTGTGTGTGTGTGTGTGTGTGTGTGTGTGTGTACACCACCTCTTCTTTATCCATTCTATTGATGTCTGTTGATGGGCACTTGGGCTGCTTCCATAATTTGGCTATTGTAAAAAAAAAAAATGTCCTATAAACATAGAGGTGCATGTATCCCTTTGAATTAGTGCTTTTGTATTTGGGGGGTAAATACTAGTGTGATTACCAGATCATAGGGTAGTTCTATTTTTAATTTTTTGAGGAACCTCCATACTGTTTTCCATAGTGGCTGTACCAGTTTGCATTCCCACCAACAGTGCAAAAGGATTCCTTTTCTGCACATTTTCACCAATACTTGCTATTTCTTGTGTTGTTGATTTTAGCCATTCAGACAGATGTGAGGTAATATCACACTGTAGTTTTGATTTGGATTTCCCTGATGATGAGTGATGATGAGCATCTTTTCATGTGTCTGTTGGCCATCTGGATACGTTTTTTGGAGAAATGTCTATTCACATCCTCTGCCCATTTTTTAATTGGATTATTTGCTTTTTGGTGTTAAGTTGTATACCTTCTTTATATATTTTGGATACTAACCCTTTCTCAGGTATGTCATTTGCAAATATCTTCTCCTGTTTCATAGGTTGCCCCTTGGTTTTGTTGATTGTTTCCTTTGCTGTGCAAAAGCTTTTTATTTTTATGTAGTCCCAAAGGTTTATTTTTGCTTTTATCTTCCATGCCCCAGGAGACCTATCTAGAAAAATGTTGCTATGGCTGATGTCAGAGACATTATTGCCTTTGCTCTAAGATTTTTATGGTTTCAGTTCTCACATTTAGGTCTTTAAACCATTTGGGGTTTATTTTTGTATATCCTTTCTCTCTGCTTTCCCTATAATTCCTTGGCTTGTGGCAGTATAACTCCAGTCCCTGCCTGTGGATATTCACACGGCCTTACTCCTCTTTTCTGTGTCTCCCTGTCCTCCCTCTCCTTTCTCTTCTAAGGACACCTGTCCTTGGATTTAGAGCCCCCTATTATCTAGTATAATCTTATCTCAAATTTTACCATCATTACCTCTGCCAAGACCATTATTCCAAAAAAGGTCACATTCCAAAGTTCTGGTGTACTTGAATTTGGGGGAGTTCAACCCACTATAATCTTACACTGTTTGGTTTTATTCTTCAGTTGCCTTGTTTTCAAAATAAAATTGCCAAAAAGATATATTTTTAACCTACCATAGCAACTAAAGGAGAGCACACACTAATTTTAATAGAGATGGGATTTTGAGAAATTTCTCCTACACTTTAAGAAATATGCAGGGCCTTTTTTTTTTTTTTTTGTGCCTTCTCTATAGAATATTTAAATTGTTTTCTTATATATAATGAAATCCCTCTCCTTAAAATTCACCTTCATTACTTTGTGTGTTTTACCTCCCATAACTAGAGGTTTCCCTCAATAGGTCCCCTGCTTTTATACTTTTAGAATTTAAAATATCGTCCTTGTAATGAAGAAAACACCTTGAAATAACCCGTGTGCACCATCTCAGAAAATGTCAGTCCAAACTAGCCACTGTCACTGAGACCCAGAGACACCATCTTGGAGGATGTCCCACTTTCCATCCCCTGAGTCTATAATTCTCATTTATTTCATTACCACAACCCTCATCTCCATCTTAGTGACCCTCCTTATCCAATGCTTAATGGTAACGAAGACTAAGGCAATGCTACGATCCTTCTCTCTGGGACATAATATGTATTTTCAAACCGGAGCACTAAACTAGAATGTCACATCAGCTCTGCCCTTCTAACTCCCATTTGTCCTCCAAGACTCAGATCAAGTGTCCATCTATTCTGTAAATACTCTCTGATTCCTACAGATGGAAGTTATTTCCTTCTCTTCTGTGATCCTCTTTTATATGGATTTGTGCCCTAGCAGTCAATACAAACCCCTCACTGATAGGCCATTGTGTCAGTTTCTGTCTTTTCCACCAGTCTCTAAGGTCCATGAATGCAAAGGTCATATCTTATGCTCACTTGTACCGTTAATGTTTGCTGCACACAGAAAGGTTGAAAGTTGAAGCCTTGTCTCTAAGTATCTTTATATGTAACCCCCAAGCATATTAGTGATAGTAACTATTACTTGTAGTTCATAGCCAAGTCATGGCTGAGCATGATCCTAAACAGACAATTGTCCCTGTGCATTGGAGGCTATGATAAAGTAAAGCAAATAATTATTTCTAAAACACATTTGAAAAGGCAAAAAAAAAGAAAAGAAATAACTAGAATGAACCAGTAAATATATAGACCCAAAAGTAAGAATAAGACCAATATAGACAGATTTTGTTTCAACCTGAAAGTTACCCCCCATCCCTCAGAAGCACTGTCCAAGTACGCAAAGATCTATCAAGTAGGATGACCCTGTGTTCCAATCACTGCTTGAACATTTAGTACCTGTGTGAACTTGAGCAATTACACTTAACATCCCTATGTCTCAATTTCTTCATCTGTAAAATGAGAATAATAACCACTTCACATAGCTGTTTTAAAGATTAAATGAGATACTGTCTATGCAATGACAAGCACAGTGCCTTGTTGCTATAGACTAAATGCTTAGATCTTCCCCAAAATTCATGTGTTGAAATCCCAATACCCAATGTGATGGTATGTGGAAGTAAAGCTTTTGGGAGATGATTAGATCATAAGGGTGGATCTCTCATGAATTGAATTAGTGCCTTTATAAAAGAGACCTCAAGAACGCTCTCACCCCTTATGCCACATGAGGATAGAAGAATGTGGCTGTCTATGAACTAGGAAGTAATCTTTTACCAAACAATCAATCTGCTGGTGCCTTGATCTTGGACTTCCCAATCTCCAGAACTATGAGAAATAAATGGGGTGCCTGTTGTTTAAGCACCCCAGTCTATGGTACTTCTGTTATAGTAGTCCAAATTGACTAAGATATTGGCTCTTAGTGGATGTTCAATAAATGGTAACCATGGATGTTTCATCAGTGATAAACCCTAAGTAGGCTCCAGTTTTTCAAGGAGAATAGATAAAAACTTTGTCATCAGCACTGCTAGAAATATTTCGTTTTTATGAGGTAGTTTTGTCCTTAGTTGTATCAGAACTATTACTAGGGCATGGCACCAAATTTTCTTTTTTATGTAGCACATGGAAGATTTTGTTTTCAGGAATCTCCTTAGAATTCAAAGGTTCAACCATAAGTCATTGATAAAATCTTTAGGTCTTATGTATTCACAAGTTAGAATTATAGTCTAGAGTAACATCCCATCTAGCTACTCATTTCACTAAGGTTAAGTGAGGATTTCACTAAGATTAACCAGTATCTTCTAGTCACTGGAGGAGATGTACCATGTTGGACACTGCTCTAAGAAGCCCACTATCTAGTTGAAGGGAAAAGAGAATGTACTAGTCTCACATTAAGTGCCTCAAAGTGTCTGTACCTGCCCTCCATGATTTTGTCTACCCAGAACACAACTTTCCTGCTTCTACTCTAAACTATGTGCTTCCAGTGGGAGCTGCTATCATTACAGATTTCACCTTTATGCCAGTTAGATTTTTTGTATAACATCTCAAAACTCAGAGGCTTAAAGCAACAACCATTTATGTAGCTCATGATTTTGTGGGTTGGCAGTTTGGTCTGGACTCATCTAATGGTTGTTCTGATCTCAATTGGTCATAATGATGGTACTCATGACTCACACTCAGCATCTCTGCACCTTGTGGTTAGCTGGTTGTCAGAGTAAGAGGGATGACTGGGCCATATATCTCTCATTATCATGTAGGCTAGCCCAGACTTGTTCACATGCAAGTGGCAGGTCTCTGAGAGAGAAGGGAAATATGCATGGCATCTTGACACCTAGGCTTGGAATGGACACAGCATCACTTCTGCTGCATTCTGCTGACACCAAAGCAAGGTACAAAGCCAGCCAAGATTTAATGGATGGGTTAATAGACTCCATCCCTTTATGGAAGGAGCTACAAAGTCACAGGGACAAGTGAAAGGTCATGACTACTTCTACAATCAACCACAACCTTCCTAGCTAAATTGGAGAGCATATGCCCAGGCTGAACCAATCATAATACCTCCCTTTCCCACTCCCAGCCTCATTTTCTTGGCCCAGAGATGGACATCTGATAACTGCCTTATTAATCAGGTATTGTGTGCAGGACTTTTACTTTTGGGGTCAGACAGCCCAAGTAAAGTTTGTCTCTTATGGGAAAAATAAGACACTAGAGCTATCAGCAGTGTGTTTGCCTATCCCACAAAGACCACCTTTGATGTGGAAGAATCCCATCATCAAATGGAGAGAATTAACTCAACATTTACAGAGCAGCAGAGGCCAAAGTTAATTCAAATATGCCAATCTTCTGGTTGGATTCCTTGAGACCCACAAGCCCCCTGCTTTTTCCATAATTACATTGCCTTCTATTTAGTTGTCATTCTGAGCCAAACTAGGTTCTGCCAACATGAGGCAGTATCTCAGAGGAGGCAAAAGCCATGTCCAACTGAGGGAAGACAAGGCCAGTCAAATGGAAAAGGAGGTAAGTGAGCCAGGGAGGTATAGATTTTGGACAGGTACAGGTTCCTGGCAGAAAATTTCAGTACAGGGAATAACAATAGTAAATAGATAAAGATGAGTAAATGATAACCATGTCTGAAGCACGTGAACTAATTTGCTGAGGATTTTAGAGGAAGAAGAGAAAAAAAGACTGGAAAAGCAGTTGGATCAGATTAAGACTCTGGAGGGTCTTAATGCTATAATAAGGAATTTAAACTTTTGAGCAGGCAATGTTATAGTCAAAGAAGAGTTTGGGGAAGATCAATCCAGAGTCAGCTGGTATGATGGAT
The DNA here is from genome assembly GCF_018350155.1 of Leopardus geoffroyi. Classification (NCBI taxonomy): domain Eukaryota; kingdom Metazoa; phylum Chordata; class Mammalia; order Carnivora; family Felidae; genus Leopardus; species Leopardus geoffroyi. The sequence continues at coordinate 126,020,378 of NC_059333.1, forward strand.
TTAAAGGACAGAAATAAAATACGGAGATAAAGCCTGGGACAAAGAGGCGGGTATGGAACAAGAACATGCAAGAAGGAAGCAACGTCCAGAACCAGGACTTGGAAACAAATGGAATGTATTGACCCTGGATGATGAGATGAACAGCAGGAGAAGCTTACTAAAGGCTAGAAAGACAAGTGTTTAATTGGAGACAAGGGATATTTATGATGGCAGAAAAATTTACATGAGGCATTCAGCAGGTGCTTGGGGTCAGACAGGTGTTTTGTGAGTTCTCAGTTACCAAATACCAGTGGAGGGCCTTCTGTGTGTTCTAGTGTGGAGGGTCCCAGGACCACCACCATGCATATAAATGTCTCAAGGACTTGGATTCTAAGGAGGATTGTTGAAACACCAGGAACAAAAGAGGTCTACAGGAAGGTGTCCCTTCTATCCTCACAAGCTGGCAAGACATATGGGGAGGGGGATGGTTTTATTTCTACTAAGTGACTAAAAAAGTGAGTGAGGGCAAATCAGTCTTAGAGTAGACTCTAGGTCCCCTACCCACAAACCTGGGCCCTCTCCCCTGGCCTCCATCTCCCTTTCCTTTTGCTTCCACCTTGCAATTAATTTGTGGCTACTGTTTTCCACACAATAGGAAAAAAATTCAACATGTGTATTTGTCAAGTCAGGAGCCATATTCAAAATCACTATCAGAACACAGTTACAAAACTCTTTAATACCTCCAACCAGACCAATGGTAGCAGTGTGAAGGAAATCCTTTGGCGGGAATAGAAGAACATGATTCACTAAGATTTAAAGCCGAGCCCTGCCTCTTAGCAAGATTTATGTCAGCACTCCCAACTTGGAGAAGGAGCAGATTCCTGGAGCAACTGGATGCCAACTGAGAGATGTCTGCATAGGAGAGGCTGGGAGGCAGGTGGGGGGTACCAAAAGCCACACTGGCCAGGCAGAAATGGAATTCTTGGCTTTAATGTTCCTTTTGCCTGCCTATTTTCATCTTTATAGAACAGCCCCTTCCCTGTCCTTCCCAATTCCCCATTTTCTTTTCTTTTTTCCTTTCTTTAAATGCAGTCTAATCCCGAGTATGAACTGATGTAGTTTGTGTGTTAGGGGGAAAAAAATCTCTCTCTTTTTCTGCCTTTTTTTTTTTCTTCTTCTTCCCCTGGCCCAGTTCATTATTTTTCTTTCTTGTCACTCAGTGTGATAGGTTGAACAGAAGTGCACAGATGAGCACTGAAAACGGTGTCACAAGGCCTTAATCTAGTCTTTAATGCCTGACTTCAGAGATGTCATTTATCTTCTAACTGCAGCAGGCATCCACCAACTTTATCTCTAATAATATATTGATGGATTAAAAGGGTCGGGCAGGAGACCGGGCTGGAAAAATTGCTTATTGACATCAAAATACAGTGCCCTCAACCTGATAAACATGGAGGGCTCGTGTATCTCCCAGAATAGTTGGCGTAGCTATAATTTTTTTTCTAACATGTTTCCCCCAGGTTCATGGGGTGGTCCAGTAAAATAAACAAATACTAAACATTATTTCTATGCTGACATGGCCAGGGAACACACAAGATATTTTAGGAACACATTTTTAATGTCAGATTTATAAATATACCCCCCTTATTTATGACACCTTATAGCATATACTATGACAACTTGAAACAGGCACCTATAGTCTTGGCAGCATTCAAATATTCTTCATGCAGTTTGCTGGAGCAAAAGCTCCCGCTAGTACCTGATTATGCTTTTGGACGGCCAGTAACGTAAGGCTATTTCAGCAGAGAGATGAGGCTAGTAATCTCAGAATGTAAATGAAGAGAGCCTTTGGAAAGGTTTCCTTTGTTTATTGTTCTCTTCATTTCATTGTTTGGTTGGCAGCTACACGTTTCAAATCAGGGTCCCCTTCCCACCCACCCCCATAGGCTATGCCTATGCAAGTGAATTTTAGAATAAACCAAAAAATAATTGTAACCTGCTAACTCCTACTTAGTGGGTAGTTCCTAAACAGGCTCTTTTCAAAATTACCTGTTGTTGGACTGAATTACGTCTAATTTTTTTTTTTTTTTGACCTTAGAAATTAGTTTGCATGTAAAGATACTCTCCTGGGAATGTGTTGCTTTTTAATTTCATAAGTAGCAATGTTGTTGACTTTCACCTGATTTTCAAACGAAAGTGACTTCTTCAGTTCAACTTCCTTTGTCTGGAAAACAAGCTCTAAAAATACCTTCTAAGAGGAGGGAAGTGACCTATTTTAGTATTTTTTTTATTACTTCATAATATCTTTTTCAGAGTACAAAGGTAATGTCATATAGGTTGTCTGGCAGACGTGCTTTTAAAGGAGATTTGCAGAAATGACACAGTATTCCAGCATTTTATAAATTTTGTAGGAAATGTTTTTATGTTTATGCTCCTGCTGATATGACAAGAGCACCTTATTTGGGATTGCCTGAGCCGGGATCCTGGATGTCAGTGTCTGAACCTAGAGGTCCTACAGAGGAAATTCTCCACAGCCCAAGAAGACCTGTGGCCAAGCTAACTGTTGTCTACTTGCTCCAGCTATACAAGGTACTGATCCTCTCTTGTAGCAGTTTCCCCAACTATAAAAGGGAAAGAACAATAGCATTTATTTCATGGAGTTGTATTAAATGTGTTCATATATACAAAGTAGTTACAGTAGTGTCTGATACATGGTGAACGTTCCATAAATCTCACCTATTACTGTTATCTTCCTCTTTAAAATTACTAGGTTTGTAATGACATCTCTTTCCTAAAGAAGGATGACCTAAGATATGGCCAGGAAAGGAAGGTATCCACTAAGAGTAAATGTTATGGAAGAGCATCAACAGTGAGGGAGGGTGGGGGTTCTGAGGCCAAGAAGGATACTAAAATGAAACAACACAAAAGCTGGCAAAAATCCTAATTGCGTCTTTACCTATATGGTGGCAAAATTCTGATCACAAGATGAGAAGAGAAGATAAGCATTAATATGTACATTTTCAAAACAAAGCATCAGTGTCCCTTGACCACTTCTATCGATTTCCTGGTCAAAGAGGGTAATATATGAGGGTGGGAGTGACTGGCATTGTTGCATAAAACCCTGATACTAAAATGACGGTCTTTAAATTCACAAGTTCTGGAAGAGTTTGAGAAGAAAAACTGAATTTGGAAAGTAGAATGGAGCCCATCCCAAAATGACCTGTCAGTCTTCCTTGAATGCTCTGGAATAGACCCTGTATCTAAGAAATGTCTTCTATATTGAGAGCACTGCAATTAGCATGAGTCGTTTGGCTACATGGACAGAATTCAAAGTGCAGAATATAAAAGCTAAGAATCCAAAACTAATCACTTAAAGACTCCTCTACACAGAAACATTCAAAGGAAGATTAAGGATCAATGTGACTGAAGTACACAAGCTGAATCGGGAGTAAAAATAATAATACACACAATTTACAGGGCACTGACCATATACCAGGATCAGGTCCAGGTCTGTCCTACTCCAAAGACATGCTCTCAATTCTAACATTTACATTCCAAACCACATCCAGGCTCTGACTGCAGGAAGCAAGGGCAAGACCGATTCCCAAGGTTCTGAGCTAGTGGGTTTTACTGGCAAGGAAGGAGGAAACTCTAAGTTTCATGTGCCTATGATTTGGCCTCATACACATGAAGATGATCCCTGAGCAGATGGTTCCCAACCTTAGGAACTCTAGAGATTTACTCCTTCCTCCTCTGTCTTCAGTTGTCTTCTGGGGATAAAGAAATCATCAATTCTTAGTGCTGTCATCAAATGGAGTCAACCGAACGTAAGACAATAGATGGCCCATGACCCAGAAACCCTATTAAAATATTAAAGGGTCCATCCAGACTCCCATGATTCACTGTATTCACAGAAGACAGATTTCCTTCTTACAACTTCTGTTTAAATTTCTCTTCTTGATATTTCTAAGTTCAACAATCACACTCTTGTCCAACAAATTAATCTGTATGACTTGCTTTATAATCAGTGAAAATCAAACAACAAAGAGAAGAGAAATGTAAGTCCCAGCTCATTCCAATGTGGGTTTTGTTCTCATTGTCCAAAAAGAAGCCAACCTTGTGAGTTATGGGCCAGGTGCCAAGTGTTTCTACATCAATTTCACGTCTAACCTCACCACAACTCTGTAAAATAGGTATTATGAGGAAACAGACTCAAAAAGGGTGGGTGACTTGCCCAAGGTCGTGCAACAAATAAACAACAACATCAAGATTCAAACCCAAGCCTCTCTGTTCATCAAGTCTGACAGTCCTAGCCACTTGTCACTTGGCATGGTATTGCAACATTTTGGATGTGTATCTATACTTGGGGATGTAATAAAACCATAGCAGAGGAGAACACATCATCTTTCTTAATCTCTGTTTACAGAAAGAGGCACAAAGAATATGGGGGTAATATCAAGGTAATATCAAGGTTCAAGGGTAACTCTATGCCTTTGCTTATGACCTCTTTTAAAACTCAGTTCTCATTCCAGAATTTTTCTTGAATATACAATGTTTCTTTCTCTTAAATTCACATATACTGCCCAGGGACTCCTGATGATGCTAGAATTTTATTGTGATATCCAGATGGTCCTGTCACCATTTTCAGATGCTTCCAAGGACTCAGCTCTCCCTGTAACTAGAGGTGCCACTTTCTTTTGCGTGCTCAGCGGTGTCACTGATGATAGCTCAATTATCAGAGGGTATAAATCACTCTGGAAAAATCGATCTCTTCCTACCTGATTGCACAAGTGTCCCCTTCATTGAAGCACAAAGCACATGTGAGGGCTGGTCATGAGGAGCATCAGGATAGTGGCCGCAGCTGCAAAGGAAGATTCAGTCAGTGCACAAAGAGGGTGGTGACGGGGTATCTGGACACAGAGAAGGAAGTTGGCAACAAATGCTGGATGGACTAAAGCAGATTCACTTTTAGTATAAAGTATCACATCAAACACCAAGAAGCTGTATGTCAAATGTCATACAGCCTAATGAGGCTAAAAGGTCAGTGCTGAGATTAACAGGGCAAACAAAATGAATAAAAAATAGTAAAGACCAGGGGTGCATGGGTGGCTCAGTCCGTTAAGCATCTGACTTTGGCTCAGGTCATGATCTCATGGTTCATGGGTTCGAGCCCCACATCGGGCTCTGTGCTGACAGCTCAGAGCCTGGAGCCTGCTTCGTGGATTCTGTCTCCTTCTCTCTCTGTCCCTCCCCCACTCATACTCTGTCTCTCAAAAACAAATAAAACATTGAAAAAAAATTTTTTAAATAGTAAAGACCAGCAAACAGCAATAAATGTATTCACCCAAATAAAAAAACAAACAAGAAAATGAGTCTACTTACCCTAATGCAGTAATAGTAAAACTACTCATCAAAGAAAGAAACTAAAGATTCTGGAGAGGAACAGAAATGCAAAGCATAGCTGTAAGTTCTCCAGAACACTCTCTGGGGCCCCTTACCCTCTGTAGGAGAGCAGCTGGTGGTGACTCATCATGTTTCCACACTCAGCTTCTGTCCTGGGAGGTCTATCCCACAGTCTCTTGCCACTATAATCTCCTCATCCAGTGACCTTCCCTCTCAGGTGCCAACTGGCAAAATATTTAATCAAGACTACTCTCCACAATATCTACTGATCCAAGTGAATCTCACCCACCAAATAGCAGAGAGGGCTGCTGGCTCCTTTCTGGAGTCCCCATGCTGTTCCACCCTCCCATCTTTCTCAGGTTTCCTCACCTGCTGCTCACATAGACACATAGGCACACCACCAAGTCTGCTACCCAACTGGGGAATGAGATGCCAATGAGATGTTTGGTGCTTCCCCCTATCACTTGGGTTTTGGGGGCAGAGGAGACCTCTTCAGCACAATGATGGCTTATCATGGTTCCCATGATTTCTTCTTCTCCTTCATGTTCTGATTATATAGTTAAGCTCCTGGGTATTTGTGTAGATAGAAGATCCAGTGAGGCTATCCTTGATAAGCCCCAGTTACTAGGAGGTTCTCTAGAATGTGAGGTACTTGATATCTCCTTTCCCTCAGTTTTTTACCCTTTAGTGGTCATTTCAGAGGAAGCACAAATCCCAGTGAACACCCTGTTACACACACAATTACTTTGCACTATAAAACAACTTAGTAAAAACATGCATGCAACTTTTTAAAAATGTGAACAGGAATACATATTTAAGTAAATTACTAAAACGGCTAAAATGAGAGACTATAAGAAATAAATATATATGAAAGAGAAATTAAGAGACATGGAAAATAGACTGAGGAAGTACAATTGATAAGAGCATGAGAAGGAAAAGGTGGTGGGGTAAAGGAGTTGGAGTCGAAGGAAGATAATAGAAAAGAAAATGGCTAAGAACTTTTTGCAGAATTAATTAAAGAGAAGACTCTTCTGATTTGGGTACCAAAATGAAGGGATGCTTGGGTGGCTCAGTCAGTTAAGCATCTGACTCTTGATTTCAGCTCAGGTCATCATCTCACCTTTAGTGACTTCGAGCCCTGAGCCAGTTGTCAGCATGGAGTCTGCTTGGGATTCTCTCTCTCTTCCCCCCTCTTTGCCCCTTCCCGCCAATAAATAAACTTTTCAAGTACCAAAATGAAAACCAAACATGGTAAATTAAAATATATCCATGCCAAGCACATCTTAGTGAAACTGTAGATAATCTGGAACTAAAAGAGTATCTTAAAGCAACCAAAAAGAAAAGTTAAATTATGTATAAAGAAATAGTTCCATGTCTTAATAGCAACTGCTCATTAACAACAATAGAGGCCAATCGAGTACTATCTTCAGTGTGCTAAAAGTAAGTAACTATTAACTTAAAATTCTTTGCCCAGCAACACTATTACATAAAGGCAAAAAATATATTTTCAAACAAATAAAATGGGAGAATTTACCATTCCTAGTTTCTTGCTACAAGAATCACTAAAGAATATTCCTAAATAAAGATGTACTGACAAAAACAAAAGATATATGCTCAAAGCCACCCTGACAAAAATAATAAAAATATGTATGTATAAGGTTCTTAACTGAAATATTATTTGGAAGAGAAAAGACCAGAAACAACCTAAATGCCTATCAATAGAAACTGGTTGAATTAACTATGGGGTACTATGCGGTCAAAAAGGGAATAGGGAATATCTTAATATACTATTATGAAGAAATCTTCAAGATATATTATTAAGTAAAAAAAAAAAAAAAGCAAGATGAGAAGTATTTACAGTGACTTCTGTTTATTTAAGAAGAGGGATATAAATATGTATTTGCTGATATTAAAAAATCATAAATCATTTAAAAAACTGTTACCTATAGAAGAGGGAAGAGCATTGGTTAGAGGATAAGGATAGATCCTAGACTCCTTTGAATATGACCTGTTTTGTAGATTTAATCTTAGAACCATGTAAATATTTTACATAATTATAAGACAAAATTAAATAAAGCAATCCCCAAGAATCATAACTTTTCAGCATAACAACTTAAAGGAGTTATTCCATATAACTTTACAATATAGTAATTTGACTATATATCCCTAAAGGGATATAACCTAACAACAAAAATGAGGGAAAAATATATGGTCTTTAGTAAACATGTTGCTAGTAATAATGTCAATATTGTTTTATTTTTATTTTGAAATGGATCAGTTATTTAATTAGGTCCTTTGTAAGAAATTTAGAACACTCCCATTTGTGTGGATGAACTCCACCTGTGAGAGAAAACAGAGTGGAGGTAGCCCTGAAGCTGAGGAACAGCTTTGATTTTTGGTAGCATTTACAAGTCCACAGCTTTCTGATCAATCTTGCTCTGCTCTATAATCTCATATTTCTCTTTCTCCATGTCAAAGACTTCACCTTCCTGGTGGCTGGGTTCATATAGCTTCTTTTTCTTGAAGTAAGCATCAATGAGATGTCTTGGGATTTGATTTTCATGTTGCTTATAACAGTTTTGGTGGAGGTGGCAATCACAAGTTTCTGGTGTGTTCTATGCAAAGAACTTGATTGAGGGCCAGAGATGCAGTCACAAGTGGCAAGCCACTGCTCAGCTGTTTCAGGAAAACTACCCTCTTATTTCTGTGGTGCCCAGTGAGGATGACCAAAATGGTCCCAGGAGTGATGGTAGCTCACAGTTTTCTCACATGCTGACTGAAAGGTTTTTTGCCATGGCTCAACAGCTTTCGAGGCACATTTTCAGTAGGATAATACCTAGGCATTTTACAAAGTTTAACCAGTCAGGTACCAGCATTCTTGTCACCACCATCTGGTTTTGTGATAGTAGCAAGAACCTTCTCCTACTTTTTGTATTCAACCCTAGATTTAGCTGCTGAATACTTCCTCTGGTACACTGCCCTTCTGGAGTACATAGTCAATTGGGAATATCTGCCACTTCCTCTAACTAGGACAGGGTTTCGGCTGCAGTGGGGCTTCCCCTTCTTTGGCATTTTAGCCTTAAGGTTACCCTTCTTAACTCTGCCACCAGCATCAGCCTTCTTGGCTTCAGGTTCTTCTCCTTAGTATCTGGTTCTCAGCTTTTTCACCCACCATCTTACAAGATGGGGAAGACTCAATATTGTTAATATGAGACAGTTATGTAGTATTATAAGATAAATAAAATGAGTGCTTATTCCACTATGGTTAAAAACTAAGGCTTTCAAGGGCGACTGGATGACTCAGTCAGTTAAGTATCTGACTCTTGATCTTGGCTCAGGCCATTATCTCCTGGTTCATGAGATTGAGCCCCATGTAGGGCTCTGCATGGGATTCTCTCTCTCCCTCTCTCCGCCCCTCCCCTGCTCATGTTCTTTCTTTCTCTCTCAAAATGAATAAACTTTAAAAAAAAAAAAAAGACTAAAAAAAAAAAAAAACTAAGGCTTTCAGTATTGTTTAAAGAAAACACAAATGTAAGATGAAATAAAAACTCTGTAGGCTTAAAAGTTCCAAATTTGAATAAGAAAGATGCATATGAACTTAGAGTATATTCCATCTTTAAAAGTAACTCTAGTATTGAAAGGGCCTCAGAATAATGATGAGTAGCAATGAACACCACTAGCACTCAGATTATGTTTTCTAAAGGTCATTTCCCACTTGAAGGAACCAAGTCTCCTTCAAGAAATTGTTGATTCTAGGTCTGGGGCAGAATATGTCCAAGATGAGTTAAAGTATTTTGTCAACCAGTCAGCAAGGAAACTATCTCAATTTATCAGGATTATGCCAAAGAATCTCAGGAGCCAAACCAAAAAGACTCCCACTAGCCAAAATTGGGACAAGTTGAGCATGCAGATAATAACTCCAATAGGTTAAATGTATCAAATATGTTTATTCACATGTGATTTTTATTCATAATAAAACTAAAACCAAACACAACAAAACTATACAACTCAAATTCCTTGGAGGATGCTAAGGAGTCAACTGATTATTTTGAAGAAAAAAAAAAGAAAAAAGAAAACATTTAAGCAAGTTTTCTGCATAACCTGTACCTCTGGGTAACACAATGGTCGATAGTGGGAAGTGTCTTTTTATAGACATCCCAGCTAAAGAACAAAGAGGAAATGATAGAATTAACCTATCAAGTTTTGCAACCTCTCATGAATCGATGGATCTGAAATATAGTCATCTAAACCACTAACCAGAAATTATGTGCCTCCTGATCAAAGAACATACCACAACCTATAAAGTAATCTTTCTAAAAATAACCATTTTTTTAAGGAGCCTGAATTTGAACAAGCCTCTAGATTTAAACACTAGTTTGCAGGAAAATCAGAGATCTGAGGACGGGAAACTGGGATAAAGGACCCCCTTCTTCAACGGAAAAATATATCCTGTCCTATCGTAAAAACAACTAAGTTTTAGGTGGTAGAAAAACAGGCCCTACTTCACTTCCACATGTTTAGCTACTTCTTTATGTTTTGATTCCATGTTTGAGTGATGAAGTTATCTGAGGTTGGGAATCAAAGAGAAAAGAGCAAAGATTTCTATTTGCTAATGGTATTTTTTTTCTTTTTCTTTTCAAAAAAAATTTTTTTTAACGTTTATTTGTTTTTGAGACAGAGAAAGACAGAGCATGTAGGGGGGAAGGTCAGAGAGAGGGAGACACAGAATCTGAAACAGGCTCCAGGCTCTGAGCTGTCAACACAGAGCCTGACGCGGGGCTCGAACTCACGGGCCGCAAGATCATGACCTGATCTGAAGTCAGCCGCTCAACCGACTGAGCCACCCAGGCGCCCCTTGCTAATGGTATTTCACTATGGTGATAGTAAGAGAGACATTCATTCATCAAACATTTATTGAAAGCATATTATGCACCTGGCACCAGGCTTCCTAACATGGTGATACAGAGAAGAAAGCCAGTCCCCGTCCTCCCTGGTGGGGACGATGGGCAAGGAACCACACAGGTACAGCACAGAAAGGTTACCACAGTGCTATGTGCAGACCACTGGAGGTAAAAGAATAGATTTTTGGCAGTACAAGGATGATTACTTTGTACTTTAAATTTTCATAAATGCCCTTTTTACTTAAGATATTTAGTTATGCATTTATTTTACTATGTGAAAAAATGCAGAGCTAGCACCTGTCATGGATAATACTCTGTGTGATAAAGCTAAAGAGGGTATTTAAATTCAAAACAAAAGTGTGCCATTTAAAAAAAAATTTTTTTTAATGTTTACTTTTTGAGAGAGAGAAAGAGCATGAGTGGGGCAGGGCAAAGAGACAGGAAGACACAGAATCTGAAGCAGGCTCCAGGCTTGTGCTGAGCTGTCAGCACAGAGTCCAAGGTGGGGCTCAAACTCATGAGCGGTGGGTGGGTGAGATCATGACCTGAGCCAAAGTCAGAAGCTCAACCGACTGAGCCACCCAGGTGCCCCAAAAGTGTGCCAATTCAAAGAAAAATAGTAGTAGAGGTGTTAGGCATTTGGGGAAAAAAAATGTGATGGTACTACTCAAATCACTGAAGTTTGGGAAATAAGGTAGATCAGTGTGGGTAAATCAAAACAGATGCCATTTTACATAGGTTGGATGGAACTGGCCAGGGGGATTCAAAGGGTTTCAAGAAAAAAGGAGACTTAAGGATGAGAAGTTGTGCTGAAAAATAGTACATTTATTAGGACCTCTCGTGTAGAATGGTTGAATCTTAGGTTTAGGTGGAACCTTAGGAATCATCTGTTATATTGTTTTAACTAATTTTAAAATAGTACTTCTTTATAGTGTGACATTCCATGAGTGTATTAGTTAATCTAAACCCTTGGTAGTGAGTTTATGACTGAAGTGGTCTTCAAAAAAAAAAAAAAAAAAAAAAAGATTGCTGGGGACCTCAAAGAGCTTTTGTTTGTGCAGGTTTACATCTATTGGTATTTACCATGTTGGAAATAAAAACTCAGAAATTTTTTAAATACTTATTAAAGCATTAAAATAATAATAAATCATTATATTATAACATAAACAACATATTTCTAAAAAGAAAAAAAACAAGAATATGGGGAATCTATAGATTGAAAGACTTAGAAGGTAAATTTTACCTCAAAAAAATAAAATCATCAGGGCACCTGCGTGGCTTAGTCAGTTCAGCACCTGACTTCGGCTCAGGTCAGGATCTCATGGTTCATGGGTTCAAGCCCCGCATCGGGCTCTGTGCTGACAGTTCAAGAGCCTGGAGCCTGCTTCAGATTCTGTGTATCCCTCTCTCTCTGCCCCTCCCCCACTCATGCCCCCCCCCAATATAAACATTAAAAAATTTTTTTAATAAAAATCCTGAGAAAGAAAATTTAAAAACAAATAAACCAATAGCAATTCATGAACCTTATTTAGATTCAAGTTAAACACTATAAAAAGAATTATATGACAATTAAAAAATATAATCACTGCCTACACATCTGATATCAAATTCTTTTTACATGTTTAGATGAGATCATGGTTTTGTATAGCTGTATTCAAAATGGCTTTTTATCTTTTTAGAGAGACATAATGAAAGAGCACAAGTAAAATAATATGGGATTTGTTTCAAAAAAATCTGATTGGGAGCAGAAGTATAGATGACACTATGCATTAAATATGAATGGTGAGTACATCAGGTTCATTATTCTATTCCCTCTACATTTGTAATTTTTAAAAAATTTTCATCATATGGGCGCCTGGGTGGCTCAGTTGGTTAAGTGTCCAACTCTTGATTTCAGCTCAGGTCATGATCTCATGGTTCATGGGTTCGAGCCCCACGATGGGCTCTGTGCCGATAGTGCAAAGCCTGCTTTGGATTCTCTCTCTTCCTCTCTGCCCCTCCCCTGCTCACTCACGCATGTGCACACACACATTCTCTATCTCAAATAAACTTAAAAAAAAAAACTTTTATTGTGAAAAATATTAAGTTTAATGTAGATTGTCAGATGCTTCACTTCCTTGCCACTTTCTATCAAATGAAGAAGTGTCTATATTGCTTGCTTTGATAATCTAACAGGTGATGAGAGGCAAAGATTTTATTGACAATTTCCCTGTTGCACAAACTATAAAATTGCATCTGGGGAAAAATTATCTTGAAGCTCCAACTGGGAATGGACATATATAAGTACTCTACCAACAGAAACCTGAACACTACTTCCTTCTATTCATTGTTCTGGGAGGATGAACAACCTAGAACCATGAGCAGTTCTTGAACAATGGCCAAAAAGGAACATTCAGAGGCCAAGACAGCCAAAGTAATAACTCACTGCATTATATCCTTTTCTATTAAGGATGTGTACTATTTCTAGTACACATTCTCTTCCTATGAGGGAAAAAAAAGTTATTTCGTATTTTTTATTGCTTTTCTCAATTAGTCATATAATATTGAAAATTTTATCAAGAATGGCAAATGGAAGTCACCGCACAGCCAAATAAGAACTTAAGCATTGTGGATCGGATGGGGGCTTTCCCATCAGACTGGCAGGGTTTGTATTTCCTCTAACATAATGTATCTACTACATGGTATCTACCTTACAGGGTTGAGGGATTATAATTTGTATACCTAATAGGTATACCTTATAATTTGGGGGGATTAAATTAGTTAATATCTGTAAAGCTCTTAGAAAACGGTACTTGGGGGGCACCTGGGTGGCTCAGTCAGTTAAGCGTCCGACTTCGGCTCAGGTCATGATCTCGCGGTCCGTGAGTTCGAGACTCGCGTCGGGCTCTGTGCTGACAGCTCAGAGCCTGGAGCCTGTTTCAGATTCTGTGTCTCCCTCTCTCTGGCCCTCCCCGTTCATGCTCTGTCTCTCTCTCTCTCAAAAATAAATAAACGTTAAAAAAAATTTTTTTTTAAAAAGAAGAAAACGGTACTTGGAACACAGCATGCATTCAATATAGATTTTTTTTAAATACATAAAACATCCAGATGACTATTTGGTTTAGGGTCTAAATACAGTTGACCATTAAACAACATGGTTTTGAACTTGTGGATCCACTTATATGTGGCTTATTTGTAGTAAATACAGTACAGTACTGTGTATGTATTTTCCCATGATTTTCTTAGCATTTTCTTTCCTCTAGCTTATTTTAAGAATACAGTATGTAATATATGTGTTAATCAACTGTTCATGTTATTGGTAAGGCTTCCAGTAAACAGTAGGCTGTCACTGATTAAGTTTGGAGGGAGTCAAAATTTTATGTGGATTTTTGACTACATGGGACATCAGTGCCCCTAACCCTCATGTTATTCAAGGGTCAAACTGTAATGGAATATTTTGCATTCTAGCCTAGAGGTTCTTGACTGTGGGAGATTTTCCCCCTAGGGGACATCTGGCCATGTCTGAAGGTTTTGTTTTGTTTTGTTTTGTTTTGTTTTGTTTTGTTTAGGACTAAGGAGAGTAGTGCTGCTGTCATCTTGGGAGTAGAGCCCAAGGATACTAGTAAACATCCTACAATGCACAGGACAACTCCCCTCCCCCAAACAATTATCCAGAACAAAATGTCAATAGTGCCAAAGTTGAGAAATCTCATTCTATGCCCATTCACCTTAGGAAAACAAATTCTGGAGAAGTAAATGTCTTTTCATGTCAGTTTTACATTAATTGCTTTGATGATTTCTCTATCACTGGAAACATAAATCAGGCATTTGTAACAGATCCATTTTACATAAACACTGGAACATATAGTAAATATCTTATCCATATTAGCATATTTTATTCTTAAAAACAGAATAAAAATATGGTGCAGAAGAGTTAAGGAGATTAGTTCCACAGTCAATTTGGATTCAATTTAAACACACTGAATCTCAGCTCTGCTATTTACTAGCTATGCAACCTTAAACTAGTTATTTAGCTGAGACTTGGGTCTCTACTTGTTAAACAGGATGAAATAATAGTTTCTAACTTGTAGAGTTATTATGAGTATTAAATGAAATAATCCATGTAAACCACTCAATACTATGTCTAGCAAGAAGTAAATGCTCAAAAAAAAAATATTATCAACATAGAACTTTAAATGCTGGTTAAGAAAAAGCAGATCCTTGGCTTGTAAAAAAAAAATTTGTATATACTCAATACTACTGAATCATACACTTAGAAATGATTAAGATTATACATTTTATATTATGTATTTTCTACCACAATTTAAAAAGAAATAATTTGTATTGCCCCATAGAAAGTCCCATACTATTGTGTAACAATAAGGAAAACTGTATAATGGTATAGAAGATCCTTGGCAAATAATATATCAATAAACACATACTGTCCTGCTATGGACCAGATTATGAAACCCCCCATTCATATGTTGAAGCCCTAACCCTCAATGTGACTTCACTTGGAGACAGGGCCTGTGAAGAGGTGACAAAGGTTAAGTGAAGTTATAAGGGTGGGCCCTAATCCAATAGAGCTAGTGCCATTATAAGAAGAGGTAGGGACACTAGAGCTCTCTCCCTTTGTCATGTTAGGACACAGTGAGGAGATCTCCATCTGCAAGCCAGGAAGAAAGCCCTTATTAGGAACCAAATTGGCCAGCACCTTGATCTTGGACTTCCCAGACTCAAGAACAATGAAAAATAAATTTCTGTTGTTTAAGCTACCAGCCTGTGGTATTTTATTAAAGCAGCCCAAGTAGGCTGACAATTCCTAGTAAATGTAATCCATGGGAGAGAAACTTCAACAGAAAATCTGGATGATATTTGGTGTGGTTAGAAAGAGCATGGTGAGATTTTGAGAGAAGAGTGAGTGAAAAAGAAACCAGAGAAAGAAACCAAGATAGGGCGTTTAAGCAGAGATTAAGGACAGATGAAAACTACTGAAGGGAAAATATTAAATTCAAAGGGGAGAAATAGATGAGAAAAATGTTGTGACGAAATATGAACAAAGAATGGTTTTGAGAAAAGTAACTCCTTCCCCTGCCCAGATATTATACAGCATGGAAAATTTAGAGGGGGAAAAAGTTACCACAACAGTAAAAGGAAGACAAAAGTGGGAAAGCAGTAGATATAAAGGAGGGAAAGGAGAAAGATAAATGCTATACTGAATGGAGAAACCACACTTTTTAATTATTGGAAATGCTTCCGCTGTGGCTGGAAGCCTTCCAAATAGAAGATCACTTACTTATGATTCTCTGGGGGCTTTTTTACTATTGTTTAATTTTCTATTTATTGATTATTACCATATCTTCATGGGTAAGTTTGAAAATCCACCATCTGGCCAAACCCTGATTGACCAGTAAGGCATTTACCAATTCAACTCAACTTCACACCATTTTTTCAACTCCCTTTGCAGCTGGCTTAAAACACACACACACACACACACACACACACACACACACACACACACACAAGGTAAGAAGTAAAAATCTTGATTTCTGAATCTGTAATGACAGAATCAAAGGATATTATTTAGAGCTGACAAATCAATAATAGAAATATAAGCACATATGGTGGTACAAAGGTAAACACAAGGAAAACTAAACAGGGAGGAAAAGAGGGAAAGGAAGAGGGAAGGAGCTAATTTTACCCTTCTGATATCAAGAAATAGCACAGCTTATTAACAGGTGCACTGAAAATGCTCAGGTGAGCTGAGACAGCGACCCCCCCCCCCCATCTCAGCAGCAGAGCTGGAGGCAGAGGAAGATCCCCACCACACAAGAGTCCTTTAGAGGTGTCTCATCCATTAATCCAAAGGTGTCACACAACACCATCTTCTAGGTATACCATGATGTGAACTAGGTGGAGAAGAACTGAATTATGGAAATAAAGATATTATATAAGGTTATAAAGATAACTTTATAGGATAAAACCACATTTTTTCTATATATTAAAAGAACTAACCACACATACACACAGCAAAGCAAATAGAGTACTTAGTCAAAAATTTGATCCATATAAACAACATAACAAAATAATATGGCAAAAAAACACCAAAATCATCTATCATACTAATTAATGTAAATGAACTTCACTCACTTATTTTTTAAAAATCCTCAGATCAGATCACAAAACAAAACCTAACTCCAGGATCTGTCAGGAAGCACTCTTGAAACACCAATTCAAGGTTAAAAACAAAAGAAGAGGTAAAGGTATACTAGGCAAATGCAAACAAAGAATACAAGACTTGATCTCATTATCAGACAAGATAGAAGTCAGGATGCAAAGCATTAAACATGGTAAAAGGGCATGTTCACAATGGGTTCAATTCCCAATGAAGATAAAATGTATTTAATATAGAGGTAGTTATAAATATTCAGAAATATACTAGAAGATAGGAGATTTTTAATTCAAGTTTCTCAATTTATGACATATTAAGAAAAAACCCCAAAGATCTAGTTAACATAATTAATAAAGCAGATATAAGCAGTCTGTATCAAACTCCGCACCTTGAAAGTCAACTACACCTTATTTTCAACTATTCATGGAATATCCTCTTATATGTGAATATATTTTCAGCCACAAAGAAAACCCCAAAAATGTCTAAAAAGTAGAAAATGTACAGAAAATATCCTCTGACCACTATGCAATAAACTAGAAATTGTTTTCTAAATTGGAAAAGAAAAAATTATTTCCATCTGAAAAATTTTAAACTCTGTCAACTCTCAAGTCAAAAAAGACATAACAGAAACACCTGGGTGGCTCAGTCAGTTGAGCCTCCAACTTTGGCTCAGGTCATTATCTCGTGGTTTGAGAGTTTAATCCCTACATCAGGCTCTGTGTCGACAGCTTAGAGCCTGGAGATTCTGTATCTCCCTCTCTGTCTGCCTCTCCCCCACTCATGCTCTGTCTCTCTCTCTCTCTCTCTCAAAAGTAAATAAACATTGAAAAGAAATTTTTTTAAAAAGAAATAACAGATCCAAATGGGAGAATTTTTAGAAAACAATGATAATGAAAACATTTTTTTTTTCAGAATCTACAGTAATTGGGTCAAACAGGGCTCCAAGGAGAACTGACAACACTGTATACTTTAATAAAAAGGATGAAAAATCAATAGATTAAGAATCTGACTCAAATTATGAGAAAAAGGAATAACAAACCAAAGGAAAAAAGAAGCAGTTTAAGATAAAAAAAAAATTAATGTGTCTGGAAATAATAAAAAGAAATACTAATAAACACAAAAGCTGATTTTTGAAAGAAAGATGCTTTTTAAAATAATTAGATACAATGCTATCTGACCTATTCAAGATAAAAATTACAGTTGTAAAAATAAGAAGTCATAAAATGAAAATAATAGCAAAACAAGGGGAAATAGGACAGTAATCTTAGAGAATACTCAACTTTTTTTTTTTTAATGTTTATTTATTATTTGAAAGAGCACAAGCTGGGGAGGAACAGAGAGACAGAGGAACAGAGGGTCCGAAGCAGGCTCTGCACCAACAGCAGTGAGCCTGATGCAGGTCCTGAACTCATAACCTGCAAGATCACGATCTAAGCTGAAGTCAGATGCTCAACCAACTGAGCCACTAAGGTGCCCCAAGAATACTCAACCTTTTGAAAATGAATTTAAAAATCTGGCTGGATTAAAGGGCTAATTTTTAGGAAAATATAATTTACCAAAATATACCCAGTAAGAGAAAATCTAAATTAACTGATCTCTATAGAAGAAAACGTAAAAGCTGTCAAAATGCTATCTACCCAATCCTCACACACCCAACACACACACAGCAAAGTACCAGGTCCATAAGCTTCCAGGGAAACTCAGCCAAACTTAAAAAAAGAAATCCATTCCAATACCAGAGAAGTTATTTTAAATCACAGAAAAGTTCTAATTATCTTTTTAAATGTTTATTTATTTCTTTTGAGAGAGAAATAGCATGAGCAGGGGATCAGCAGAGAGAGAGAGAGAGAGAATCCAAAGCAGTCTCCATGATTTCAGCACAGAGCCCAAAGCAGGGCTCAATTCCATAAACTGTGAGATCATGACCTGAGCCAAAATCTAAAGTCAGATGCTTCACCAACTGAGCCCCCCAGGTGCCCCAATTCCAAATATTTTTTTTTTTATAATGTGAGCATGACAATATCAAACCTATCAATGATTTCCCACACACAAAACAAATGATCTATCAATCTCACTTATGAATATTAATGGCAAGAAATCTTCAGTACAATCTTAATAGGACATTAAAAGAATAATACTTGGATGCCCAGTTTTATTTAAGAAATGCAAGGATAGTTCAGCATAGGAAATCCACTAATAAAATTGATTATATTAATATAGTAATAATGGATTCATAATTCAATCTAATAGTTCTATAGAGAAAATACATATTCAATAAAATTTAAACACTTTACTTAAAAATTTCAAAACTAAAATGTGTAGATGACATGGTAAAATGTATCTATTTCAGCCTAAAACAAAGTACCTGGGTCCTGCCAGCCAGAGATTTTAACGTGCATGATTAAATGTGCAGTCAAGATTGAAAGCCACAGCACTAAAGTCATTCTCTTTACACTCAGAAACAAAGTCACAGATGCCCTCTATAAGCACCTTTATTTAATATTATTCTTGAGGTACAATTGTGTAATACACTGTACTGAAGGTCAATGCAGTTATATAGGAGAGAATTATAAGATTTGGAAAGAAATTAAACATATTATTTTTAGATTATATGGTATTCGGGGGGAAAAAGTCCAAGAATTGTGTTTAGGTTAAAACATTACTGCAAACAAGAAAATTCTTTAAGACAGAAATATTAAATAGCCATCTATAGCTTTTACAGAACACAGCAGCCAGTCACAAGCTACAATGAAAGAAAATGCTAATAGCTACAAAAATGTAAATGTCTAGCAATAGGCTTACACAAAAAAGTGCAAGATCCATATGAAGAGAACTTGAAAATAAAGAATACAAAAAAATAAACTTGAACAAATTGAAAGACCTATTTTTTGATAGGAATGTTCAACGTCGTAAAGATATTCTCTCTAATGTCATTAATAAACTTAGTATCATATCAATAAATACAACATTATTTTTTAAATAGGCCAGTTGGTTCTAAAATTCATATGGAAAAGTAATTAAGATTAGCCAGGAAAATCTGAACAAAAAGAGCAGTGGAAGGTGTGCTAACCTTATCAAAACATATAATAAAGCCTTGAGAATTAAACTATATAATGCATGCATAAACAGAGTAACCAATGGAACTGAAGAGAGACTCCAGAAAAAGACCCAAGTACACACGGAAATTTATTATTAATAAAGGTGGCATTTCAGTGGGGCAAAAGGTGAATTATTCAATAAATGGTATTTGACTAACCGGATAGTCATCTGGAAAAAAAAAATAAGTTTTATCTATACCCTACATTGAATATAATGATTAATTCCAAATGTATCTAAGATTTAAATGTAAAAAAAAATTATATCATAAAGGTACTAGAAGAAAATACAGGAGAATTTATTATTTTGAAGGATGACTTTCAAAGACTCAAAATCCAGAAGCCAAAAACAGAGGGAGAGATAAAAATTTACTCCACAAAATAGAAACTTCTACAGAGAAAAAAAAAAAAAATCATAAAACCAAAAGACAAAGGACAAATGGGAAAAATATCTTACCAAAATAGTTATAATAAAGAGCTAAACTATTAATACATGTACTCCTGGGAATCAGTGGGGAAAAAAAACATTAACATAGAATGGGCAAAGGATAAGAACAGACAGTCCCCAGAAAAGAAAGTCAAATGACTTAGCTATATGAAAAAAGAAAGCTTAATTCTACTCCTAAGAAATATACAAGTGACAACTACTAGAGAATTCTGACCTAGAGGAAAAGAAATTTTAGAAGAGGAAGATATAAAGATATACAGACTTGGAAAGATTATAAAGGTAAATGTGTGTTCTTTTGAAAGTTTAAATATTGCTATTCCATAAATTTTTACTTTTGTATCTAATTGTTCTTCCTTTTCTTGCATATAAGTTTCCCTTTGGGGCAGTTTTGAGCCAACCATGAAAAGAAAGAAGGATAAAAGAAGAGAGAGGAGAGTCTTAATATACTGTCTAACAATTGGAAAATAAATTGGAAAATAAAAGAAGGAAATACGTATGTACCTAGCTGGGATGCAGCGGTATGGTTCATGATTGCAGAAAACATATCAGTACGAAAGAATGATATTGTCTGGAGCTAAAATGTCAGTGAACCACAGAAGAAAGATGCTGAGCTGGCCTCAGAGAGAGGTAGGAAGCCCAAGGCTACACTGCTGCCAAGAAGGGGCATTTGTAGTCTGGGACAGTTTGGGACAGGAAAAATTCAAGTTGCTTCAGAGAGCAAAAGGGACTGGCAGGCAGAATATTAGGTGTCATTGCACCTCTAAAGTCAGGGTCAAATCCTCAAAGGGTATCTCCATTGACAATAACAACATCAAATTACCTAAAATGCATATTACATTGCTTTAATAAAAGTTACCATGTGAATAAATATGCATTCTACATTAGAAAGAAAAGAGAAAAATCTCACCAGTCAAAACAAATCACAGTTAGATTTTAATTGCATTGCCTCACACCATGCTGACAGGGAAAAGGCAGAACATTCCTGTCAAATTATGCCAGGAACTGCCTGATTTCTGTCATAAAAGACAGATTATTTTTAAAACGTGCAACTCAATTATTCAAAGTTCAAAATATCTACTATAGTACTCAATAAATGTTGGTTGACAATCATCATGTTCTGTGTTTCAGATTTGGAATTTAGAGCTATTTTAAAATAAACCTTCTAATATATAGGATTTTTGTTTCATTGTGATCTTTTCCTTCTATAATTTTAATTTAATCATGGTCTCTTGATTTTAAGATGGGGTTATTTTGTAGGTTTTTTCAAGCTCCATTAACAGCTTAGAATATTGCACTTTTATTTATCTGAATCAGTATTTCCTAAATACATCCTCAATTCAGAAGGCTGACAAAGTCTCCAAAGATATACCACAGATCATTTAACCAGGATTTTAAATGAAAATAAAGGTGGTTTTAGCAGTATACAATAATTACAGATCTACATTTATCCTACAATATGTTAATGGGCAACTGATTAAGTTTCAGATGTCCTAGGAGTACTCAGTATTATTTATATATGCATCTGCATGAATTACAACTTCAGCTATTCCTCATTTCCAACATAATGTTCCTCTATGTGTGGTTCTTATAAGTGAAGCACACTTGGCCATTTCATATTATATATATCTTCTAGATTTATCTCTTGTCACTCTACAATTAGGTTGCAGTAAAATTGGTATTATATTTGCAGTGTCTAAATGATGCCACATACTTTAACTGAACCAGAGATATAAATTACTCTGAACCAGCTGAAAACAGTGTCTGGCAGAGGAAAAGGGAAGGACAGGATTATCTTTGAAACTCCTCACATGCTATCTCTGACCTTTCCTTTGTCAACATTTTGAAGGTACTTTCTCTGATTCCTCAAAGATAACTAGCTCCATGAAGACAGGGCTGGTGATCTCAGGCAGATCAGAGTAATAAAGAGAAACATTTGAAATATACTCAAAGGAAATCATATTTAAGCATGAATAATTTTCTGGATTATATAATATTAAGATAGTTTCATGTAGTAAACACCTTCTTGTGATGTCCATGGTATTTGAGCTGCATAAGTATTATCTCCAACCCTTGCCATACTGAGAGACAGACAACTGACATATGGGGAAACAGACTCAGGGCTAGAGAATTTCCCCCAGGGTCACTGCTATAAGGGGTGGAAAAGATGGAAATCCAGACATTTCCTCCTCCAAAGCCTGGGGTGTTACACCCAAACGACGTTGTATGAATATGGAAGGCTGAAACATATTGAGTTCAAAATCTGGGGAGACATTATTTCTTTCAAACAGCTATGATATTCTTTACCTACCATCACCCCTCACAGGACCACCATCAGACTAATCTAGTTTCCCCTCTACCTAACTTATAAATAGTGGCCTTGGGAGAAAGCCAGGCATGTAAGACTGGCATATCTGCATTAAATGAAGTCTCCATCTTTAGACAAAGTAGTTACCCGTCAGAGCCTCATTTGCAAAGTGTGGATAAAAACAAAGTGGGGAGATTAAATGAAATCATATTTGTGGACCATAGTCTGTCTTCAATAATGATTTCCAATGTTCCCTCATTTCTACAATAGTTGTTTACTGGTTTATTGGGCTCTAGTTTATCTTCTGTCTCTAGTCTCCATTCATCTTACATCATCATGCAATTAGGTTCTGGAATGGAAAAAGCCGCTGACCAGGGGTTGTTGGAGTGATACCTTTACAGAGTTCTGGGACATGCCACTTCACTTCTCTATGCACCAGGTACAGAAACTGCTTTGCAGCAAATGAATTCAAAAAGCTACCCTGGGCCACTTCCAGCAATCAAGAAACCCAGGGAACCAGGGAAGAAGCAGGAAGACAGTGGCAGAAAGTAGGAAGTGGTGATGCAGAAAGATGTAGCTTCCTCTACCATTAAGAACTGTCTAGGTTGCAAGAGGCAGAAAATCCAAACCAACTGAAAAAACACTAACAAAACAGGAATGGATTGGCTCATTAAATAAAATAGGGGCTCAAAGGATATTTTTAGGACTTGGTTTCTCTCTAGCAGGTCAGCTCTCTGTTGGCACTGATCTCAGACAGGTTATTCCCTATGGCTCAAAGTAGCCATAGCAGTTCTATCTATACACTTCCAATTCAGTGGAAAGAGTATACCTGTCTCTGCCCTAAAATTCTCAAAAGTCTCATTATATATTATATTGAGAGTAAGGGTCTGATTGGGCCATATGCCCATTCTTGAACCAACTGCTATGGCCAGGGAAATGAGATGCACTCATTAGTTTAGATCCAGATCATATTCCCAACTCTGCTGCCAATTATTGAGGCCAGAGCAACATTATGTATCGTTTAGTTTGCTCCTAAATCACTTCTGCTCTAGAGACTAGGATGGAGCCCCATTTGGGACAGAGGCAGGGATTTTTACCAAAAATCAGAAATACTAGATGTTACCCACAATGCTATCCACAAGTTAAAGGCTAGAGAGGACTTCATGGGACCTTGACAGCTTCATTAAGAGCAAAAGTCCTTTCATAAGAGGACCATGCACTTACATGCAGAAATGACCTGAGGTAGAGAAGGGCTTCTGTATTAAAGGACCTGAGAGAAGGCCAGTGGGCCAGGGCAAGGTTAGGGACTGGGAAATGGCTTGAAATAATGTTGGGAAGATAAGAGGAGCAAAGATTATGAAAAGCCTTGTAGGTTATTAAAGAATTTTGCTTTTAAGCACAATGGAAAGTCATTGGAGAGTAAAAACATTAAACCAGGGGTATGTTTTTTAAAAATCACTCTAGTAGCTTTATAAATTTAGAGCAGGAAGGAGATATTTATTTTACTCAAAATTATGTCTATTAAACTATTTAATTGCAGCTTTCCTGATGTATGACTCTAGGCACCTTACTTTTCTTAGGGCAAGAGAAAATACTTAATTCTTAAAGTCCTATTTATATTCGTTTCTAAAATACATATTTCTTATCATAAGAAACATGGAAATACCTGACTACATCAATATATAATGTCCACGAATTATTTTCAATTATATTTGAGTGCTGCAAACATCATATTACATAATTATTCTAAAATAAAGCAAATTAAACCTGAAACAAAAGTCCTTCCTATGACATTATCCCTGTTCTCTAACTTCCACACCCAGAGAAGGCACCCTGCCTGCCTGAATCCGGGTCCAGCTGGTGTCCGCATGGTCACTTGGTGCAAAGTCCAAGGGGATGTGCTTTCCTAAGTCAACGCAGGTGCTCCTGGTCCCCAAAGCTTAGGAAGGCCTTCAGCGTGGCCATCAGCAGGGACACTGTAGCAAGCAAATCTGTATAGCCCAGACACTGAAAGACATCAGAGAAGAAAGAAAAGAGCCCTTTCTCACCAACTGTTTCAGGTTGGTGGAGCCTCAGGCTAGTGAAAATGAGCCAGCACTAATGGTTTTGCTAATCAGAAACAGTGACCAAGATAAGATCTTAATTTTCTATTCCCTAGACCTTACAGTACTGTATCATAATTTATGAACTAATAACTTCATAGAATTATAGAGCCATGTAAAGCTAGGGCTAAAAATGACCGCTCTGTTACCTAAAAAAGAAGGAAGGCCCAGAGATGGGTAGATCGTTGATCAGAATCACACAGCAAGTTGAATCACTGATTCAAGAACAATTTTTTTAACTTAAATTCTATAGTTCAGTCTCTTGGGAAAACAAAACTGTGTTTATATATTTGCATGATGCTTTCAGTCATAATTCCAGGTATCGTTGTAATTTTAGAACAATATACCAAGCCAGGACCACTTTAAGCTAATTTCTCAACTTGGGGCTTCCTGGGCCATGTAGGAAGTATAAATATGAACCTCAAACATCTCAAAATGTGGTGGCTTAAAACAACAGTTATTTCTTTGCTGGTAGTTATGAATGCTTAGGGGAGACTTTTTTCCACCTATAGACTACATCAAAATTAACAAGTTCTCTGGTTGCCCTGATATGAAAAGATTTATTTTTTCTAGTCTTCCCTTTGACCCAAGAGATGGCATTTTCAGGGCCCCACCTCTTTACAAGTTTCTCAGCTGTTACTCCTCACCCTACATAAAACCAAAGACTTGTTCCCATGGAGCCCAGCTACTCCTCTGGTTTCTATTTTCTTCCTAATTTTTGATCTATGCAATTTTCTGTTACTTTATTTTTCCTTCTTTTACTTGCTTTAATTTCAGGTGTGCATTTGAAAGGCTGTCTATATTTAATTCAGTAAGTTTAGGTATTTTGTACTGAAAGAATTTATCAGAGTTTCAAGTCTGCTCACAAACCATATCTATTTTCACTCTCCCTATTTTTTTTTAATTTTTTTTAATGTTTATTTATTTTTGAAGGAGAGAGAGACAGAGAGTGAGCAGAGGAGCAGAAAGAGGGAGACACAGAATCCAAAGCAGGCTCCAGGTTCTGAGCTGTCAGCACAGAGCCTGATGTGGGACTTGAACTCACAAACCATGATATCATGACCTAAGCCGAAGTTGGACGCTCAACCAACTGAGCCACCCAGGTGCCCCTTCACTCTCCCTATTTTAATAAAGCTATCATAACCAGAATATACACTAGGCATATAGTGTAATTATCTAAGTCTTTGCTTTAGAGGAAAAGTGGACACAGACAAGGCATGACTGAGTTCCCCATGTTCACCTGAATTTAGAAATGCTTAGGAGGCTGAGTAAGAATCCTGAAGAATTTTGAAGAAATGGTGTGAATGTGGGATTGGCCATTTTAAAGATCTCAGTGAAAATGGTCTCCTATTAGAAGAGTATCTAAGAAACAACTTTGCCCCTCCACCCACCACACAGAAATGGGCCCGTATCAGAGATCCATGTCTGTATAACTAAACACCCCCCAAACTAGTGGCTATAAACAATTATTTATTTACTCACATTTCTGTGGGTCATAATATTGGCTCAGTGGAGCAGTTATGCTGGTCTTGTCTGGAGTCACTCAGGCAGCTGCTATCATCAGGCAACAGACTCAGACTAGGTGGTCTAAGATAGCCTCACCTGTAAGACTGGCAGATGATGGTAGACCTGTGTCTCCATTCTACTAACCCTAGTTCTTCACATGTGAGTAAGCTCCAAACTCAGCAAAAGAGAGAGACAAGGGCCACACATGAGTGGTTTTCAAGCTTCTACTTGCCTTGCACATGCTAATGTCCTATAGGCCAAGGCAAGTCACATGACCAGACTCAGCGTCAGTGTGGGAGGGGCCTTCAAAGAAATTCATTTACAGGCAGGTGTGGCCCCTTGGGGCGTTACTGAACCAATCTAGGTACCTCCAGGCCTAAGAGCTGAGCAAGGCCTCATAGCTTTGCTTTGTATAAGGAGCAAGGGCTTAGGGAAATTCTGGCTCCACCCATATGTGATCTTAGATAAAGGGTAATTCTATCCTCTCAAGGCCTCAGTTTCATCATGGAGAATAATTATTTCACAGTATTGTTGTAAAGTTTAAATAATGTATATAAGGTCTCTGCCCTCAACATGCTTTAGTTGACCTCATCCAAAAAATTATTTTTGTCTTGATCCTGCCTCTGCCTTAAGATTTCACTTTGTTACATCCTCTTTCCCTTGCTGCCGTGAAAATTTTCATTAAAGAGACATTCTGATTTGAAAATATATGCCCTCTAAAAAACAAATAAAAAGCAATATAGAACTCTATAGAACTGGAAATAGTGGCTCCTTGTCCACTGTTTGGCCCTCCCTTTTCATTTTGCACTATCCTCCTCAGTGAGGGTCCACACTTTATGTTAACTGCAACTCACTGATGACTCTCAAATCTGCACATCCAGTCCTGTCCTCTCCCATTCATTCACCCCCTGCTCGATGTTCATTTCCACTTGGATGTCCTAGAGCAGAGGTTCTCAATTTTTTAGCATTTGCCAGAATCACCTGGAGGGCATGTTAAAATCCTGATTGCTAAGCCCCACCCCAGCATTATAATCAAGTAGATCTGAATTTTTACTACATTCCCAGGTGATGCTGATGCTGCTGGTCTGTAGGCCACACATTGGAACCACCGGCCTAGAGTCACTTCAGTTCAACTTGTGCAAAAAACAACCACTCCTCTTCTAAAACCTCCCTCTTCTGAATTTATATAATGGGCAATGGCATCAATCCAGTTGACCAAACTAGAAACCAATTGGAATAAAGATGCTAAGCAAAGTACAGATCAAGCTGCTTCGGTTACTGTTTCTTTCTTCCTGATTTCCTAAACGGCTTCAGTCCTCATCAATTTCATTACCTATTAAACAGAACCACCTGGTGATAAAGTCAAATATCTTTTGCTTTAAAATACTGTCTCCTCATTTTCCATGACTGATGCAGAGGATTACGTAATTTTGTCATTCACCTGGCCTATTGATAAGGTAAATTAAATAAATTTTGCCCCCGGAATCAAGGTGTTTAATAAAGTCTATGGGTAAAGTATCTTCAGATGCCAAGGAAAAGAGAGGAGGGACTCTTCCAAGTTGAAAGGTGAAGGTCACACTAGGAAACCAATTTCTCCTGTCATTTCTTATAATTACACTCCACCTTCTACCATATTGTAAGGGTTGTTACAGTGTTGACAAGGGACTAAACCTTGTATAAAGCTGTTTCAGACTCACCTTTGCAAAGCTAGTCTGGAGGCATTCATGTCTTAGTGCCCATGGTGTCTAACCAAGTGTACAAATCTCCCAGATTTCAGAAGCTGAATTTTTCTATAAGTTTTCCAACTATGGAAAAGGGAGTCCTAGGTCTCTCTCAACTAGCGCATTTTACTAGTTTCTCCTTAGCTACTCTCCCTGTCTCTACTTTGCCTCCTCCAACTTATCTTCTACTCCTTCAGAGCATTCCATCTAAAACCTGGGTGACATAAGGTCACTCCCTTACTTTAGCATTTATAAAGCTAGTCATTGATTGCCTAGAGGAAAGCACAGCCAACAGTTTGTTGTTAAGTACAAGAGAAGTTGAAGCCAGGGTATAAAAGTTCATTAATGCCATTCACAAATTTTTGACTTTTATCCTACAGGCAATAGGAAGCCATAGAAAATTTAGCAAAGGAATAACACACAGGATTTGTTATTATTGTTTTCATGTCATTGTTTTCACTTTGATATTAGTATAGAAGGTATGCCTGGGGTGGAAAGATGCAGCACTAGCAGACCAGAGATGCGGAAACTAGTTAGGAAGCTGTTTTGATAGGGTAGGTAAGAGATGATAAAGAGGAACTGAGTAGTATCTACTCTTCAAGAAATGTTTGTGGTGGTGGTGGTGGTGGTGGTTGAATGAATGATCCAGGTTGGCAATTTTGAAACTATATAAATCTCAGTTAATACTATTGTTAGGATGATGAAGATATAATAGCCTGTGTCTTCTCTGTGCTCTTGACTGAGATGAGATCATCCAAGGTTGCTAACTGTATTAGCATTTCATAAGCTGTTGGGAGAACTTGGGCCATGAGCTGAGGATGAGCTTCCTAAGTCCCCCAACATCCAGGATTAAATCAAATGCATCACAGTGATCAGCATGGCCTTTGGGCTTGTCACACTTAACAGCATTTCCTACCTCTCTGTCCTGAGAATTAGATCTTCCCCATGGAGGCAATCATATGCATTTAACACTGGTATGATAAATTCTTTCTTATTTGGTTTTTAAAATTAAGAGAACTGAGCAAGGCAGCAATTCCAGATTGTGTGAGGAAATGTGATAATGATTGGCCTTGTGGGCTCTGGCTCATTTTCTCCCGCCCCTAACTCCCATTGCACCCTGTTTCCCGTGAGGTTCTGGGCATCTCAAATCAGTGCAGCTGGGCAGAAGAAGCTGGAGGAAAAAGTCCCACAGGGCAATTTTTTGTTTTCCAGCACTTAAACTCTCAAGACAATTTTATAATATAAACTAAATTAGATTTAAAATATTAGCCCTAAAGCAATTGCACAAATTGTAAAAGAGAAAAAAACCAGCAGAGCCCACAGAGGCCTTGCCTATAGTACATGCCTATTAAATATTAGACAAATCTAAATCAGGGTTCATAAATTCATAATAAATAATTAGGAATATAATGAATAAATCCCATAGTCCCATGTGGTTCATTCTTTGTACTATATAAACCATTTGAAATTTTATTAGGTGTCTCCAAAAACTAAGTTGTCAAAGGAAAATGCGCAATTTATTTAACGTAGAAAATTTTGAAACTTCTCTCTCCAGGACTGCCTCTTTCAGTATCTTCCACATAGAACACAGACTATCCTCAAATATCTCTCTTTCTCACTTTCAACACCCAACCCTCAAACATGCTGACTGCTATCAGGTGCCCAGTCTCTCTGCTCCCCCACCCCTCCCTCTCAGCGCTCTCTCTCTCTCCCTAATTACCATTTCTTTAAGCTTATTATGCATTTCCTCTAGCTTCTCTGATTTCCTTCATTTAGAAGGTTTCTCTGCTTTATTTTTTACCTGGATTCTGTACAACAAAGAAGAAAATTCTTGCCAGAAGAAAAAAAGGCAGAAGGGCAGATTGCAAGAATTGGAACTGGGATCATTTTTGTCCCTGTTATACATTAATATTTAATTCCTGGTATAGGAGAAACCAAGAATAATATGAAATACATTACTGACTTTGACTATATCAGAATTAGGTGGTTAGGAACAGGAGCTTCAGAATCAGAAAAGGCTGTGTACAGATTCTGATTGTGCCATTTACTACTTCCGTAGGCTTCAGTATCCACATTGCAAAATGGCAAGAGGGTGCATTAGGATTGAATTGGATAATTCACGTAAAACATTCAATAAAGTTCCTGGAAACTTCTATTAT
Organism: Leopardus geoffroyi; assembly: GCF_018350155.1. Lineage (NCBI taxonomy): Eukaryota > Metazoa > Chordata > Mammalia > Carnivora > Felidae > Leopardus > Leopardus geoffroyi. The sequence goes on from NC_059333.1 coordinate 126,050,148, forward strand.
AATTATTAATAAATATTATGAACATTTTATTACAATTATTCATACAAAAATTATGAATATTTTAGAATCATTATTCATTCTTATCTTGGGGGAAAATAGTCCATGGGGAACAGGAATTCAGCCCAGAACAATCCTTCCTATTGGCATAAGACATTTAACAATCCAGAAAACAAGTTATTTTCCATCCTCAATGCTAAAGAAGTAAATGACATTTTCCCCATTGTCATAAAGTATCCCTGCCTTTTCTTATGGTCACATGCTTAGTACAGTTCCTTGCAACTCAATACACATCAATGGATGTTGAAGCAACGGATATCTTGGGGACACTAGATGAGAACCAGTAGCAAAGAGCCTAAAAGTACGCCTGGTGATGGAATGAAGTATGTGCATGTCCTTAGTCACTCTTGGACTATTCTGTCACAGTTGTTTGAATGTGAATAGCTCACATGAGTTGTCCTTCCCTATCAATTGGCAAAATACGTGATTCATTTGGTCACTGATTCACGGGACACTTTTGAGCTCCCACTGTGGTAGTGATACAGAGGTATCATAGACCAGTGCTTCTGAAACGTGAATATACTCCCAAATCACCTGGGAATTCGTTAAAATGCAGGGTTTGATTTAGCAGCTCTGGAGTGGGGGCCTGGAATTATACATTTTTAATAAGCTCCCAGATGAAATGCACACTGCACATGAAGTTTGCTACTCCAAGTCTAAGCCTCAGACCAGTAGCATGTGTAGGTTGTCAACTTAAGGACGCTGGTGCCAATTAATCCAGTTGAATTAGCTCCCTTCGGTTATTTTGTAAAGATTCCCTAGCCCACATAGCTGTATCCATCTGATTATATGGAGCTGAATCAGAGGGAGAAATAAGAGATGCATATGTGAGAATGGCCACCATTGTAAGGAGGGAGGAACCCAACCGTATCAGGTTTGTTTGACTTTCTGAAAGACTTCCCAAAAGCTCAGAAATGGCAAATTCCCAATTCTAAGTGTTTCCCTGTCTCTTCATGGGCTGCCTTACTGAGAAAGTCTAGATGTGGAGGAAGACAGTGGGAAAAGCGTGGGTACCATACTGTAGCCAATTAGATGCAGAACTAGGCTCTGCCTCTTTCTACCTAGTCACTCAGCTCAAATAAGGAAACCTCATGCTTTAATCTCTAAATATCTAAAATGGGAATGCTTATCACACCTACATCAGAGGCTTGTTGTATTTCATAACATGATTTGCACAGAGCACCTAGCACAGTGTCTGCAGTGACCATTAAATGGTATGTGTCATTATTATTGTTATTAATAAAACTGGGAGCCATGATAAATATTCTTTATCAGTGCTTTGTCAAGGCACACTGGAGAAAGATAAATCTAAATTAGAGCCCATACTCGGACTCATGTGGCTTTAAATCAGACCCTTAATGTTGTGTGAGCACAGGTGTTTTGTAGTTTGGTTTCTCTGTTAACATGAGGGAAAAAAAGATGATCAAAAAGAAGAGAGAGAGAAAACAATCACTATTTGAAAGTGAATGAAGGGCGCCCCCCTCCTCCCCAGCCCCCCCCCCCTTTTTCTTACTTTGACATCTCAGTGTGTTTTTTTCTTTTAGCTGTGAGTTCTGGGATAGGTGATAACTGCCAGTAATAGGATTAGCATTGATTTCTTTAGCAAGAACAGAGATGTGGCAGTTCCAGCCATTTCCTGAACTGCCAGCTTTGAAATATCAAAAAAATAGAGAGAAGAAGAAAAAAGAAAAGAAAGAAATGAAAAGAAAGAAATCTGGGGCGGGGGGGGGGGCAGATACAGCTTTTAGAGAAAAGGAAGTGTGTGTGAATTCACCCATGCATGTCTGTGTGTGGGTATATGGACACATGTGCACATAGAAGGATATAGGAACACTCAGACACGTGGAGATCATGCGAATGTTTTGTTGTTCCATGATAAAGGATCAAAAGCTCTGTTTCTGTTCTGCTTCAAAAAAGGTTTTAACATTCATTTGGCTTTCTTTTTCTTTCACTTGTGAACACATTTACCAGCTGATCTTTCATAGTTATCCTTGAATCCTGACTTTTGTAACCTTGAAATTCAAACAAAGAAATGTCTCAGAGAAACACTGTGCAGCAGGCCCCACCAGACTCACACCCTCAGAACTCCATTTCTCTAAGTCCACAGGAGACCAAAATAAGGGTCAATTTCTCCAATTCTCAACCAAAGCATCTCCTTAAAAATAGCTGGTGGAAGTCTTCACCTCCCAGCTTGGGGGGAGGGAGGGAGTTGACGGTCTGCTGCTTCTCCAATGTGTCAGACACAAAGGCAAACAGGATGACACCCAGCCCACCAGTTTCTGGGGCTAAAAACAAAGAGAAGGAAGAGGGGGGCAAAGGGTGGACTTCATTCACAGACTTTGAGCTACTTTGAAAGCAAAACTAGTGTAAAGCAATGCAAGGTCAGCCTATCAGGCCAATCCCATAAATCAGAGCTTGAGGATCAACAATTTAGAAATAGGGAATTTTCTGGAAGAAAGAAGTAGGCAAAGGGGTAGTGAGAAATGGGTCTCTTTGATGTCTCTTTGGTTTGGATACATATCTGACTCAATACAAGTAGGGAGGAAAAAAGGAAATCACTTTAAGGAGGAAACCCATTAAATCAGTTGATTGAGGATTTTACTTAGCAAATTATCTTATCAATTATGATATCATTTATGATGATTATCATTATCAGCTACTATTAAGTGAATAGAAATTATGTACCAGGAACTGTATGAAGTCCTCTGTATGTACTCATTAGATCTTTTAATCTTCATGAAAGAAGACAGTGTCTATTTACATCTTACAGATCAGGAAACTAAAGCTCAGATGAGTTACGTGACTTGCTGAACAGTACACAGCATCGAAGGAATAAAGCGTATATTTAACTCCAAATCTGAATGATTCCAGTGTCCAGTATCTCTTTAATTACACTATTAACTCAGCATAATTTAGTCACTACCTTTCCTTCAAGGATATTGTATTTCTACTTGCTGAGACACCATCTAATGAGAGCCACTTCGCCACATTCATTTATTCCTTCACTAACCATCCAATCAGCATTGTTTGGGCACCTGCTATATGTCAACAGATTCAGGCCACTGAATTCAAGGATGAATCAGTCAAGGTCCCTGACACAAAGTGTTCAGGGCCACGTGGAACAGACTAAGCCAAGGATAGCACAGAGGAGAAAATAACTTGAATGGTATCTTCACAAAGATGCGGTTCTACCTGAACTTGGGCATTTAGTACAAATGCATAGTACTATGTACATCATAGTAAGCAATTTTTTGGCTGACTCTAGTCAGCAGCCTCAAAATGCTCAAAGAAAAGAAATCCTATTGAACCATGTATATAAAACACCTTATAACAACCAGTTGAAAAGTTGAATACTAACTTAAAGAGTTATCAACCCAAGTAATTATTTTACTTGTTGCTTTTTCTCACTGAAATAATGTTTAACAGTATACATATGCTTTTTAAATAGCATGTATGCCTTTATTTCTGATTTCTAATACTTTTCTTTGAAAATAAGAAGGAAAAATTAATATATTACTCAGATTTACCCAGGGTTAACATCTTATATATTTCCTTCAAGTACATTTTGTTCGAGTATATTTCTATACAGTTATCTATTTTGTTCACACAACTAGATTTATAATATGTATACTGCATTTAAATGTTTTTACTCACAATTCTGTCTTTACAATGAACCTTTAGCATTTTCCTAGGTGATTAAACATTCTCTGACATTATAACTTCTAACGGTTCTCCAGCATTCATCTATTGCATGCCCCATTCCATCTCTGCTGTGTAGAGCATGTAGATATTTCCCTTTCTGTTGTTGTATTGTAAATTATACTGCAGTGGATGTCCTTGTATATGGATCCTTGTGTGAATCTATAATTATTTCCTAATGATAAATCCCCAGGTGTGTTATTATCTCATCAAGAGTTTGAAACCATTTTAAAGTTTTTGATATATATTTCTAAATATATATTCAGAAATACAGAATCAATTTCCCCTCCCAAAAGCAGTGTGTAAGAATACCCATTTCTGCATTCTCACCAATACTGAGTATTTCCATTTAAACCACTTTAAAAGTATTTCCCAATTGAGTAGGCAGAAAATTGTATCTTGTTTTTATTTGCTTATCACTGAATACTGATGAGGTTAGACATTTTTCATACATTTATTATCCTCTTGTATTTCTTCTTTCGTCATTTATTCATGTCCTTTGCCCATTTTTCAATTGCTGGGCTTATCTCTTTCTTATTGATTAGTAGGCGTTCCTTATAGATTAAGAATATTAACCCTTTGTTTGTCAGAAGTGCTGACACAGCCTTAAATACTAGCTTGAGCACATCATATTTTCCATTCCTTAAAGTTCAACTCAGACTTCCCCAAAGCTAAGTAAGCCAGCTACACCCTGTGTCCTGACTTCCAAGCACACAAAGCCTATTCTTTCTGTAGCCTTCCCAGCCTATAAATATAGCTCAGAAGCATGTTAAAGATTTGCTAATTGTTTCATTTGTGCTAAGCTTGTCCCGCCCTATCCCTCCCAAGCTCCTTGAAAAGTTTATTGAAGATAATAAACTATCTAAAGCTTCTAGCTATCTCCTTGCTATCTCTATTACAGGTTTACCCCACTATCCAAAAGTAGAGTGTTTCTATGAAATCTTTTGTAAGCTGAAATTGTATAAACTGAAGAATCAATTACCATTAATTTATATGGAAAATTTGGGGGGCATCCCCAGATCCAAAAAATAACCTCTCTTACGCCTTTCTGATACCTTAGGACACATCTTGCTAACAGATGCACAAAATAAATGGAAATAAAGTACACAAGCTAACAGACACAATTCAGAGCTACGGTAGCTTGGTGCTGAGATGCTGAGGGTAGTTCCTGGGGAAAGAGCTTAGTGGTATCACTCTTGCTACTCAGGTATGTGCTGCCTATGTAATGGCTCACTGCAAAAGAAATACTGGATACTATTTTTGTTTTTTGCCTTTTTTCGGTAAACACAAAAATCTTTGGATTTCTTTCAGGTTAGTGAAAACAAGTACTAATGTAGGTCTTTCATAAAAGCAAATTGGCATAATAGGAACTTTCAAAAAGCAGGGCATACCTGTATTTACCAAACAACCACTTATTTCTCTGTCTTCACACTATTCCCTCTCTAGCCTAGATAAGAGAGACCATGATTTCTAAACACTCTTCCAAAAACTTGGCTCTTATTTGTGCCTAATATACAATTTTAAAGTAGGATGTTTTAAGAATGATATCAAGGCCACAAAATGTAAGCATGATCAATTGAATGAAGCTTAATACTTATTTTTTTGTTAGCATAAATTGGACCACCTGTGACTGCTCTGAAGTGATACGATAGAGATTTTACTCTCTTAAAAAGAAGGAGACAGGAACAACCTGAAGATTGTGGCTTTTCATGAATTCTCTCTGATCATCTTGTTATGGAGGTAAATAGAAGGAATGGGAAATGATGCTATTTCATTCTGGCCCAATCACTCTGGATTGTGGTTGCCAAAAAATATATAGGTCATTCAGCTAAATTTGAATTTCGGATAAAAAATGAATTTCAGATCATTTTTAATCAAAGTATGTCCTATACTTTTGAAGTTCAAATTTAACTGGGTGTACTGTATTTTTATTTGCTATATCTGGCAACCCCTGGATAAAAGCCCACTGGGCACTAGCAACTTGAACAGAAGACACCTACATCAACTTGCCTCTGGTGCAGATTTAAGAAGAGAATTTGAGGAGTACAAAAGCCATTTGGAATTTATGTATTGTATCTATCCACAACACTAGATTTGAAACATTCTTCCCTTGTTAAAGGAGGAAGCTTAAAAAAAAAAAAAAAGCATCCTGAAGATCCAAAGTAAGAGGAGACTATAAAAATGATTTCCTGTAGGACCTAGAATACATTCCTAGAAAATTGTTCTGCATTCTTAATTGGATACAAGAAGATTCGCCCTCTACAGAACAGGAACAGAAACCCATGAGGTACAAGTGAATCAGGAAGAGATCAAAAGGGAGATAGGTGGGGTGAGGAATTATTGAAAAGAGACCAAAAATTAATTAACAGCACTAAAACCTCCTTTGACACAATAAAAAAGTAGAACTACTTTTAAAATATGAAATCTTTCAGGTAGGAGGAAAACAGGAAGCTTTCTTAGAATGTAGAGGAAACAGACAACAACAAAAAAGGAGAAAATAAGTGCTACTTTGAAGCCAGAGGTGGGATAAACAATATTAGAATTATAAGTGCTTTAGAAATTATAGGAACAGGTCATATAAAAATAGGGCTGAAGTTCTGGTTTGGGGTAAGATTAAGTAGGTACACACTGTCTTGCTGTCCCAATGAATGCAGCTTTAAAACCTGGACAGAATAAATGATAAAACTGTCAGAAAACTGAAAATTAAATAGTAGTAAGCAGAAGAGACTTCAAAGTATCACTGAAGCAATGGTAAGGTTACCCTTTTTTCCCACCAATATCTCCCAACCTTATCTCAATACAACCCAAAACCCATGAGTTTACACCTAGATACAGAGAATGCACAGGAGTGGCTTTAGTAGTTCTGGCTCCAAGAACGGTAAATGGAACTCCCAATGCTCAGATAGAGTATAGAAACACCAATTTGTTTCCTTTGCTCCATTCTTGAGCACCCCCAGCCTCCAAACAAACCCATAGTAGTAGCAGCAACAGAAATCCTCAGGAGCCAAAACCCTGAGGGGAGGTTAAGTTTTTTCCACCAATGTCACTGCACATTCTCTCTCTCACACACACCTCTCTCTTTCTCTCCTGTCCTTGTCACTTTATTTTGGACATAGGAGGAGTAGCAGAGGTAGCAGGTAGAGTAGCTAATGCTTTTAGATTTCTGGATAGAATACTGAAAAGGGGAGCCCCAGAAAACAAAACAAAAATACAAAGAAGATGACAAAGAAGGGGGAGCTTGGGGACACAAACCCATAAAGTTATTTACAAACTCTTGAGCTCAGCTTTGATTATGCTTGGGTCTTATCCTAAATAGAATACCAATAATTTGAAAACTAAGCAAAAAAATCATCACTCAGCTTCCAGATTGGCCATTAGGTGGCACACACATTGGCCAAATCCAAAGAGTACTGGCAAGGCTCTGAAAATTTAACAGATATTGGAATCACTGCTCACAGAAGACAGATTGAAACTCGCAGCCTAAACCCAACCAAGTGAACTTCCTGCTAAAACAAAAATATCAACATTCTTCACAGTCTTTAACAACACTGTGTCTCATAGTAATCAAAACACCCAGGACACAATGCAAAATTACTCAGCATGTGATAAACAAGGAAAGTATCAGCTCACATGGGAAAAGACAATCAAAGATACCAACCCCAAAATGACACAGATGTTAGAATTATCTGACAAAACCTTTAAGGTAGCTAATTTTTTAAGTGCTCAAAAAATAATATCTTAAAACAAATGGGAAGATAAAAAGTATCAGCAAAGAAACATTAGACATTAGAAAGAAACAAATGGAAATTTTAGAATATAAAAATAATGTAAGTGAAATTTAAAACTCAGTGTATAGACTCAAGAGCAGAATGGAGATGACAGAGAAAATGATCACTAAACTTCGAGGCAGTTCCATAGAAATAATCCAATCAGAAAATAAAGAAAAAAATAGATTTAAAAAAATGAAAAGAACTTCAGGACCTGACAGATAATCACAAAATGTCATCCAAGTCCTAGAAGGAGAGGAAAAAGAGTACAGTGCTAAGGAAGGAATCAAAGACGACCAAAATAAATAGAGAGACATACCATGTTCATGGATTGGAAGATTCAAATAGTAAAGATTTCAATCCTTACCCAAATTGATCTATAGATTTAACATAATTCCAATCAAAATCCCAGTAGTAGTCTTTGTAGATATAGACAAGCTGATTCTAAAATGTAGAAAGTCAAAGGAGGCAGCAGAATTAAAACAATTTTTAAAAGAATAATACATTTGGAGGACTCATACTAGCCAATTTTAAGATTTGCTAAAAGCTATAGAAGTCAAGACAACATAGATTGGCAAAAAGATAGACATATGGATCAATGTAACAGAATAAAGAGTCCAGAAAAACACCTATAAATATGATTCAATGTAACAGAATAGAGTCCAGAAAAACACCCATAAATATGGTTCCACTCAACAAATTTTTAAAACAAGACCCAAAAGCATCAAACTGTTTTCATGTAACTTAACTGAATTCCAGAAAAAAATTTAAGAGTATATCCAGTATCCAGCAAAAAAAAATCCATGATGTCTATAATCAGATCAAAAATTACCATGCACGGAGCACCTGGGTGGCTCAGTTGGTTAAGTGTCTGACTTAATATCAGCTCAGATCATGATCTCAAGGTTTTTGAAATTGAGCCCCACTTTGGGCTCTGCACTGACAATACAGAACTTGCTTGGAATTCTCTATATCCCTCTCTCTCTGCCCCTCCCCTACTCTCTCTCTCTCTTTCTCACTCTCTAAGTAAATAAATAAGCTTTAAAAATTACCATGCATATAAAGAAGCAGGAAAATGCAACTGCAATGAGGAGAAATGTCCATCTATATTAACTCAGACTGGTTACAGATATTACAGATAGCAATCTAGTATATTAAAACAATTACTATAACAATTCTCTATGTTTAAAAACTTAACTAGAGAGATGGACGAATTTTTTTAAAGTCCCAAATCAGATTCCTCAATATAAAAATCACACACACACACACACACACACACACACACACACACACACAGAAGAAGGGATTAACAGCAGATTAGACATTGCAGAATAAAAAAAATAGTAGACTTAGACATAATACAAACTATCCCAAATTAAGTACAAAAAGAAAACAATAATAATGATAAAAGAACAGCATCAGTGCAGTGAACAATAAATTCAAGAGCCTATTTATACATGTCATTGGAGTCCCTAAGGTGGAGATGAGGAAAAAAAATGTTTAAATAAATAATGATTGAAATTTTCTACATTTAATTAAAACTGGAAATTCACAGACTCAAAAGCTTAAGGACTCCAAGGACAAAAAAAAACATGAAGGTAACTACACCAAGGCATACATAAAAAAATTGCTGATAATCAGTGATAAATAGAAGCCATCAAAACACCCAGAGGAAAGGGGCACCTGGGTGGCTCAGTCAGTTGAGTGTCTGACTTTGGCTCAGGTCATGATCTCACAGTTCATGAGTTTAAGCCCCACTTTGTGAATTTGATCTCTGCATCTGGCTCTATGCTGACCACATGGAACCTGGAGCCTGCTTCAGATTCTGCGTCTCCCTCTCTCTCTGGCCCTCCCCTGTTTGCTCGCTCTCTCTTTCTCTCTCAAAAGTAAACATTAAAAAAACTTTTTTTAAACACCCAGAGGAAAAAAGGACTTGTACAGAGGATTAAGATAAGGATGACAGAAGGTTTCTTATCAGAAATAATACAAGAAGACAAATCAATCTGTAAAGTACTAGAGAAAAAATTAATCTAGAATTCTATACCTAACAAAAATATCTTACAAAAAAATAGTTGATATGAAAGGAAAAAGTGGGGGAGAAATTGATGTTTTGAGAAAAAGCTGAAAGAACTGATCACCAATAGACCTGCATTGCAGAAAAAAAAAGTTAAAAGAGATCCTTTACACTGAAGGAAAATAACACCAGATGGAAATATGGATCTAGACAAAGAAATAAACATACTTCCATTCAAACATTTGTATTTAAATGTTCACAGTAGCTTTATTCCTAATATCTAAAAACTAGAAACAACCCAAATGTCCACTAGCAGATGAACAGATAAATACATTCTGATATATCCACACAACGAAATATTACTCAGCAATGAAATGAACTAGTAATACATTTAACAACATGGATGGATCTCAAAATAATCATACTAAGTGTAAGAAGCAAGATAATAAAGCAGTAAATACTATATGATTACATTTACATTAAATTCTAGATAATATAACTAAACTATAGGGACAGAAGATCAATGCTTTACTAGAGATGGGGGCGGGGGATATGGGAAGAAGTGAAATGTAGGAATTACAAGGAGGCAGAAAGAAACTTATGGGGGCAATGAATATATTCATTATTTTCCTTGTGATGGTTTCATAGGTGTATGCATATATCTAACTTATCAAATTATAAACTTTTAAATATGTGCAGTAAACTTTAAATATTGTATCTAAGTTAAACCTGAATAAATATATTTTTAAATAGGGAGAGGTCTGATATTTCCCACTGAGCGATGGTGCCTAGTCTTTCCCAGTTAACAAAACACTGACATTGAGATAATCAAAATTGACATTAAAGATGGAAGCATATCATCATGCAAGATCCCTGACAAATGGTTACTCTAAGGAGTCCTGCTTTCTTGAAAGGTAGAGAAAAAACTTTTCATTCAATAATTTTTGGGCATGTAATCCTAATTCTATAAATATAGAACTTTTTAAAACAAAATTGTTAGTTGAAATAAATCACTAGATAAATGTCACATAATTAGGAAGCATAACAAAAGTCTATACCTACACTGTGAAACAAACTCATTATTAGGGTATTAGACTGATTCTACCTCTGAGGAAATAGAGGCTCAGAGGCCTTGAGTTGGCAAGTTAGCTCAGGATCATATAGGAAGTAAAGGGCAGAGTTGGAACCATTGTATAGGGCCTCCCAACTCCAGAACTACTGTTTCCTACACAACACATATCTGATTTTACCTCTTGGCTAAATCCATTCATCCATGATCTGGAATGGCAAGGCCATCACCTATGGCTATTTCAGTATACTCACTGAAGTTTTATATTCCTGGCATTCATAGGGGAACAGTTAACATACTACTTCTCACATTTTCTTTTCTCTTATTTGGAGAATTGCCTTTTTCCAACAATTTTCCTAAAATGCATCCTTTATTTGTTCTCTCCCTCCTGTCTTAACTCTAACCCATCAGCAAGTCCTGTGGGAGCCACTTCCGCAATATACTCCAAGCCAAGTCACTTCTCTCTGCCCCTACCACACAGTCCCAGTTCAAGCAGCAGCATCTCTTCCCTGATGACTGTCCTTTGTTCATAATATGAGTAGCACATTTTCCCTTAATTTGTTCATTTGCTTTTAAACTTATTTATGTTTTGAGGTTTTCTTTCTTTCTATTCATATACATGTATTTTATTATTATGTACTCAAATTTATCAGTCTCTTCATTTATGACTTCAAAACTTCATATTTAGAAAGGCCGTTCCTAACTCTTGATTTTTTTAATGATTTTATTTTTTAAGTAGTCTCTACACCCAACGTGGGGCTCAAACTCACAACCCTGAGATTAAGAGTCTCATGCTTCACCAACTAAGCCAGCCAAGCACCCTCCTATCTCTTCATTTTCAATAAACAAACTTACAAGACTGAGCAGGATTTAGATCTGTGATACTACCTGAACACATACTTCAAGTTTTCCCCAAACTTGGAAGTTTACTTACAGCTTATAGACTAAGGTACCTCAATGCACAAAGCTGCTCCAAAGGAATATACCCACTTTCCAATCTCTTAACCCTCAAGCTAGACTTTAGGAAGCAATACTCAAAATCTAGTAGACTCTTTAGAATATGATTGTTTTTGTACAGTTATTCAAACCTTAGGCTGCCATAATAGATTTTGACTTTTATAAGTACTTCAAAATACTTGAGTGCATAAACATTTGTCTACAATCAGAAACAATCACTACTATTAAGTACATAAATTTAAAATTTTTCTAAAATCATGAAAATAATAGAGAAAATGAAACATTATATATTGATTCAAGCAAGCTGCAAAAACTGAGATAGTTGGGAAAATGTGAATACTAACTATATATTTGACAATATTAAAGAATTTTTGTTAATTTAATTTTGGAGTGATAGTGGTAATATGGCTGTTTTCTTTTAAAATAGTACTTAACTATTGGAGACATATACTGAAATACTTATGGATAAAATGATAAAAGTCTAGGATTTGCTTTAAAATATCCAGAGATAGGGGCGCCTGGGTGGCGCAGTCAGTTAAGCGTCTGACTTCAGCCAGGTCACGATCTCGCAGTCCATGAGTTCGAGCCCCGCGTCAGGCTCTGGGCTGATGGCTCAGAGCCTGGAGCCTGTTTCCGATTCTGTGTCTCCCTCTCTCTCTGCCCCTCACCCGTTCATGCTCTGTCTCTCTCTGTCCCAAAAATAAATAAACGTTGAAAAAATAAAATAAAATAAATAAAATATCCAGAGATATGTTTATGGTAAGGATATATATGAAACAATACTGGCCATGAGTTAATATTTATTGAAGATGGGTGATGGGTTCATGAGGATTTACTATATCATTGTCTCTACTTTTGGATTTGTTTGAAACTCTGCATAATATATTTTAGAGATAATATGTTAATTATATAGATTAACTGCTTTTGGAATAAGATTTATGAGTGCATCTAGGAGGCCTCACTGGAGGCTAAGTGACTCAATATCTATCCCCAAACCCCTTCCCCCTTGACTCTACACAAAGGCTGGGACATATGAATGCTCACTTTCCTAGCATGCTTTGCAGCTAGCTGTAGCCACATGACACAACTTTGGACAATGGGATGAAACTGCAGTTTGCTGGGATTTTTCAGAAAAGTTTTGCTCTTTTATATAAAAGTAGACAGTGTGGCTGGCTTCCACCTCTCTTTTCCCATCTTTGAATGGAATCTCAGTTCTGGCTTAGTGAAGCCATATTGCAACCGGGGGAAAACTAAATTGAAATACAAGCACCAGGTCTTTTTTTCACTGAAACATTGAAGTAAAACCATCAGCTACCCATCTCTGGGCATCTGAGACATCTATTTATGTTAAATGTAAATATATTTTTTAAATCCCATTTATTAAAATCACTGTAAGTCTGACTTTCTTTCACTTGCAACTAAATACCTTTCTAACTGACTCAATCTGTTATAGAGATTTTCTTATACAACAAAATTTCTGGTCTCCACTATGAAGTGATGGTAATATCCTTCAGTAACTGAAGTTTTCATTAATTTGAATTGGATACTAAAATGCCACTTTAAAAATTCTACTCATATTCCCTAAGCTTAGTTGGGTCATCTCACCAAGTATCTGAAAGCTGTTTAAAACTATTTTAAAGTAACTATTACAAAGTGAAATGAATTATTGTTTAATTAATAAGTTCATTAATTAATGACTAGTTCATGATAAGTTCTTTCCCTGGCCCTAATTTCATCACTGTCAATTGTACTTTTATTTAAGCTCTTGACTTCAGGGTGTCACAAGTCCCACCCTTCCTCAGATGGATGATAAATGTGTATGTGTCAAGGGCTCTAAGGAGATGCCAGGATGCCAGGCACAGGACATAGTCCCACAGCTGAGACTGCTCTTCTTCCCCTGAAGCCAGCTAAATGCTATGGTCAAGCCTTCACCCCCTTTAAGAGGTCCCCCCAAAATTAGGCGAGATGTAAGACTTTACCATCTGTCCCAAATTCAACCAGTTCCAGTTTGTGTTTAAACAGAATCATAACTACAGCTCAAAACTAAGTATCACCCAATTATTCATGGGAATGAAGAGCAATCACCAATTTCTTGGTACTTACTTTCTTTTTCTTTTTTAAAACATGGAAGCTTCACAAATTTGCGTGTCATCCTTGCACAGGGGCCATGCTAATCTTCTCTGTATCGTTCGAATTTTAGTATATGTGCTGCTGAAGTGAGCACTCTTGGTACTTATTTTTACTTAAAGGCTAAACATCTGTATGTTTCAGGTAAGATAGTCTGACTTAATTAAAGACAATGGTTCTATGATAAACACCTATCAGAGTATCTAGTACACTAGTAGGCCCTTAACAAATGTTTGATAATTAATTCACTAAATGCATTAATTAGGTAGTTAATAGATATTTAGAGTTCACAATAGATTATATTTCACATCAGGAGCCCCAACTTTGCCAACACTGCTGTACAAATATAACCTGTTTTCAAAATACACAATATTGTGAAATGTGTATATGATTATCCTTCATGAGATCAGGAATACATCCTTCTCTGGTGATATATCTAGAAACAAGTTCATTCATTCATTCATTTCCACACAACAGGGTGACTGCTCCTTATGTTAGTCACATTTCACCTCCATCAACTATCTCTTAGCACACTATCTCCAGTAATAGTGAGGACACCCAGCCCAATCAACACAAGCTAGATAAATAAATTATGTCCTGTTACCTCCAGGCAACAAACTCTGTAGTTAGACTGTCTGAATTAGAATCCTGACTCCAGAATGTTCACCTATGTAACCTTAGACAAATTTCTTAATCCCTCTCTTCCTTGGTTTCTTCATCTGTAAAATAGGGATGACAATCATAGTACCTACCTTATAGGATTATAGTGAGGATCGAAGGAGACTATAATGTGCTGATAGGTATTACATGTCCCATAAACTGTTAACTGATTCTAGTCATTGCATTATTTTCAAAACTTACTTTCCATACGATCTGCCACAGTGAATCCACAGGACATTACAACAGCAATTATTAGTCACCACAGTTTATAGGCAACTGTGTACAGGTCCTCTGGTTCTACTGGGAGTCAGCCATTATAACACAACATCTTATCACAGCCCTCCCAGCAGCCCAACACATGACTCAGCCATGCCAAAATCTATGAGTATGCATCACAACCCAGCTGGTATAGAACCAGGACAGAACTTGCAACAAGATGATCTGGATCCAGTTCAGCCTGGTATGTATTTAAGGGACATCATTACTCCTCAAAAAACCTGTTTCTTCATTTATAAAGTAAAAATGATTTTTACTTACTTTTAAAAAATAAACTTTACTTACTTTAATCCTCTATGTACCTCATTGTAGAGGATTAAACATCATAACGTAGTAAGAATACCTTTCAAATGTAAAGTGTATTGTATGCTGGGTATTATTATTCATCTTTGTATCACAGCTTCATTAATTCAAAATATGCTTAGTTCATTTCTGGCTGTTCCAGACACTGTGTTAAGTTCTAGGGGCATGGAAATAAATAACATACAGTAGCCAGAGTTGAATATATATTTGTTTGGTATATTATTTGTTAATTGGTCAATTAACATTGTTAAAAAACATTTGGACTGGAGAGCTTATACCCAATTTGAAAGAGACACAAGATGCCATATTGCATTTTATCATAGCAGACATGTGTCTTCCTCTCTTTGTGCACTCCCAGTGAGCATTTACATCTATAATAACATCGAAACGCTCGACTATAACCAAGTTTAATTCCCATAAATTCCCCTTTCTAGACTGTGAGCTTCTTGAGGGTATACCTATGCAGTTTTTCTTCTTTGTATCTTTGGTATTTATCTCAGAATACTGCATAAAGTAGACACTTAGAAAACATATATTTTTCAGTACCTAAATATGACCAACTCCCTTTAAGTGTCAGGGAAAAATAATGTCACAATTCAATCAAATCCTTTCAACCAGAAACCTTATGAATGCAGTTCTTTTTTTTTTTTTTTTTTTTTTTGTACCAGCATTGGGTGTGCACTACCTCTATGTACACAAGTATACACATCTGTACATAGGTAGGCTAATGGACAGCCTTGCTGAGAACATTACGTTTTAAAATACTCAGTAGCCATTCAGTAAATGACAACTTCTGATGGCCTAAGCTTTCAGAAAGAGTTAATGTACCTCAAAGAAGTAATCAGTGTAACTTTCCAACCAGTAAAATCAAGCCCCTTATATTCTATTTAATTTCCTAGGAGTTTTTATATACATATATATGTTCAGCATACATAGCCCCTCACACATATACCAGCACTATATATTTTTTTACAACATAGGGTTTTCTAGGATTGAGTAGTTTTAAACAACAGTATTTTATTATTTTAAGCACACCCACTGTGGAAACATTCTCGGGGCTCACTGCTTCTGCTATTGGAACATTTGTTTTTTATTCTGAATATTTCAGCACATCTATTTACCTGGCACTATATTTAGTACCACAGTGCCAAGATGGCATATATAAAGATTCAATTGCAATTCCCATCTGATGTCCCTTCCCTCTCCTTTTTACCCCCTTTTTTATGTCCACACTCTGAATTCAGCACAAAGTTGGTGTGTTTAATTTAAAAAGAAGTAAAACGCTCCAGGAGACGCCTCAGACCACTGCAAATCACCTACTTTATAGAGGCAGTAAAATTGTGTATCGGATTAGAAGTGATGCTGATCTGAAATTTATGATAACTTTTAATGGCATTATAATTTTTTTCCCTGTGCGCTCCATAACTGCGTCGTTTCGATGCACAGTGCAGTGAGATGAAATTTGTAAGGGAAGAACATTACCCAGGCAAGCCCAGGGGAAAAAAAAAAAGTCAGCAGAATAATGCAACAGCCCCACACGGGCGGATGGAAGCTATTCTTTCCATACACTATGTAGAGGCACAAACTCCAAACGACCCTTTGAAACTAAAGGCTACCCAGAGTACAGATTTTGTTGATAAAACTAGGAAATGTGGTAAAAGCAACCTCTTAAAAAAGCAGATACACGTGGCTTCCGCACACCACCTCGCCACTTTGGGGACTCTTCATGTCTCCTGGCTGAGAGAAGCACACTTGGGTGTCCTAAAGTAGTTTTCTGGAACAAACAGCTCTTTCCTAAGCTGGGTCTGTTGTCTGGTTTCCATGGAACAGCTCAACATCCCACTGGTTTCAAGAAAGCAAGAGGGGGTATCACAGGGTTAAAGACTTGTGAAAGACTTAAGACTTGTGTCTTAAGTTTGCAACTAAGAAACTGCTGAAAGAGATGAAGAACTCAAAGAGAGGAAGAGAGTAAAAGAGGGAGACATGAAAGAACTTTTGAAAAATTCCACAATTAATGTATATATTAAGTTCTAACTTGACATGTAAGAGAAAAACTCTCCAGAAAAGCCACCAGAACCAAAGGAGAAGACTTCTCTTCAACTCTTTTCTTCAGGGATAATCCAGCCTCTGTTCAAATACTTCCAAGAACAAGGGGCTCATTTCCAATTTAAGCAGTTCATGAATTCATTTATAAATTCATTAACAATATATTCAGCATAGTGCAGGCACTGCATGCTATTCTATTGTTTATTGTGTGTAACTTCTTGCCCACACCCTGGGAAGCTATGTTATCCATGGCCCACTTCACAGAGAATTAGAATAAAAGAAAATTAGAATGTGTCACAGCAAAGACTCTTAATGGCCATCCAGCCCAACCCCTTCATCTTACAGAGAATGAAATGAAACTGAGATCAAGAGTGGGGAAGTCAATTATCCAAGGTCACATAACTAATTCATTGCAAAACCTTAGTTAAAACCCACATCTGATTCCCCATCATATACTTTTTCAGGTGAGCCATGATGCTTTTTCTTCACAAATCATACACGTCATTGTCCCATGTGTCCAGCTTCTCAAGCTTATCTAGATGTTTCTCTCTCCTACTCTGGCTGAAAGGCTCTATAGCAAGTGTATGAGTCTTTAATCAAACAGTCTGGGAATGTGTATGTGGTCATTATCCTTCAGTTCTTAAGTAGGTTGGGAAGACAAATCCTTTTCTTCAATACCATCCATAATCTATTTTTCACTGACCATGGCCTCTTTTAACAGACTAACAGGGAAGAAGAAAATTCTCCCTTTACTCCCAACATTTTCAACTTCCTACCCAAAACTGAAAATCTTTTAGAGGACTCAATTTCTCCTTTTCTCTTCCCAACTCTTCTCTACTTCTCCTCTTCTCTACTTCTACCTAGTGCTTGTCTTTATTTATAAATATTACATGTTCTGAGGGACTTCAAACACTACCCCACATAGGGCTGACCTCTGCCTCTTCTAGGTCTGAACTTTGACATTTTTGTCAAATCATAATAGCATCAATCATAAGTTTCCTCCTGCTGAGATTTTTGCTTTTATATCTTTTCAAACTTGAGCTTCTTGAAGGCAAAGTTGCTACCTCAATTATTTTTGTCTCCCTAGTTCCTGACACACAGTGGAGGCTAAATTAATATTTTCAAATGAAGGTATGCAAATCAGCAGAGCTGGAAGTGAATGTGTGTTTTCAGTCTTATAGTCTATTTTGCTGTGTTTTAGGTTTATGGTCCCAGAAGGCAGCCCACCTCTGATTGAACCATATTTGGTTGCACATGTCACTGTCTTCCTTCTTCTCCCAACCTACAAGATACTCCTCTTTCCTGGGAGATTATCTGGATTCCTGTCACCTCACCCCATGTGCCTCTGGGGGGGTCTAGTTGGAGGGGCCAGATTTACCCTCTGTGTGAAGACCATCTCACACTTGTGTAGCTCTAATGATGCAGAAATTCTCCTTTCTCCATGGTGTCATGTGTCACCACTATTAATGTTGATTTCCCTTCATGTTTAAGGACTTTTTCTAACTTTCTTACTCAATATTACCTACCATTCCCTCTAGGAACCCATTATTTATTCCTTTAATACTCTACCCCCAGAAAGATGTTCTCTAGCAGTGAGGCCAACTTGGATGACTCACAGCAGATGTAATTGGTGAGCAAAATAGTAGTCAGACTGGCTTCATCCACTTGCCAACGCTGTGACCTTCTGTAAATTCCTTAAACTCTCTGTACCTTAGTTCCTTTTCTGTAAAGTATCTTGTGGGGTTGCTGTGAGCATTAAAGAAAATAGTGCCTATAAAACACTTAGCACAGTACAGGGCATACAGTAATTGCAAAATAGATGTCTGCTCTCATTATTGTTATCATTCTAAATTAGGAACGCAAAGGCAGTACACACCCTACTGATGCCCACAACCTCTTTTAGGTTGTGCTCATGTTCTAAAGCTTCACATAAACCTCATATTCTCTCATAAACAAACATATTTTTGGCCATGACTCTTTTTTTTTTTTAGTCTTCTTGTCTCCTCCTTGTTCACTTGACTGCTGTCATGTTCTAACTGCTGGGAGAGCCCTTGCCCAACAGAAAGTGTCCATCTAAATCTGCCCAAAAGGGAAAGCAAAGACACATGAGGAGGAGAAAAGAGCCCCACATTAGAAAGGATGATCTCATGTTGAGATCAGGGATCCTCCAAGTTCATTCTCTACCACCCCTCTGAAGGCAGTAGGCCTGAGCAAACTGACCTACCAGGTTGCATAGCATTTCTTCCAAGTGACGTGTAACCACAAAGCTAAAAACCTCAGCATCCAGGACCTTATGGTCTACCCTGGAGACTTGGGTTAATGATGAGCCAGCACCTTGGGTTTACTCTAAATCACTCCTCTTAACCTAATTATATGCCAAGGGGGAAATCCAATGTATTTGATCAAGTCTTGCTAGTATTTTCCTTGTCTAATTCCATTAGTCTCGTTGATGCAAAGGGTTCCTAAAGCAATTAAAGCAAGTGCTATCCCCTGAGAGCTGTGGGATGAATATCTCTTCCCTACTCTTCTCAGAACCTGGTTTTCCCTGGTGAATGGCATAGGCAGGGCTGGGCAGAGGACCCTTAAACAGGAATGGTGTCCTTCGGTGCCAGCAAATTAGGATCTGACTTCACTTCAATTAAGGGTGTTCTCAGATATAAAGTAAGTATATCAGCTGAGAAATGCGGAGGGAGGGGTGCTGTGTTCTTGGTGAGATTGTTCTTCACAATTCTTTCTCCCAGATGTTCATTTCACAAACTATATACATTTTATTCAGTCTCATTACAATCTATCTACCTAGAACTTCAGTGACCCACAAAATGCCTTCAAAGTCATTGGCCCATTTCAGAAGCCTCTAGTAGCCCATTAGAAATGTCAGTGCACACTCAACAAGCAGCCAGATCCAAATACGCTGAGGCTTAACCTCATTAAAATGTTTCCACGACACAGGGTCAAACTTATCTTGCCACGGACTCGTTTCCTCTCGCCAAACGCTGAGAAACCATTTTCTTTCTAATTAATTTCATCTAGATGAAACCTGCACAAATGTCAGTTCAACAAATTAAGACTTATTGATTATTGGCTTTTTAAAAATAGTTAATGGTTCTGTCCAAAGATGGAATATTTTAGGGACATCAGCAAGACATGTTAGCTTAGGTTGATTTTGGTGTTTTTGAACAATGAAAATAATGTTGTAAGCATCTTCCATAATCTTATTGCTCACTTTTCACCTAAAACTTCATTCTTGTTTTATAGTCATAAAATTTAACTAGCTAGAAAACCATATCTTCGAATTTGCTGGAAGAACAAATGCTACATTTATACTTCATACATGCTACTCTGGAGGTTGTCCATCTTGTTTCCCCTTTTTCTCTCCCTTTAAACACTGAAGAATGTTAAGTTTGTTCACCAGGATTGTTGATAGCAAAAGGGAGGGCAGAGTTAAAAATGAGATAAAACTGGAACGCCTGGGTGGCTCAGTCGGTTGGGCGTCTGACTTCGGCTCAGGTCATGTTCTCGTGGTCCGTGAGTTCGAGCCCCGCATCGGGCTCTGTGCTGACAGCTCAGAGCCTAGAGCCTGTTTCAGATTCTGTGTCTCCCTCTCTCTCTCTGACCTTCCCCCATTCATGCTCTGTCTCTGTCTCAAAAATGAATGTTAAAAAAATTTTTAAAAAAATGAGATAAAACTAAAATTCCTTATCAGAAATCTTGTTTCCTTTCCTTTCCTTCCTCCCTCCCTCTTTCTTCTTTCTTTCTTTCTTTCTTTCTTTCTTTCTTTCTTTCTTTCTTTCTTTCTTTCTTTCTTTCTTTCTTTCTTTCTTTCCTTCCTTCCTTCCTTCCTTCCTTCCTTCCTTCCTTCCTTCCTTCCTTCTTTCTTGGTTGATACTGGAAAAGGGTGAATGCCTTGACCTAGCCCATGAGTTTCTGGCATACTGTTAACCACTCACCAAGCCTTACTGAATCCTACTATATGCTAAGGTAAAGGTCAGAGGGGAATGCTGGCCTCAACTACTATTCTCAAGAGGATGCAATTTAGTTCAGAATATCTACATGCACATAAAAAGCTGTGACCTACAAAATTTTCTGAACTATACATGTGGTGGAATTCAAATCCGAGACTTCATTTGGTTTACAAACTTCCTGTAAAGTAGCATGTGATCCCTATTTACAGATAGAAAAATAGGCAAAGGTAAATAAATTGCATCAAAAATAACATTGGAGCAGGAACTAAAAGCAAGCTTCAGTTCTAAAGTACTTAAAGTAGACCATTCATTAACATGCTATCCAGCTCATCAAGAGCTTTTATTCTATCAATTAAATACACCCAAGGCCTACAAGTAAGGCTTCCTAAAAGAGTGGAAATCAGGTGCATACTCCACACAGGCAAATTGCTTCTAGGAAAGAGATTTATAACAAACCTTTTTTCTTCCATTCTACTCAAATGGTTTGATTTGTGAGGGAATATCTGAGTACAATTACTTTCTATATTCACTTTGAGAATATAAGTGTTTAGTCTTCATCTATCAGAACAGATCCATGAAAAGTTCATAGATATCATCTAGTCTGACCATCATTTTGCAGAAAATAACTGGATTCCAGAGAAGTTGTTACATGTGTGAGGTCATGTAACTTGAAGGAGTGTGTACATGTGTATGTGTGTTAGGGTATGTATGTATGAAAGGATTTTTATCTTGCTATTCGATACAACAATATGCTATTATTTTGTCCCTCACCACACATCAATTAAAGGTAAGCATGGATGTTTTGGAAAAGGTGCCCAACTAGGTGACATCAATGACCAGAGAACTAGCAAATTCAACTTTGGAAGAGAGCTGAAGAAAAGTCCTCATATTCAACCTGGGCCTGAGAAGACTAGAGGGTGTGAAGTCCATAGGGAGACATGCCCCACAGCCTGCAACAGAGAGGTCTCAGCTGAGGTGTGACAAACTTAAGGCAACTTAACTTTAATTAAGTAAAATTACTTAACTTAAACCTAAGGCAAACTTAAGAACCAATATCTCTTGGGCCAGATAAAAGAACAAAACCTAGTGAGCCTCTCATGGAGGCCTTTCATCTTAGAGGAGACTTTAGAAATGAAGACTAGAGGATAGAGGTAAAGAATCTGATGACTACATCACTGCAACAGGGGATTGGACCAGTTGACCTTGAAGTCCCAGGCAGCTCTAAAGGACTTTGATTGCGATTTATTTTTATGTTTGTATTTATGTTCTGTCAACAAACCCATAAGCTCTGGGGCTGCATTAATGAATAAATGATAAGTTTAAAAATTATAATGGTGTCATCAGGAGCAGAAACCAGTGCTGGTTTATGGCTAGGTCTTAATCTATGCCACTGAATTGGACACAAAGGACAGGTTCTCTCATTTCAATTTGTCATGACCAGCAAATGTGGGAGCCTCAGTCTTCACCTCAGGCAAATCAGGCTTCACTAGTTGTGCTGGGTCAGAACAACCAAATCTCTTGTTCACATCCTTGTGTGTCTCCTGTTAGGCACTGTATGCATGATACAAATAACACTTCTTTTTAGCAAGTGTTTTGTAGGTATAGGGATGGAATTATTGGCACAAGGAAGGGAACTGATGTCAAATATCTTGACAAAACATTCACTATAGTTTCTCTTGAAATTTTAAGACCAAAACCAGGTTCAAATTCACCTGCTTTAGGTGAGTATTGACAAAAAGACAATAAGTTTACCATAAACAAAAATTCATTCAATTTTCAAAGAGGATGCTCTGGCATGATGCTAGGTTCAATTGTACCAATATGTTGACTGAGCACTATTATCAGAAAAGGTATTTGCCATCAGTTATTTTCCCAGATCCAGTAATTTCAGCCTGCGCCTACTATACTCTTGCTCAAAAATGCAATTTGTATAATGCAGACAATCTCTAAAAGGAGATAAATAAGAATGCAAACAAGAGATTTGACCATTCAGACTCAACACAGCTAATCAGTGGTACTAACAAGGTATGGTCCATAAGAATAGTGATAGAGAAATGTGTTTTTCTGGTATTTAGTTCCCTAAATTATGACCAATAGATAACATCCAGGCATATAAGCAGGAAATGGAGATCCACTAATTAAACACAGTACCACCATTATCTTTGATTTGAAAAGAGGATAAAATTAACACAAACCTGTGTGGACAATCTGAAAATGAATATGAGGTATAGGAAGTACTTCATAAGGCTTCTCAATGTGATATATTGATATCTTATAAATGTAAGTTAGTCATAGGCAAATGGCTATATTTTGCCTCTAGTAAGAATTAAAAATTTAGGATTTTTACTGAACAGAATCAGAAGTCTCCTTATTGGGAGCAAGTCAAAGAGGTGGAGTATATATTTTACAAGGCCTTTTGCTCTTCCTGTGTAGTCTGCTGAAGAACACTAGAGAGTTATAAATGAGGCTTGTGTCAAACAACATATGCTGAAAGGAGTTGGGAATAGGACACATATAGAGAAGAGAAGTCAGGGAGTGGTGGCGGGTGGGCAAAACTTATTGCAAAGTTTTGCCATCTCTGTTTTAAGCCAATGTTATATTATGTTTGTATTGTGCATCACTCTAGACTGTCTGGATGAGTGTCCCTCCCATTGGTAAGAAATGGCCCTTGAGAGCTTGTATAAGCCTTATATGACCAACTACTTACTTGCCTCCCATGTGCCAACAATGACAGATTTCTGTTTGTTATTTATCAGCGTTTTGTTTGGGGAGGAAAAGGGGAGTTGTTTATTTTTTGCTAATACGTTTTTTCATAATATAACATTACCTGCATCAGTTACCTGCACTATGCTTTTGGTGTCACAAGGAACAGAACACTGAACCCAAATTGGCTTAAGTAAGAAGGGAATTTGTTGGCCCAATAACTGAAAAATATCTGAGTTCAAATATGGTTTGGTTCTGTGGCTCCAATAACCAGTAGGATATTTTCTCTCTTACTTTCTCATGGCTCTGCAATTGGGTCCCATTTTTAGAATGGCTTTTCTCTATAGTGGCAAGATGCTTAGTTCAGTTTCAACCTTACCTCCTCTTGGGTTTAGATCAAGTGGGAAAAACAGCAGGGCAGCAAAAGTCTAATTGAGTCTCATTGGCTCCGATTGGGTCATGTGCCCATCCGTGAACCAATCATGGTGGCCAAGCAAAGGCAATGCACTGATTAGCTGAGGCTGGGCCAAAGGTCTATCCAGGACTTGGACTGAGATTGGTTCTTTTTTTTTTTTTTTTTTTCAAAATTTTATATTTTTTAAGATATCTCTACACCTAAAGTGGGGCTAGAACTCACAAGCAAGAGATCAAGAGTTGCATGCTCTACTAACT
The DNA here is from genome assembly GCF_018350155.1 of Leopardus geoffroyi. Taxonomy (NCBI): domain Eukaryota; kingdom Metazoa; phylum Chordata; class Mammalia; order Carnivora; family Felidae; genus Leopardus; species Leopardus geoffroyi. Next base: position 126,074,460 of record NC_059333.1, read on the forward strand.
GAGCCAGTCAGGCAACCCCTGAGATTGGTTTTAATACAATACACAATGTCTTGGACAGAGAGGAGGAGGATATGGTGGCTTCCCACCGAAAAATCCAGATACTGTTACTATGAAAAAAAAAAATGGATATCAAGCTGAAAAACAATGGATATCCATTATATCAAGTCTTACCTACCAGATTTTAGGTTCACTGGGGTCAGAGACTATATCTTGTATTTCTCAGGGCCAGCCACAATACCTAGTTTACAAATAACTGACATTCAATAAGCATGTAATAGTTGATTTATTTATTAATTTAGTCAAATTGGAAAATCTGACATTAGGAATCACTCTGGCTTTTACCCAGACCTTTCTGCTACCTGAAAATGGCTACACTTCATTCAAGAAAAATAAAGTTTAAAGTGCTATCTTCACTCACAGAACCACCTTTTATTTTAGAAATGGACTATGTTGTGACTGAACTGTGAAATATCATTAATAACAACAATATTCAATAGCACCATACTAAAATATTTCAAGTAAACCTCATGACAACCTGTGAGAAAAATATTATTATTATCCCTATTTTACAGATATGAAAAATGAGGCCCAAAAGAGTCAAAGGACCTACCTAAGGTAACACAGCCAGCAAATGACAGAGCTAGAATTTAAACCATAATCAGATCATGATTCAAAGCCTAGTTTAGGTGCCACCACCTTCCAGAACCATTATAGTTGGAGTCAACCAACCCTTCTACATTATTTGATATGTCTCTTACAGCCCTTATTTTGTTCTGACTTGAATAACGGTTTACATACCCTTATCTCCCACTAGATTCTGATAGTCTCAGCATCCCCGGGGAATAGTAAATAGCAGAAAACAGAAGCCAGAAAGATAAGGGGAAAAAACAGCAAGATAGGCTGAGAGCAGGATGAGGGGCATTTCCTGGACCACTTGCTGTCCCAGCCCCCGTACCTGCTACTTCTCCTGCCACTGAGGCAGAGGCAGGATCTGGTCTCAAACCAGGCTTGCCAGATGAGCTCTCCACCACCAGATCAATAGGAAACGTTCAACATGTCATTCCCCAACTCCAACTCTTTTGGGTAAAACTTTATTTACAAAAAGCATGGCTCTAGTTTGTCGAATTGAGTTTTTAACATATTTTGGTAAGGTATTATTTATCCTGATTATGGAGTTTTTTCTACCCTCTTAAATTTTGCACCTGAGGCAGATGCCTCCTCTCCTCACTTTTGTCCTGACTCTACTCCAGGAGCTTCCTATTACCCACAGAGCAAACCCTGCAACACTTAGCATGATGTTCAAGTCCTCCACAAAAGGATTTTCATTTACCTTTCTAACTTGATCTTTAGTCTCCACTCCAACACACTAATCATCTTACTATCATTCTTCTCTCCCCTTTCCTGCTCTGTGCAATGGTTCCCCAACACAGGCTTTAATATATCCTTTCCTTAAAGGGCACCTCCTAGACCTTTACTGACTCCCCTCCCTCTCCTTGGACTAGGTCCCACATTGGCTCAGGTGTCCCATGAGTTTGCCTGAATTCACTAACATTTTAGCATTTTAAACCCTTAAGGCCAAAGACTCTTAAAATCATTCTGTTTCTTCCATCTGCTCTGCCATTCCTCACCCCCACAGCTACTATTGGGCAACAAGTTAATGCTCAATAAATCAGCTCCTTCATTTGATGTTTCCACAAACTCTAGTTTGTTGCCATCTGCTAGCCAGCTTATTCCTGGGCCGTGGCCCACTGAGCCAGGGAAGTCCTTTTCCTGGACTTTAGAAGCTCCTGAGAAGACAGGAAGATGGGTTTGGGAGGTGGCAAAACCAAGAAGCTACCCCTCTCAGAACCTCGGGCTTGGGGTCAGGGCCCTACACAGAGTATGGGACTGGCATTTATTCTGATTTTTGCTTCTCATAAAACTTTGAAACTTGGAGGCTACCCATCCCAAAGGGACTCAGGTGGTTCTGGTTCAGCTCAAACTAGAGAATGAAAACACTTTCCCAGGGAAAACCTGGCTTTGCCAAACTAAAAATAAACAAAATAAAATATTTTTAATAAATAAATATTTGGATCTAAAAAGAATCATTCTTTACATATAACTGCCTGTGCTTATTTATTTTCTTATGTTTTATTTTCTATTTGAGAGAGAAGGAGAGAACAAGGAGGGGAAGGGCAGAGAGACAGAATCTGAAGTAGGCTCCAGGCTCTGAGCTGTCAGCACAGAGCCCAAAGCAGGGCTCGAACTCACAAGCAGTGATATCATGACCTGAGCCAAAGTCAGACACTCAAAGTACTGAGCTACCCAGGTGCCCCTGAGCTTATTTATTTTTAAATGTGCGACCAGAACTGAAAAATAGATGGATATTTTTGCAGAGAAATATTGTTTGCCAACTTTCATCACAATTATTTATTTACTAAGTGAATATTTATTTATTGTCTATCATGGGCTAAGTGCTAGCGATAGTGTGATAATCAAGACAGACATGGTTCCTGGCCTCTTGAGGCTTTCACCATATATTTTATTTTTATGAGAACTGTTACAAATTACTTTGGAATTCCTTTAATAAACAAGTAACTATTAAGCTCAAAATAAATGCCTAGTCTAGATATGTGGGGATACATTCATGAGTAAAATAGACAAACTCCCTTCCCTCAGGAAGTTTATAGTCTAGCTGGGTTCAATAGACAATAAACATAATAAGTGTAAACTATATTAGAAGAATAAGAGCTATGGGAGAAATAAAACATCAAGCAAGATAGGAATGGAGCATTTGAGGAACCCAAGGCAACGAGTATGGCTGGAGTGTAGTAAGGGAGATGGAGTGAAAACAGGTGAGGGCAAGAGGAGGGTACATTGTGTGGCCATGTGGGCCACAGAAAGGGCTTTGGCCTTTACTCCATAGGATAAAAGTACTGCTGAAGATTTTGAGTGGGGGATGACATGATGGGACTGTAATAAAAGCATCCCTCTGCCTGCTATCTTTGGAACAGACTGGACAGGTGAGAGAAGCAAGATTACAAGCAAGGAACCAGTTAGGAAAAATACAGCATGACCAAAATTAGAAAAGGTAGTGGCTTAAACCAATAGGCTGGCAGTATAGACAATGAAAAGGCGTAAAATTCTGGATTTATATTGTTCTTTATTGAGGATGGGAGCTGTCTTATTACCTCCTATATTCATAGTGGAGATCAAATGAGATCAAACATGAAAAGAGTTTAAAACAGTGCCTAGCACTGCTTAATAAACAACAACAGTAATTATGACTATTATCCATAGGCCATTGGTCAGTGGGTGGTCCTCTGTAGTCCTGGAAGTAAAAATAATTCTCTTCAATGCTAATAGAAAGTCTTGCAAATGGGATTTGGATTTGGACCCAAAGTGGGGAAGTCCCTCTCTGCTTCCTTCTGTCACAGGCTTTTGCCTCAAGGCCAAGGGCAGCCAGGACCACCCAACTCTCAGTGTCTGTGTCAGTTTAGCTCTGTCCTAATCTCCCAGCCCTTACCTTCTCACTCACTCCACCCTTCCTGGCTTCACGTAACCAAGACTCTGGAGTGAGCAAGCACAGACTCCTCTCCTATATGGGAGCACTCGGGTGACAAATAACTTTTCACCTGGGAAGGAGGGATGTCATCTTGGGGGAGAACCTAGAGTCCTGGTAAGCCCTTGGGGCCATTGCTAAGGGACTCATCTGGCTGTCACAGGAGTTCTGGAAAACCCCTAGAAAGAAAGCATGGAAAAGAGCTCAGCTTTGCTGTAACTGGGATGCAGCATCCTCATCACTCAAAAGAGAAGAGGCTGCAGGAGAGAGTGCAGTCAAGTGGAATGGTTGGAGTATACTTTAGAGAAATTTCGCCAAAAGGGAAAGCAGAGATGATGGTCCCTTTTTAAAATTCCCTACAAGAAAAAAAAAATTCTCCAGAACTTAAAACTATTTTAATCAGCTGAAAAACATACATGGGCTTTACAGCTCCAAGACAGCTTGCACAGGCCCCGATAAATGCCTATCGCTCATTTGCATACGCTAACAGCTACACTTTAATCAGCCTCCTAATCCCTGATGGTATTAATGAATTTTTTTATGCTTTTTTTTTTTTTTAGTATCATGTTTGCTAATTCAAAAATGATCAGCGGCTTCTGTGTGCCTTTTTTTATGCAGGAAATAATGGGTGAGCTGGGTACTCCTGTTATCCCGCTCTCACAAATAATTAAGACTACAAAGGGTACAAATCAGTTTGAATGCGGTGCACAAAGGCATGGGCTCAGCAAAGGCCTTTCTCTGTTTCTGTTTCTCCCTCCCCCACCCCCTACTTTCTCTCTTTGTATTTGTTCCTTTCCTTTGACAAGAGGTGGTTTCCAAAGACACCTGGACAAGCAAGGAGCTGACTGATCCAAAATATTAATTCCCTGCCTCCCTCCACCCCTACCCCCATCACCAGAACATGCAAAATGATGTGAGTTTTCATCTCTGAGGGTTTGGATGCCTCTCAAGACTGGTTTTCAAACCACAAACTGCAGTAGAAAGAAAAACAGAACTTTCTGACATGTCACTCCCCTATTTCTCCTCCTCCTTAGTTGTTCACTTTCCCAGTAAGAACCGGCCAGCCCTGGTGCTGCCAGGTCCTGATCAGGTAAACAAGGAAAGGATTTCCTCCTGCCCTAGGCCTTGCTCCAGTTTGGCTCACAGCAGACCAGGCCAGCCAGAGACATGAGAGCTGGCAACAGGATCCCAGTGGTTCATGCAGCTATAGCACCTCCAAAATTAGGGTCAAGATTAGACATTTTAGGCCTATCAAAAAAAAAAGAGAGAGAGAAAGAGAGAGAGCGCGCCAGTAAATAGTCCTCATGAGGAGTTGAACAAGCCAGCTTAGACGATGGAAATTCATAAATAAGCCAAATTTTTCTAGCCAGCATGGCTACCTAACAGACAACAGAGTTCCCTAATTTGCATTTTTCATCATCTCAGCCTGCCTGCTCACACTCACTAGTGCTGGACAGGTGAGGGGCCAAAACCTTCAGCCAGAGAAAAAAGTGGAGATGCCAACCCTGGACAACCAGCAGCCTGGGTAATGCACTCTCAAATAGTGAATAATTAGCAAGAAAATATAGATACAGGCCAGTGCAGGTACATCTATAAGTAAGTTGTATGGCAAATTTACTACATATTTTAACAATAAAAAAATTACTAGATGTAAAAATATAATGTTTGAAGCATCTTAAGATACAGAGTTATTTTGGAAAGGTCAGGGAGGAGTCATGCCATATATATTTTTTAAATTTTTAAATTTTCTCATTCACGGGAATGTTGGGAAAAGTGATGAGATAACTAAATTTGCAAAGTCCTTTGCATTGTAACAAGGATAAAGCATTGTGTGAGTATATAATGATCATGAAATCAATGGTCTCCTGTTCTCTTTCAGCAGGCAGCTCATCACCTGGCAACCTCTCACTAACTCCATTAGAAAATGGCTTAGAATTCCAGATAGCTGAAAGTTAGAGACACGTTAATTTTTACTTCTTCTCTTTTTTCTTCTAGTTATTTTTAGCATTCCTAGTAGAACATTCTTTGGTACACAGTGGGCACACTGAATAACTCTAGGGTGCCATGACTCTAAAATGCTATTGTTGGGAAGCTATCGCTGACATTGAGCTTATCTAATGGTGTGATATCTCCTTTAATTGTATGAATAGGGCTCGTCTATGGAAATAACGATTTTAAATTTACCAGAAACCTAATACATTTTGCAGAGATGGAATTATATTCTACTTTAAAACTCCTGATGATTCAGATAGGCTTTTTCCAGCTTCATTCTATTTACCTCAATATCTCTTAACTTGACCCATCTTTAGGCCATTTTAACACCCATTAAGCCACGTATCTATCAATTTTTCAATAGATTAGTGCAGTGTCCATTGTGCCATCCACATTTGGCATCTCAACCAGTAGGTAAGTGGAAAGAAAGGAACACCAGTCATGCTTCTAGTTTGCTGTTCTAGAGGAAAACTTGAGATCTCTGGGGAACATTATTTACCATTTGATTTATTCCCGCTCTATAGACCTTATTTACTTAGGCCATTGTTTCCTTCAACAGCAGTGCTTGAGCCTAACTGCTCATAAGCACCTGAAAACCTTTTTAAAACATAGGTCTGGGGGCGCCTGGGTGGCGCAGTCGGTTAAGCGTCCGACTTCAGCCAGGTCACAATCTCGCGGTCCGTGAGTTCGAGCCCCGCGTCGGGCTCTGGGCTGATGGCTCAGAGCCTGGAGCCTGTTTCCGATTCTGTGTCTCCCTCTCTCTCTGCCCCTCCCCCGTTCATGCTCTGTCTCTCTCTGTCCCAAAAATAAATAAACGTTGAAAAAAAAAATTAAAAAAAAAATAATAAAACATAGGTCTGCCATGTAGTGCTCTCAGAAAATCTGACTTAATTAGTCTAGGGTAGGCCACCTAACATTGGTATATTTAAAATCCGACCAGATGATTCTCTTTTTTGTTTGTTAAGTTTTTATTTTTTCAGTAGGCTTCACACCCAACACAGAGCCCGTTGCGGGGCTTGAACTCACAACCCTGAGATCAAGACCTGCGTTGAGATCAAGATCCAATGCTTAACCAACTGAACTACCCAGGCATCCCTGAACAGGTGATTATAATGTGCAACCAACCAGTGTTCTACAGAAAGCCAGGCCAGGCCATTATATTTTTGACACCTATATCATTTTCCAGCTGCTAATCAAACATAAAACAATTAAAGAAAGGATCATTATCCTCAAAAGAGAAATGATTAAAATGCCCACCCAACAAATCTCATTGGATTTTTAGTTACATATAGTTCCAAATCCATCATTTTTCTATTTCCAAAAGTATTGGAACGTCTTCAAAGAGGCATTTACAATTTTACTGTTACTACCATGCACCTATAGGTCACATTCCTCCTGGGAGCCCTCAGCAATAACACAATTTCTATTTATACTCCATCACATCTAAAAACTAAAGCTCTCTAAAGAAGAGTTGTGCTTCTCTACACCAAATCTCAAGGGCAACTAATGCTGAGCTGCCCAAAGCCTCACTAGAACAAATGCAGGGTCCTTTTTCTCAGTTTTATGGCCCAGAGTTTCTACTCTTTCCCTCATCATTGAAGAGTTATTTCTGGAGGTGGTTCCATAACAAAAGGTCTCATAGAAGGAGATTAGGATCACAGAGAAAAATCATCAGGGTCATCTTTAACTTCACTAAAGTGATCTGTAAGCAGTGAAGGTGGGCACCAAAAGGAGAGAGGTATTTGTGAAAATTCAGTTTTGTTCCTGATCTTTGCCAACACAAAACAAAACCACAACAATTATGGAGGAAGTCTCTTGATGCTGGCAGATGGCTGTCTTTCGGATCTATAGCAGTGTCTGAAAGAGTATCCCTGGTTTGTTAACTTTTAAATATCTGTCAGGGAAAAAACTTGAAAATAAATGCAAATTTTTAAAAATTGGACTAACAGCGCTCCTGAACACATGTGGATAGCTGAGGGGCTGAAGTAAGTCCTGGGGATGGCGAATCACAAACACTGCAGAGTATACTATTCTGGATAATGACACAAGCTTGCACTGGGTTTAAGCTTAATTCAAAGCCAAGCCCTGGGTACTCTGTGAAATAAAGCTTTGAAAGAAGCCATTTTATCCCCAAACACGGGAACTCTCCCAACTTTCCTCTTCAACTGTTTTTTAACATCTTCCTTTAAGAAAGAAGTCATCAGTTGTTTTCATTGTAAACAGTGTTTACAGCTATATATTTTTACTATTCCTTACCTAACATCAAACAAGCCAAAACAATATTTCTGTAAGTACTTAATCATAGAGAAGCTTCTTCTAAACTCATTCATTTGTTCACTCAATAATTAATAAACATTAGGACTTATATGCACAGGATCTGTACCTCAGGACTCTGGTTTTTTCTTTGCCTTTTCCCCTTCCGCCTTCGCATAACAAACTTGTCTATCCATTCGGTTTCTCCCTTGAATTTAACGGGTGTATCTGCATCTGCTCTCCTATTGTCTCAGA